>NC_142639.1:39135000-40342500 GCF_053813885.1 Theobroma cacao | reverse complement strand
CCCAAAAAATAAGTGATAAAAAAATGTGTTTGAATGAGGTCACTGATAGTTGATGACTTCAAATTTCAATGGGTACTTTGTTTGAACGTAGAAGCTCTTCTTCTCTTTTAGTAGCTTGCTTCAACTGGCTGATAATGTTGGCTTTGATGCATGCTTTCACATTTGACCTATAAGTTCTTATGGAAAAGTAATCATCATGATTTTTCAGGTTTCTTGTGGATAAAAAATGAGTACGCTGGATGTAACTAGAGCAGAACTTGCACTTATAGTTTTGTATTTGAATAAGGCTGAAGCAAGGGATAAGATATGCAGGTCTATACAATATGGTTCGAAATTCTTGAGTAATGGGCAGCCTGGCACAGCCCAAAATGTTGACAAATCAACCAGTTTGGCTCGGAAAGTTTTCCGTCTTTTTAAGGTTATCACACTATGTTAAATATTAACAATGACAAGTTGGTTTTATGTTGTACAATGATGAATAACTCTGGTAACTTATTCATTTATTAGATAACATTTTCCTTTTTTTATGGGTGAAAGGAGCATTCTGAATTTGTACTTTTACTTAAAAATTCTATTTTTTGGGTTTCTAAAAAGAATGGGAGTAACATGAACTCGTCTCTCATAACATGAAACAAATACTTAGTGTTACAAAAGGTATCTGATATCAAACTTATGTTCTCACGTATTTTTCCCTTTTTTGTCATTGTTATGGCTTGATTGTTGTTTTACTCTGTTGATTTGCAGTTTGTCAATGATTTGCATGGTCTTATTAGCCCAGTTCCTCAAGGAACTCCCCTTCCGCTTGTTCTCCTGGGAAAGGTGTGATAAACTGCCTACATTATTTTTCTGTGAAATTTCTCTACCCTCTCACCTTAGTCAATTTAATGTCCCTTTGGGGCTTTCCTGTTTCAGTCAAAGAATGCACTGTTGTCAACTTTCTTATTTCTCGATCAAATTGTCTGGCTTGGCAGATCAGGCATCTATAAGGTATGCGATACACTTCAATTTGGTATTTGTTTTATGTGTTTGTCTTAGTTAACAAATGTTAAATAGAAGAAATTCTGATTTTGCCTTTTACAGAACAAAGAACGAGCTGAGCTGATTGGACGGATATCCCTTTTCTGTTGGATGGGTTCCTCAGTCTGTTCCACCTTGGTTGAGGTTCGCTGCTCTTCATTAATTTGAGAACGAGTCACTATTTACAATTTTTTTTTATGTAAAATGTTTCATTAGTTATATCCACTTTTTTATGACAAGTACTATTCTTTTATCAGCTTGGGGAGCTTGGAAGGCTATCTACATCAATGAAGAAATTGGAAAAGGATCTTAAGAACAATGATAAATACAAGGTATGTTTAATATGTGTTCTCTTTAGTGCTTATAATCAGTCTTCTTCCCTTTAATCCCGTGTTTCCCAACTTTGTTGTGCTCCTATATATGCAGAATGAGGAATACTGTGCCAAGCTCCAAAAATCAAATGAGAGGACACTAGCTCTTGTTAAAGCAGGGATGGATATAGTGGTAGCTGTTGGGCTTCTTCAATTGGCACCCAAGAAAGTCACTCCTCGTGTAACTGGAGCCTTTGGATTTGTTTCATCTCTCATCTCCTGTTACCAGGTACTCGATTCTAGGCTTTCAATCTTGTATTTGATATCTCCTTTTTTGTTCACTGGACTGTTGGATGTTAGCGGTGAATGTATATATGGGGAATCACTAGTTTTGTTGAGGAAGAGTTAAAGGTTAATGAAAAAGCAAAGAAATTAACAGGTTATACAACCTAGCATGTAATTTTATGGAAGATAACTTCCAGATATAGTTAATCATATATTGAAGCTTTAACCTTGGTGAATTAGCTCGAGTTATGAAGTAGGACATAGTAGAACCCGAGTTCAACATCTTTAAATCTATAAAAACAATAAGTTACTAGGGACCCTGTATTGGTGTTAATGAATGCCATCTGAAATAATAGGAAACCAGTATTTCATCTATTTGTTTCTGTGAAAATTTGGTTGGATTTACTGATTTTGGAGGCTGATAAAATTCTGCTTTGTGTTGCAGTTACTTCCATCACCACCCAAGTCCAAGACACACTGAAGTGGGGAAGCCTGTTTTGCAGAACAAGCTCGAGTATGATATGAATAATTTAATTGAACTTGTGCCTAAAGCTCATATTGTAAGCTTTGAAGAATTTGTCAACCTGGGGTGACCTGGAAAATTCTCTCCCTATTTAGCACCACTGTTGTCGCAATTTCTTTCGAGCACTCAAACGAAAATAATACTAATATATATCTTGCTGTCATTTGTTGACATTTCATGAATTTTAACAGTATTCCACCAATTCCTTAATGGTCCTGTGAATCTTGACATAAATTTTATTAGAATGGTGTAATAACTGTCTTCTGATCATCTTTTATACCCTGTTTGTATGACAAATTTGAGCAATATGGTTAACACATGCCCAATCTAGTGACACCCACAGGGAAAGAACTGCAGAGAAAGTCTAAGATCCATCTGTAGAAGAAACAATGTAGGAAATTTTGCTATGGAGAAGGTATACTCTAAAAGATTACTGAGAGTTTACGTTGGTTAAAGGTGGTTTATGAATCAACTTGATGAGATCATACTAACTTAAATAAAGCTTATAAATATTGAAAACACTAGCATATTATACCAGAAGAACTAATCCGGTAACGAGGTTACGTAACACTCCCAAAGGAGCTATAAGCCAAAGCGTAGCCCAACACACTCCCTAGTGTTTCAGAAAATATAGATTCTATGCGACCTCCTACTAACGTTTCGAAGGAGGGGGCAGAAAAAGCAGCAGGAGGTTATTCTTCATCTACCTCTTCATCCTCATCCGAATCTTCATCATCCATATCCAATCCATACTCGTATTCCACATCTACATTGCCCCCCAATAGATTCACAATCTGCGCGTGCAAATTGGCAACAGAACTTGGCTGTTCAGGTACAGTAGGTTCTGCATAACTCAGCACTTCCAGCACAAATTTTTCAGAGGGTTCAAGTATCTGAACATTGAAACCCAGTGACAGTGGGCGTCCCAAAACTTGAACATGAGACACGCTGCAATGACACCAACAAATTGCATTAACACTAGGACATTTCCAATTGTTTTTGCTTTTCTTTTCTATTCAATTTTTGCTAAAAAAAAAAAGGCAAAAAGCATCATCCAAATGGAGGCTAAAAATACAGAGTTAGTAATTTTATAATTTAATGACTACATGTCAAGATTTTTTTTTTTTTCACTTTTTGGCTTCAATCAGATTTACTTATTTCATTTTGAGCAAGGAACTAGTCTGAAATTTATGGTGCCCAAAGTGAAATCTTATCACTTCAATATGATATCTACAGCACTCAGCAAATTCTACTCATAACCCTTCTGAAATATATATGTATCAAACTAAGTGGAACAGGGGCGCATTTGACAGTACCATATATAGAACAAGCCATCCATGTCCTGTCTCTGGACCCTACCCAACAGCTCAACCTGTAGGATTCCACCAATGCAAAGAACAGGTTCTGGAAGCCTGAAATTCTGCAACCTATTTTCCTGTTACAGAAAAACCTAATGTCATCAGTGCCCCCAAATAAGTTACTTAATACAAAACTAAAAGAATGCAAATGGTCAACTTCACAGAAAATGCATTTTGGAACATAGAAACAAATGAATACAAAAAATGATACCATTAAGAGCCACTTTAGAGTATTTAATTAGCATCACAGACAACCACTTTTATTCAGCAAAGGCAACGACTGCTCACAGAATAACCAAATCTGATATTCGTATCATAACAAACAGAGAAAGCCAATTAAAAAAACATAAGAAACATGAAACCAGCTATTTTGAACCCACCTGAGACATTGGAAAATCCTGTGAGGTGTAAGTCCATGCATACTTGTTATCACTAGAACCCTGGCATGAATCATCCACAAGATTGTCCACGGAGGATTTGATATGACCCGTGCGAAATCTCACAGATTTTGCTGAATATATAGGGTAACCGAACTGGAAGTACGCTGGACCAATAACAAATCTTATAAGAAAATTTTGAAGCTATATCTCCCTCCCACCCCCCAAAATATCAAGATAGATGAAAGATGGAAAACGAAGTTACCAGAAGTTTGGAACAGTTACCTTGGAAAGGGCGTATATTGATATCAGTAATAACACACAAATCAGCGGCCAATTTATATGTCAGCGTTTCAGGCACTTCAGGGTTACTTTGACCTTTACTCGACCAGTATGAAGCTATCCGTGCGACCCTATCTCTTGGTTCCAAAGTATTATCTATGCTTTCCTCTGGATAATTATCAGTGCTAGAAGCGATGATTGCTTCTGAGATGCAGTCCCTGAGGCCAAATGACAAACAACCTCGAGCTAAAAAGGCAAAAACTCTATGCTCCCTCTCCAAAGCTTCCCATTCCATAAAATTGCTGGGTCCAGCTTCAGCATGCCTTTTCACAGTGCCAATTAGCTCATTGACACAATCAAGTCTAGAGAATTGAGGAAACATTCTCCGGCACAGATTCTTACATAGACCATTTGTAATCACTGCAAACCATTTAAAATGGATGAGTCAGTAATGAATGGATGACTGCCACCTGCATGCATAACAACCAAAGAATAGTGATGCAAGATTACTATCATCTTTAAGATATAAGTTATGACACACTGTTACAAAGAGCTACAAACTTCATGAGTGTCTCCTTTGTTTCAGCCTCTAAGTGCTGCTGAGGTTGGATACCCAACCACCCCCCCTCTCCCCCCCCCCCCCACAAAAAAAAAAAAAAAGTTAGTATATGCCAAGCAAGTTCTAAGAATGGGCCTCAAATTTGGGCTTCAGTTCACAAAACTTGGCTTCAGTTCACAAAACTTGAATATAAAAGAGGACTGTATACCAAATCCACACCAGAAGAATACAGAGATCAGATTGCCAAAATATAGCATTATTAAGATCAGTAATGGTTAAAGTCAAGATGCAGATATCTGATGCAAAAGGAATTGTTATCAAAGAATTCAGCTAGTTGATCTATCAAAATTTTCATTAGCATGAAAAGAAAAACATGAACTATATAGGTAATTGATCAAAAAAAATATCTGAAAAGCAGAATTGGTGCTTTTCAATTGAATTGGTAAAAAATATCTGTAGTGAATTGAGTACACATGATTAGGGAAAAAAAAAAAGCAGAATATATATGAGGTTGATAATTGCTCATATTACAAATCATTAAAGAATGCATAATGGGTTGGAGTTCTGAGATTATAATGATATACAAGGAATAAAATGTGCACAATCTCAGAATTGGACATAAACCTGACGAGCAGAGCCAGTAGAACTCCATGACAAAACAAACTATAAAATATCGAATGAATGTGTTTTTATGGTGTCAACTATTCCACAGGTCAATAAAATACCTTGATATATTTCTGTTTCTTACTCGTCTACCATTTTCCTAGGCTTTTGATGTGAACCTAGTCACTTCCTTTCATTCCTTTATCTTCTAACCATCATTCAACTCTTCCACTTTTCTGCTCCTTTTTCCTCTTGGAAAAGGGGGTGGGCCTGAATACATTTTAGTTTGAACCATGACTCTCCTGGCAGCGGCAAAAAATCACTATGCAACTTTCATTAATTAAAGTTAAATTCCCAAAGTTCCTACAAGAAGAGAAAAACGCAAAAGAGAGGACTATAACCTATAATTTTTATTGAAAACCAATTTACTTCAAAATACAGAATGTCTTTGATAGGTAAACATGGAACAAGAAAGAACAAGGCATGGGAAACAAAGGACCAAGTGACAAAAACTAAACTGAAGTCACAACAACCAAACTGCACACTGAGAACATTATCCACTTATTAATTCCAGAAGATTTTATGCTGCATTAGAACTTTCCCAACATGACAAACAAATCCCAATTCAGTCTTCATCTCACAAACCTTTATAGCCATTTAACAACTAAAAAGAAATAAACATTAAAAGAGAAGAAGATAATATCAAAAATATTCTAGCTCACCAAAATGTCGCCAGGAACGTGAGACGGCACCAAGGCGAACAAGATCAGCTGGATCCTCTAAAGACATAAGAATCTCTATGGATAAGTCACCATCGAGGCAATTCAAGAAATCCACACCACCTTGCATTCTTTTTTTTCCTTTTCCTTTTTCCTTTTATGTTCTAACTCAGATATCAAGCAACCATGAAGGCCTGAACTTCAAGTCTGCTTTAGCACTGCAAAAGAACACAATGTTAGAGCTCAGCTCACATTGTAAATAAAATTAAAACTTCAGATTCCATTTGTTACCCACGTTTACTACTTGCTTTTCGTTAAATCAAATTTTGCTGTAAAAAAAAAAAATCTTATTCGATCAAAACAGTGCCAATATCTGATAAGATACATCAATCCAAACATATTTCTTAGACATAGAAAAAAAACAAACACTCAAGCTTCTTATTCATGCAAGTCAATTTGTCATTTTCTATTGTTCTTTCTTAAAGAAAAAAAGGGATTAAATTAATGATGCCAACAATCCATCCAGCAACCAAAAGAAAAACAATTTCAAATGTTTCTTCATGGCAAAGGAAAGTCCCAATCCAAAAATGCACG
This sequence comes from Theobroma cacao, assembly GCF_053813885.1. Lineage (NCBI taxonomy): Eukaryota > Viridiplantae > Streptophyta > Magnoliopsida > Malvales > Malvaceae > Theobroma > Theobroma cacao. The sequence goes on along the minus strand of NC_142639.1, from coordinate 40,335,872 downwards.
CAAGTTACAATGAAGCCAAAAAAAAAAAAAAAAGCTCAAAAAATTACAGAAGGAAAAGAAAGAATTTTTTCGAGCAATTGAGTCCATCGAATTATATTTAAGAAAAATTCAAATACGACTCTATTATCAAACTTATAATTGACACAACGAAAGAAGTAACTCGCATAAAGATAAACAGAATTCTAAGGGTTTCGATTTCGATCACATTTTCAATCATGACCATGAAATTACAACCTTATCAAAACAACCGATTCTAATCAGAATAATTATTATTAAGAGTAGATAATCCAATCAATTGAGTTTAATTGCAATTCCGAGCAATAACATAAAAAAATTACTTTAAAACTCATGGAAAACTCGCAATTTCAAAATCACAAAAATTAATATAAGAATGCACCCGAATTCAACTAATTTCCCATAAATTCAGAAAACAAAAAAAAAAAATACAGGGGAAAAGGGAAAGGGGAGATAGAGAGCTTTTGAGGTGGAGAAAGCTTGTAGAGGGAGAGAAGGTAAGAGAGGATACAAATGCGAATAACAAAAGAGAAAGTAAGGATTCTCACCTTTTTGTTGAGAAGGAAAAAGAAAAGAAAGTCATGAAAATCGAAATTCCCAAACAGGGGAAACCCTAGAGACGAAAAGTGAGGGTAAAAAACAAATGAGAGAAAGGGTATAAGACGGAAAGGGGTTGTTGTTGGAGATAATTGGAACAGAGAGATTGATGTATATAGGGAAGGCAGACAGCAAACAAGCCGAAGTTATTTCCCTCTTTTCTCAATAATTATTATTTTTTAAAATTTTATCCATTTATGGATAATATTTATTTAATTACTAACATTAGCACTTACTACTAATTCTATAGTATATTCAATTTTTTCCTAAAATTAAATAAAAATTAATTAGTTTATTTGAATTTTTATTTTTCCTTTACTATAAGACGAATCAAAAGATATGATCAGAGTAAAACTATTACTTGTAAACTCTCCTGCACGTAATTTACTTTAACTTGGATTTACATTCCACGTTAATAAAGAATTAGATAAATTTTTGAATCAAAGATAAAAAATTATCGTTATTCATAAATTCAAAATTCATTTTATGTTTTTCGAATCTGATATGTCAACTCGAATTATTATTAAAATAAACTTTTAATTTTTTCTTTTATTTTTTGCTTTAAAAGTTAGCAAATAATATATCTTTTTCATGTGAATCACATCTCATCTCCTAACCCTTTTTTTTTTCTTTTGTACGGAACAATTTTTTTGGACTTTTGGAAAGAAAATTGTACCATCTTGCTTTTGGCAAAAACCAAATATTACCGAAAACTACTTGCAATTGCGACTCGATTTGTTTGGCAGTGGAGAAAAAGATGAAGAAAATGAACGAAAGAGAGAAAGGATTTGATCTTTTGCTCTGTAAATCCACGCGGCGGCTCTCTTCGGTTCCGGCGGACATCTGGCGCTCATGCACCAGCTCGAAGCCACTGCTGTTGTATTCCTGGAAGGTAGGGGAGATTACGTGCTTCCAAATTTTGTTCCATTTTGTTTGTCTTATGTGTTGTTAGAAAGAAAAAAAAAATATTGACAATTTTAATCACTTGATTAATTTTTGCTAATTTATTGGTCTTCTTATTCCAACGTGCGTTGATATAATCCAAGGTTGATTAAAGAAGACTAAGTTTCATCTCGATTGGAGAGATGGTATGTTCATGGTGAAACAAAAAAATGATAACAATGACGATTAATTGATTTAAATCGAAATAATTGATGGAAATTGATTAAATTTGATTAATTCAGATTTTTTTTATTTTGATATTAATCGATTAAAAAAACAATATTTTTATTACTTCATCCTAAATTTACAATCAAGCGAATAGAATAATTGACCATCATTAATATACTTTTCAAATATATTTTATATATAAAAATATTTTTCATATATATCTTAAAATTATTTTATTAAAATTGAAATAATTGATCAAAGTGATTGAGATAAATGAATTTTTATTGTTTTTTATATTTTGATTTATAATTTTTTTATGAAAATTATATTAATTTAAATTTTGAAAATTTAAAATTGAATTAACTGAACCAATCAAATACTCCCCTTAGACTAAGAATCAAAGAAAAAAATTAGTATAATGAGAAGTGAGGAATATTTAGAGTCAATTTTGAGAGGGAGAGCTGAGACGTGAAGGGAAACCGCTTGAAACTGACTTAACCCAATTGACTACTAGTCCAAGTCCGGGGAGGCCGGTCCAACCAACCATTGTTATCAAACAGTGTGAGCAGCTAAGGAAAGAGAGGGACTACCAACAAGGAATAAAAGGGAAAAAACGAATCACTCCATCCGCAAACTGAACGAGAAAAAAAATAAAAAAAAAAATTGAAAGAGACTGATAATAATATTCACCACCTAAAAAAATTTTTATTGTTATCATTAAGGGCTATTTTTAGTAAGAGTTGCAAAATAGATAAAGCAAAAGATAATATCCAACTACTCATTTACTATATCGTAATTCTTTATTCTCTTACCCTATTATTAATGAAAATATTGAATTTTTATCATATTGATGTCACGGGAGTAGTGTTCTCTTCTCGGATTAAAACATATGAAATGTGTAATGTTAATACTTATAAATTTAAAATCTCTCTTTTATTGATTCAGTGTGATGTTCTATATCATTTTATTTCACACAAATCCGTGATCTCTTTATCGCAAGTAAGGTTACTTTGTCTATTATATTGATTGAATTGCTAAAGAGATCAGAGTTGAGTACGGGTTAGTTCTGGTATCACTTCGTGATAGATCATTAACTTTTTCTCAAAATGACAAATGTGATGGAGTGTGTAACTTCTACGTTTACAAGTTTAATATTTTTCTTTTATCTATTCGATATGAAATTTTGTAAGATTGAGGGATGAAAATCTCTTATCTCATTCAATTTTTTTTATTTTTCTGTCTCTTTTATGTCTATTTATCAAACGAGAGAATATAGTTTTATCTTGCTGTTCTATTATTCATTCCCATTGCCATCCTTTTCCGGCTTTTCCCTCATATTGATACCCATGCAACCAAATACAGTGTACGTTATATAATGGCCACAAAAATCGATTTGTGATAAAGAGATAAGAATTTAGGTATGAAATCTCTCTCCAAAAACAAATCTGATTTCATTAATTAGCGTAAAATGTACCCTATACATGCTAATTGGGAAGTCAATAACCCAGAAGAAAAAAATGGGATTTGCATATTTGAACAGGTTAGGCAAACAGGTTGTAAAGATTGTCAAAGTATGCAAGTCGGAAGAAACTCGATATGTGAATTGGGACAGGTGGTATCTCTGTAAGTGTCAGGGATAGAACCCGCCCTGTTTCTACCCTGTTTTTGTGGGGTAGATTTTTGTAAAGTTCTTTTTGAATACAACTCTTGCTTTACAACAAAAAAAATAAAAAGAAAAAATAGCGGCATACTAACTTTTGTAAAGTTTTCCGTCTTTTTAAGGTTATCACACTATGTTAAATATTAACAATGACAAGTTGGTTTTATGTTGTACAATGATGAATAACTCTAGTAACTTATTCATTTATTAGATAATCTTTTCCTTTTTTTATGGGTGAAAGTAGCATTCTGAATTTGTACTTTTACTTAAAAATTCTATTTTTGGGGTTTCTAAAAAGAATGGGAGTAACATGAACTCGTCTCTCATAACATGAAACAAGTACTTAGTGTTACAAAAGGTATCTGATATCAAACTTATGTTCTCACGTATTTTTCCCTTTTTTGTCATCGTTATGGCTTGATTGTTGTTTTACTCCGTTGATTTGCGGTTTGTCAATGATTTGCATGCTCTTGTTAGCCCGGTTCCTCAAGGAACTTCCCTTCCGCTTGTTCTCCTGGGAAAGGTGCCTGCATTATTTTTCTGTGAAATTTCTCTACCCTCTCACCTTAGTCAATTTAATGTCCCTTTGGGGCTTTCCTGTTTCAGTCAAAGAATGCACTGTTGTCAACTTTCTTATTTCTCGATCAAATTGTCTGGCTTGGCAGATCAGGCATCTATAAGGTATGCGATACACTTCAATTTGGTATTTGTTTTATGTGTTTTGTCTTAGTTTACAAATGTTAAATAGAAGAAATTCTGATTTTGCCTTTTACAGAACAAAGAACGAGCTGAGCTGATTGGACGGATATCCCTTTTCTGTTGGATGGGTTCCTCAGTCTGTTCCACCTTGGTTGAGGTTCGCTGCTCTTCATTAATTTGAGAACGAGTCTCTATTTACAATTTTATTTTTTTATGTAAAATGTTTCATTGGTTATATCCACTTTTTCATGACATGTACTATTCTTTTATCAGCTTGGGGAGCTTGGAAGGCTATCTACATCAATGAAGAAATTGGAAAAGGATCTTACGAACAATGATAAATACAAGGTATGTTTAATATGTGTTCTCTTCAGTGCTTATAATCAGTCTTCTTCCCTTTAATCCCGTGTTTCCCAACTTTGTTGTGCTCCTATACATGCAGAATGAGGAATACTGTGCCAAGCTCCAAAAATCAAATGGGAGGACACTAGCTCTTGTTAAAGCAGGGATGGATATAGTGCTAGCTGTTGGGCTTCTTCAATCGGCACCCAAGAAAGTCACTCCTCGTGTAACTGGAGCCTTTGGATTTGTTTCATCTCTCATCTCCTGTTACCAGGTACTCGATTCTAGGCATTCAATTTTGTATTTGATGTCTCCTTTTTTGTTCACTGGACTGTTGGATGTTAGCGGTGAATGTATATATGGGGAATCACTAGTTTTGTCGAGGAAGAGTTAAAGGTTAATGAAAAAGCAAAGCAATTAACAGGTTATACAACCTGGCATGTAATTTTATGGAAGATAACTTCCAGATATAGTTAATCATTTATTGAAACTTTAACCTTGGTGAATTAGCTCGAGTTATGAAGTAGGACATACTAGAACCCGAGTTCAACATCTTTAAATCTATAAAAACGATAAGTTACTAGGGACCCTGTATTGGTGTTAATGGATGCCATCTGAAATAATAGGAAAACCAGTATTACATCTATTGTTTCTGTGAAAATTTGGTTGGATTTACCGATTTTGGAGGCTGACAAAATTCTGCTTTGTGTTGCAGTTACTTCCATCACCACCCAAGTCCAAGACACACTGAAGTGGGGAAGCCTGTTTTGCAGAACAAGCTCGAGTATGATATGAATAATTTAATTGAACTTGTGCCTAAAGCTCATATTGTAAGCTTTGAAGAATTTGTCACCCTGGGGTGACCTGGAAAATTCTCTCCCTATTTAGCACCGCTGTTGTCGCAATTTCTTTCGAGCACTCAAACGAAAATAATACTAATATATATCTTGCTGTCATTTGTTGACATTTCGTGAATTTTAACAGTATTCCACCAATTCCTTAATGGTCCTGTGAATCTTGACATAAATTCCATTAATAACTGTCTTCTGATCATCTTTTATACCCTGTTTGTATGACAAATTTGAGCAATATGGTTAACACATGCCCAATCTAGTGACATTCACAAGGAAAGAACTGCAGGGAAAGTCTCAGATCCATCTGTAGAAGAAACAATGTAGGAAATTTTGCTACGGAGAAGGTATACTCTAAAAGATTACTGAGAGTTTACGTTGGTTAAAGGTGGTTTATGAATCAACTTGATGAGATCATACTAACTTAAATAAAGCTTAAAAATATTGAAAACAATAGCATATTATACCAGAAGAACTAATCCGGTAACAACGTTACTTAACACTCCCAGAGGAGCTAAAGCCCAAGTGTAGCCCAACACACTCCTAGTGTTTCAGAAAATATAGATTCTATGCGACCTCCTACTAAAGTTTCGAAGGAGGGAGCAGAAAAAGCAGCAGGAGGTTATTCTTCATCTACCTCTTCATCCTCATCCGAATCTTCATCATCCATATCCCATCCATACCCGTATTCCACATCTACATTGCCCCCCAATAGATTCACAATCTGCGCGTGCAAATTGGCAACAGAACTTGGCTGTTCAGGTACAGTTGGTTCTGTATAACTCAGCACGTCCAGCACAAATTTTTCAGAGGGTTCAAGTATCTGAACACTGAAACCAGGTGACAGTGGGCGTCCCAAAACTTGAACATGAGACACGCTGCAATGACACCAACAAATTGCATTAACACTAGGACATTTCCAATTGTTTTGGCTTTTCTTTTCTATTCAATTTTTGCAAAAAAAAAAAAAATGGCAAAAAGCATCATCCAAATGGAGGCTAAAAATACAGAGTTAGTAATTTTATAATTTAATGAGTACATGTCATCCAAGATTTTTTTTTTTTTCACTTTTTGGCTTTAATCAGATTTCCTTATTTCATTTTGAGCAAGGAACTAATCTGAAATTTATGGTCCCCAAAGTGAAATCTTAGCACTTCAATATGATATCTACAGCACTCAGCAAAATTCTACTCATAACCCTTCTGCAATATATATGTATCAAACTAGGTAGAAAAGGGGCGCATTTGACAGTACCATAAATAGAACAAGCCATCTATCTCCTCTCTCTGGACCCTACCCAACAGCTCAACCTGTAGGATTCCACCAATGCAAAGAACAGGTTCTGGAAGCCTGAAATTCTGCAACCTATTTTCCTGTTACGGAAAAACCTAATGTCATCAGTGCTCCCAAATAAGTTACTTATTACAAAACTAAAAGAATGCAAATGGTCAACTTCACAGAAAATGCATTTTGGAACATGGAAACAAATGAATACAAAAAATGATACCATTAAGAGATACTTTACAGTATTTGATTAGCATCACAGACAACCACTTTTATTCAGCAAAGGCAACGACTGCTCACAGAATAACCAAATCTGATATTCGTATCATAACAAACAGAGAAAGCAATTAAAATAATGTAAGAAAACTGAAACCAGCTATTTTGAACCCACCTGAGACATTGGAAACTCCTGTGAGGTGTAAGTCCATGCATACTTGTCATCACTAGAACCCTGGCATGAATCATCCACAAGATTGTCCATGGAGGATTTGATATGACCCATGCGAAATCTCACAGATTTTGCTGAATATATAGGGTAACCCAACAGGAAGTAAGCTGGACGAATAACAAATCTTATAAGAAAATTTTGAAGCTATATCTCACCCCCACCCCCCAAAATATCAAGATAGATGAAAGATGGAAAACGAAGTTACCAGAAGTTTGAAACAGTTACCTTGGAAAGGGCGTATATTGATATCAGTAATAACACACAAATCAGCGGCCAATTTATATGTCAGCGTTTCAGGCACTTCAGGGTTACTTTGACCTTTACTCGACCAGTATGAAGCTCTCCGTGCGACCCTATCTCTTGGTTCCAAAGTATTATCTATCCTTTCCTCTGGATAATTATCAGTGCTAGAAGCAATGATTGCTGCTGAGATGCAGTCCCTAAGGCCAAATGACAAACAACCTCGAGCTAAAAAGGCAAAAACTCTATGCTCCCTCTCCAAAGCTTCCCATTCCATAGAATTGCTGGGTCCAGCTTCAGCATGCCTTTTCACAGTGCCAATTAGCTCATTGACACAATCAAGTCTAGATAATTGAGGAAACATTCTCCGGCACAGATTCTTACATAGACCATTTGTAATCACTGCAAACCATTTAAAATGGATGAGTCAGTAATGAATGGATGACTGCCACCTGCATGCATAACAACCAAAGAATAGTGATGCAAGATTACTATCATTTTTAAGATATAAGTTATGACACACTGTTACAAAGAGCTACAAACTTCATGAGTGTCTCCTTTATTTCAGCCTTTAAGTGCTGCTGAGGTTGGATACCCACCCCCCCCACCCCCAAAAAAAAAAAAGTTAGTATATGCCAAGCAAGTTCTAAGAATGGGCCTCAAATTTGGGCTTCAGTTCACAACACCTGAATATAAAAGAGGACTGTATACCAAATCCACACCAGAAGAATACAGAGATCAGATTGCCAAAAAATAGTTTTATTAAGATCAGTAATGGTTAAAGTCAAGATGCAGATATCTGATGCAAAAGGAATTGTTATCAAAGAATTCAGCTAGTTGATCAATCAAAATTTTCATTAGCATGAAAAGAAAAACATGAACTATATAGGTAATTGGTCAAAAAAAAAATCTGAAAAGCAGAATTGGTGCTTTTCAATTGAATTGGTAAAAAATATCTGTATTGAATTGAGTACACATGATTAGGGAAAAAAAAAGCTGAATATATATGAGGTTGATAAGTGCTTATATAACAAATCATTAAACAAAGAATAATGGGTTGGAGTTCTGAGATTATAATGATATAAAAGAAATAAAATGTGCACAATCTCAGAATTGGACATAAACCTGACAAGCAGAGCCAGTAGGAGTCCATGACAAAACAAACTATAAAATATTGAATGAATGTGTTTTTATGGTGTCAGCTATTCCACAGGTCAATAAAATACCTTGATATATATCTGTTTCTTACTCCTCTACCATTTTCCTACTTTTGATGTGAACCTAGTCACTTCCTTTCATTCCTTTATCTTCAAACCATCATTCAACTCTTCCACTTTTCTGGACCTTTTTCCTCTTGGAAAAGGGGGTGGGCCTGAATACATTTTAGTTTGAACCATGACTATCCTGGCAGTGGCAAAAAATCACCATGCAACTTTCATTAATTAAAGTTAAATTCCCAAAGTTCCTACAAGAAGAGAAAAACGTAAAAGAGAGTACTATAACCTATAATTTTTATTGAAAACCATTTTACTTCAAAATACGGAATGTCTTTGATAGGTAAACATGGAACAAGAAAGAACAAGGCATGGGAAACAAAGGACCAAGTGACAAAAACTAAACTGAAGTCACAACAACCAAACTGCACACTGAGAACATTATCCACTTATTAATTCCAGAAGATTTTATGCTGCATTAGAACTTTCCCAACATGAAAAACAAATCCCAATTCAGTCTTCATCTCACAAACTTTTATAGCCATTTAACAACTAAAAAGAAATAAACATTAAAAGAGAAGAAGATAATATCAAAAATATTCTAGCTCACCAAAATGTCGCCAGGAACGTGAGACGACACCAAGGCGAACAAGATCAGCTGGATCCTCTAAAGACATAAGAATCTTTATGGATAAGTCACCATCAAGGCAATTCAAGAAATCCACACCACCTTGCATTCTTTTTTTTCCTTTTCCTTTTTCCTTTTAAGTTCTAACTCAGATATCAAGCAACCATGAAGCCCTGAACTTCAAGTCTGCTTTAGCACTGCAAAAAACAAAATGTTAGAGCTCAGCTCACATTGTAAATAAAATTAAAACTTCAGATTCCATTTGTTACCCACGTTTACCACTTGCTTTTCGTTAAATCAAATTTTGCTGTAAAAAAAAAATCTTATTTGATCAAAACAGCTCCAATATCTGAAAAGATACATCAATCCAAACATATTTCTTAGACATAGAAGAAAAAACAAACACTCAAGCTTCTTATTCATGCAAGTCAATTTGTCATTTTCTATTGTTCTTTCTTAAAGACAAAAAGGGATTAAATTAATGATGCCAACAATCCATCTAGCAACCAAAAGAAAGACAATTTCAAATGTTTCTTCATGGCACAGGAAAGTCCCAATCCCAAAATGCATGCAAGTTACAATGAAGCCAAAAAAAAAAACCTCAAAAAATTACAGAAGGAAAAGAGAGAATTTTTTCGAGTAATTGAGTCCATCGAATTATATTTAAGAAAATTATTCAAATACGACTCTATTATCAAACTTATAATTGACACAACGACAGAAGTAACTCGCATAAAGATAACCAGAATTCTAAGGGTTTCGATTTCGATCACATTTTCAATCATGACCATGAAATTACAACCTTATCAAAACAACCGATTCTAATCAGAATTATTATTAAGAAGAGTAGATAATCCAATCAATTGAGTTTAATTGCAATTCCGAGCAATAACATAAAAAAATTACTTTAAAATTCATGGAAAATTCGCAATTTCAATATCACAAAAATGAATATAAGAATGCACCCGAATTCAACAAATTTCCCATAAGTTCAGAAAATAAAAAAAAAAAAACAGGGGAAAAGGGAAAGGGGAGATAGAGAGCTTTTGAAGTGGAGAAAACTTGTAGAGGGAGAAAAGATAAGAGAGGATACAAATGCGAATAACAAAAGAGAAAGTAAGGATTCTCACCTTTTTGTTGAGAAGGAAAAAGAAAGAAAAGTCATGAAAATCTAAATCTCCCAAACATGGGAAACCCTAGAGACGAAAAGTGACGGTAAAAAACAAAAGAGAGAAAGGGCATAAGACGGAAAGGGGTTGTTGTTGGAGATAATTGGAACAGAGAGACTGATGTATATCTGGAAAGCAGACAGCAAACAAGACGCAGTTATTGCCCTTTTTTCTCAATAATTATTAGTTTTTAAAATTTTATCCATTTATGGATAATATTTATTTAATTACTAACATTTGCACTTACTACCAATTCTATAGTATATTCAAATTTTTCCTAAAATTAAATAAAAATTAATTAGTTTATTTGAATTTTTATTTTTCCTTTACTTGTAAACTCTCCTGCACGTAATTTACTTTAACTTTGATTTACATTCCACGTTAATAAAGAATTAGATAAATTTTATATCAAAGATAAAGAATTATCGTTATTCATAAATTCAAAATTCATTTTATTTTTTTTGAATTAGATATGTAAACTTGTATTATTATTAAAATAAATTTTTCACTTTTTTTTATTTTTTACTTTAAAAGGTAGCAAATAATATATCTTTTTCACGTGAGCTAACTTTTTTTTTTTGTACGGAACAATTTTTTTGGACTTTTGGAAAGAAAATTGTACCATCTTGTTTTTGGCAAAAACCAAATATTACCGAAAACTACTTGCAATTGCGACTCGATTTGTTTGGTAATGGAGAAAAGATGAAGAAAATGAACGAAAGAGAGAAAGGATTTGATCTTTTGCTCTGTAAATCCACGCAGCGGCTCTCTTCGATTCCGGCGGACATCTGGCGCTCATGCACCAGCTCGAAGCCACTGCTGTTGTATTCCTGGAAGGTAGGGGAGATTACGTGCTTCCAAATTTTGTTCCTTTTTGTTTGTCTTATGTGTTGTTAGAAAGAAAAAATATATATATTGACAATTTTAATCACTTGATTAATTTTTGCTAATTTATTGGTCTTCTTATTCCAACGTGCGTTGATATAATCCAAGGTTGATTAAAGAAGACTAAGTTTCATCTCGATTGGAGAGATGGTACGTTCATGGTGAAACAAAAAAATGATAACAATGACGATTAATTGATTTAAATCGAAATAATTGATGGAAATTGATTAAATTTGATTAATTCAGATTTTTTTTATTTTGATATTAATCGATTAAAAAAACAATATTTTTATTACTTCATCCTAAATTTACAATCAAGCGAATAGAATAATTGACCATCATTAATATACTTTTCAAATATATTTTATATATAAAAATATTTTTCATATATATCTTAAAATTATTTTATTAAAATTGAAATAATTGATCAAAGTGATTGAGATAAATGAATTTTTATTATTTTTTATATTTTGATTTATAATTTTTTTATGAAAATTAGATTAATTTAAATTTTGAAAATTTAAAATTGAATTAACTGAACCAATCAAATACTCCCCTTAGACTAAGAATCAAAGAAAAAAATTAGTATAATGAGAAGTGAGGAATATTTAGAGTCAATTTTGAGAGGGAGAGCTGAGACGTGAAGGGAAACCGCTTGAAACTGACTTAAACCCAATTGACTACTAGTCCAAGTCCAGGGAGGCCGGTCCAACCAACCATTGTTATCAAACAGTGTGAGCAGCTAAGGAAAGAGAGGGACTACCAACAAGGAATAAAAAAGAAAAAACGAATCACTCCATCCATAAACTGAACGAGAAAAAAAAATAAAAAAAAAAATTGAAAGAGACTGATAATAATATTCACCACCTAAAAATTTTTTTATTGTTATCATTAAGAGCTATTTTTTGTAGGAGTTACAAAATAGATAAAGAAAAAGATAATATCCAACTACTCATTTACTATACCGAAATTCTTTGTTCTCTTACCCTATTATTAATGGAAACATTAGATTTTTATTAGGTTGATGTCACGGGAGTAGTATGCTCTTCTCAAAAGATTAAAACATATGAAATGTGCAATGTTAACATTTATAAATTTAAAATCTCTCTTTTATTTATTCAATGTGATATTCTGTATCATTTTATTTCACACAAATTCGTGATCTCTTTATCGCAAGTAAGGTTATTTTGTCTACTATATTGATTGAATTGCTAAAGAGATCGGAGTTGAGTACGGGTTAATTTTGGTATCACTTCGTGATAGATCATTAACTTTTTCTCAAAATGACTAATGTGATGGAGCGTGTAACATCCACGTTCACAAGTTTAAGATTCTTTTTTTATTTATTCGTTATGAAATTTTGTAAAATTGAGGGATGAAAATATCGTATCTCACCTAATTTTTTTATTTTTTTGTCTCCTTTATGTCTATTTATCAAATGAGAGAATATAGTTTTATCTTGCTTTTCTATTATTCATTCCCATTGCCATCCTTTTCCGGTTTTTCCCTCATATTGATACCCATGCAACCAAATACAGTGTACGTTATAAAATGGCCACAAAAATCGATTTGTGATAAAGAGATAAGAATTTAGGTATGAAATCTCTCTCCAAAAACAAATCTGATTTCATTAATTAGCGTAAAATGTACCCTATACATGCTAATTGGGAAGTCAATAACCCAGAAGAAAAAAATGGGATTTGCATATTTGAACAGGTTAGGCAAACAGGTTGTAAAGATTTGTCAAAGTATTCAAGTCGGAAGAAACTCGATATGTGAATTGGGACAGGTGGTATCTCTGTAAGTGTCAGGGATAGAACCCGCCCTGTTTCTACCCTGTTTTTGTGGGGTAGATTTTTGTAAAGTTCTTTTTGAATACAACTCTTGCTTTACAACAAAAAAAATAAATAGATAAAGGTATACTAACTATTAAGGATTCAGTCGGGGTCCATGCATATCTTTCCAGCTAATCAGGCAATAATTTATACTTTTTAGACAAAAACAATTCAATTTGCTAGTTGCTGTCAGGCTGTTGGTTCCAAAACTAGTCAACAACCTGATAGTCCAGTTTCATGAACTCAGACAACTTCTGTTACGGCGAAACATTTGCTCTAACCTGATGTCAGATATACAACTTCTGGTTCCAAAATTTTGCAGAAACTTGTCGGTAGCAGGACTTGTTATATTTTCCAGAAAAAACTATAACTGGAAGAAAAGATTTATACCCGATCAACGGAAACAATATATATTCTATTTTTCCGTAAACAGAAACCAAGCTAGCTCGATTACAGTTCGATATTTACAGCTCTCAATTTCTCATGGACATGATGATCTAAACTCTTTCCCTACACTACTGGGGTATATCAGAGCAGTATCAACACAAAGGCCTCCTTTGGTGTGAGTGCAATCAATCTGGGTCATGGAAAATTTGATTTTTGTCAATGCATTAGGATTCTCGACGATAAAATCACCCACATGGTAGAGAACCCAGTTCCCGGGGTTGTCTAAATAACACTGGGATACAGCACGTTGGCCGTCTGAGGTTGTCAGCTGGAATCGGGCGGGTTTTATGTCCCAGCCATGGACGTGCTCAGCGTTACAAAACCGGCGACCAAGCCTCTTTGAGGATTTCCCAAGCTGGAGTCTGAAGAATAGGCAATATGTTCCCGCCGGGAATTGAAACTCAAGCTCTCCGTCTACTTCAAACCACCAAATTTGCTGAAGGTATGCTACTGTAGGATATCTGCCATGCCAAATTAAGGGAAGAGAGATATCACTGCTCTGGCTGCTATTTCATATTCAGAACTGATTGCAATAAAAAATCATAATCAAGATACGAATCCACATTCAAAATGGATCTAACATACTCATGGGGCTTTAACCAACTTGTTAACAAAGGAATCTCAAAATCTGCCATCAGGTTTGTCAAGTTTCAATGATTTCATTGTTAAACCTTTTTCGTTGATGGATCCAGATTGCTCAAATTTGCTCGTTTCAACTGTAATCTAATATATGAAATCAGTCTAGCTTGCTAACATCTAAAAGGTTCAGCATAAAGACACGAAATGTACAGTGTTAGACTTGTCTAGTTAAGAGATCATTCAAATTGAGCGATTGCTGCGCTTTTAGACCAGAGACAGGGGATCCCGGCTAAAGTGCTGCGTGGTCTTAAATCTGAATCCTGGTTCGAGGCTTCCTTGACTCGTGAGTCGTGACTCGTAAAAATTGACAAGCACAAACTAAAATCTGACGAAGCAAGATGATAAACGCACCTCGATTCCTCGGTGGAAATATGACTCCAATATCTTCGATCATCAATCCCTGTAATTGTCAACGCCTTGGAAGAAATTGATAAACAAACCCCGCCTGTACTCTTATCCAACCATACCTCCTGCAGATAGCCAAAAGCCAACATTGTGTCATTAAACTAAAACCACACAGAAGGAAGAGAGAGTGAGAAGCAGGGGACCAAAAGAATTACTAGTGAAAAATATAACCTTTGTGCCAGCATCAAAGAGAATAGGCCTGCACAGCCTGGCATAAAGTTCTTTCCTCTGCAGAGTCAACAAAGTTGTGTCTCCTAGCACTTTCTCCACAATGAACCTATAATTGGAAGGCAATTTCGATTCCCATATAAAATCAGCCGATGAAGCGCCGCAAAAAGATCGGTTCAACCGAGACAATTTGCAAATCTCAGGTGGGTCTAACTGCGCCAAAACCAATGCCGCACAGCTCTCTGGTATGTCACCGAGTCTTGGCCTCGATGGAGGACCATCTCCATCGCCATCCGCTACAGCACCGGATATGTTTGCACCCATTAAGTCCCTTCTAGTTTGAACCCCAAAACCCAGAATTTTATCCTAAATTTGGGTTCTCCAAAAGGAACAGAAAACGGATATAAGTTTTGGGGTCCTTTAAACACAGAGATCAAGAAAAACAACCTGAAAAGAGGGGCCTTAAACACTGAACATCTTAACACTGAACATGAATCTGAAGTCAACGTCAAGTCAAACCGAATACAAGAGGGAAAAAATAGAGATATGCAGAGAAATATAAAACAGAATTTGTCATTTGAAATCTAAGGAAGAAACACAGAAAACCCTGAAAATTCAAAGCCGCCTGTTTTTGATACTTGCGAACAACATGTAATGTTACACAGACAAATAAACGTAAGGAAATAGAGACAAGAAAATTTGGATGACGATGCCTAAATTCTGTGTACACGCATCAGGATGGCTGTTTCTAAGAACAAAAGAAAAAGGAGAAGAGTCGAGAAAAGGGAGTTTTTCTTTATTTTTTTGTGGGTTAATAAGTGGAGACGAGAGTTTCTGAATCAGCCTCAGATGGTTTGAGCTGGACGAGGGGCGGGATCTTATCCACTCCAAGATTTAAAGGGGCCAGTTTCTTACGTGGTTTGGTAGTCCTAGGTTTGGCCCTAGCCTCATCTGTCTGCTGCAACGCGCTGCCACTGGGCGCGTCCGCTACAAATCTTGTGCTACTCGGATTATCAGTTTTCATTAGGCGGATTATTTACTTTATAGTGTGAGCTAAGATACCAAAAATGTCTTGGAAGATGCCTTGCATTTGGCCTTCGATGACAACAATTGAAAGGAAGAACATTTTTGCCAGAACATTGCAGCAGTTCATCTGCTGTTGTCCTTTTGTCTCTTCTTTAGATTTTAATGGCAGGAAATCTTTTCACTTTTTGGGTCACTCTGTTTCCCTTTCCTGGAAAAAGTCATACCAATATATTCTTTCCTTTTTTGTCCATATTCAAAGCAAAACATAGATGCTAGAAACCTAACACAGGGGCTTTGATCCTTAAGTTTAAACCAGAACGCTTACATCACAACCAAAGAACACTGCTGTCGATATAACATTAATTGAATGCAAGCCCTTATCCATTTTAACAGGCTTGGACCTCCCTTAATTGCAAACAAAAAGAAAAGTGGCATTTTTTTTTTATTTGCTTTTGTAGTTCGTGGCTGACAAGCAGGGGCGGAGCCTGTATAGTTTTAGGAGGGCCATGATCCTTCAAAATTTTTAAAACTTTTTTTATAGTATACAAAATTTATAAAATTTTTTATATATTCTCTTAATGGTCTTCTCAATAATTTTTTATTTAATAATTAATTTATATAAAAAAATCTCACTTGTTTCATTCAATTTTAATTTTTTTTATTTTTAATTTATATTATTATTTTTATTTATTTTTTATATTATTTGCTTATATATTATAAGTTTTCATAGATTTATTTTTTAAAATTTTTATAAACCATCAATCATAATTTTTTTATTATGTCATATATGAGTTTTCTCTTCCACTTGTCATGTTTGTCTTTTTTCTGTTATTTAAATTTTTTTATGATTTTAATTTTTAAAAATTAATAAATTATTATATAATTCTCAAATATAAGTTATAATATTACGTTATTACTTAAAATTTTATCAAAGTATCATTTTTTAATTAATCCTAACTATGTAAAAGGAAATTATCTTGAATATATCTTTTTTATATACTTTAAGTTTTATATTTAGTTGAAAAGAAATTATCTTGAATATATAGTTTTTAAATAATCTTAATTATATAAGAAGATATTATTAATCTTGTATATCGTATTTAACTATTTATATTTTATGTATTATAATTTTATATTTAGTATTATAAGTTTAGAGAAAAATAGAATAAGAACATTGGATGTTGAATGTATTAATTTTTTTTCAATTTTGATTAAAGTATGAGTAGGTTGAAAACATTTAAAAAATTATTTAAAAAAAAATATACAAATTGTCCAAATAATTCTCCTATACTTAAGCCATTAAGTCTCAATGTTTCAACTCATGAAAAAAAATAATGTGAATCAAAATATTTAACACTCAATCTTAAAAAAATAGTTTTTTTCAATAAATAATTTTTAATTGATAAATTTAAATTTAGAAAATATAATCGAGCACAATTTTACTTAAAAAATATTATAAGATTTTTTTTAATTTACATATTATATAAAATTATTTTTCATTAACAATCTTTTTATTATTGATTAAATTCAATATATTAATTTTTAAAATTTTTTACTTTGTCTGTCTCTAAGCTTTTCAATGCAAGTAAGTTAGTTCCGTTCCTCCTGACAAGTGTAAGAAAAACAGAGGCAGCAAACAAGAATTCTTTTCTTTTTCTATTTCATTAGGCTGAAAGCTTTCGTTTACCGACTCACCAACATCCAACTTTCTCATTGTATAAGCGTGGAACTCGTAGACACGAACATGCTATTTCATGGATTATGATGGTTTTATTGATTGGGTTGAGATGAAATGTAAACCTTTCTTTGTTTGCTACACAGAGAGAGAGAGAGAACAGAGGGGGAGTGTTACACTGGTTAGAACTTGATTGGATTTGTCGACGGTTGGAAGCAGACAAAGAAGCATGGCAAGCCTTTTTGAACAGATATATAATCGTGCGGTCGTATATTGACAGTAAACATAAGTTGAGGATAGAGTTTGAAGCAGTACTGAACTGATTGTGATTTGCTTTCGTGGCCTTGAGAAAGATCTTATCCCTTAAAACATTGGAAACAACATCCGAGGTATCAGAGACGCCTGGGATACGCACTTCAATCAATCCTGGATGCCTGAATCATTTCTGTTAAATGACTGATAAAGCCGCGTAAGCTTTTCTGGATGGAATACGTATTTCATTTAAATTGTACTTCTACCCGTCTAGCTAGCCCACCCTGTCTTTCGGCTTTATCTGATTCTTTCTTTTTTCGAGTTTGGTCCTTCATTCGGATTAGGCTGCCATTCATTCAGGGTTTAACCTAAATTAACAATAATAATCTTCATTGATTGACATTAGAAATAGTAAGGTCTTCGGTTTAAACCTACGTATCCTTATAAAATTTATTCAAATCCAGTTCTTATGTTATGATTAATTTTGATTCCTGACGACATAGGATATTGTCAGTTTATACATAATGTAACCACTCCAAACCACTGGCTGCTATGGGGAGGGATCAGTCGTCCATTAAATTCTATCAATTTTCAGTTGAGATTGTATATCAACTGTAACCAAGGAGAAGGGTGCTTGCTGCCTGCTGGCTGCTTTTACAACGAAGAACTTCATTCTTTCTTCGTAACAAGGAATGCAATTCAGCAGATCCCTGCAACTTTATTATTTTTTCCCTTTTAACCAGCACTTGCACTTTCACTGAGAAAAATGCTGTTCTTCACTCCTCGATTAATACTTCCCTAACCAAAAAGTGTCATCTCCTACAAAACTTTCCGCCCAGCCACTACTTTCATGTGATTAAACAAATGAAAAAGGCAACAAGCTAGATTTCTTTTTGATATGATTAAAGTAAAAAGAACCAAATTGGTTCTTTGGCATGATGTAATGAATGAATTATGGTTCAAATATTCTCCACCACCTTGTTGTTATAAACAACTTGGATGAGAGTTAACAATGGGAAAAGTCCAAATCTCTCTCTGCGTGGAACCGAGTCAGACGAGCATATGGACAAGGCGTGGGGCTTGGTGCCACTAACACGTTTCGGCTAATGACAGAGATTATCTGTTACATTATCCATTAAATTAAATTTGTCTGCTAGGAGTTAAAGTCAAACTAATTTGTGGATTAAATTTTGAATCCACATTCCATCAACTTCCCCCTTTTTGGCTTAGGAAAGAGAGAGAGAGAGGGGCACGGATGGCTGGCAAGCGGCAATCTCTCCCTGCCCTGCTTGCTTATTACAGAACTTAATTTTCCAACGGCAGTGGATATAAACTGCCATGTAAAAACCAGTTCCATGACCGGTTCATCTGCTGGTTTTCCTTTTAGACCCCCAGGGGTCTCAATCTCAATATAGGCCTAGGGCAATTGTACAATTCATCATGTGCAAATAAGGCCAATAGGTTCCATAACTAGCATTTCTACAATTAGTTTATGCTGATTGTAACAAAATTATATATCAGCTAGCGATTTCAACACAGACCACAGAGTGAAATTCTTGTAAAAGCACGAGTGCTGGAACAGTCCTCAGCATTTTGCACTACAATGAATGAAGGTCTAACATAAGACTTTAGAACAAATTAGAGGTTAACTATTGTAGCAGAGATGTAGTTGAAAGTTACACTGCTCAGGCTGTTCCCCAAGTTTTTTTATTACAAATTGAAACAAGGGAAAGTACTGATAAGAATGAAGATGCAACCTTGATTTTGCATGAAGAAGAATTGCTGGTTTTAGTTATACTTGTCAAAATAAGCTTGACTCATTCGGTCGATTTATTTTTTATTAAATATGAGATTGGTTAGATTTAAAAATTTAGGTTCATAATTAAATCGGATTTAAATGGGTTAATCCACCAAATCAGTGGGCTGAGGTGGGTTGGGGCAAGCCAGCCCTATGAGTCAAACAAATTAATAATTTTAATTAATTTAATAATTTAATATATTTAATTATATAAAATTAATAATTTAGTTATCAATAATATTACTTATTTTATATATTTCAATGTGTTTAATTTTTACTTATTAAATTAATAATTTTAATTTATAAATTAAATTATAAAATAATTTTATTAATAAAAAATTTATTAAGTAAAATTATAAAAATAATTTTTTTTTGTAAAAAAAAAGAAAGAAGTTGACCCAACCCACGCCATAGAGTGAGTTGAGTTGAAATTTTGACAACCTATATAAAAAATAAATTGACCGACCCAACTCATATTTTCTTAATCTACAAGAACTTGGACTGAACTGAACCGAACCAACTCATATTGACAGCTCTAGTTCTAGTTCTGGTTCTGTGCTATATTCCTTCTATTTCTATCATTCTTCAATCAGAGTGGCGCAGCCGAACCACGATGGGTCCATAACTCACAAGGCCCAAAACTGTAACCTCGCTTCTGGCGTTAGAGTAAGGCATCTCCCATCAGTTTTTTTCCTCATTCAGGAAAGGGAAAAGGAAAAAATGATTAACCCAAGGAAACCTTGCTTTGGAAATATAAATTGACTCTCTAATTGTAAACCAAGTCCAAGCAGGAACGACGCCTTTTGGTGGTTTTCTGGGTAGGCTCTGTTGTGGCGCTGTACCTTTTGATCTTGTGCAGGTTTAGGAAGACAGACAGGGATGTCCTGTTCCAAACGTATATTGGGAGGTTGTACCTGGCTTCAAGGTTGCAAGTATACCTTCCAATATACGTGTCTGCTTTTCTGGGATGTATTTTCGAAGGGGGAAAGAATTTATTCCCCTTCGTCTTAATGAACACCTTCTTAATGCCTTTAAAAAAAAAAAAATCCAAGCATAATGTTAAGAAACTTCCGAATATGTGATTTATATTACCTAAAATCCTATAATTATAAGGTAAAATATTTCGACATTTTTTAAGTTTTGACTATAATTTTATATGAGTCTATTAATATTGAAAATAAAGTTAAACAATCATTATGTTTTCGTCATATTTTTAAAATAATTTTATTTTTATTAATTTTAAAAATTATTACTGTATAAATTATAATTTTTTATTTTTTATTTTTTTTCTTTTATTAAAAAAAAATTCTTCTCTACTGACCGACTGGAATGAAAAAAGAAAGAGAGTTGAAAAAAAATATTTTAAATATTTCATACTTAGATATTAACGTTATTTACATGTTTAAGACAAAATATCTATTTTAAAAATTAATGGATCTATGGATTATAATCAAAACTTAAAAAATGAGAATATTTACCCTAATATATATATTAATAAATCATTTAATTAACGAAAATGGTTATATCTATTCATTATATTTAATTAATCCATAATCATTTTAACCATATTAATTGAATCAAATTAAGCTATGGTAGCAGTCATGTAAAGCAGCGGCTGTTTCGAACTACAAAACAAACGTCATATATGGGGTTTGGAAATATTGTTGTTGAAGAATAGACCAGCATATCCCTTGCATTATTATTTTCTTTTTGGGTACATATATCACAAGCTTGGAAATATTACTGTTGAAGAACAGACCAGCTTATCCCTTGCATTATTATTATTTTTGGTACATATATCACATGCTGGGGGGCTCATGGTCCCGATTTGTACTGAATATCCAATTATATCGTAATCTATATTCATGTGTTTCTTCTATATAAATCTAACCAGAAATTAGACAATCGTGCACGCAAATTAAGCATATAAAGAAATTAATCATCGATTTTAAGCATTAATTGTCTGCTAAGGACCATTATATACTTGTTTGTGGGTTCAGTGGTTTAGTTTAGAGCTTGAAATGACTATAGATTTATAAGTAGTCATAATGTTTATTCACATGACTTTAATGTTTATTAGATCTATAATCAATTAAAATCTTCCGGATAGATACATGAATGTTAATGTTATTTTTTTGGGTTAAAAAAGAAATTTTATATTCTTGACAAGACCAAATAGCTCACATGTAAAGCTTAATGTAGATGGCAGCTCACAAAGTATTTCTGGGAATCCACTGCAGGAGGTTTGGTAAGAGATGATGAAGCGAATTGGCCTTTTGCTTTTGTTCATAAGGTGGGAGTAACATACCCACATGTCGCAGAACTTTGGGCAATTTTTCAAAGCCGTAAATTATGTTGGGAGAGAGGTTTTAACAAGGTGCAAGTAGAAGCAAATTCAATGGTGGCTATTTAGAAGATCTCAAGCTTGAACTCTTCATTGTATCCATGTTCAAATTTACTAAGGCGAAATAAGGAGCTGTTACAACGAGATTGGAATTGTACTATTACTCACGTATATCGTGAGGCCAATCGAGGAGCCGATTGGATGGCAACAAACTATGAAGACTTAGAGATAAGTTTACATATTTTTAATGTTCCACCTCTAAATATTTATTCTATTTTATTAACAGATAAACTATGCATATCATAAACTAAAATAATGTAAGTTAACGTTTTGATTAATTGAATTTTTCTTTAAAAAAAAAATCATGCCATTTGTTATGATTGTGAAAGATATCAACCGACAATAAATTTAACGATGATTAAGGTCACATTTGTCATGTGAAATATTAGTGGCCAAAGATTCCAGCAGCCACAGACAATTACAATTCCTCCTTTACATCTAGATTTTGGTCCAAACAAAAATCTAAAAGTGATGAGACCCTCCAGTACTATTATAAGGGCACCAAGCAAATGCCATTGATGTCCACACAAACGCATATACTTCTTCTCATCAGACAGACTCTTAGTCTTACACCCCAAGCCAGGTAATTCGAAATGTGGGGGGCGGTTCTTTGCCTTGTAGCTTTGCTCGTTGTTAGGATTAGCCGTTGGGTGCATAATTGGGCATACCCCAAGTGCAATGGGGTTCTACCACCTGGTTCAATGGGCTTGCCCTTCATTGGGGAGACAACGCAGTTCTTCTCTCCCCATTCTTTGTACGATATCCCACCATTCATCAGCAAAAGAATGCGAAGGTAAGCTCCTCACCGTTTGCTTTCATTACAGTGTAATTGAATTCCGCAGTTAAGAGACACAAACGAAACTAACAATATGTTCATGGCATTTCCTTTTTGGATGGATATTGGGAGACATCGTAGACTTGTAGCTCAATCACAAGAATCCAATTTAGAGTTCAAGCAATGGGACTAATAAAATTAACGATTTTTTTTTACTTAATTTCTTTTTTTCAGATATGGGGCAGTGTTTCGAACTAGCTTAGTTGGTCAGAAGGTTGTTGTATCAACGGATCCTGAAATCAATTATGAAATCTTTCAACAAGAAAACAAGTCGTTCTTGCTCTGGTATACAGAGAGTTTCTTAGAAATTTTTGGCCAACAAAGCCTGGTCGCACAGCATGGGATGGTTCACAAGTACCTCAGGAACTTAATCCTTCAGCTTGTTAGCCCTGAAAACCTGAAGGGGAAACTACTTTCTGAAATGGATAGAGCGACCCGCAAGCATCTTAATTCCTGGAGTAGCCTTGGCAGTATCGACGTGAAAGAAGGATCTTCTAAGGTATGTTTATAATTTATGCAAGCATTTTGCCTATAATCCATATGTTTATTTTTTTTCCTGACTTGTGGCAACAATATACCTTTGTTTGCATTTTGACAGATGATATTCGAATATTTTGCGACGAAACTCATTGGGTATGATGAAAATATGGATCCAAACAGGAATGTGAGAGACAGTTTCCAAGCCTTCTTGGATGGTCTTATCTCATTACCTTTAAACATCCCAGGAACTGCTTATCATGCATGTTTACAGGTATTAGAAATAGACAAACCTATATACCCTAAACCTCAACAGAAATTTTTTAGTTTCTCAAGTTCTCATTCAAGTACATTACTTGAATCTGATTCAGGGTCGTAAAAAGGTCTACAAGGTGATTAAAGATATATTTGAAAAGAGGAAGGCATCAAAGGGTCATCACAATGATTTCTTAGAGTATTTACTCAATGAAGTGGAGAGAGAAGACACGTTTTTAACTGAGCAAATTGCCAAAGACTTGGTCTTTGTGCTTCTCTTTGCTTCTCATGAGACTACTTCTGCAGCCACCACATTAGCGGTCAAGTTTATTGCTGATCATCATCAAGTCCTCGAAGAATTAACAGTTTGTGCAATCAAGCGCTTCTTCTATAAAAAGTTACAGAAAAGAAAAACCCTTTCAAATTAATGGCCCAAAACAAACTAAATCAATCTTTGATATTTTAATTTTCAGAAAGAGCACGAGGCTATCATTAAAAGCCGAGGAAATGAGAATTCTGAACTTACATGGCAAGAATATAAATCAATGACTTTCACACATATGGTGACTGCTACTCTCAAAACCTCTTACTTACTAGCAATTAATTCTTTTTATGGATTCAATTTATGCCCTTTTCAATGACAGTGTACACTTGAATCTTGCTTGTATCTCAGGTTATCAATGAAACAGTTAGGCTAGCAAATATTGCTCCAGGAATGTTCAGAAAAGTGGTGAAAGATGTTGAGATAAAGGGTAAGTTCTGAATCGATGGATTATTCCCAAAATGATCAAATCTTGATTACTTCTCAAGAACTTGTTTGAATTAATAAGAGATCGGGTATCCTGAAAGCTAAACTAAGGAGATGTTGCTTGTGCAGGGTACACAATACCAGCAGGTTGGTTGGTGATGGTTGTCCCAGCAGCTGTTCATTTGAGTCCCAGCAAGTACGAGAACCCTCTTCAATTTAATCCATGGCGATGGGAGGTAAATTCCAATGAATGTTATATATCAAACATTCCATTTATTTCCAAATTTAATTAAAACCAAAAGGCAATACAGGGACAAGAGTTGCATGCTGGATCCAAGAATTTCATGGCCTTCGGTGGAGGTACAAGGCTCTGTGTTGGAGCTGACTTTGCCAAGCTTCAGATGGGCATTTTCATCCATTACATGGTCACAAGATACAGGTATTAGATTAACATTTTCGAGTCCCTGATGCAGGTTCAAGATCAATTGAAATAATGAAAATGAATAGAATTGTTATCAGGTGGACAGTGATAAAAGGAGGGGACATTGTTCGGAAGCCTGGTCTGGTATTTCCCAATGGACTTCACATCAAAATCTCTGAAAGGCAGGAATGGCGATCGAGGAGCTTCGAGTTAAGACTCAAGAAACAAACAACGGATGCCACAAGGGCCTTTAATTGAGCTACCTCTGCAGTTATGATTAGATGGGACTACCCATTTTCTTCTTCTTTTTGTCGGATTCCACTCCTTGGCTGCTTATCAAGACGATCATGAAGAAAATGATGGGGTTATTGCCTAAAGCTTGACACCATCAATCAATTTGCTAGCTAGCAAAATAAAAGCAGTCGCTTGCGTTAGATTTCTTTGTATGAAGCCATGTAATAATAATTCTGCTTTGTTATTTTAACAGGTCCTTTTCATGTAAATAGATGGAAAATGATATCATGATAGCAGACCGAGAATGTAATATCATGATCTAGATGTCGTGATGCCCTTCCATACATATTGTTCCATATATACTTCATGATTGTTATGTATTTCTCTAATTAATCCCATTAATTCCAAGAAATAGGTGAAGTAGGCATTCACAAGCCCGGAAGCCAAATGGGCCACTTATAGAAACAAACCCGTCTCTAAACCCCTAAAA
Source organism: Theobroma cacao (assembly GCF_053813885.1). Classification (NCBI taxonomy): domain Eukaryota; kingdom Viridiplantae; phylum Streptophyta; class Magnoliopsida; order Malvales; family Malvaceae; genus Theobroma; species Theobroma cacao. The sequence continues at coordinate 40,310,621 of NC_142639.1, read as the reverse complement.
AAATTAAGCCCAAGACTTTTTATTATATGATTCCAAAACTCAAGAGATTTATATATTGTGGTTACTAGTTAAACATGTTCTTCGTTTTGACTCATGCATGCATGCATGCAAGTCATTTCAATCTTTATCGACTTTCTCTTTATATTGGGTTTTTGCCCTAACATGTCTGCTCCTAATAGTCGTGCTTGAATCATGCCTGGACAGCGATCCACATGTGATTCTGGGGTTTCCTCTACATTAATTAATTTCTCAATAATAGACAGGCACATGCATGTTTTGTTTTCAAGAAAGCTTTTCACTTCTTTTTTTGTTAAGCACAAGTTATACGTGAAGGCAAGCAAGTTTGGGTCGATGACCACCCCAGCTTGCCCATCCCATTAATAAATTCTAATACTCTCCAGTAATTTCTTCTTAAATCTGTAAGCCTATAGTCAGAAATCATCTTGTACATGAAAAGCATATTTAATAATTTTTTCTTTAATTAAAAATTAATAAAGCTACAAACCAAAAGAAAAAAAAAAACAATTCTAGGCCATATAGGGTAGTAAAATTTAATAGTAATTTACTGGATTGATCATATTGACAGAAGAACCTGCTACATGAAGAATTAAAATAATATTTGACAAGAAAACAGGGGAAGAAAATTGTGTGTCAAAATGTTTTTATATATCAAGCTTTTCGATGGAAAGTCAAAAACTTCACCTGCCTGGTGAAGGAAAGGGGAGACTAAAGGAGCAGTAACTAATCCCATGGCCTATCCCTATCTTCCCAACCCACTTCTAAACTAACCCTCAAAATCGTTAAACCCTAAAAAAAAAATTCAAACTTTTTAAAATTTAGAAAAGACACTTTAAAACAAATGAAATGAGATTTATAAGATAAAAAAATATTATTTTTATTATATAATTTAGTATCACATATATAAAAAAAATTAAGCTCTTAAAAAGTGTCGTGGGGTGTTTTTTCTCTTGCTCTTTGGTATTAATATTTTCCTTTTAAGTTTTAAAAATATGTGTTCAACGACAATTTTATAAGGTATTTACAAATATGTAAATAAAAGCATGAATTATATTCGGGATTATTATAGAAAAATTTGGGATTGTGTTTAAAGGTTCGATATATTTAAATCAACCCTTTAATTAATTTTTTTTCATGGAATTAAGTTTGTACAAGTGAATTAACCTTTAATTCTCATAAAGAATTAAATTAATTTCTTCTACCAAAAACCGTGTGCGGTTCTTACAAAGAAACAGAGCAAACTTAATTAGCGAAGAAATGTTAAGTCTCCTACTTCATTGATATCAATAGAACTCGAGGTTATAAATAGGGTATTTAATGTAACTTTTGACTCCCAAACTAGCTCTTCTTTGTGCAAGACATTTTACTTATAAATTGAAAAAATAAATAAATAAATAGACTCAATTTACATTCTTTTATGATTTTAATTTTTTTATATGATATTTTGAGAGATTTTTATTTTAATTAACATTCTATAAATGTCCTTTTTCTTAATTAATACTTTTATAAAGAAAAGAGAAGGCAGGAGGGCAAGTGAAGGGGGAATCGGAATCCTACCCAACGTGCAGTTTCCATGACAAAATAGACACATTTTATTAAATTCCTGCTAGCTTTCGAAGTGTAAACAGACGCGCTCCCTACCCCATTCTGTTTGAGCCATCCTCACGAGCCAGGCGCGTGACGTCTACCCCCAAAATCCCCCTCGAAAACTTCACTCGTCACCCTATATAACTATATATATGTACACGCACCCCGCTACGTGATACGAACTCTTCCTCTATTTCTCTTTTGAGTCTTTTCTTCCGTCGTTTTTTCTTCTTCAACTCGTCAATGGCCGTCATGGCTTGGTTTCCAACAAGACTATCTCACATCACAACATTCAATGCCAAAAAGCCCAGCCTTTTTTACTACACTCTCGTAGCAATTCTTTGTACAACTTTTTACCTTATTGGGATATGGAAACACTCAGTAGGCCTCATCCCCAACTCCGCCGCCGCCGACGGATATCTAACCGACGTCCCCTGCTCTTCCCTCCACTCCACTATCGAACTCGACTTCTTGCCCCACCACCTCCCTCCTGACCCACCTCCCGCGGCGGCGCGTGTCCTTCACCTACCTCCGTGTGACCTTTCCTTCTCTGAATACACCCCATGCGAGGACGTTAAAAGATCGTTGAAGTTCGACAGGGGCATGCTTGTATACAGGGAGAGACACTGCCCTGAAAAGAACGAGTTGTTGAAGTGTCGAGTCCCGGCCCCGTACGGTTACAAGGTCCCGTTTAGGTGGCCCCGGAGTAGGGAGTTTGCATGGTTCGCTAACGTGCCGCACAAAGAGTTGACCGTCGAGAAAAAGAACCAGAATTGGGTTAAGGTCGAAGGGGAGCTGTTCAGGTTCCCTGGCGGAGGCACCATGTTCCCGCGTGGCGCTGATGCTTATATCGACGATATCGACGAGTTGATCAATCTCAAAGATGGTTCAATAAGGACCGCCATTGATACCGGTTGCGGGGTACGTTCAATCTTTACTAAACTCATGTTTAATGTTTTCCAATCCAACCGGGATAGCTGGTTCTGTTTTGAACCGGCTAGTGATGCCATAGGCACGTATAAATGTAAAGAAAGGGTTCAAATTCCCCAGAAACTGCCGAATTAAGTTAATGGGGGAGATGATGGAAACTGGGTTGGAAATGGTTGAAATGAAAGGTGATTTGTTGGAGGGTTCCTGCAAATTATTTGTTTGATTGCTTCCTTTTGTTTTACTTCAAGAATATAGAGATAAATTTTATATTAAAACAAGCAAAAACATGAAGAGTTAGTAGTCTTTGATTGTCTACATTTATTTAATTAAACTTTGTTGAGTTCTCATCTGTAGGGCGGTGACCACATCTACATTTAGCGGACTAGGAAAAGGTGAAAGAGTCACAAAAAGAGAACAAGTCATAATTCTAATTAATTAAGCTTCCTTTGTAGGATGATCTCACTGGAAGAGAAAAATCTGGCTAAGAGATGCCATTGCCAGCTAGAGAATCTCATATTCTTAGTAAAAAACCAGCTGGGGTTTACAGGGAATGGTTCATGGGAAATATACAAATTAAAGCAAGTCATAAATGATGCAATTAAGGAGAATTTTGAGGATTTGGATCATTTTGGTAAGTAGAAAAGTAAAAACCCTTTTCAAAGCTATTTATGACCAACCAATCCCCAATCTCAAACTCCTCCTTTTCACCCATGTATATGGTTCTTTTAGGAGGTTTTCTGGTAGATTTTCAAGTTGGTTCGGAAAGTCTTCAGTTTCAAGTAAAGTGGTTCACCAAGAACAATAATTTGTTTATGGACCTTATCGTCTAGCTGGGGAAAAAGGGGTTGCATCAGAATAATTTCTTATCCTAAAATTAACTATACGAATCATAATTAAGAAGTCTCCAATGCAGAAGCTTAAGTTCAACGCACTTTGTCATTAAGTGTAGTATCTTTATTGTGCTTTGAATTTGTATTAATTGTCAGGCTGATGTTGAACAAGGTATATATGGATGTTACCAGAATAAACCTTCCCCATGATTTATTCCACTTTTTTTAACCACCGCTCACTCCCTTCATCTACAAGAATCACACCATTCCCATAATTATAGTAATAAAAAATCATATAATATCTTTCTTCCTACGCGAAATTCTATCCAAAAACGACTGTTCACTATATTATCAATTTTGTACTGTTTTTTTCAAGGTTTTCTGATCTTTGAATGGATTCAGGTTGCGAGTTGGGGAGCTTACCTTTTATCCAGGAACATCCTAGCGGTGTCATTTGCACCAAGAGACACCCATGAAGCTCAGGTGCAGTTTGCTCTTGAAAGAGGAGTGCCTGCGTTGATCGGAGTTCTTGCCTCCATTAGGCTCCCATACCCGTCAAGAGCTTTCGACATGGCTCATTGCTCTCGATGCCTCATCCCTTGGGGCCAGTATGGTAAAGCCTTGGTCCTTCAATTTAATGCTCGTCTGGTTATTATTATTTCATTGTCTTCGCTTGAGTACGTCGAACATCTTATTAATTTTGATTTATGTTTGTTGCAGATGGGCTTTACTTAATTGAAGTTGATAGAATTCTACGTCCTGGTGGTTATTGGATTCTATCTGGACCACCAATTAACTGGGAAAATCATTGGAAAGGTTGGAATAGGACACGGGATAACCTGAGAGCAGAACAAAACCTGATCGAGACTGTGGCTAAAAGCCTCTGCTGGAAAAAGCTTGTACAGAAGGATGACCTTGCCATTTGGCAAAAACCCACTAATCATATCCATTGTAGAGCTAACAGGAAGGTTTTCAAGCAGCCACGCTTTTGCCAGACTCAAAATCCTGACATGGCATGGTGAGATAATTTTCTTCAATTTTTGCAATGCAACATTTTTTGAAAAATTTTAGTTCAAGATTCAGAGCCAGTGTCAGGAATCTTTCACACTATCCAAACTTTTGCTTAGCGATTGGCTTCTGATTGGAGAAAAGAATTATTTTCCAACATCAGAAGGCAAATTCTTCCCACTGCTACAGACCACTTTGGCAGTGATACCAAAACCAATTCAATGATAAAGCCGTTGTCCATTTGAATCATCTCTCAAGCACAACCCTTTTTGCTGGTTAAACTATTCAACTACTTAAATTTCAAAAAAAAAAAAACTATTCAACTACTTTTTTGTTTCCTGCCCAGCATCAATCTTTTTCAGTTCCTTTTTTTCTAACCACCATCCACCAAAAGCTTTTACCTAAAAAATCTTCAATTTTTCTGGAGCAGGTACACAAAATTAGAGACTTGTTTAACCCCACTGCCTGAAGTATCCAATATTAAGGAAATAGCTGGTGGGCAATTAGCAAAATGGCCCGAGAGGCTGAATGCAATCCCTCCAAGGATCAGCAGCGGACGCTTGACAGGAATCACAGAAAAAATGTTTGTAGAAAACACAGAGCTATGGAAGAAGAGGGTAGAATATTACAAGAGAGTAGACCATCAGCTGGCGGAGACAGGGAGGTACCGGAACTTGTTGGATATGAATGCTCATCTGGGAGGCTTCGCCGCAGCTCTTGTCGATGATCCTGTCTGGACCATGAACGTTGTCCCCATCGAGGCTGAGATCAACACTCTTGGAGCCGTCTATGAACGTGGATTGATCGGAACATATCAAAGCTGGTGCGAGGCAATGTCTACTTATCCCAGGACTTACGATTTTATTCACGCTGATTCTATCTTCAGCCTCTACCAAGACAGGTACATACATATAAATAAAAATCAAAACCCACTTTATTATTTCATTAATTAATCATTATGAGGCACTAATTGGTTTTATATGACAGATGTGAAATGGAGGATATACTTCTAGAAATGGATAGAATTTTACGACCGGAAGGCAGTGTGATCATCAGAGACGACGTGGATGTCTTGGTGAAGGTCAAGAACATCATAGATGTTATGCAATGGGATGGCAGAATTGTAGACCATGAGGACGGACCCCATGAGAGAGAGAAGATTCTTTTCGCAGTTAAGCAATATTGGACCGTACCTGCACCTGAACAAAGCCAACAAGGAATTAAAACAATTTCATAAGAGATAATTGTTGCTATTTTTGGGTTTACACCTCATTTTTTTTTTCCCTACAGCAACATGTCGGTTGAATAGATTAATTTTTACATAAAAAATTTTATGGCTATAATTAGATATGTGATAGTTTTCCATTGTTTAAGGTGTGCGACGGGTGGTTCTTGTGGATAAATATATATATCCTTTGGTTTATGTTTGTCCGTTCCGTTTGGTTCATGGCTTGTTTCTAACTGAGATCAAACCAATACAAAATAAGGAAAAAAATACTAAAAAAAAAAAAAACTAGTTCAAACCAAAGATTTACAGAATTGTGGGTTCTTATTCAACATGTCAGACCTAAGAACATAAGAAGGTAAATTCATGGCTACCTTGATAACTTTCTTGTTCAATCCCCGGCATCAATTTCAACAGGACAAGGTAAATTTCTCGGAGTTAGGGTATCTGGGCAAAAGCTACATTCTCACAGAAAAAATAAAAGTCGAACAGTGAATGCTATATGAACTCCAGAAACAAAGCTTCCTGTTTGCCTGTCAGGCCAAGTTGATTCAAACTTAAAGAGCAGTCATTAGCACCAAAAGCATGGCGAGGGTATGGCCTTACCTGTTCATCAAACAGAAGCGAACAACAAGGTAAGAATACATACAATTAGTAGCTCAGCATCACAGGGTAATATCCATTCCATGCTGAGCAACGGGTACTTTTCAATTTGGTAAAACAATTTGAAAGCAACTCTAATTGAGCGTCTGGTTAGTTGGCCAACTTTCCAAAGATCTTTCATGTATTTGTTATTATTATTTATAAATTTAAAATAACAACTAAATGGAGATGAATTAAAAAAGGAAACCTCATGGATGAAGAATAAGATAATTGCCTTGAATCACCACGTAAAGATATTGACAGAATAAGATATAATCATTTATTAAAATAATTAAAAAAAAAAAGTCATCATCGTAACTTAACTATGAAAGATACAGCAAATAATTCAAAATGACAAGGGCAGCAGGTCTTAACTAGGATACCTGAAGAAAGGAAATTTAGGTACTCACCAGTCTGTAAGTGACGGGCTTCACCACTTTGCTAATATCTATGAAGTCAAAAAGAAGCTACAAAGGAATAAAACCAGAATCAGCACAGCAAATGAATGTATCTTGAACTCTTAAATGTAAAAAAATTTACCTGGAGCTTGTCTGACTTGAGAAAGCGACGTCCATGGCGGGTGCCATCTGGCAGCCTAACAAGTATAGTTACTGCATTCTCATCATTTATAGCTGGCTCAGGTGGGAGTGAAGTCCCTTTTGCAGACATTTCAGATTCCTGCCCTCAGTGAAATACAGAAGTCAGTAGCCTAATTATGCAATTCACAATCCAAAACGAGGTCAATCTGTAACCAGAATAATCTTTTTAAATTTAAACAGAAGGAGATTATCCATGTTTAGAGCAGCATTTCATTTCCTTGACTGCAAAACTCATGTAAACAGACCATTTCATCCTGCACCAAACAACTAAATGACATGCAATTCTAAGAACATCACTATCTAAACAATTCATGTCTTTAAAACAAATGAAAAAAAAAAAAAAACATCAATATTATCCAAATTCCTATCAGTCTTTACACTGTTTATTCAAATACAATCCTATTAAATTTCTCAATGATAGACACAGCAATAATTCATTTGAAAAACAGATGAATTAAATTAGTTGTAATATGAAGTCAATCACAAAGCAGATAACACAAAGGCGAAACAGCTCAAATAACCTCTCAACTTTAAGTTGATTGCAAATTGATTTGCCTTAAGAGACAACCCCACTGTCAGTAAATCAGCAGGCGCATACAATATATCCAAATCATTTTTGTGGTTGACTAATGGTTAACTTCAGTTGCAGGTCAGCTGATTGGAATAAACATGTAGATAATCTAGGAAGAGTAAAGTAAATCTTTGGATAAAGTTTTTATTGTGAATTGAAAATGTTTCTTCTTGCAGGCATCTATCTCATACAAGAATCGCAAATAACAAATAGCACATAAAAACAAATGGAATAATCAAGAATATTAAATACCACTGTACTGTGCATAAGGAGGTGAAATAAAAAATTTCAATATAAAACGGAAGAACAGAGCTTTGCAAAAATTGATCATGCCACTCAGAAACAACAATAATAAAAAATATATAACCTTTCCTCCAAGCTTCCTTCTGCATGATTTTTCTTCTTTCACACTATGACTTTCAGCTTTCTTGAGAGCATTCATTTCCTTTTCTTTATCAGCCACAAGGGACGCCAGATACTCATCATCCTGCAAGCGAAATGTTACCAATTCGTCAGAGGTAATACAATCATCATACAGGGTATAATACGAGTCATCTTAAACCTGCTGTTGCCGCAATAAACGCTGTTCCATTAACGAGAATGATTGTGGACGAGATAGAGCCTGCGGACCAGGATCAACACTTGCACCCGGACTACTTTGCTCATGGGACAGATTGGAAGAATGATATGAAGCACCTTCAGGAATCTGGCTAAAAAGTTGGGTCTCCAGCATAATTGCCTGATCAAGTTCTTCTGATGAAATACCTCCCCACTTCAGTGGTCACAGAAAAGATGCAATGAATGTAATTAGTAATACAGGAACATGGTCCTTTGCTTCAGAAGCAGAAAATTTGGTGTTATTACCAGTTAATAATACCTCAATAGAATTAAAGGAATCTTTACTGTGCCGAAGACGATTAGGAGGAGTTTCATGGCTGGAATCATGATTCACTGGTGGTTGTCTAAGTGATGAGTTTCCTGCCTTCAATTGGGAACAGCCTCTTATTAAGGAGGAAAAGATGCTTTATGAGAAACCAGAAGCACAAAAGACAATTGTCTGGAGAATTTGAAACTTTTTCTTTTCTTATCGTTCCAAAGAGTGATGATATTCACTTTAGGCCTAATCAGCTAAAATTCAGCCCAATAAGTCTGAGGAAAGCTTCCGCTAAATGTCAACAATAGTTTCAATAACTAAATTCTACTGCATTCTCAACAACCACAGATCAATGTGCGTCTGAGAATGTGCTTGTTTATGCAGCAATTTTATTTGTAACAAACAAAACCGGAAACAGAAAAAACAAACCTTCAAGCTGTTATTGGTTGTTGCCTGAGTTCTTGCACTTGAATCATATATTCCCACTTGTTCATAATGATCCTTCATGACACGTACTGCTTTCTCTTCATCTGCTGTCTGAACTAAATTCACGTTAGAGAGAACCCAGGACCAAAAGACAAGGAAATCAAATCATGAAAACAAAGGAAAGATGTACAAACCTTCAAAGACAATGAAATTGCACAAGCAAGCTCATCATCTTCTTGCTGAAGTCGCCTCTGTTGAAGCCCAGCTCTAGATGAATCCTGCATCAAAGAAAAATCAGAAGAAAGAATCTAAAAAAACCATAGGAAGAACCGGATATTTTGTCCTTATGGGTGTGTACATAGGAAGAACCATGTTGCTCATTCATATGAGTCTGTTCAAACTCCCGCTTAGAAGCCTCAATTGCAGCTTGCATCATTTCACATTCTATATCATTCCGATGTTGATGATCATCACTAGAGACATTCCCATAAATTCCCCCTCCATAATACGATGGTGGTCCTGTTGAATCTGTGATGGCAGGCCTCACTCCCGAATGCAGCGGATGCTCATTTCCGCTGCTGAACCCTACAGGGACCCCTGTCACCTCTCCCATATGAGGAGATGTCACATGGTGATTGAAGTTAGAAGCACCACTCCGGTTAAGCAAATTCCTCCTGTAATTGGCGTCAAGCAGTAACGAAGGCCTAAATCTTCTCACAGCAGAGATGAATGGAACAATTCCACGCATTCCAACTCCATTCTGATTGTTCATATCAACAGAATTATTTTGAGAAGGCACAGCATATGTCGGGTTTGTACTGAACATGAATGCACCAGATCAAAAAAAAAAAAGAAAAAGAAAGAAAAGTTATCGAAAGAAAGACCAAACCGCACCAAAAAAAGAAGAAGAAAAAGTTAATATCCCTTATAGAATAATTATAAATGAAAAGAAAAAAGGCTTGTGAAACAAAGGAACAAAGCATACATGCTTCTTTCCAATTCAAGAAAATGTGCACTAACAGCTGCATTTAAATTGCCTCCATACTCCTGTTTACCAATCAAAACATTAATCAGTATAAATTTAACTTAGCAATTTCATGCTCTAATTAACGCAGGATTATAATTATAAAAAATCAGAATAATTATGAAACCACATCTATCACATTGAAAAACATACTAACACATAATTCCTACTTTCAAATAAACTGGAAAACCCTAGAAATGACATTCGAAAGCTTTATTTTCCACATTACGCATTGCATTACCAAAAAGAGCTGCTTGATTATCAGGAAGCCTAGCTAAAATGTAAAAGTCCTAAAAAGATGGTGATTCTTGATCTTGAAATTAGTAAAGTGAAAATTGGATTTTAAAGAAACGTACCTCTAATTTTCGTAAAGCGACTGACTCAGACGCGCCGGTTATGCTCTTGAAACCCTCGATCGAATCTCGTGTCGGCGTCGACATTGCTGTCGATTTGTCAATCTTCTTTTCAAAGTAAATTGAACAGAGAAAAAGAGAAAGAGAGAGGAGGGAAAAAAGAAAAAGAAGACAAAAGGAAAGCGTACGGGAAAGGAAGGATGCGGTCAGTAAATTTTTTTTTTAATTTTATACGTATTTCGGTGTGTGAATGATAGACGTTCGCGCCCTTCTTCAATTTTTGTTTGAATGATTTCACGTTGGTCCACGTGGATATATATTTTTCACACGTGTCCGTTCGTGTGTACAGACCTACTGGCCTAGTTGCGGAGAGAAGACATGGGCAATGCTTTGAAGTATTTGATTTTGAGTTGGCCCAACCTCTTTTAAACTATATATATATATATATTTCTTTTAATTATTTAACCCATTTTATTGTTGGCTAATTTGAATTAATAAGATAGTGAATGAAATTGATTTGATATTTTCTTGAATAATATAGTTGGAGACTTTAATAATAATATTAACTTTTTTGAAAAAATTATTGAAGAATCATTTAATAATAATACGTGAGAATAAAATTTTTATAACATCATTTAATAAAATTGAAGAATTATTCTAAAAATGATTCTTGAAAAGTGTTGTACCAATAAGTTATTGAATAGTCATATTCGTAAAAAAAATTCGTTAAATGATAATATTTACGATACATATAGATGATACTATCTTACTATTTATTCTTTAAGAGATCTTTAAAAGCCAAAATTAAATCTAGTAATTGGTTCATTCGATTCCATTTGAATTAGCTATGCAACAATTTTTTTATTTATAACTAATATCAGCTTATAATATCTCTCATCCCATGTCATCAACAAACACCCATAAACACTCCATAATTCTGCTTAATATGCAAAATAGTTTTTGAATTTGATCAAGAAATTGCATTTTCATTTCCTAAAATGATCATGGAAGACATCTCCTACAGTGGATTGATGGCATAAAGTTCAACGAGCTCTATCAATGTTGAGTAGCACCCAATCTTAAAGCGGCAGAGACTATGCAATCCGCAACTCCACAGGGATCTATTGACAATAGCATTTGTAGGAATAAAGTATGACCAAAAAAAGAATAGTATCTTCAAGAAACCTTTTAATTAGGATCATTTTTTATAATAATTTTATAAATATTTATTTATGTATTATATAAAAACAATAAAAAATGGACCGTCGAACATTTTAAAAAATTTTCTTATATTCTATACAATTCTTGTCTAACTCAATTGTGTAGATTAAAAATGTGTACAAAACATTTTATTATTTGTAGTATATATTCCGGGACAGATCTACATATTGGCCGAAGGTGGGTCCTTTGTGTTGACATCTATAAGAATTGTTAGGTTAATCGTCTTTAAATAAAAAGAACCTTACCCAACTTTCTTTTTTTTTTAAAAAAAAAAAAGTTAACACTATTAATATAATTAACCAAAATATTAGTAAGTTTTACTTTGGGTCACTATTCTAAATTGAAAAGGAAAAAAATAAATACGGGTGAGGCAATATTGCCCCTATTGGAATTAAAAAAAAAAAAACTTAACACTATAGATGGAATGGTCCCAAATTTTGTTAAATAAATGTTTGTATTTATTATCAAATTAAAACATTTCGAAGATAATTTGGTAAAGATTTTTTTATTATCAATTACAATAAAAAAAGAGATTGTTGATAATCATGTTTGTTTGCCTATATAAGAATATAAGGAGGCATATATGGTTGCATGTGAATAGAATATGTAGCAACATCTAAAGATGTTGGAGCTGGTTGTTCTTTGCCTTGGAGCTTTACTTCTTGTTTGGTTTTGCATTTGGCAAAATCCCAAGCGCAATCGAAAACTCCCACCGGGATCCATGGGCTTCCCAATCATCGGTGAGACCATGGAATACTTCTCTCTTTATTCATTACTTGAGATTTCGCCATTTATGAAGAAAAGGATTACAAGGTTACGTACCACTTTTACTCTTTATCTGTACTGATAAAGAATATCGATAATCGAATTGATATCACGAATTAACCGACACTGATTGAATTAGTATAATCTTTGTCTCCAGATATGGGCCAATGTTCCGAACGAGTCTTGTCGGCCAGAAGGTGGTTATGGTAACTGATCCTGAGTTAATCTCTGGCATGCTCAAACAAGAAATTATGCCTCCTATTCAATGGTTTACTCAGTATAGTGTCAAAGTGAGTGGAGAAGACCAATTTGTTCTCAGTGCCAGTTTTCACAAGTATCTCAGGAGCTTTTTCATGCACCAACTTAGCCCCGAAAGCCTCATGACTGGTGAGTCGATTCGCGAAATAGACCAGGCGACTCGCAGACATCTAAATTGGTGGGCTACCCAAGGCGCCATTGATGCCAGACAAGTTGCTAAAAAGTACACGTATCAATTAATTCAAGCTCTAATAGAAAAACGTAAGGTTGACAGTACTGTACAAGTTTTAGCTAATCGTTTTTGCTTTGATTAACAATGGCAGATGGTAGCCGAATACGTCGCTAAGAAAATCGGTTATGATGAACCAAATGCTGCAGAGAAACTTAGTGAGAATGTCAGAGCTTTCGTTGATAATAGGACATCATTAATTCCTTTGAACATCCCAGGAACCGCTTATCATGCAGAATTAAAGGTTTAGTTTCCCTGATATAAACCATCTGAATTGGTCATCCTACTTAGTAAATTTCCCTAACATTCGAAATCAATTCAATCAGGCAAGTAGAAATCTTATGAAGCTAATCGATGAAACCTTTGAGAAGAGGAAGGCATCAAAGATAAATCATCATGACACTTTTGTGGATCATTTACTTGAGGAACTGAAGAAAGGAGACACCGGTTTGGATGAAGCAATTGCCAGAGACTTGGTCCTTTTATTTATAATAACAACCTCTGAAGCTATCACTTTGTCCATCACATTAGCGATGAAGCTCATTGCCGATCATCCCAAAGTGCTAGCTGAATTAATGGTGTGTACATATTATTACAGATAGTTTAGGCATTACACTGGTAAAACAGAACAGTACCCAGCCTTACTGCATCAAAATCAAAAGCACACAACTTACAGAACTTGAAGCAAAGAAAACTAAGTCCCTTTAACATTGTCAGGAACATAAATTATAATTTTCCTTGTTCATTCCATCACTTTAACCAACAATTGTGTAATTCAGAAGGAGCACGAGGCTATTATTGAGAGCCGGGTCGAAGATAAGGAGCTTGAAATCACGTGGGAAGAATATAAATCCATGGAGTTTACTCACATGGTAAAACTAACTTCTTTCAATTAAGCTTTTTAGAATCTGTGTAACGTTCTCATATTAATTCCTTGGTTGGTGTTCTCAGGTTATCAATGAAATGGTTAGGGTAGGAAATCTGGTCCCAATTCTTCCCAGAAAACTTCCAAAGGACGTCGACATAAATGGTAAGTTCGAATATATATACATTCCTTGATCTGCTTTAAAACTTGCAGGATGGATCATATCTCTATAAAATGAAAAGGAAGCATATACATATATATATATATATATATTCCTTAATTAATTGTTTAATTGGAATTTATTGTGCCTTTTTTGCAGGATATACAATTCCAGCAGGTTGGTTTTTAGTAGCTGATCAAACAGTACTTCATTTTGATCCTAATTATTTTGATGAGCCGTTTGCCTTTAATCCATGGAGATGGGAGGTAATCCAATTTAAATATGGCCTTTCTTGCTTCTCGGCAGCGTAATTCATTTTGTTAATTTTATTATTGAAGGAATGATTGTTAATTATAAATTTTTCATATAAGATAAATTAGGAATATTTTGAAAATTTAAATATAACAAGAATTTCTTTATTTATTGTCAATTGTACTCATTTTAAAAATTCAACATGACTTGAAGAGATAATAAAAAGAATTCACATCTCTTAAATTAATAATATGCTAAAAACTTAAATACAATAAAAGTTTCTTCATCTATTGTCAATTAAATATCTGTCTTAAAAATTCAAGAAATGACCACATCTTAACTTATCTTTCCTTTTAAAATAAAATGATGGAGATGGGAACAGGGAAAAAAGGGCCATACCGGAACTAAAACCTTCATACCTTTTGGTGGAGGAGCAGGATTCTGCGTTGGAGCCAACTTTGGAAAGCTTCAGATTGCAATTTTTCTACATCACCTGGTCACCAAATACAAGTATGGAAACCATATGCCACCCATTTGATCAATACCCAGTTCCTCCTAATTTTATGTCTCTGAAATTTCAGGTGGTCGGAAATAAAAAGAAATGACATCAGTCGGGGTCCAGTTTTAAGCTTGCCGAATGGATTCTTCGTAGAGATTTCGAAACGAAAATGAAAATGATAGATGAAGAACTTGGAGCAAGATGCCGTATAGTACAAGCAATAAAGACTCATTTGTGGGAATGTAATATTGCTTTTCGACTTTGATTTCCAAGTTTAGTACCTTTTACCATGGTTTGGGACATTGGAACTTGGAAGTAATATATCATAAACATGAAATAGTATGTAATGTAGAAACTAAAAAATATTATTATCTATCTCAACAATCAGGATTATATCGTTAATTTTATATAATAAAATTTTAAATGTGAATATATAAATTAATTTTTGAATTAAAGACATTTTGGTAATTTTATTAAATGAAATTAACATGTTAATTGAACTAAAAGTAACGCTATATGATTATTTTATTGTGCGCCGCAAAGGCTCTTCAATATCGTAAATTGAAAGATAAAATATATCAAGATGGTTATAAAACCATATCTATTGAACATTATACTAATACATAATTCCTACTTTCACATAAATTTGAAAGGCCTAGAAATCACATTGCATTACGGAGCTAAGCTACTTGATTATCAAGAAGCCTAGCTAAAATGTATTAAGTCCTAAAAGGACAGTGATTCTTGATCTTGATGTACTCCTTTTTTTCATAAAAGCAACTGATTCAGACGCATTGATTATACTGTGACTTAGACTCATCGATTATATTTTTTTAATTTTATAAAATAAGAATCACAATCTATTTTTTTAATTATTTTAACAACATTTTATTCTTGTCTAATTTGAGTTAATAAGAGGCCAAATGAAATTTGATTTGATATTTACATGCGTAATATAGTTGGAGACTTTAATAATAATAATAATAATAACTTTTTAAAAAAATTTTATGTGTAAGTTAAACGCAAATATTAAAATATTTTCAACAATTACTTTAAAAAAATCTCAAATATTGACAATAGTAAAAAATAAGCCACAATTTCCAAACAAATGGAAATTCGAAGTAGCTAACTGGGGACATCCAACCTTTGGTGTCTAAAAATTAAACTCCGAATCTAAACAGGGTCTTGCGAAAAAAAAAAAAGCATGTAAATTAAAAATATGCAAAAAATAACTAATAATAATTGAAGGGAAAAGAAAGAAAAAAAGTCAGTTTTCTATTTCGCAAATTAAATCGAATATGAATTGAAAGTAATAATAAGTCTTATGAAATAAAATTCAGGAAGCAATGGTTGAGTTTTGTTAAAATCGTATCGATCTTAGAGTTTGGCCAAGATATAAAGATAACTTACATTAAAGAGTTTGGGTCTTCGTGTTAACATCTTTTCGAAGTCATAAGATTGGTTAGGTTAATCTTCTGTGAATATAAAGAACTTGGGCTAACATTATATATATATATATATAATTATTATTAAAATAACATTATACATATCATATTCATGATATTGTAAACATGATCTTAGAAGGGAGCACAGGGTCATCTGACATGCAATCACTCTAGCTTTTATTTGAAAAAGTTTAAATCACTTTAGTTGCGGAATTACTCATATTCATAGAGAGGGAATTAAGCTAACCAAGGCCACTCACATGAAGGACTTAGAATATTCCACAACATTGAAGATGATTTGAGATGTATTTTAAAATTAAATCGAATTAATCTACCCTAATGTTAGATTCCAATAAATGTAAAAGATAAGTACTCTTTATTTATTTTTAGTTTTTTATCTTTTGTAAATGAGTAGTGTTTTTTTTTTCCATGCATGCATAAAAAATACGCAAGGAAAATAATATTTCTATTAAGAATCCTTATTTATGCTTTGAATTTAGCTTTTGTAAAAAGAGTAGTATCACTATTCTTATGCATTCTTAAAAAATATGCAAAGAAAGTAGTACTTTTATTAGGATTTATTTCTCATATCTCATATATAATTATGAAAGTAAAGTTCATATCTTCCTTCCTAGCTTTAATAAAACATTAACAAGGAGTTAGCCCTAAGAGCTTTTTCAGCTTTAAAAAAAATTATTATTAAAATATACAAGATCACGATTAGATTAAGTTTTATATTTGTGAACGGTGATAATTAATATATTGATTTTAGAATAGTAAGATTGGTTAAATAATTTTTTTTAATCAAAAATAACCGGGTGAACTTTTCTTATACATCTAATCATTATTTACATGTATGAGATTAGGATTAGATTGGGTTTTATATATGTGAATGGCCTTCAATTAATATATTGAAAAGTAAGAGACAAAAGAAATCCTCTTGAAACTACCTACTTTTATTTTTTGCTAATATTACCAAACTTAATTATCAATACTCAATTTAACTATGCATAGGATTATAATATGGACAAGAATGTCATTTCCTTCATGTTAGCCACAATGGAGAACTTAGATTTGACATTCCACAATGCATTAATTACAAAAATGAAGAAAAGGTTGTTTTCCAGAAGCCATTGATGAAAACAAAGAAAACACAAAGGCATTAAAATGTTTGAAAGAAGACAAAGGCGCGGCCATAAGCATCTCATTAATGGTAGTAGTTACTCTAAATTTTACTATCAAAAGTCTTTAAATTATTTTTTTAAAAAGTAAATAATTTTTTATATTTTTATTATGTTTAATGAAACGTTTATATTTTTATTTTAAATTAAATAATTTTTTTTATTTTTATTTCAAATCAAATAACTTTTCTTATATAATTAAACATCATTCAAATATATGAGATCACTATTAGATTAAAAAATTGGTTAGTTAAGATTTCGTAAAAAGAACATGGCCTAATCTTTTTTATATATTCAATCATCATTCAAATGTATGATATCACAATTAGATTGAATTCTATATATAAATGTATGGTGATGATTAACATACAATAACAGATGTACAGAAAGAAGACAAATACAACGAGAAGCTAAAGTCGCGGCCCTGCATCTCATTAATGGTACTAGCAATCTAAATTCTACTATTAAAAGTTTTTAAAACTTTTTATTAAAAATAAAAACAAAATAAACTTATGTATAGGAGTGAGCAAAACTAAAATAGATTAATTATCCATTTAAACTAAATGCGATTTAGGTAAAACGGTTCGATTTAATTGATTTTTTAGTCGATTTTTTATTTTAAAATTTTTAGACCAATTTATTCAAAAAATCAAACTATTATATATATATATATATTATATGTTGATATATATAATATTTTTATATATTAAGAAGAATTGGTAACAAACTTAATTAATAATATACTTAAAATATATTAATTTATTATATATACATATAAAAATCATAATCATAGCAATTTAATTTTAGTTATATATGTTTATTTATTTATAAATATGTATTTATATGAAATTACAAGTTATATATTTTCAATAATATAACTTATATGTTAATATTATAATGTATGATAGTAAATATCTTACATACTAATATATTACAATTATTACACCTTAGTAATATTTTGTAATATAAGATGTTATTAATATATATAATTGTAAAAATATTATATATAGGTATACATTTAATTTATACATAATTATTATTAAAACTTATAATAATTTTTTTATATGATTATACAATTATGTTGATTGACATCACTTATTTGAACTTAAATCAGATTTTTTTTCTTTGAAATTAGGACTAGTTTTCAGAATTTAACGTGATTTATGCTGCTTGTAGGCCTACTAACATTTTTAAAGTGGCAAATGCAACTAAAGCAATATTTTAAAATTGAATATTGTGACATTCAACATTTCAACTATTTACCTATTCATAAATGATAATAGCGATGTAATAAATTATAATTTTATTATACATGAATAATAAAAAATGAATTATATATAAATATTTATTTGTATATATAAATCGTAATAACTATTCACAAATCCTAAAATATTTCTTTCTTTTAAAATGGTAATTGCCACCCTAAATTTTCTTTTATAAAGTTAATGCTATTAAGTAGAATTAGACAAAATTTTATTAAGTTTTACTTTGGGTCGGGGTCACCATCATAAATTGAAAGGAAAAAAACATAAATACGAGTGGGGCAATTGCCCCCACAGGATTTTAAGAGAAACTTTGTACTATAGAATGGGGCAAATTCTGTTACATATTGCTATTAAATATATTTGAAAAAGGTTTGTCTATATTATTAAATGAAAACAATTAATATTTTTATTATCAAGTAAAATATAAAAAGAGATTTTTAGACAACCATGTTTGCATGAATAAGATGATAAGGAGGCAGAGTTGCATGTAAATAGAAAATATAGCAATATCTAAAGATGTTGGAGCTGGTTGTTCTTTGCCTTGCAGCTTTACTTCTTGTTTGGTTTTACATTTGACAAAATCCCAAGTGCAATGGAAAATTGCCACCGGAATCCGTGGGCTTCCCCATCAGTGGTGAGACCATGGAGTACTTCTCTCCTTATTCATTACTTGAGATTTCGCCATTTATAAAGAAAAGAATTGCCAGGTGCGTCCCGTCTTTACTCTTATCTGTACCGACGAAGATAAATTATCACCACAGTTTTGTGGATCATTTACTTGAGGAACTGAACATAAGGAGCTTGAAATCACATGGCAAGAATATAAATCCATGGAGTTTACTCACATGGTAAAGCTAACTTCTTTTAGTTAAGCTTTTGGAATTCATTTAATGAACTTATACTAATTACTTGGTTGGTGCTATTAGGTTATCAATGAAATTGTCAGGGCGGGAAATCTGGTTCCAATCCTTACCAGAAAACTTCCAAA
Organism: Theobroma cacao; assembly: GCF_053813885.1. Taxonomy (NCBI): domain Eukaryota; kingdom Viridiplantae; phylum Streptophyta; class Magnoliopsida; order Malvales; family Malvaceae; genus Theobroma; species Theobroma cacao. Next base: position 40,291,406 of record NC_142639.1, on the reverse strand, counting down.
GGACGTCGAGATAAAAGGTTAGTTCGACATATATACATCCCTGTTTTACAACTTGCAGGATGGATCATCTCTTTATAAAATGAAAAGGAAACATTTATATGTTCCTTAATTAATTGTTTAATTGGAATTGATTGCTCCCTTTCTGCAGGATATACAATTCCTGCAGGTTGGTATTTAGTAGCTGATCAAACTGTACCTCATTTTGATCCTAATTCTTTTGATGAACCATTTGCCTTTAATCCATGGAGATGGGAGGTAATTCAATTTAAATGTAGCCATTCATTGCTTCTCAACAGCTTAATTCAATATGGATTGAAAAGATAATAAAAAGAAATTTTTTTTTTTTTTCATATATTGTCAATAAATAATGAAATCTTAATGTTTTTTTTTTCTTTTAAAATAAAACGAGCGAGATGAAAACAGAGGAAAAAACTCTTAAATATCATCAATTGAAAGATAAATCTTAACATGTATACAATTTAAATGATTTGGGGTTGAGTATAGAAATTTGAAAGAGGGAAAAATTAAAACCCAAACAGAAAAGAGACCCCGATAATTTTTTAATTTGTTACATTACATTTAATACTACTTAAATGTATTTGTTTCATTTATTGAGAACTAAAAGAAAAACTATATAGTAAAAGGGGAATATAAGTTTTATTAATCTTGAAACTTACTTTCCTATATCAATCTCGCCTCCTAAGTCTTAATTAATGTACCTATTTAGGGTGTGACAAAATCAAAATGAAGTTTTAGTAACTTATTTTTTTTAGAAGGGAGATTGAATAATGAAACGACGTCGTTGAGTAAGGAAGCAAGCTCCTATAAGAGGTCACGTGCCAACCCAGTTCCTGTCTTCAGCAACTCCATCACTCTACCGTGAAACGCTGAAACAGTTCACAAGCAGACAAACCCTAACCCTAAAATCGCTCAAATTCCCATCTCGTTCCTCTTTTTTTTTTTTTGTTAATTCAGTTTTTATCTTTTATAATGGATGGTGAAGACGACGCTTCAAATCCAATGATGGAGGAGATGTACGCCAACGGCATCGGCGGCGTCGACGAAACGCCGTCGTCTTCATCATCAACAACGACACGAAAGAACCGGCCCATCATAAGCGGCGAACAGCTGGATATCGAGGCGTATGCTGGGCTTTATACGGGCCGCACGAAAATCATGCGGCTCATATTCATCGCCGACCACTGCGACAATCCCGGGATGCAATTGGAAGCCCTAAGGATGGCTTACGAAGAAATCAAGAAAGGGGAGAACACGCAGCTTTTCCGTGAAGCGGTCCAGAAGATCGACGGTCGATTGGGCCCCAACTATATGATGGATGCCTCGTGGTGTACTATGATTGATAAAAAAGCCGAGCAGAGGAAAGAAAAGCTCGAAAACGAACTCAATGCTTATAGGGTAATTTACTTGATTTTATTTAAATTCTGTTCCAAAATCTGTTTGCGGTTTGTTTGTTCTTTGTTGGATTTTCATTTAGTTTTTTTTTTTAATTTCAGACGAATTTAATTAAAGAAAGTATAAGAATGGGATACAATGATTTTGGAGATTTTTACTATGCTCATGGTGCATTGGGTGATGCTTTTAAAAGCTATGTTCGAACTCGCGATTATTGTACTACGTCAAAGCATATAATTCAGATGTGTTTGAGTGCAATTCATGTGAGCATTGAGATGGGTCAATTTACTCATGTGACAAGCTACGTTAGTAAGGCTGAGCAAACACCCGAGGCTCTTGACCCTCCCACTGTTGCTAAGCTACGGTGTGCTGCTGGGTTGGCTCATTTAGAAGCTAAAAAGTACAAGCTCGCTGCTCGTAAGGTTTGTCTGCTTATATAATGTAATTATGGATAATTCTGATGCTGCACGTTTGTCTTTTATTTCTGTGTGCTTTAGGATTATATCACCCACTATCTTTTATTTGCAAGGTGTGTTGAATTTGATATGGCTGATATGTGTAGAAGTTAACTGTAGTTACTTTTGATTTATTTGGCTATGGCATGGGCATGTATCTCTAAATAGGGGTGGTTATTCTCGAAAGTCTGTTGACATGGTGAAGGATCCTTTATGCTACATATAATTGATCTTGTTCCATTTCTTGTCCTTTACCAAGTCATTGTCTAATACTCAAGTTCAAAGGCTAGTCAAGCCACACAATCTTGTTTCATGTCTCATCCTTTAAGCTCGAAATAAGCTTGAGTTGAGCTTGAGCCCAGTAAGTTTTTTATGAGCCAAGTTCAAGAAATCTACAATTCACACTGCATTTCTAAAAGGAAAGCATGAGATCTTCCTGTAGGTTGCGTTGGGGTAGTATATTATGGTAGAAAACTTATGTCATTTAGCTATTTTAACACACTCAAAAGAAAATGGTAATGGAGTATAATGTTTGTGTTCATCGATGGTTTATCTGAAGCAGTCCTAAAATTAAGCTGGTTTAATTAATATAGAGTTTGCTTGTACTAGTTGTTAATGAGGGTTTCTTTCATTGGTTAGTTTGACGGTATGATTCTCTCTATACTGCTGCTTTTGGAAAAATTACCATTTCATTGCGTGATTGATCACCTTTTCTGTGGATGCAGTTTTTGGAAGTGGGTCCAGAATTGGGAAATTCATACAGTGATGTGATTGCTCCTCAAGATGTTGCTACTTATGGTGGGCTTTGTGCCCTTGCAAGCTTTGATCGAACTGAGCTGAAGGCATCTATTCTGCCCCTATTTCCCTCCCTCCTCCTTAATCTTCCAGTCATGTCTTTTGGTCATTTGATAGATTTCTTAGTCATTGAATGCTTTCACTTTGCAGAACAAAGTTATAGACAATATCAACTTCCGGAATTTCTTGGAGTTGGTACCTGAAGTAAGGGAGCTTATTAATGATTTTTACTCAAGGTATTTTATCTTCATGTTATTGTCTGTCTACAATCATGAGAATGAATTCTGTGACATTATCGGATATTGTTAGACCTGTTTGGTTTATGCTTTGGCTTCTTGCTTGATGCAAAGAATAAAAGGAAATACAAGGGAAGATGTAAAGTGTGTTTTGTGCTGTCATTCATAGCTATGAGCAATAACATGCATTTATCCATATTCTTTAATTATCTTGTATTCAATTTTCTTTGGTTAATAGTAGCTAACATCAAACCTTTAAACTTGTGACTCAGGATTACAGAAAGTTCTTATGTGTGATCTTCTCATTTAATAAGAAGCACATATTCTTGGTGTGGTGGGTTACATTTTAACTCTACTTATTTTCCTCTTTTATTGCAGTCATTATGCTTCCTGCTTAGAATATCTTGGAAACCTCAGATCAAACCTGTTGCTTGACATCCATTTACATGACCATGTTGGGACCCTCTATGATCAAATTCGGAACAAGGCCCTCATCCAGTATACCCACCCATTTGTGTCTGTTGATATGCGAATGATGGCTGATGCCTTTAAAACAAGTGTTGCAGGACTAGAGAAAGAACTTGAAGCCTTGATTACTGACAACCAGATACAGGTATTGTTTTGCGCCAGTAGTTTGCTTTCATAAGTTTTGTCCGTGTGTGGGCACATGTTTTGTGTCTAGTTTTTTAAGTGCCTGTTTGGCCTAGTATTTTTTCAGTTTATCTACTACTTAAAAGTAGAAGGTAGGTCAAATAGTGATTTTGAGAAGTTCATAAAAAAAATAGTTTTTCTTTAAAAAACAAAATTTTTAAAAAATAGAGCTTGAGCTTTCTTTTCTATTTTTTTTTAAAAACATGCCTTCTATTCAAAAGAATTTTTCTTTTTGTTTCAAAAAATCCTTATCTATTAAAAATAGTTCTAACATTATTCGTTTTCATTTTTATATGATTTATTATTAATTATAAATTTTATGTTATATAAAAAATACTTTTTATACTTCTAAAAATTTATTTTAAATAAATTAAAAAATAAAGTTAACTTTTTTCTATTGTGAACAAAGGAATTTGTGATTAATAAAAAGTTATTTATTAAATACTCTTTATGGTAATTTTAACCAAAATTAGAATTTATATAAATTCTTTGCCAAACAACTTATCTACAAAAAAGAGCTTATAAAGTAAATTTATCAAATAGATTTAACTTAATTTTAGAAGTTATTATTTTTCATAATAGTTTCATAGTAGCTTTTTAAGCTAAAAAAAAATCAGGCCAAACAGGCTCTAAATATTAGTCCCAAACCCAAATTGATTTGTTAACTAATCTATATCTCTCTAGCGACCAATGAGTACAATTTGCCTATTTAGATTGAAAATGGTTATTGACCTTTGGAATATGATCTATTTGTTAATTGAGAAGAAATAAAGTGAATTACCTAATTTCTCCAGCAGAACCTTCCCAAACATCGAGAATGGCTAGATGGGGGAAGTAGAGTTAATCCTCGTTCATGCAGTAAATTCTTTGGGGGTGATGTTAGCCATTTCAAATGTAGACAATAGGACTCATGCTAAAGTTCATGGTGGGGTTTAGGTCTGATTGTAGACTACTTCATCTTTTCTTATGAAAATTATAACATTTCTGCAGGCTCGGATTGACTCGCACAACAAAATTCTTTATGCACGACATGCGGATCAAAGAAATGCAACTTTCCAGCGGGTTTTGCAGACTGGCAATGAATTTGATAAGGATGTTAGGGCAATGCTGCTGAGAGCAAATCTTCTCAAGCACGACTACAATGTTAGGGCTTCCAGGAAACTCTAAATTCTGGACTGAAGCATGACCAAGATTGTTTTGATAAGGTGTCTTATATTCCTGCGCCTGGATTCCTAATGTGCTGAAGTGCGACTGTGAGGTGTTTAAGGAAAATTGGCTATCCATGGTGGTGGATTGCATTTTGAGGATTTCAGGATACACTGTTTGTATATACTCAAAATTTATCTCATGAGTTTCAATTATTTGTTCTTATTTACATTTTTTTTTAAATTTATGTTCATGGCCCCTGTTCTTTTATTCGATTTATATCGCTACCGTAACTCTTAAATACAAACTGAATGGTGCAATCTGATTGAAGCAAGTGTCTTTAGATTCTCTGAAGAGTTCTCATACGTGTTTTACCACTCGTGTTTCATTCATTGTTGCTAAATTCCCGGCCGTTTTAAATTAATGCCTACAGAGCATAGGCTGGGGAGATTGGGGCTTGCTTGTTTCTGATATAGGTGTGGCATGAAACTCAAGACTCAAGAAGGCTCCCTCGTAGCTGCACTGCACATAACATCACTAGGCGGGCCTTCTCATTTATTTTTCCCTTGTTTCTCCGGTGTTATTCTCAAATCTTCTTATTCATTAAAAGCCTTGAAGGCCAAAGGACAATCATTTCATGTTTTGCATTGTTGCACAGTCTAAGCCTGTTGCTGCTACATTAATACAAGTTGGTAGCAGAATGGCGCTATGTAGCTACGTGAAAGAGCTTCCATTTCATCTCTCACAGATTATCACCTGCAGCAATAACACCAGAGAAAACAGATTATAACAGATTATCACAGATAGTAAAAGCCCGAACTTGCAATGGCACCAATTGATCCAAGATCGAAATATATTTGCAAATGTTCTTATAAACTGCCCAAATCTTTGTTCCCCGACAACGTTCCACGCAACCAAGTAAATTATAATTGTTTCCCAAGGTTTCGGTTCCACTGGCTGAGAGCTACGCATTCGACCGCGTACGCCACGCCACATGCTCCCACTGGCCAATCGCATACATACTTACTTCCAGCCAAAGTTAATCGTCTACTTCTAGGCACACTTCCACTCCCTCCACAGTTCCTCTCTGCAACGAAAGCTAAATCTACTCCACTCCCCAATCCGATAATATTGACCCTTCATCCCAAAACATCATTTTCCACCAAAACCCCTCCAACCCAATTTGGATCCACAACCAAGACCTTGGGATGAACCACTAAATTGAATTTACCGCATCAAAGAAAGATCCCAGGAAAAAAAAAAGATCGAAAAGCATGGGCCACTTAAATCTACCAGCATCCAAACGAAACCCGCGGCAATGGAAGCTTTTAGACATCATATCCACCATATTCTTTGGCCTGGTACTCTTGTTCTTCCTGTTAGTGTTCACCCCTCTTGGGGATTCCTTGGCTGCCTCTGGTAGGCAAGCCCTGCTGCTTTCCACGTCGGATCCGGGGCAACGGCATCGGTTGGTAGCCCTGGTGGAACTGGGCCACCACCACCAGCCCATCGAAGCCTGCCCTGCTGATTCCGTTGATCATATGCCGTGTGAGGACCCCAGGCGTAACAGCCAGCTGAGCAGGGAGATGAACTTTTATAGGGAAAGGCAATGTCCTTTGCCTGATGAAATGCCTCTTTGCTTGATCCCTCCTCCTCCTGGCTATAAGATTCCTGTTCGGTGGCCTGAAAGCTTGCACATGGTAGCTTTTTCTTTCTTTCTCTCTCTATTTTTTTAATTATTCAGAAACTGTGGGTTTGTTGGGTTTTTCTTTAGAGATTATTAAACACAAAATTTGCTATAAAACTGCTCCTCATTGTTTGTTTCCATAAATTAATCTCCTTTTAGGAAATGGAAGTAAATTATTAATGTTTCTTAAAAAGAGTTTTAATTGTGTAATGGTTAGATATGGCATTCCAATATGCCACACAACAAAATTGCTGATAGGAAAGGTCACCAAGGATGGATGAAAGAGCAAGGTCCTTACTTTATTTTCCCTGGTGGTGGAACAATGTTCCCTGATGGAGCAGCACCATATATCGAGAAACTTGGACAGTACATTCCAATAAGTGGGGGAACTCTAAGGACTGCCCTGGATATGGGATGCGGGGTAAGTTGATATGTTACATACTAGTATTTTGTTACATGCTTATAGTTTAGTTTGTACTGTTTGAATACCATGCTTATTAATCCTTTTCCAGGTTGCAAGTTTTGGGGGTTCATTGTTATCGGAAGGCCTTTTGACACTCTCATTTGCTCCAAGAGATTCGCACAAAGCACAAATACAATTCGCATTGGAAAGAGGGATACCAGCCTTTGTTCTAATGCTTGGCACTCGCAGACTCCCGTTTCCTGCATTTGCATTTGACTTCATCCACTGCTCTCGATGCCTGATCCCTTTTACAGCTTATAGTGGGTTCTTTTTGTGTGTGTGTGTGTGTGTGGAGTGCCCTTGATATATTCTTATTTTATATCTACCCCTTTTTGTTTGGTCTTAATGTGAAGAAAAATGGCTTTTGCAGATGCAACTTACTTTATTGAAGTGGACCGGTTACTTCGCCCAGGTGGCTATTTGGTCATCTCTGGACCCCCTGTACAGTGGGCTAAGCAGGATAAGGAGTGGGCAGACCTCCAGGCTGTGGCAAGAGCATTGTGTTATGAGTTGATTGCTGTGGATGGAAACACAGTCATTTGGAAAAAGTCTGATGGAGATTTGTGTCTACCAAACCAAAACGAATTTGGGCTTGAGTTATGTGATGAATCAAATGACCCAAGTAATGCATGGTAATTGTCCTGGAAATACTTAGTTTCGGAGATTCAAGAATTCTGATAAGAGTTTCCTTCTTTTTTCCTAAGAAATTTTCAACCAAAATGTCATGATTTTCATCTAATTTAGCTTAGTTTTTGGTTGCCTATTGGGTTTATTTATTGTTTCTAGAACATAAAATGTTATGTTGTTCTAAGGGTTTTTTTTTTTTTTTTGTTGGTAGGTACTTTAAGTTAAAAAGATGTGTGACTACAACATCTTCTGTGAATGGAGAATATGCTGTTGGGACAATTCCTAAGTGGCCAGACAGGCTAAAAAGGGCTCCTTCAAGGGACTTGGTCGTGAAAAACGGGATTGATTTGTTTGAGGCAGACACAAGGCGTTGGGCAAGGAGAGTTGCCTATTATAAAAATACTTTGAACTTGAAGCTTGGGACTCCGGCAATGCGCAACGTCATGGACATGAATGCATTTTTTGGAGGTTTTGCAGCAGCACTCATATCTGATCCAGTATGGGTGATGAATGTTGTTCCTGCTCGAAAGCCATTAACTCTTAGTGTTATATATGACAGAGGCCTTATTGGAGTATACCATGATTGGTGAGTAACTGTGGCATTTGTAGCCTTATTTACTGAAAATTCAAACAACTGTAAGTTTGAAAGCACAATTACACCTATTTGAATGGGACTAGATGTGACGGATGAAACACTCTCCATCCATATTGGTAGTTGGACCTACTCAAGGGAGCTGATGGTAACTAAGAATTTGTTACCCATTTGATAAACAAGAGTATGCTGTAGTTCCTAGTCTTCTAATTTCTATGACAAACTTCTATCCCGTGGAAATACCATGTTCATTCCTTTATGCTCAAAGCAACCCTGCTATCGCTTATTCCCTGTTGATTGAATATCCCATGGAAACTGTACAGGCATGTGATTTAGGTAGTTTTGGTAGATGAGTGATTATTCAACTGGAGCAATGATTTTGTACAAGAGTGTTTTAACTTTCAAAGTAGATCCATGTTTAATCCTTATCCTCAAATCATTGTCATTTTTGCTTGTCTTTTTCTGGTGATGGTGAAATATACAGTGGTCTTACAGGGTTCTGATTAACTGATGTTCTAGAATTTTGTTTTCAGGTGTGAGCCTTTCTCAACATACCCCCGTACTTATGATCTCATCCACGTAGCTGGCATTGAATCACTAATAAAGCTTCCAGGTTCAAGCAAGAGCAGGTAGATATAACCTGTGACTTCATCCTTCAATTCTCTGTCCTTAGCTTTTCTTGAATTCTCTTAGCATGTGGATGAGCAATACAAGTTTATTCCTCCTTTTTTTTTTGGAATGGGAGAAATTCACCAGTTACTTGAAAGTGGAAATATTTTAGTTGCATCTTCATTAAAATATTGCTAATCACAATAATTTCTGTGCTTAAACAAACCTTTTTTTTTTTTTGTTTTTTTCTTCTTTGAAGCTTCAACATCGAAAGGCAATGCAAAAACGAAGCATAGAAAAGCAATCTTTGCACCTTTATATCCTATGAAAGTCTTTGCATGTTTTGTCGTAATTAAATGGATTCATGCAATGTTACTGCATGGACCATACTCTTATTTTACTCTTCGAGTAATTTATCAACTCTGCTTTTGAGATCAAACTCTAATGTTTCTGCAGGTGTACCCTTGTGGATCTAATGGTAGAGATAGACCGGATGTTGCGTCCAGAAGGAACAGTTGTGATCCGAGATTCTCCTGAAGTTTTAGACAAAGTGACTCGCATAGCTCATGCAGTAAGGTGGAGAGCTACCATATATGACAAGGAACCTGAATCACATGGTAGAGAGAAAATTCTGGTTGCAACCAAAACCTTTTGGCAGCTAACTTCAGCATCCCATTGAGCGCCTTTGTTCTTTTAACTGTAGGTATTTTTCCTCTTCATTTCTTTTTGATTATTATTTGAAGCCAAGTTGTCTTCTCCATGCATCAAGTAGGTGCAATCTTGTTCCTTATTTGGTATATTTATATCAAGAAACTGTAGATTTAGAAAAGTATAAGTAACAAAATACTGCAGCTTTATGGTAGTACACACGTGTCAGTGGCAATGACAATTTCTGTTAGCAGTAAGAATCAATTGTAACTTGATGCCATTGATTGTCACTAACTTGGTACTGCTCTGCATTAGCCTCATCACTATGGCAATTCTGTTGTGTGTGGTTTTGATTATTCATCCAGGGGAATATCATCCAGGAACCCTTTGGCTACTAGATCGCATGTTATTATCATAGGCCATGAATAATGATAATCTTTCCTCTCAAAGGACCATAACCCTTTACTTTATTTTTGCTCTGCCTCTCTAACCACTTACCACATGGATGGCTGGAGACGCAGAAACAAGAGATGGGTTTGAGTTTTGGGAATAGAAGTAGCATTTTCTATCACATGTTCATTACCTGAAACTTAATTGTTCATGCAAGTCTTTAACAGATGAGTAACTTTATGAGCGTGTGGTTTATCCCTCTGTTCCACTGGTCAAAATCAACATGCCAGATTTTGTGACATTGAACATGGATGTGACTTGTCTTAAATGGATTCTCTTGGTTTTGGCTTCGAGGAAAGAATTTATTGTTCTGGGTATTGCTATCCGCACGCATTTTCAGAACCTTTTTATCAGGAATTCACGTCACTTCTCTTGGGCCCCTTTTATTTATTCTAAATGGGGCTTCTCAATTATGGCTTATAAATTATAATTATGATGTGCTTGTTTCGCCCAAAAAACCAGTTTCTTGGTAATCTTCTTCTAAATTTTTAAGTTTTATTTGATCAAAAAGCACCATAAATTCATGAGATTGGTATAAGCCTTATACAATCATATGGGGATGGAATCATTTTGCCGGACAATAACCAAAATGTGAATTTGGTTAGAGAAAAGTTGAAAGAAGAGAGGGGCCAAGATTTTCAATCCTTTGAATCTTTATAACGTGAGTCGGTTGGCAAAAGAAATGCCTGTGGAAGTGGTCAACTAGGGAAGGTTGTTCCATTGATGTACCCAAAAAGTTTGTAAGTCAGATTTCAATCTTCAATGGTTCAATTCAACATAATTGATTATCTTCTTGTAACCTAGTCATTTTAAAAAAGGGGGGGGGGGGGGGGGGGGGGGTGGGGGTGTGTGGGGCTAGTATAAGTTAAAAAGGCCAATGGATCCCACATGAAGCTGCCAGTTGAAGAAAGCAGGGGTGCGTGGGAGTGGGAGTGGGGGTGAGGGGGGACTGGAAACATAAATGCGAATGCTAATACAAATGCCCATCATTAGATTAACGCCTCCCCACTCTCAGGCAAATCAAGATCCAACTTCCACTATCTCCTAATATATTAGTAATTCTGAATCAGACTGCAATTACGAACTTCTTGACAGGTGATAAAATTTTTATCCTAGTATATCCATTAATTGTAAGGATGTGTCCTTTAACTACCTCCTATAGTGTTTGAGCTTTCCTGTCAGTTGTGGCTTCATGGAAAACTTGGTTGAAGGATCAGTTCCTGCTATGAGCTCGTAAATGTTGTTGTCAGCTGCCGATATTGCCATAACTGCATAGACAACTAAGCTTGGGGAGCCTGTCTTCATCAGGTATCCTGCAGCTTTCTGGAGCAATAAGTTAAAGCATGGGAGCAATGCTCGCTTGCTTCCACAATTATCCAACTTTAAAGCCCCATCTTCCCACTTCTACGTAGCACAAAAAATTTTCTAGCCTTGTCCCCTCCACCGCACCCCCCTCTCTCCTCCCTTCCCTAACCTCCCAAAGGAAAAAAAGAGAAGAGGGTCAAAGTTGTTAGCTAGCTAGGCTTACGTTAATGGAGTTGAATTCCAAAATGGGGGAAGGGACATAAATCTCAAAGAGAAGTATGCATGTGACCAAACTTTAATGAAGAAAAGCATAAGCATGAAACATATGTACGTAGATCCCTTGTTTCAAGTCTCAAAATCTAAGACGCGTATATATGTAATAATGCGTATATCAGAAATACGCGTGAGTCGTGACAAATATCTAGTTGAAAAGATACAAGGATATATATCTTTTCCAGGCAGAAAAGAGAAAGGATTACTCAGCTTGGAAGCTTTTGAAAGTTGGAAAATGAAAGGGTTATAAATATTTCAACTCTGGAAGGGCTTTTTCAGCTGAGGATACTTGTGGGAATCTGAGGGAGGAGGTATCATAGCAGCTGTTACTTTCTTTCCCGATAGCCTTTATCCTATGTGGAAAGGAAAAGAGGCTGCTCAAAAAGATCAAATGCTTTAAATGTAAACTTGAAAGGGGATAGGCTGGAAAATGGGAGTAGCATTAATGCAACGGTAAAAGAAGAAAAAGGATGGAGAGGGGGAGGGGAAGAGGGGGGGTGCTACTGTTGCCTGTGGACCTTGTGCCTAACTGTTAAAACAATATATATATATATATATATATATGAAAGAAATACAATAGCTTGATAGCTTTCTCCAAGTCTCTCTGGACTCTACTGCTGCTCTAATATACATATACCTGGACTCGTGGAATTGGTCTGATCTGAAGGACTTTAGATGGACAGGAAAATTAAGATGTTACAACCTAATGAGAGTGAAAGGTCATGTGAACTGTGGGTCTCCCGATACTAACACCCCCTCCCCTCCCCGCCCCTCCATTCTCATCTGCCCTTTGCTTAGTTACTTCCTCTCTTCAATTGCGCCATTGCTTTTCGTCAACATACAGTACTTTCCATAGTTCTTCATTTCATTAGTCCTAGTCACAACAAATTCACTCCCAGTGCTGTTCTTTTTTTCTGATACAAGACATCAATATTACTGTTCAAAACTTATAAAAGAATTTTATCCAAATCTTTACCTTGTATGAACCAATTCCAATTTTTTGTGGTTTACAACAATAGATTCCTTTCTAAGTAGACTTAAAACTGTTGTCAGACCCTAGTATTCATCGAATAAAATTATTTTTTGTATTGTGTAATCTAAGATCATAACAAGTCTACGTATGTTGTATCGAAATTTAGTAGAGAGTTTGAATTGATGAGCATGAGATGATGTAAGGAGGGAATGGGTGCCGGTCGTTCGAGACTGTTTAAGGTGGACTAAGATGTAATAAGAAAATCTTAAGGGAGAGGCAGGGGTGATGTCCTTGTTTGTGCAGTTGTGCCTTGAGATTTTGGTTTGTGTCGGCAAAACATAGCATGTGGCCATCTAGACCAAGTCACGTAATAGCGTGCAGGTACAACAACTAAGCCAGAAGCATTTAGCTTCAATCACTAGTTTGCTGAGCAAGCTCTCCACCCTCCCCCTCCCCCTCCCCCTCCCCTACCCTTTTTAATTCTTCTCCACCCTTTTCTTCCTTCCACTCCTCTCCCTGCATCCTCCTTTGTCCCTCATCAAACCTTCCCAACCTTATCGGTGATGGAGGAAACTAAATGAAAACTACTAACATTAATAACTCATATTGTCTCCCTAGCAAGAGAGATCATCTGAACATGTGAAATTAAAAAAGGATAATATACTCGAGTAATTACTCGTTGTGGATATAATTATAAATTACTCAACATTAAACCCTGATTATTGCTTACTTATTTGTCGTATCGATAATCATAGGGAAGATTAAGCTTGAATTAAGTTTCATCCAGTAGGTGAAGGAGAGTTTCTCTGTGGTGGTGGCATTTGTTTAGATAATTGATGAAAATAGGGCATTCAAGCTACCATTCAAGTCTATTTATTACCAAAATTTTCTTGCACAGTTGGCTATTTTAATTTCACCACCCCATGTGTACAATTAAATACCCCCCTCAAGGTCATATATTAATGAAGCCTATTAACTTGTTTGTTTAATTAATATTAATCCATATGCATCAAAACCATATGGTAAGAAATAATGGTAAACATATTTTGGGGTTTATTTATCAACAAAATTTCCAAACAATAACATTCTTTTCATAAGTGCATGATTCCAATCCCAGACAGATTATCCTTATGATTTGCAAATGAGAAAGCTTTTCAATTGGGATTTGATGATTCAAATTTTTTTTTTAATTGATTTGACTAGCTTAAGTTCATAGTATTAATTTTGGGCAAATATGTTTAATTAATTATACGTAAATACTTAATTACAGGCTTTGATTACAAATACAGGAAATTTAAATCCAGCTATTTAAGTACCCAAAAAAAAAATTCCATGGGTTAGTTAATTAATTTTAATGATGAAAGAGCTTGTTTAATTAAGTACGTAGAAGCTACATTACACATGTACATAATTAAGGGTATTAATTAGAGTATTCATGCTTTTAATTTTTCCCAATTTCCCTTTTTCCATCATTTAAAATCACTATCAAATTATTTAGTAGTATATTAATTATAGAATTTATATTTAATAAATTGCTATATTCTATAATATGTATACGTTGTCACTTAATCATAGAATATCATTTCATAAATCTGCAAAGATAAAAATTCAAAAATCTTTTAAAAATAAATAATTTTAAAATTATGAATATTTAATTTTAAATGTTTTTAATGATAACATTTGATTCAACCATAATGTATAGTATTTATATGCTAACAATGTATCAAATATAAATCCCATTAACATATTCATGCAACACAAACGGGGGAAACAAAAATATAACTTATCCATGTCATAAACAAAAGGATCATAGGGTATATATAATAATTATTGAACAAGGTAAATGAAATTAAAAAAATTGGATTTTGCCCTTTCAACTTTGGTCTTCATGACCTTAACTAAATAAAATTTAATTAATGGTAATTAACAAAGTGGGTATTTATTTTCAGTGCATAAAGGCCAGGCTTTATTCTTATAAAACTTAAACATTTAATATAACTATAAAGATTCTACAAAGCTTTTGGAGTGAAAATCTTTTATGGATGTCTAAAAGAAAATTAAAGGAATAACAAATTAATTCTAATAATAATGCTTAAGATGCATTTCCTTTTCCCCAGCTACTTCATAATTTATGAAACACAAATGATTAATAAAAAATTTAAGCTACCTAACCTATAAGCTAAGATGTAAGTGTAGAATGTTTTTTCACAAGTCATTTTCCTTTGACAGTCCAAGTACCATAGTGAAATTTATAAATTACATACCATACTAAATTTTTTTCGCCAAGCATTCCACATATGTTTAAGTATGAACTTAAATTAGTAAAAATTTATATTCGATACATCGTCGATATATAATTAATTATCGAGTAACATTTTATAAATACGTTTTTTTAAGATTTCAAATTCTTAAAAATTTATTTACTAAACGACAATAAAATTAGATTTACTAATAATGCATAAAATCTATATACCGATAATACATCGAATATAAATCGATCCAATTATTTTTTACATTTTCCATTGTAAAATGATCGAAGATGATACTCTTTTACTGGGCAAGCATTTATTTATATAATTGCTCAATGGCATTAAATTTGTGTGAGTAAATACTATTCTTTGACAACAAACTATTAAGAGGAGTAAAAAAAGATTCAAAGAAAGGGTGGATTATTACTTTAAAGCTTCAAACTATTCCATCATTGCACAGTAATTCCGTACAACTTTAACCTAAAGTCCATTTTCTTTTTTCACAAAAAATTGTACACAATTGACACAGGTAAAAGCAGCCAGAGTCACGGTAAAATCACACCAATTTCTCGGTCTGCCACGGTAAATTTATGTTCTTGCTTGGTTTTATCCATGAATTTGGTGTATTTACAGATCCCAATGTATTGAAATTTCGATGGCCAGAGAGAGAGAGAGAGAGAGAGAGAAGGGCAGCGGCAGCAGCAGCAGCAAATCTGAAACTCTGTCCCATGTCGATGTAAAAAATTGAGTTAAGACTGCTTTTCTTACTGTCCTAAAAAAAAGGTTAAAAGGTAAAAAAAAAAGTTTACCCTCAGTCAGAGACTTTCTCTTTTTATTTTTTATTTTTGGTTTGTATAGAGGAAAAAGAGAAGGGGAGAGAGTCAACCGACCTCTTTTTGGTTGTATGCATATGTAAGGCTTCGAAGAGTCCACATAGTGCGTTTTATCTCCACCTTTGTTGTTTATGTTTCTTTTCTTTCTGTGCAAATCTTTTAAAAAAGGCCTTGGGTTTTTCCTTCGTTTTTTTCTTTCTTAATTTTTCGTTGTTGGGAGAGAAGACTTTCATTGAGAAAGCTTTATTAGTAGTAATAGTCAAGCATGCAGAGAACGAGAAGATAACATAACACTCTCCGCCAAAACTAGGGTTCCCATTTACTGTCTTTGAAACCGCCCATCCAACTGATTTTAAGGCCTCCTCCTTCTCTTTTTCAGACCTAGAAACCCCCCCCCCCCCCCCAAAAAAAAAAAGAAAGACAGGGTTTTTTTTTGCTTTCTTCTTCTTCTTCTTCTTCTTTCTTAAAGAGAAAGACAGAGAGAGAGAGAGGGATAGAGAACGAAGAGCTAAGCAGCAATAAAACATTAAGGGGTTTTTTTGCTTGCCTTCTTTCTCTTTCTTTCTCTCCACTATATCAGTTGTTTTGTAGAGAGGGAGTTGGAGACATTTGGAGTTTGTTTATCCTTTTGTCTCCTCTATCCTCTCTCTTTGTTTTACTTTTATTTTATTGGGTTGGGTCTTGCTCAAATACTGTTTTTTTGGTTCATAGATTTTTTTTTATATGTACATGTTAGTCTGCAAATTTGGGTTCTATTCCTTGAGCGTTGCTAATTTACTAATTTCATGGTCAAAGGCGAGTCATGATTCGGAAACGAAGCAAATCAGTCAAATGGGAGTGTAGTTAAGAAAGAGTTGCTTGTAAATTTGTAGAAAGAAAGAAGAAAGGAACCAAAATCAAAAAGTTGATAATAGAGAGAGAAAAAACAAGAAAAAGGGACTTTCTTTGATGAGTTTTGGGGGTTTTCTCGATAACAGCTCTGGTGGCGGGGGTGCAAGAATAGTCGCGGACATCCCTTATAGCAACAACATGCCCACCGGTGCTATTGCTCAGCCTCGCCTTGTCTCCCCTTCTCTTGCGAAGAACATGTTCAACTCCCCAGGCCTCTCTCTTGCTCTTGTAATGATAACAACCTTCTCTTTTAACAATAGGCTTTTGCTTTTGGTTTTATTCTTGTTGCTTTTGCGTTAGGACGACTGATCTGGGTTATTTTTGTGATGTTTGCAGCAGCAACCGAATATAGATAATCAAGGGGATGGAACTAGAATGGGTGAGAATTTTGAGGGAAGTGTTGGGAGAAGAAGCAGAGAAGAGGAACATGAGAGCAGATCTGGAAGTGATAATATGGACGGAGGTTCAGGTGATGATCAAGACGCAGCCGACAACCCTCCGAGGAAGAAGCGATACCACCGACACACTCCTCAGCAAATCCAAGAGCTTGAAGCGTATGATTTCATGTTTCAAAGCAAAGCTCTTTTTCTTATTTCAGTTGGCTCAAGTTTTTCCTACGGAACATTGCCTTACAAGTTTTCTGTTTTTTTCTGTTCTTGGTTTTGGTTTAGTCTCTTTAAGGAGTGCCCTCATCCCGATGAGAAACAGAGGTTGGAGCTTAGCAAAAGGCTTTGCTTAGAAACCAGGCAGGTCAAGTTTTGGTTTCAAAACCGCCGTACCCAAATGAAGGTATATGCCAAGAACCAAACCATTCAGGGGTTAAAAAACCTCTTCTTCTCGTGTTCTTCTCGCGCTTTGAATATCGTACGGTAATCTTTAAATTTTGATCATTTTTCCAGACCCAATTGGAACGCCATGAGAACTCTTTGCTGAGGCAAGAGAACGACAAGCTTCGAGCTGAGAACATGTCTATTAGGGATGCTATGAGGAACCCAATCTGTACTAACTGTGGGGGTCCGGCAATTATTGGAGATATATCTCTTGAAGAGCAACATCTTAGGATTGAGAACGCGCGGTTAAAGGATGAGTTAGATCGCGTTTGTGCACTTGCTGGCAAGTTTTTGGGGCGTCCTATTTCAGCACTAGCCACTTCAATTGCACCTCCAATGCCAAACTCAAGTTTGGAACTTGGAGTTGGTAGCAATGGTTTTGGAGGTCTAAGCACCGTGCCTACAACATTGCCTTTGGGCCCTGATTTTGGAGGTGGGATAACAAATGCTTTGCCAGTGGCTCCACCTAACAGACCGACAACTGGAGTAACTGGACTTGATAGATCGGTGGAAAGATCGATGTTTTTGGAGCTTGCCTTGGCTGCAATGGATGAATTGGTTAAGATGGCACAGAGTGATGAACCACTTTGGATTAGGAGCTTGGAAGGTGGACGAGAAATACTAAACCATGATGAATACTTGAGGACATTCACTCCTTGCATTGGCATGAAACCAGGCGGCTTTGTCACTGAGGCTTCTAGAGAGACTGGGGTTGTGATCATCAACAGTTTGGCCCTCGTTGAAACTTTGATGGACTCGGTGAGCCATTTAATTCCATCATCTACTCCTCCAATTCGTCAGTTTCACTTTAATTTAAGGGTTTTGAAGTCATTTTCAAAGCATTTTCTCACCAAGATTTCTAGATTTGCAATTAGCAGCCTCCTCTTTTGTTTTCCTTTTTTTTTACCCTTTTCTTAGTGGAGAGTAGAGACTGTTCTAGTGGTGGTATATGCTTGAGAAATCTAGTCTTCTCTTCTCTTCTCTCTTTTCTGGAGGTTTGTGCCATGGGAATTGACTTTCAATTTTCTTTATTCCCTTCTTTTTCCATAGACTCGTTGGGCGGAGATGTTTCCTTGTATGATTGCCAGAACATCAACGACCGATGTGATATCTAGTGGCATGGGAGGAACCAGAAATGGTGCACTTCAACTGGTAACTTGAATTTCCTGCTACAATTAATACTTAATCAATCTATCTCATCCCTATATTCCCTCATCTACTCTCTTAAATATTTATACTAACTAGTTTTGCTTCTTTTTTTTTTTGTGGGTTCTTCAGATGCATGCTGAGCTCCAAGTCCTTTCTCCTTTGGTTCCAGTTCGTGAGGTCAATTTCCTAAGGTTTTGCAAGCAGCATGCAGAAGGGGTTTGGGCAGTGGTTGATGTGTCTATTGACACCATCCGAGAGACTTCAGGTGCACCGACATTTGTGAACTGCAGGAGGCTTCCTTCCGGCTGTGTTGTGCAAGATATGCCCAATGGATACTCCAAGGTAAATTTTTAGTAAATTATAAGTCTACCAAATTACTATTGTCTTACATCTTACTTCATCATGTTTTTCTTTTACATTTATTGTGTCTTTCCCAAGTGGTTGTTCTTCCTCCCTTTAAGTCTTTAATGAGTTTTGCTGAAATAACTGCAACATTGGAGCTTAGTTGCGAGAGACATTTAATTTTGGGAAAACACCAGGTCACGAAATCAAGGACATTTGCATTACCAAGCCAACATTAAGAGCTCATGCATCTAAGAATTTTGTTTTGTCTAGTGATTACTTACTGTAACCCCACACTGCCAGTGCCTGCTTTGCTTCCAAACGAATACATTAACTCCACCCACTCTCAAAGAATCTGAACCTTCCTACACACTTTTTAGAGAGGAGTATTTTATTGATTTGGATGCTTCTTCTCAATGTCAAATTATAGTTTAAATTCCAAGTTTCACCAACTTGGGGTTTTTTGCTTAACCACAATAAAATAAAAACCCACCCCGCTGCACCAGCAGCAAATCGAGGCTTACTAGCATTATTATATGATTGGAAGCCTCTATAACCCCTTCTTTTTTGTGCCTTGAACACATTAATTTCATATCCTTTAGTAATCCTGAGTCTCTTGATGAATAAACTATTCATTTGATGTTTCTATTCCAATCTTTGATGCTGCCTCGGTTTCTCCCATTTTAGCTACATTTAAGGGCATGTAACTGCGTGTGACCTGGTTCCAGCCCCGCTTTGATGTGCTTGTTTTTCCTACTCTAAACGAGGACCCTTTAGTCAAAATGCCATAGACTAGCTCTTTTGTTTGTATCTGAGTATCTGAGCTTTTTGAGGCGACATCAGTACACATCTCGATGTCACAACTCGCGGTATACTTTGTTCCTTCAAACAATCTTTAAAAAGTTTATCTTCTCCATTATTCAATTCTCTTTCCTTTCCCTCCTCCCTTTTTTTTTATTATATGTCTCAGTGCAAGGGACAACGTCCACCACGAGAGATAATGAGATACCATTTCTTTCATTGAGCCCAATCTTTGAGTCATTTCCAAGATTTGCCTCGTATTTTTCTATTCCAAAAATCAATATCATTTGTCAATAACGATATTATCCAAATCCTCCTACTGACCATGAAAAGTTTCACTTATTTGTTTCCCTCCAAAGATTGATTGACTAGTAGCTTCAGTTCATACCACATTTTTATTATTATTTTTCTATGAAAAAAGATATACTTTTTATAATTTGTATGGGAAATTTGAGAAATCATTATTATACCAATGATTGTAACGGAGATACTCAAAATTCTGCATGGAATGGCCACTGACGATGTTCTGAAAAAAAAAAATGGCAGGTTTCATGGGTTGAACATGCAGAATATGAGGAGAGCCAGGTTCATCAACTCTACCGCCCTTTACTAAGCTCTGGCATGGGCTTTGGTGCCCAACGCTGGGTGGCCACCCTCCAACGCCAATGCGAATGCCTCGCCATCCTCATGTCCTCCACCGTTCCTACTAGAGATCATACTGGTAACCAATGATTAATATTAGAATACCCTGTAGAAAATAATAATAATAATAATAATAATGTACAAGCATGAATAAATATAAATGTTTAATTTATGTTGCCAGCTATAACTGCAAGTGGGAGACGAAGCATGTTAAAGCTGGCGCAAAGGATGACCGATAATTTCTGCGCTGGAGTCTGTGCGTCGACGCTTCATAAATGGAACAAGCTCAATAATGCCGGGGACGTGGATGAAGACGTTAGGGTCATGACTCGGAAGAGCGTGGATGACCCTGGCGAGCCACCGGGCATCGTGTTGAGTGCGGCTACTTCGGTTTGGTTGCCGGTTTCACCTCAAAGACTGTTCGATTTTCTACGTGATGAACGGCTGAGGAGCGAGTGGGACATCTTGTCGAATGGTGGACCCATGCAAGAGATGGCCCACATTGCCAAAGGCCAAGATCATGGCAACTGCGTCTCCCTTCTCCGTGCCAGCGTAAATATACTCTCTCTCTCTCTCTCTCTCTCTCTCCTGTTTGACGTATAAAATGAAATTAATAGCAATGAAAAGCAAAAAGAGAAAGAAAAATCTGGTGGAACAGGGGGAAGGGTAATAATTTAGGGGCGGAAATGACATTGGATGGAGTGAATCAAATGGGTTTGTCGTGTTAGGATGAAAGGTGAATTTGAAAGGACGAGCCTGGAATTTGGAATTATCTATGAAGACAGTTTCATATGCAGGACATGAAAACAGGTTTTGATTTGTAAGCTTTAAAAAGTCAAAGAATAGGACGTTTGTGACCTTTCCCACTTCCCTTCTCAGTCTTTTCTGACCCAAACTTTTTTCCCCTTTTCTTTATGAATAAAGCTTCGACTTCCCATTTTGACTCTTCCTCTTTCTCGCGCTGCTGTAATCAGACTGACACTTCAACTTTTTGGGACCATATTTTTTTATATTATAAAAAAAGATTTGGAGTGGTAGATTTGTAAATTTTGGAGAACACGAGGGGTTGATTTGCACTGTTATCTCTTTTTTGTGGGGTTGCAGGCCATGAACGCAAACCAGAGCAGCATGCTGATATTGCAGGAGACATGCATAGACGCGGCGGGGTCGCTTGTAGTGTACGCGCCCGTTGACATTCCAGCCATGCACGTGGTTATGAACGGTGGTGATTCTGCTTACGTGGCACTCCTACCCTCGGGTTTTGCCATCGTACCGGATGGTCCAGGCTCTCGTGGGCCCACATCGAATGGACATGTTAACGGGAATGGCGGTGGTGGCGGTGGCGGGTCGCAGAGAGTGGGTGGGTCCCTTCTCACGGTGGCTTTCCAAATATTGGTGAACAGTTTACCTACGGCCAAGCTTACAGTAGAATCGGTGGAGACAGTCAATAACCTCATTTCATGCACCGTCCAGAAGATCAAAGCTGCCCTCCAGTGCGAAAGCTGAGGAGGGAAAAAGCACTCACGTGATCCCGACGGCGGTTCCTTTAATAGTTTTTAATTTTGTACTAGCCCTTTCTTTTCCTTTTTTCTCCTCTTCATCCTTTTTTTTAATTTTAACATGGAAGTCTTTTGTGTATTTAGTCATTTATAGGGTTGGTTGTGAAGACTGAAGAGAGCTTTTGCGTTTGTGTTGTGTGAAGATAAAGAGAGAAGAGTGAGTGTGAGTGTGAGTGTGAGTGTGTGTGTGTGTGTGACTAGTGAATTGGGGGTGTTGAGTCAAGAACGAACCGCGCGTGGAGACTCCTTGCATGGTGGTGATCAGGCAGTGACTCGGTGCAAAGAAAAAGGACTGTTCTCAGCACAAGGCAAGGGTGGTGGTTCGGGTATTGACTCAGGTCGACCCTCGAGATGGCTCAACGTGGGGGGAGAAAAGGGGAAAAAACAAAGAAAAGGTCAAAACCCAAAAACAAGAAATCTTCCTAAACAGTGCCTTTGTCATTGTAGTAAATCAGAATCTCTTTTCCAGGGGTTGAATTTTCCTATATATTTTGTGGAGAAGATTTGCATGGAACATGGAATTGGTATTGAGTTGTCATTGTCTTTAAAAGGGGATTGGGTCTGGAAACTGACTAATTCAATGTATTAAATCAATACGTCATCTTTATCCAAATTATCCAAGCATATCCCTAACTTCCTACAAAACCACATTCCAGGAGGCGGCTCAGCACGTAAAAGAAACGCGCCGCAGAAGATAGTGAGATAGGGAGTTTTGGGTGAGAACGCGATGGAGAGGGATCTAGGCTGTAAGTTGCAAACGGGCATTAAATGAGCGAGCAGAAGCTGTTGGGAGAAAGCGTTGCTGTCATTTAATGCGGAGGGTTTGGCATTGTCTCTGGGATTGCGTGGACAAGCCAATGAAACAGCGCCAC
This sequence comes from Theobroma cacao, assembly GCF_053813885.1. Taxonomy (NCBI): domain Eukaryota; kingdom Viridiplantae; phylum Streptophyta; class Magnoliopsida; order Malvales; family Malvaceae; genus Theobroma; species Theobroma cacao. Next base: position 40,268,915 of record NC_142639.1, on the reverse strand, counting down.
GTATTTGGAGCGTATTTGACAGGCATTAGCAAGGGTAGACTGACAGAAGCGGCATTCTTTTGGATTATGGTGTGCGAAGTGGATACGTGTCGTTTGGTTTGTATGCCAGCTTTGCTTGGCTGGCTTAGCTAAGAGCCTTGATGTTGAACCTGTTGAAGGATTGTGGGTAACAGGCTAAGCGTTAAATCTTTCACATTAGGACGTGAGGAATATGAGTTTGGAAGTTTTGGGGTGATATGATTGTGGGTCGTCTTGATGCAATGATATCAATATCAGAGCACCTTTGTCTTTAGCATACCCAAAATATAAGGAACAAAGAAAAGATAAAAACTCCATGTTTATATACGTCAAGATCCAAGGTGAGGCCATGTTTGTTTTTTTTGGTAAATTATAAAATAAAGAACTCCTTGCGGTTAAAGTTCAAATAGATTTATCCCTTAATGACACTTCACCACCTTGAAGATTTTCTTAAAAAAATTTTTAGTCACGCCGTTAACCTACTTATTTTTTTCTACTTACCGTTTCTCTTGCCAATATGCTCTTCCTTCATCCATACCAAACATCGTTGGCTAGACGATAAAGGGTCATGTGCAGCGTCTATATTGAAAATACTTAATTAGCATGAAATTGAAACATTTTACTTATTGAAGTACTTGAGATAACATTTTTTTCTCTTAATCTCACAATAATTTAATCATTATTAACCACTTTACTTATGTTGTCTGAAAATAAATCTAAATTAAGTCAATTCTGATATTATTTTGTCATAATTTTTTTTCAAAGTACTTATCTAATAAGTTGTGTTGCGTAATGTTTATAAACTTTTCGAAATTCCTTTATTTATTTAATTAGAAATTCAAACGCTTTACTTATTTTCTTGGACGGAACATTGTATTATTAACTCCGACGAGTCTCATGCCATTTTAAGTGTTTTGCAATTTAAAATAGTGAACAACTTAGCGTTGTCATAGATGACGTATTTACGCATGTCACCGCCGTCGAGCTGTTTCATAGCGATTCCATCACACTTAACAGTAACCCCCGCCACACCCAATCCCATTTTCGTTTGAGCCTCAACGATCTCCGGTAAATTCTTGCTTCGATACCGAGCCTGAAGCCTAATCCCCAACCCCATCATCCACCTCCTTGTTGCTCACCTTTTGTCTCCACTTTCAAGCTCACCTTCTGCTTCCTCAGAGTGAGCTCGGGAACCGTCGTCGTTCCCCACTCAGTCTCATCCCCGACGCTGACGTCTAATAATAAGTCATCTTTCCGTTAGGGTCCTTCACTTCGAGTCTCGTCGCCATTTGGGGGGTCAAGGTAGGTTCCATCATGTTATTGGTGTTGGGTGCTGCCGGCGTAGCCAGGAGTTGTTGCCGGCGTTGGGTGTCGAGGAAGGAGGAGTATAGCGGTGTGAGAAATGGCTGTAAAAATGTTTAGAGTGAGGCTGAGAATTAATGAAGAAAAAAGACAGAAAATGAAAAAGGCCATCAGTGTCGTTTTTCAATTTGAGAGGGCAATTTTGCCGTAGGAGATAATATTAATTTCATTTTTGAATCTGAGTTGCAAGCTTTTTCGGTTTTAAAATTAATTAAGTTTTTTTTAAAAAAATTACTATAAATCAATTGAGTTATAATAAAACATCGAAAATAATTAAAATTAACTTTTAACCATTTAAGTAAAATATTTTTAAGTATATTTTAAAAAAATTAACAATAAATAATATATTTTAAAAATATATTATTAATAACCGATTTTTCAAGCAATTCAATTGTAAAATTTTGACAATAAAAATCGATTAAAATGGTCAAATAAACTATCTCTCTTAATCGACTAAAAGGAATTTTTAAAAAATTAAATTCAATTAATTAAATTCAATGGATTTCGTCCTTCACTGTCGACCGCTGTCACCATTCTTAGTTTCAGCACTATTTGAAAAAGAAATTAAATGGTGAAAAAGCAAAGAATTGCTCCTCAAACCTGAAAACAGAATATCATTTCCCTTATGAGAAGAAATTTCAACGACTTTTTGAGTAAAGATTAATTATGTATAAGGAGTAGCGAACACAGCACTGCTAAGGGTCAAGTCATGCCCCTCCAATAAATTGTGACATGCACTCATACCTAAACCAGCAAACTATCAAATACCAATTTCGGAACGCATTAAACACATCTTAATTCTCTCGATAATTATAAGGAAAGTGGAGAAGAGCTTTCAAGTTAATCTATGGGCATATTTGTATGCATATATATATATATATATATATATATATATATGTATGTATGTATGTATATGCTACTAATAAAGAAACCAAATCAAGCTGTCAATCAGCTTCACAGAAATCCTAAACTACGTTTGGATGTTGTATCTGCTATGGGTAATGGCCATTCCCCATTATTGCTAAGGTTTTGACCTTTACGAAAGTTTTTGGGTTGGATGCATGATGTGGAAGGCTTTATTTTGAGCAACTTTGTTTTGGTTTTGGAGCTGTATCCGCTCTGTATTAATGGAAAGTGGGGGAATGGCTACGCGATCGAAGCCAATTTATGTTGCCTGATCTTGGTAATAGTTGTGTGAATTTGTAAGCCTCACTCAAAACCCCTGAATTAGGTTAAATTCTAAACAGCTAGAACGAAAATCAGAAAGTACTGCAATTAATTCATCCCACATTCTCTTTACCAAAATGGCATCTGGACAGGATAAAAATTTAAAACATTTCTTACTGCAGTGAAATTTATATCTAGTATTGTTATAGTGTTTCAAATTTTAAATTTATAAAATTACTCGATTTAAAATTTTAAAGGATTTATATCTAATGTAAAATTAATGTATAATATGTATACACTATCATTTAATTATAAAATATTGTTATACAAAAGTGTAAAGTAAAAGTTCAACATTGAATTCATTAATATTCTTAATTTTTAAATCTATTTATTAACAAAGTGATAACATTTGATTTATTAATAATGTATAAAATTGACATAGGAATAGTGAATTAAATATAAATTGAATTACAAATTAGAAAATGAAAGGTGAAAATTAGGTTTCCGTATCTAATAATGTAAATAAATTAAAATAAATTTTTTTGTTTGAGAGAAAAAAATTTTAATTTAATTTTTGAATGAAAAAATTTATTAAAATAAATATATTTTTTTAATAATTGAAGGAAGGTATTCAAACTCTGCTTTTTAAGTGAGGATATAATATACCAACTAATGAACCAAATGCTCGAATACCATTAAAATAAATATTTGAGTGTATGAAAATAGAAATATTAGGTCGAAGTTTTGGAATTTAATAAGTGTATAAAAGCAATAAAAATAGGAGCCAATGCGTAGACTATGACTCAGTAAAATTTTGTGAATTGGGAAAAAGATGAGACGGCGAGTACGGCGGCAGTCGTGGCGGTGATATTTTTGTTACCGCCCCACTAATGAGTTAGCAAAAACTGCAATGAAATCTAAAACCCATTCTCATGCATGCACAGGGGAAGACGCACGTGAGGCTTCACAGGTAACGTGGATACAGGTAGGTGAGGACGAAGGCAATAAAGTCAAGAAAACGATGTGCTATCCGAAAGAAGGAATAGCAGTTGGCCTTATGAAGCGCAGCTTCCTTGGACATTGTTTTTGGACCTTCTACTTCTCAATCTCCTAGTCATTAGTCCAATTTATCCAAAAGCTTCCCCCCCACCCCTGTGACAGATCCTTCCCCACCCCATCACATGCTTGTGGGTTCCACCCCGCATCCCCTTCCTACCTTCAGAACCATATCAAGATCAACTTGGGATTCATATGCCACTGTTGATCTTCCTCTTTTCAGTATTCACTTCTCTTTTTTTCCTCCTTCTTCTTTGTGGGCCATTTCTTCCTTCCTTTTTCATCTAATATTATGTAATTGCTACTGCTACTGTTCTTTTTCTCACTTTTCCTCTTTCCTCATTTTACCTGCGATTTTTGTTTTTCTCTGCACCTACATCAAAACAAACTCATCGATTTAATAGTAAAATAAATAAATTGATTGGTATTTTTACCTTTTTTAAATAAAAAATGAAAATAAAAAAAAATCAATCGAACCGAATTCAAATTTTTTTAATTTAGTTAAATTGTAAAACAAACTACTAATACGTATTCAATGTAGATATATAGTCCTATGGTTTCTGCTACCATTCAGCATATTCTTTCCTCCTTAAGCAAACGATATTGATTTCATAATTGTGTGACATGTATACAGTGAATGAATGATGGAGGCGTAGGGGCAAGTGTTGGGATTAGACGTCCCCTCTCCTTTTCATTTGTTTTCCTTTTGATGTGGGCTCTTTCTTTTTGTCTTTGTTTCGACACAAGAAACCTTTCCTCATTAATAATCTACTTTCTTGGGGCATTCAATTATTGATCAGTTGAAAAGGCTAAAACTTCCACTGACTTTATCAATAATGACATTAATGTTCTAAATGCATACCAACAAGCTTCAATTCTAGTCTTTCATATAAAGGATATAAAGCTAACATATAAATAATTTCAATATTCTAAGTTATCTACCTTTTGATTTGATGTAGATTACTGGATTAGTATAACATGTATATAAACTATTCAATCATCATTCAACAACCCTCCATACTTCCCATACAATCTCCTAAAAAGATCCGACGTCAACGTAAAATTAAAAGTCATAAACTTCGATAATTAGGATTCATATTTAATATATTGTTAGTATATAGAATTTATATGTAAATATTAATTTTTTTTAAAAAAAGTACAACTTACATGCTGGGTCGAGCAATAATTTATACCCAAAGTCAGGAATTGTGTATAAATTTTAGACAAGGCAGTGGTTGATGTCCGGGGTCAGTCAAATAATGTTGATATGGGTAGGGCATCGAAGATCATGCTTATGCCTTCCACATGCAGGGCTAGAAGGGGGAAAATTTCAAAAAGTGATGCCTAAGATTTTTCCTGGGCTTATAGCCCAGTTCATGAACTGACCTCTGGGCCTCTACAAACCGACATTTTCACCTGCTTCTTTCACTTTGATACTCAAAAACATTTCTTTCCTATTTTTCCTTTTTTTAAAAAAATAAAAAGTTGGTATTTTAATTGAGAGGCAAATGGAGGTTGTGGTGGAATACCCAGTAATTAAGCCTTGGAAAGTTTGAAAACAAAGGCTATTTTTCCTGACAGGTAGAAGGAGAAAAACCTGGAGAAGTGACAAATTTTCAAAGAATTTGAACAGGGTTGTTCTCTGGTTGACACTCATGAAACATTTAATGCTTTGATTGCAGCAGCGGAGGGGATGAACCTTTTGAGCTTCGAATTGAATTCAATACAATTAAAAATTGAAAGAGGTTGGTGCAGCATTAAATAACAGTCTGGATGCTTAAGATTGCAACACTTCGGTGCAATAAATGAGTAAGGACCATTTCACCAAAGCCAGATTGGGAGACTTTTCTTCCTTTCTTTTCTCCATCTACTTTCCAAATAAAAGAGTCAAGCCCTCCGAAGTGACCAAATATGAACATAGTACAACAAATATCTTGTTTTTCCTAACAAAGCCTCGACCCATCAACACAGCATTCAAATTAAATTTTGCATGAAAAAACAACAGACGTCGTGACGTTCTATGATGTTCAGTCATTTAATTAGGCTATTTTTCCTAATATATTAGATTAAAATTTGGGAATTTTTTGATTATAAGAAAAAAAAAAAAGGTAATAATCAAAGCTCAATTGCTTATTAGAATAAACAAGTTATTAAATGTTGGATTGCATAAAGCTACCACTATCCAACAACCAGGGGGGGTTGAAGACTTGGGAGTTGGGGGTTCTAATCTCCTTGTCACCCTCTTCTTTATTCCAACAACAAATTTAATGTCTATGGAAGTTTGAATAAAAAAATGCAAAATACTACACATAGTAATGTTTTTGTATTCATTTATTAACTATTAATACGATGAATTTCAATGTATAGAGAGAAAATATGACTTAATATGGTAAGTTAATAATCTTAAAGGGTATCCTTAAAATACTCATTAGCAAAATCTTTATTAATTAACGATTGTAAATTTTGTTTTAGAATTAAAAAAACAGAACAAAAAGAGCCTTAATTAATGAATTGTAGCATAAACTTTGTATACTAACTATGGAAGTACTAATTATCCGTGCTGGTCTTTAATTATTAAACATAATTAATTAGACTGTATTTATTGCTATTAACAACTTTATCATGGCCTATATTTGATAGAAGCATGCCAATCATTAATATATAAATAAAAAAATTTAAAATTATTGTTATAAATTCGGCTATATTATATCATTAGTTTGCTAAAAATTAAAAAAATTGGTAGCATCAAAATTTTGTTTTTGGATCTTAATGACAGAAAAGAAAATTGTATTTGGGTTTTGTACGTTGACAAGGTCCATAGGCCTCATAGATCTAAAAAAATCTCAATGGTTTTTTGGGGTTTAAACTAGATTTTTTTTATTCACCCATAAAACATTTTACATTTGAAATAAATTTTTCGTCTTTCAAAAAAGTATAAATTTCAAAAATTTATTTTAAAAATAATTTTAATTTAGATCAAAACAAACATATCCTTAATCTAAAAAATAAGAACTTTTTCCTTGAGACGAAATAATCTGTAAAGTTAATTATGGATTATAATAATTTTTTAATGGTTGAAGAAGTCACCCTCAAAGTCTGAAATGGAAGAAATTTCAGGCCACTAGTGGCGAGGATGGGAATGGTGGCCATGCCGTCTTCTTTTGAAAATTGTGTTGAAAATGATAACAACACGACATGTGAGGGTGTGGGCTCTCTCTATTTTATTTTTCCAAACATATTCATTTCGTGGGTGCGAAAAGTAAGGGCTACCTTTTTTTTTCCCCCTTTTATTGAACGCACGATAATAATTCACATGCACCCATGTCCTTAATGGAGTATCAAATACGCCTTAGATCTACTTCTTTACCATTTAAAGCCATACATTGGGGCTAATATATTTGTGATGTAACCAATACAAATGCATCCACAAAAGAAAAGAATTATGGTTTTGTTCCGAAAAGTAAAAATAAATTTGCTTTCACTGCCTCCGAAATTCGAATTTGTGCAACTAAATTTAGTTCGTGTTTTCTCCGACATGCTCTCGTGGCATTTATTTTTGTTTTCCTCAAGTAGGTCATAAAGAAAATTTTCTCTCATTTTCACACATTTTAACAAGAGATAAAAATATGATGACATTAATGCTTTAAAAAATTTTAAATTATTTAAAAAAATTTAAATAATTTTTACATTATTCTATTAAGTTCAATCAAATTTTTTGTTTTTCTATTTTAAGTCAAATAAATTTTTATAATTAATGATTAATTAATTATTATTAATTAAAAAAATTATTTTCGTTATATATTATGTTACTTTAATGTATATAGTGAAAAATATCACGTTATCATCCACTATAAGTAGATTTTTTATTAATAATAGTTAATAAATTGTTAGGTACAATAACATATTTGGTCAAAAATAAAAATATAAAAACTTGATTAAATATAATAAATAAATTAAAATTTAATCGAATTTTTTGGAGTTGTTGATGAGTTTTTTTTAAGTATTATGTGAGAAATGATTTATTTTTAGGTTCTTTCTTCTCGTTCTTTTTGTCTCTCTCTCCCTCAAGCTGGACCGAAGGGCCCACCACCATGGGTCGGGTCCAGGAATCAAAATCTGCCCCAACGAATCCTTGGCCGTGGATTTGTAAGTTGGCCCATTTAAGTTTTAACATTGTATTCCAAATTGGGCTGAGCATCGGCTGGGCCCATGTAAAGTTTTTCCGACGAAAAGCTCATATAAAGGGAAAAAGAGGAATCATGGGGGTTGTAGCGAATGGTACAGACAAGGATGGTGGGCTAGCAACGCTGCTATCAGATCTTTAGTGGAAAAAGGATACTAAGATCTTCTATGTGATTTGCATCATGGCACCGTTTCTTTTGTGGGGCCCTTTTTATGTTTTGTGGTGGAATTCATGCTTTTGTACTTATTAGTTTGTTTAATTTTTAACGTGGAAGGAGAGAAGCAATAAAGATTTTCCATGCCATTAACAATAAAGAACAAGATTTATGACTAGGAAAAACACATACTCTAAATGTTTAATTTAATAACAAATGCATTTATCAAATTACTATATTATTATAATATTATAATAATATCAATTAAAGACTAAATCTTGATGACTCTTATACTATTTTTATAGATTATAATAACAAAAGTTTTGAAAATGACAATAACAATATATATGTTACAGATTTACATTTTTAATTCAAAAAATATATTTAATATGTGATAAAAGGTTCATGTTTATATATTTAAAATTTACTTTTATTTTTTATTAATGTGAGATCCGTGATATTTTACTCAACTCAATTATACAACTTCCTCATTGCATAAACTATTTATTTATAAAGAAGAACGACTCTTACACTAATTTGATTCTACTTCAACTCTTGTATCTTTTATGTAAGCCCCACATTAGTAAATATTCAAATATACTCTAATACTACTTGTTATACACTTACGTTTTCAATTCAAAAAATATATTTGATAGGCGGTGAAACACTTATTTTTATATGTTCAATACTCATATCATATTTTATTGATGTGAGATATGTACATGATAGTATTTAAAAAGTTTAAAGTTTAAAGATATATTTTCACTTGCATCATTTATGATTTTATTTTTTCTCATATAACATCTTGTAATTTTTGTTTCTAATTAAAAACTTATGAATAATTTTTTAATCAACACCATGTGGATAATTTTTATTTTTATAAAAAATTATGCTGTTAATTTTACTAAATAACATTATTAAAGTATTATCAATTTAAAGAGTGTAAATAAAATTTACTTAAATTTAAATCTTTGACATAAAAATTTGAATGTAAACTATGCTTAGGATTCGAACTCATTTTCTCTAATAAATTTTTGAATGCTATTCTATTTTTTGCCATAAAATAAAAAAGTTTCAAAGTTATAGTGATAGTCAAGCTTAGAAAATTGTATAATTTAAATATATTATATTTATGCCAATAAAAGAGAGCACGCGTTATTAATTTATATCAATAATGAAGATCAGTCTGCACGCTGACCTAGACCTAAACTTAATTAAGGTTTCATTATGAAAGAAAAACTAATTTGAGCTATTGATTAAAAATAAGAACGAAAGGGCTAATTAGGGTCTAATTTCTCATTTAAAAAAGTTAATACGTTTTAATTTAACCGCCAAAAGAACCGTCAAAGATTGGTCAAACCTCCCCGAATATTCCGTGCGGATCAATCTCTGTCTAAAAAATGCCTTCATCCCGTAAATACCCTTTACCAAGAAAGGATATTTTAGTCCAAGCGATAAAAAGAAGAGCTCGAATGCCGATCGTTGGATCTCTAATAATGAGAATCAACGGCTCACGATTCTTGTTTGACTAAAGTACAAAAAATGGGGCTGGTATGATTGGGTTTGATCCAGCTTTGACCAAAGAAAAATCAAATCAGGAAAGACACCTGGTGGCTTTTTATGGAAGAGAAAATATTCTACAGAGAGAAAGTTTTCTTTTTCTTTTTTTTTTTGAAATTTTTTTCTGTGTTTTGTTTGGATACAGAGAAATGGAAGTTTTTTTCTCTCACATAAACATATATTTTTTTTATTTTGAATCTGTATTAGGTTATATATTTGAGCGATTATATTAATTTTTTTTTGGTTAGGATTGGTATTTGGTTTCCATTGGTTTGTGATTCTGGTTATAGAATTAAAGAAGGAGGAGAAGAAGAGAGAAAGCGGGTTTTCTCTCTTCTCTTCTCTTGTTTGTGGTGGAGGCGAATTTCGTCGTTTGCGTTCGAAGAAATCAGGGCTTGGTTCTGTGAAATCTAAAACCATGAATGTGATGCGTCGTCTCAAGAGCATTGCTTCCGGTCGCTCTTCTATTTCTTCTGATCCCGTAAGTCTTCTCTTTTTTTCCCTTTATTTTTTCGTGGATTTAATCGGCTTTGTTAAGAGAATGGACTAAAAGAAAGAAAGGAAGAAGGAGTTTTTGGATTATCTTTAAGCATTGCTCATTGAAGACAAATCCTTTTTTTTGTTTTATTTTATTTTTTTTTAATTTTCCTGCTTTTTTTTTCTTCCATGAGTAGCTAAATAGGGAAAATATTTTCTTTTTTCTTTTTTGTTTTTGTGAGTTCTGGTATTCATGTCTAGATTTAGCTGGATTATTAACTGTTTTAGATGCAATATTGAGATATTTTTTCCTTTTGTTATTCTCGTAGCGATTAATTATTGGCTTATAGCTGGAATTTTAAGCAAATTATTTTTTTTATTATATTTAAAAATCTGCATTTTGAGATAGTTTTTGAAGTTTTCTTTTTGGTTGAAACGCATTTTGAGGTAGAGAGGAATGGCATTGTTAGCTAAATTTTTTTTCTTTTTTGGTTCATTTCTTTTCTTTCGATTCAAAAAGGTTATTTGCGATACTTTTTGGATTCTCTGTTACTTGATTTGTTTCAACATTGAATGTGTTCTAATTCATTTACTGATCGAAGTTGGTGGATCTCTTCTTTGATTTTGTAATTTAGGAAATCTTAATTTCAATTTCATGTTCTTGTGAGAATAATTTATTGTTTGTACTATTGTGAATGTATTTGTCATAGGTTAAGCTGTAGTTTTAGATTATATTTTTACTAGGGGTGGTTGATGGTAAGCTGTGTTTTAGTGGTTGGATTTTATGTAGAGGATTGTTGTTAGGTTGGCACTGGGTCAAATCACCATTATTGGTTTTTCCTGAGAATGGGTAATGTTTTAAACAAACTTCTTTTCCTTGGTAGGGGCTGATTATAGAGGTAAAATGCTGTAGATATGTTACTTACCTAAATTGTTGGGTCCTTGTGATGTTGACTATAGTATGTAATCATGGACTGAAGTCTAGAGAGGAAAGGAACTTGGATAATTACATTTGACCCTCTAAATTGTTTTCTTTCTTTCTTTCTTTTTTTTTTTCACCTTTACACCTACCGGACAGAGTGTTGATAAAATAATGATGACTACAATTTACATGCCGTGTAGTTTGAGCTATGACGCAAAGTATCAGGTTGGTTCTTTCTCATTTGTTTTTAGTCTATCAATCTATCCTCAGCTGAACTCCTGAGCTTAATCAGGGATGTGTTTTAGAAAACAGAATGAGCCACATAATTTTATGCAAGTAGCGTAAGGGATTTGAATGAGGAGGCTGAACTGAATGTTGATTTAAAGTTATTAATGTAATGAGCTACTTGCCTGTGCCTGTGTCTGTTTGTATAATATTTATGCAATCTGGATTGCTTCTTCATTGTTGAAAGTTACTACCTGTTGTATATACTAAATTCGATTGTTTTGAAAAGAACACAATATAAGATTTACACTGAGACTAGTAAATGTAAAAATATGCAATATACAAGGCACTCTATTACTATGAGGATGCTTGTCTTCTTTAATCTTTTGTTTTCATTTATTGATTTCTTTTGGAAAATTATAATTGTCTTCTCAGGGTGGGGATAGTGGCACTAAGAGGGCAAAGGTTGATCAACAAGCAGAATGTAAGGTACATGAGGAATCAAATTTAGTTGAGAGGAGTACCACTGGTCTAGAGCAGCATATGGCTTCTACATCACTGGAAACTGTAGCAAGCACATCCAATGTAACTTCTGTTGCTAGAATGGAGAAATCAGGTGTTGATCAGCTTCCTAATGAAATGCATGAAATGAGAATTAGAGATGAGAAAACTGCCAACCATGATGAGAAGGTAAATTTTTTTGTCTTATACTCTTCAAGATGTATCTGTATATGCATGTTGATATTTTTCCTTGTAAATGTTGTCTTCATTTCTATCTTGTTTTAAAAAGATAACCAGGTGTGCTGGAATGCCATCTAAGAAGTTATTCAGTTGTTCATACTTAAAAAGTCTGAAGCGTTTGCTATAATTTGAAGTAATCACTATTTTCTGTCTGAGTTTATGACTTGAATTGAACTTTTCTGAGGGCTTGGGCTTGGGACTCTTCAAGATATTTTGTGACCAGCTTTCTGGATAATGTTATTTGATTTTATGAAATGATTTAATTGCTGTCCACAATTTATCTATCTTCATAATCCTTGATTATTTCTAAATTACCATTTTGTAACTTGTATTGCTCAGGATGTGGAGGCTACTGTTATTAATGGAAATGGAACAGAGACAGGTCAGATAATTTCAACTGTTGTTGGTGGTCGAAATGGGCAACCAAAACAGGTGAGTTGATTTTTGGTGGACTTTTTGTTGCACATTATTAACTGCTCATCTGGATTGTAAATTATGTTTAGCAGTCTATGAGTGAGCTAAAGTTGCTTTATTTATTTTCTTATCCATGAATTTTTTCCCACTCCCTTTTCCTTCGTGATGGAGTGGGAATAAGTCTTTTTCTGTTGCGGCTGCATGCTGCAGTTTATATTTAAAAAATGAGCCCAGGCTAATAGTTTGCTGAAGCCATCATCATGTTAGAATCTTGCTTTACATGCATGGTATTTATTTCTATTTGGGCTAACCTGTGATGAACACTTAACAATGCATTTTTTTCTTGGGCCTTAGACAATCTCATATATGGCAGAACGTGTGGTTGGCACAGGTTCATTTGGTGTTGTTTTTCAGGTACAAATTTATTGGCATGTAGCCATCTTCTCGGCTGTAACTTTTTTCTCCTAGTGTTTGCATTTATTCAGAATTATCCTTTGTCTCTTCGAGGTTTATGTAATACTTTATGTTTATGATGTAGGCTAAGTGCTTGGAGAGAGGTGAATCTGTTGCTATAAAGAAGGTTCTGCAGGATAAAAGATACAAGAATAGGGAACTCCAGATTATGCGTATACTTAACCATCCTAATGTGGTCCAACTGAAGCACTGTTTCTTTTCAACCACTGACAAAGATGAGCTCTATCTTAACCTTGTTTTGGAGTATGTACCAGAAACTGTTTACCGAGTTTCAAAACACTACAGCAGAATGAATCAGCATATGCCCATTATTTATGTGCAGCTGTATACATACCAGGTGAACCTTGTCCCTACCTTGCTAATAAGTAGTGGGTGAGAAAATTGTGCTGGTTAGATTTTTAATTTAACCATTATGAGTTCATATTCTCAGTGCTTGTCATGACACGCTATAGTGCTTTCTTTTTGTAGATTTGTCGTGCTCTAAATTATTTACATCATGTGGTTGGTGTATGTCATCGTGATATTAAGCCGCAAAATTTACTGGTAAGACATTTTTGCACTTGTATTGTCAGCTGGAGGTTGATGTTAAGAAATATTTTAGTTCTTGTGTGTAGAGGATGTCACTTTTTTGTTGACAAATTTGTTAACAACTTGAATGCACTATAATGTGTGACACTTTTATTTTTACTGGTGGTCAGTCATACTGCTTGTCAGTTGGATTTCTTTGTGTATGCTTATGAGATAATATGGTTCTTGTCTGTGGAATTTGGTTGGCTTTAACATGCTATTGCTTTTGTTATTCTTCTGATAATTGTTTGTATTGTTAAAAGCTATAGCATATAGGAGCTAATGTTGTGATGTATTCACAGGTCAATCCCCGCTCTCACCAGCTGAAGATATGTGATTTTGGTAGTGCAAAGATGTTGGTATGTTCAATTTTTGGGAAGTTTGAAAGTCTTTTTCCTTGTTTGTAAAACTTATGAGATTTACTCCGCAATCTTTAGGTACCAGGTGAGCCCAACATATCATATATATGTTCACGATATTATAGGGCTCCAGAACTTATATTTGGGGCAACAGAGTATACAACTGCTATTGATATGTGGTCTGTTGGTTGTGTCATGGCTGAGCTTCTACTTGGACAGGTGAGTGTGAAAAAAGTACTTCCTTTTAGATACACTTTGTCTGAGTTTTGATGTCAATTTATGTTTTATTTACCTCTCTAATGCTTGCATGGCTCTATAATGCTTTAATGGCTTTTGTGGTTTTCATCTATGTTTTCATGATTGTGTTGTAGGTTTTGCATTTAACATTGTCATGTTTTGCTTTGACATCTGGTTGTGCACATCTTAGTGATGCAGTCATCCTTTTGAGCTCTTGTATTTTGTTTGTAACCTATAGAGGCTTTTGACATCCTGAAATTCTACTTCGCAGCACATTTTAGGAAACTATTCTTTCATCTACCCACCATCTGCCTGCTTTTGAGTTCTTATCCCAAGCATCTATTTGTAGTATGTAAAAGTTATATATTTTGATAAAACTCTGTATAGGACAATAATATTATATACATCGTAATATGCACTAATGCATATTGGTTATTACCCCATTTGCAGCCACTGTTTCCTGGGGAAAGTGGTGTCGATCAGCTAGTCGAAATTATTAAGGTTTGCATCAATGGCCTTTTGTTTGTGTAGTTTCACTTCTACTTTCCTTTTTCTGCTTTTCTCTTCCTTTAACTTCCTTTTGCTTTATCAGATACTGGGAACACCAACCAGAGAGGAAATTAAATGCATGAATCCAAATTACACTGAATTCAAATTCCCTCAGATCAAAGCTCATCCATGGCATAAGGTGTGCTGATTGGATCTATCTTCCAGTTATATTATTAATACAGTACATAAAAGTGGAAATCTTACTCTTAAGTTATAATTTTCAGATATTTCACAAGCGAATGCCTCCTGAAGCGGTGGATCTTGTGTCAAGGCTGCTTCAGTATTCACCAAACCTACGTTGCACTGCTGTAAGGATTTCATATGATATTATTGTTGTTTTCTTTTGTGTGTGCATTTGCCCTTGGCTACTTGAATCTTGATAGGAAGTTCAGTTGTGTAACTTATCACCCAACCTTCATGCCCAAGTTGTAGCAATTTAAGTAGCAGAGACATTTGACATGTGCACGAGAAGTTGTTAGAATGGATTGTGTGTTAGTTTCATGTCTTTCACAAAGTTTTACCTGTGTTTTTTGTCTTGCAATCTAATGAGCGTTTCACTTCCTGGATTTCAGTTGGAGGCATGTGCACACCCCTTCTTTGATGATTTGAGAGACCCAAGTGCGTGCTTGCCTAATGGCCGAGCCTTACCTCCGCTATTCAATTTCACGGCACAAGGTAAGCTAGTTTAATCTTTTAACCTTTCATTTTTCTCTTAAAAGTTGCTCGTGTTCTCATGTCAGCCGTTATGCAGAACTGGGTGTTGCATCTGCCGAACTACGCCAACGTCTTATCCCAGAACATGCAAGGACATAAAAATCAAATGAGATGGCATCTGTAGGCATTGTAAATTGGTTTTGTATGCTGCTTAGTTGCCCAGACAAGCAACGCTGCTCCACCTCCTGCTAGTTCAGAGCTGACCATCTTTGTTCCTTAACATGCCAAGACTGAAAAAGGTAGTCTTGGAGGCTATCCATCCAAGGACTTGAATGATGGTGCTTCGAGGTGGATGGAAAGGACTGCTATGCCACGAGGTTTCGGCATTTCCTTTTTCTTTTTCCTTTTTTTTCATTTACAATGTGATGTGTTACGTGCTTCGACTAACGATAAGATAAGGATGACTCGTTAAAACTGTGCTGCTGCTGTCATATATAGTTTATTAGCATTCATTGTTCAAAGAGCCTAAAATGTTCAACCAGAGGAATTAGGACGTCTTCCACTGTATAATTTTCCTACTAATACTTCTTCTACAGAGATTCATATTTCCAAGAAATCCACGTTTTGTATCCCATTCATCTGCACTGCAGCTACCTTCAACTTGTGAGCCACCCCAGGCTAAGGTATTACCTGGATGACAAATGGTCAGAAAATAAATTTAAATAGTGAACTTAATATGCTTCTTTATGTTTTAAAAAAATTTTCTAAAAGAAAAAAATAATTAAAATTAATATCTAAAAAGGGCCACCAACTGAATCAATGAACTCAGTTCGATTTGATTGATTTTTTCGTTTGAATCTGGTTGATTTTGCTCCACCCTAAACATACATGTATTTGATCCTTGTTGCCATTAGTCCTTGAAATGCATGTGTATGGTACAAGGCAACGTAACTGCTGATCACAGTTATTGTTAGTTATACCACAGAAGAAAAGTGTTTGAAGAAACAATATGCTATATGGTCCCGACAGAAGACTTTCTACCAATAGTCTCCGCAAGAACATTGTCCTTCCTTGAAGTGATGAAAACAGTTAGAATCCCTCAAGATAATGTGACGAAGGAAAACTCTGGATATATATTTCATAGCAGTGTGACAATCCCCACAAACCCGGAGATTCTTGAAAATCCGAATTGGGGCTCCGGGTGGTACTGTCAGAAGTCCAAAAGCAATGGCCAGCTTTTCACTGTGATAGGCCAGACCAAGCTCCTTCCCTTCTTCATCGGTGTTATGGAGAGCAAAACTGATGTCTGGCACATAACCAGCTTCCTTGATCTGGAGCATCATCTCATCGATCTTGGAATAGATCTCACCAGTTCTGGGATGGCCTGTGTCCTCAGACATAAATCTGTGAACTCTGCTGTTTACCTCAATCCAACTACAACCAGGCTCTTTATTGATCCCCCTGGATTTCATCGTTCTTCGAATCCTTGCAGCCTCTTCCCAGTTTCCGGAAGCAGAATACATGTTGGACAACATGATGTACGGCACAGCATTCCAGGGCTCTAATTCAAAGAGGTTCTTTGCTGCTCTTTCCCCCAGTTCCAAGTTGCCATGTACTCTACATGCAGCAAGAAGCGCCTTCCATACAGTTGCATCTGGTTCGACATCCATCTGGTTTAATAATGTCTCAGCTTCAACAAGTTTTCCAGAGCGACCCAAGAGGTCAATCATACAAGCATAGTGTTCAGGACCTGGTTTAATTCCGTAAACCTTCTTCATAGATGCAAAATAGGAGCGGCCACTTTCCAAAAGACCAGCATGGCTGCAAGCAAATAGTAAGCCTATAAAGGTAATGAAGTCTGGTTTTGTGCCACTAGCAATCATCTGATCATAGAACCTTACCGAATCCTTTCCTTTACCATTCTGGGCATAACCAACTATAAGAGCGGTCCAAGTTATCACATCCTGAATTTGCATAGAATCGAATACTCTGCTTGCATATTCAATACACCCACACTTAGCATACATTGTTACCAGGGAATTATCCACTGATAGTGACGATTGGAGGCCAGATTTAACAAAGTTTGCATGAACTTGTTGCCCAAATTCCAGAACAGTTAGTTCTGCACAAGCACTCAAAATACTTGCAAGAATAATATGGTCGGGATAAATGCCTGCCGTTCTCATGTCACAAAACAACTTGAGAGCTTCTTCATGACGACCATTATGAGCATATCCGGTTACCAGGGAGGTCCATGAGATCACATCCTTGTTGGGCATGTGGTTGAACACCTGAAAAGCACAATCCAAGTTTCCTTGTTTAGCATACATGTCGACCAAAGCATTGTTCACAAGCTTGCAAGCCTCAAATCCTGCTTTAACAATCAAACAGTGAACAGACATTGCGTGTTTCGAGTCCATCATGGAAGCAAAACAGTTTAAAACAGACGGGTACGTGAAACTATCCATCTTCATATCTCTAGCATGCATCTTCCGAAACAATGAGAGAGCTTCCTCTTCAAAACCCTGCCTCACACACCCTACTATCATGGAGTTCCAAGAAACCACATCATCAACCTCCATGTTCTCCAACACTCTCATGGCATTATCCAAATCCCTGCATTTTGCATACATATCAACCAATGCACTTTGAACATAAACATTAGTTTCAAAACCACTCCTAACTATGCAACCGTGCACTTGTGCGCCAACATTACCAGCTTTAACCGCAGCACAAGCTATTAGTACACTGGGGAAAGTGAACTGATTGGACTCAACTCCTTCAACAAGCATATCTCGAAAACACTCAATCGCTTTAAATGCTTCACCATTTTGAGAATAACCTGCAACTATGGCGGTCCACATCACATGATTTCTCTTATCAGGCATCATTTTAAACAAACATTCAGCTTCCAAAATGCAATTGCACTTTGCATACATATCAACAAGACCAGTAACAACATAGTCATTCGACTCGAATTGTGTCTTTATTACATAACCATGCACCTGTTTTCCTCTTTGAAGCAAACCCAACGTGGAACACAACCTTAAAATACTTCCCATCGTGTACTGGTTAGGCCTTTGTCCCTCAAATTGCATTCCCCAAAACAAATCAAAAGCTTCAATTTCCATCCCACCTCTACAATACCCAGAAATTAGTGAATTCCAAGTGATGGAACTCTTCATTGGGATTTCTTTAAAAAGCTCTATGGCTTCAGTTAATTTCCCAGAATTTGCATAAGCAGCTATCATTGTATTCCAAGTGAACTCATCACGTTCAGGCATTTCGTCAAATAGCTTGCGAGCTTCATTAATCCGACCCGATTTGGATAATTCGTTTAAGACCCGATTGGAATCAAGCTTTAATTGACTGGAATTCGCAAAATGAAAATGAATTGACCCTACATAAATGTATAGTTGACGTGCCTTGAAAGAAAAGTTTAGATTTTTCAAACATAATTTTATCATTGAAGGCGCTTCCTATTGTTGAATTTTTCAAGTCTGAAATCAAAAAAATTTTCAATGAATCTACTAAAAGCTTGAAACTTGAACAGAAACAAAAGTAGTAGTAGTAGTAGTAGTGTAAAACAGACAAAAAGAAGATTAAACAAAGGGATAAATTTGGCACGGAATTAACAGTAGAAAAGTAAATGATTTGGAAAAAGATGACGAGGTGGGTCCTTTTTGAGTTACACGGAGCACATAATTTTCAACCTACTTGGCGGGAACTTCCATGGAAACAGAAGGAGCTGAGCTCTGTATCAGGCAACGCGTTGGTCTTGTTTGCATTGGTAGTTGGTTTCTGCTTTCAAAATCGTTTTGGCATTTTTCTCCTTGGAATTGTTAACAATACAAAAAACCCAATTCACACTTCCACACCAAATTCCAAAATCTCGTCTCCGAATTCGAGTCAAAGATTTTTTTCTATTTCTTTTCTTTTCTTTTCTTGAAGTTAATGTGGTGAAAACAGGGCTTTCCCATTAAAGTGCAAGGATGCCATGACTGGACACACGTCCTTTTTAACACAAAAGTAAGAAATCTAGATTGATCCATTGATGGGTATTTATCAAATTTAATTTCTATTAAAAAAGAAATCTATATGCTTTCTCTTTCATCATCACCGCCCGTCGTCTTCGAAACCAATACCACTGGCCCCCATCCTATTAATGGTAGCCCTTTGTACCAAAGTTATTGCCTTTTTGTAATTGGGCGTACTATTCCCTTTTTGGTTTTTATTATCCAAATTTAAAGTTTCAAATTTTATGTGCATAAATCCAAATAAACCCACCAAAATTCGAATTCCTACCAAATTAAATTAGTCATTTTTATTTTTTTTTTCAATTTTTTAGTCCCTTTATAATCATTCCAAAATAATTGATCCTCAATCCAACCCTTCTTACAAGTTTTCTTTCTTACAACCTTAAACTCAACGAAGAATTTTTTTTTTTTGTGGAAAAAGATGCACCCAACAAATGCGCCAGCTCCGACATCACTTCCATCAGATGAGGTGGACACGTCACCCCTCCTGACCCATTCCATAGCCGATCACCTCCTCCGTAGCCGCCGTCTCCTCCGTCGCCCACCCCCACCTTTAAGCGGTGCGGCTGCTAGGCTCCTTCGCCGCGCCAGTAGTCGTCGCTTGATGCTCCGTGAGCCGTCGGTTCGTGTACGAGAAACCGCGGCCGAGCAACTGGAAGAGCGTCAAAGCGATTGGGCCTATTCGAAGCCCATTA
Organism: Theobroma cacao; assembly: GCF_053813885.1. Taxonomy (NCBI): domain Eukaryota; kingdom Viridiplantae; phylum Streptophyta; class Magnoliopsida; order Malvales; family Malvaceae; genus Theobroma; species Theobroma cacao. The sequence goes on along the minus strand of NC_142639.1, from coordinate 40,249,064 downwards.
TAGTGCTTGACATTCTCTGGAATATGGCGTTTGTGGTAATGGCGGTTGTCGTCTTGGGACTCAGCCTTGATGAAAAGCCCACCGTCCCTTTAAGGCTCTGGATTTCGGGTTACGGGTTACAGTGTTTATTTCACGTTGCTTGCGTAGTCGTAGAATATAAAAGAAGAAATGGAAGAAGGGATTCGGATTCGGATTCGGAGAACATCGAGGGTCAGAATTTGGCCCTGAATTCTCAGTCCGGGAGTGAAACGGGGGATTCTGAGGATTATGAAACAGAGCAACTGAATAGTGGAAATGAAAACAGGTACATAATTTCATTTAATATTAATTAGAAATGTAATCAAGATTACTTAAGCCAAATCTTCATGATTTTTGCAGTGTTGCCAAAATCTTGGAGTCTGCAAATACAATGTTTTCATTTCTTTGGTGGATCATTGGATTTTATTGGATAATGGCTGATGGACAAGCTTTGATACGTCATTCACCTGGACTTTACTGGTATCATATCACTTCAATACACATTTTTTGTTTGTTTCCTTATATATTTAATTACAAACCATTGCTAACTCACTAGACGGGTTCTTAATCCCCAGGCTTTGTGTCACATTTCTTGCATTCGATGTAGTCTTTGTGATGATCTGTGCTGCTGTTGCCTGTCTTATTGGTATTGCTGTTTGCTGCTGTCTTCCTTGCATCATAGCAATTCTGTATGCTCTCACAGACAGGGTAAGTGAAGTTTTTTTCACTTTCTGTGCAGATTACTATATTAGAACACTGCATTCAGTGAATCTACCTTTTAGTGCCTTTCAGTGGACTATATTTTAATCATGAATGAGACAAAGATAGTTTTTTTTACTATATGTTTTGTTGAAGTGGTACACAAAATCAAATAATAAAATCTTGCTAGATGATTAATTAATTCTATAATGAGTTGGGTGATTCGACATTCACTAAGGAAACCTGTATTTTTGGACTGCATTGGCCATGATCTATATGGACCCCTTTGAGGTTTGAAGAACTAAGCTACCTTAGTGAGATGCACCTGTGATCTTTCTTCCTTCTCCCCTTTTTCTTCCTTTTTTCTTTTTAACGGAAAGGGTGGGGGGTATTAATATTTTATTCATATAGACTTCTGCACCTGATAGACTTGGGATATATTTTCGCCCTTAAAGTACGAATCTGGTTAATCTGGTTTCTTACTTATACTGTTGAAAAGAATGTACTTGGAATAAACAATTTAATTTCAGAAACAACATTGCTTAAGTTGGTCATTGCTTCTTTAATTTCCCGTTCTTGGGGATGGAAAGGCTCTGGATGTTCTGTTGTTCCCACTCCTACAAGGAAAACTTTATCAGTGAGTATTGTTAAATTAATCTCCATGAAAACACATTATGCTGAAAATCAAGAGCACGTGATTGATTCTGGCTGGATAGAAACATGACTTGAATATGTTGTCTATGCTGCTGCATAATTTCACTAGAATATGTAACGTTCTCCATCTAGTCTCCATTCTTGAATAATCCTGCCTTACCTTACATAACCTTCAATCTGTAAAGCAGGAAGGAGCAACAGAGGAAGAGATTGATAGATGGCCAAAGTACAAATTTCGCAGGGTTGGTGATTTCGAAAAAGTAAATGGTGAAATTCAAGAATCTCGTGAGGGGATAATGACTGAATGTAACACTGATACGCCTGCTGAACGAATTCTTTCACACGAGGATGCTGTAAGTACCCTATATTGTTGTGCATTAGTATTTGCCTTAGTAAAATCATTGAACATTTTAGGAAGTTACAATTGGAAACATATCATTATTTCTGATAGAACCAATTTGTGTTGGTAGCAGAGGTTAGAATTTGCTATCACACATTGAATCAATTGCTGGTAGCTCACAAACACCATAATTAAATCCACATACGTACTTCTCAATACAATGTTGATATCGAGTTTAAGCACGAGCTATGTTATTTTCCAATCTAAATCCAATCTTCTCTGGACTTTCTTTGGATGACCTACTTTCCTTCTTTCATTATAAAATCTATAAATTGGAGTGTTAAAATCAGGCAGTTTAAAGTTGTCGTTCATATATGTATAACTGAGAGTGGTGGCCATCCATTCTTGGGTCTCCATGTTTGCTCCCCTGGCCTTTTGAAGAATGAACGCACCATTTTAACCCAAATTTATGTTCCAATCACAGGAATGCTGCATCTGCCTTTGTGCTTATGAAGATGGGAGCGAATTGCGCGAACTCCCTTGCCATCACCATTTCCACTGCACCTGTATAGACAAGTGGTTGTACATCAATGCTACCTGTCCACTCTGCAAGTTCAACATTCTGAAGACATGTAACTTGAGTGGAAGTGAAGTGTAGAAAAGCCTAATCAGAGTAATTAACAGTGCTTCTTCCCTGCGTGTACGCAATTATATGACTGGCCATCTTGTTGGCAGCCTAGAGGCAGCAATTAGGGACGGGTTTCGCCACATAAGCAGGCGTGGCTTTTCTGGTTTTCCCAAATTGTATTAATGTACAGTATGTGTTTTCACTACTTGTTTTAGGCACGTTTAGTTTGCGGAATGAAAAAGTTATTTTTCTTCAATTTAGTTCTAATGAGGCCATTTTCTATTACAAATCAATGGTGCTATACCTATAGTAAACTTAGTTGATAGGAAATGGGTCACCATAATGGAGTTTTTCTGTGATTTTTCTGTGGGGAATCACTTAATCATGTTGCTTTCAAGTTTCAAATAAATAGACAAGATGAATTTTGATAAGAATTTCTTAGTATCCAAATTCTCACAAAGGCTGTTGGTATATGAAGGAAGACCTTCACATTATATTTGGAGCTCTGACTCAAAGATTGAGAATATGATTATATATATATATATAAAATATTGAATGTTGAAAAAATTTTAATTTTCAAAAATAGTCATTACTGTTTATTACATTTTTAAATATTGTTATTATAAAATTATCCAATTTGTAAATAATCGTGTTGAATGATTTTTATCAAAAAAATAATTTTTTGTTTGACTAATATTATATAATTTATAATTAATATTACAAATTTCAATTATGTATATTTTAAATTCTTGTACGTAGAAAAAATAAAAAAAAATGGGTAGAGCTCAGATGCGCGTGGTCTCATCGCAAGATCAGAGAAGTGTGATGGACCCTACCATCACATGTGCGCAGTGTTCCTCACAGCTCAAAGGGGATGCACCAGCCGGGAATCGAACCCGGGTCTGTACCGTGGCAGGGTACTATTCTACCACTAGACCACTGGTGCTTGTTGTTTTTAGTCCTAGACCACTGGTACTTGTTGTTACTACAAGACCACCGGTGCTTCTTGTTATTGATAGATAACAAAGTCATAATAATGCTAAATGTATTGAGGAATTATATTTGAAATTGTTGAACAATTATCATTAGTTAAAATGTTAATTGTTATTTTATACTTATATCATATAATCATATTATCGTATCACATTAACATGTCATGTCATCGTATATTAATATATCACGTTAACTTCACATAACATAAAATAAAAAGGGACAATTTGATTAATAAAAATTAATTAATTATTAATTATATGAACTTATTTTGTTTAAAATAAAATTATGAGGGCTTAATTGAATATAATAAAAGAATAAAAATTTATTTAAAAATTTTGAGTAATTTAAGGACTTTTTTAAGTATTATATCAAAAATATATATGATCCAAATTGGACTGATAGCATATTTAAAAAAAACATTAATACATGAATTCATAAGTAATATCAAATTAACATTTCTTATAAATCATATCTTTCAACGAAAATACAAGAAAACCTTGCCCAATTTAATGGTAACAATTATAATAAAGTAAAAGTACATTGTTGCCGACCTCATCACACCGAAAGTAGGTGGGGCAATTATAAACCCTTAGCCATTGAAATGCTTTTATTTCACAAACAAAATGTTTTTTAGGTGATCAAAGTGTACATATGCGGTCGATTGCCGACCTAGCATGAATATCGTTCTCAATATTGGACTGTACATTAAATTCAATGAAGGAGAAAAGGGCCTCATATGACTGAGACAAAGACATAACATATATATATATATAATGTGTTATTGTAATTTCTACGGTGTATCAAAGATCCGAGGAGGCGAGGAAGGTTCCCATATTGCTTCTCGTCTCTTCTTTCTAAGAAACTGAGACTTTTAGGACTAGAAATTACTGCCATGTAACGGCTCTTGAGGGGAAGTTTACGAGAAGGAAGACAGAAGGAGATACGGGGTTTCTGTTCTTCCTGTTTTCGCCCCCAACCAAATCATACAGTACTAGTAAATTAGATATGCCGGCTTTGTTTTTCTACAGAAAGATTGATGACCGGCTGACAGGCGAGACAAGGAAAGTTGACTTTTTTTTTTTTTAAGTAGAATTTGGTGTAGTCTTTTTGAACAATAAAAAGGTGGCAAGAATAGACAACCTAAGGCACTGTTTTAAGATTCAAAACGTGAGAAATTCGTTCCTGTCCACTCCACATGTTTTTGACTCCGAACAATGATCCGGATATCATGAAACGCATGCCATACCAAATCTTTGTGGCTACTTCCTTAGAGTGCAGCTCGTATGTGAGATTTGATAAGACCTCGAAATTAAACCCCCAAAATCAAGAACCAATCAGGATAAATAATATATTGCCATGAGTCTTGCCTTATCATCACTCGGTCGGTGGATTTTCAATCACAATCTGGGTAACTGAGGAGTAACTTGATTCGTTCACGTCAGTTAAGCTTATGCAAATCTTAGTTGCTATTCTGTGTTATAGGACTATGAATCCAAAATAAAAAAATAGATTAATAATATAATATAATATTACGATAAATCCTGACTTACCATTTGGTAAGGTGTCAAGCATATATAATTAAAATAACTCAAGAGTAACTTCACTAGTTTACGTCTCTTATGTAATTGCAAATGGTTACTTAGAGTGATAATGATCTTTGGTTATTGGTGCATTCCATTCCGATTTCTAATTGTAACAATAAAATACTTTAGCCAACTCTATGATATATATATATATATTCACAATAACTCCATGTACAAAACATTTCATTTCCTTATCGCTAGTTGTCTCGTGCATACAGTATGCATTGTTTTTATGTAACTGGTTACATGAAAGAAGAAAGAAATCATCAATTAATTAATTGTTTAATTATCAAATGAAAAGAAAAAATCAATAGACGACAAAGGATTGGTTGCTAAGGCTGCGTCATTGGGGCAAGGCGACAACTTAGACGGCTTCTTTTGAATTTATTAGTTTCGATTCTACTACATTATTAGCAACACAAAACCAAAGTGAAAATATATCGGAAATAGAGAAATAAGAATAAAATCTCATCAGTTCCAGAACAAGTTTTTCTTCGTTTTTTGGGGGGAAAATTTGTTGGTATGAAGGTTATTTACAGCTTTGATGCATCAATTTCTTCATCTAAAGAAAGAATTAGATGGATAACCACTCCAAATTGGGATCCCTGTAACAACTCCAAAATCATTTCGGCCGTCTATGGGAATTCCCAGACCTGCAGCAGCCTGCGAAGAACAAGCGTGTAAGGGCTCTTTTACCCTGACAGAGACATTGATGATTCCATTCTTCAACCCCTTGGGATCCCTTAACCGGTAACTCAAGAACTGTAAACAAGTCTCCGGGGAGTACCCTCCGATAAAGTCCGTCACTGGTATTCTTGCCAATCCTACGGTTTTTTCCCCACTGGAGGCCTTGCATTTTACTGCCAGGGTAATGAAGCGTGTCTGCATGGGCATGTCCATCACTAGTTTATCGTTCCATGAAGGGTTGCTCCCTCCTTCACCGTCCATCTTCGTCGTCTTACAGTTAAAAGGATCGATCGAAACGTCGACAAAAGCGTTCTTTTTAACCGATTTGTTATCGATTCTCAGGTCTTCTCCTGACAATATTGTGATCTCCAGAGTGCGAGACTTGCTCTCCATTATAAATTAAGAGAAACAAATAAAGAAAAATAAACAAAGCAAGAACAGAAAGATGTTTCCTAGTGTGCTTGGGTTTGAAGGAGGCGACGGCTGGTGAGAACCAAGAGGTGTAGGGAGACTTATATAGATGCTCTTCAAAGGAAGCTGAAGAGAAGGGCGGCGGAAGGTGAGAGGCAACGCTACAGCTTGGACTTCAAAATTAGGACCGAGTTAGAGTATAAAACAAAGAAGCGCGTGTGAGTGAATATTCAATTTTGGCGTGAGGAGCGTAGTTACTTTTTTTTTTTTCTACTAAACTCTCTAGACAAAGTCGCAGTAAGTGCAAAAATCAAAATTTAATAGTACCAAAGAGAAAACATCTGATCCGCCACGCAATTCCTTATTCCTTAACTTGTTTACTTCTTTCTTTCTTTTTTCTTATAGTAAATTTCCTGAACATTCTTTTTATTTAACTTTTTTGTATGAATAGATAATTTTTATTCTCATAAAAATTAGTTAATTAATTTCATCGGTTAAAATTATCAAAATATGTTTAATTCAAAATTTAATTTCTTTAGTCACAATTTAACTTTTTTATGAAAATTAAAGTTATTCTCGTAGTGTTAATTAAAAAAATGAAACCACGACAAATGAGGATTAAGTTTCAATTTTTTTTTCTATTACTTTTAAGAAGCAAAGTCATTCCATTAATTCTACCCATGGTATTCAACATTCAATGTATATTGATTGATGTTTTCAATGTAGAATACTATACAATGAATTACCACCCACTTCCAATTCACGTCTTGTAGGTTTTCTTAGATTTCCATACTCTTATCTTCTTTTAAAAGGTAAAGGAGAAGGAAAAACATGCTGAAATGTTGTTTGTGTAAATATTTGTACATTAATTATTCGCACTGTTTGATTTTTACTCATTTATCCTTCGATTGCCTTATATAAAAAAAAAAATTTAATGGTCGATTTCAGCCTTTTAGTTTGTGTGGAAGATTATCTCATGTTAGTATTTGTTTAATATTTGTGTGTATGGAAGCATAGAGAATATATTGAGATAAATGTGGTAGGACAATTACGTAGTGGTATTAGAATCAAACTCTAATTAAAAATTTGGTTCACCATTCACCATGTGTGAAAGGCTGGCTTGGTAAGCAAAGGCTAGCAGCAGTCACACTTCTTTAATGAACTTGGGTAGGATTATGCAAAGCAAAAGTCATAAGAACTCTTTTTATTAAATAATCATATTCAAAAACTTAATGTTAAGTTACCACTTCTTGATAATTCTTTTAGATAAGTGTGTAAATGGATAAATTGATTGTAAGTTATTCAAATTTGACTCGATAAATATTTAAATTCAATTAATTCATTATTGAGTTGAGTTTGAATTCAAGTTATTTGAACAACAAGTTAATTAGAATTTTACGTTTTGTACACTCGAATAGAGTGATTCGCAAGTTTTATTAAATTTTTTTAATATTTTAATATTATATGCATATATAAATCAAATATTATTATTTACATATATTGAAGTTTTATTTGAATTTTTATTTCATACTTTAAATCGAATTTGAATGGATTTTCAAACTCTTTATAAAAATTAATGATAATTGATTCTGAATCAAATTGAATTAAAGTAACACGATTATTTTTTAAATCAAATTTGAAAATTTTCGAATTTCAAAATTTTTTTTAATCGAGTCAGAGGTCGAGTTTGACACTGTATTTAATTGTCTTGGCTCAATTACACCGTTACTTTCTATGACGTTATTCCTCCAGTTTTCAATTCAAATTGAATGTCATATTTTAAATTTTCTTAAGTTTTGACGAATTTATTTGGAAATTCATCAGTGATTTTCCTGTTCTTGTTCAAACATCGGAGCGGTTGATCAGTTACGAGGCAAGTGGCAAAGCCGTGCTCGTGACTGTCCGGCGGATCATGGACGCAACACGGCGGTGACAAAACATGGGGTAGCCTTTGTCCCTTTGACTTTGAAGTCTTCAACCTTTTTCCATTGCGCCTCTCACACGCTCTCAAACTGCCGTGATGCGCACTTTTCCGGTCTTTTTTATAAGTACAGCTACCAGTAATAATTACTTTACATCACGTGTGCTGAAATTCGGAAATTAATTTAAAACCACTTGAGATTAATTTTGGGTGCAGTCAAGTCCATATTATTTGTTAAATCATTTTTTTATTCATCATTTCTATCTTCAAATTGCAGTAAAAGCACGTAATTTAAACGTAAAAGAAAAGAAAAAAAATGGATGAATATCTGGATCGGTAAAGCACGAAAACTTGAAGAAGACACTGAAAAGGTATTTTTAAATTAAATTAAAAGAAAGAAACAAGTGAATTGGTTATATATTTCGGTTCACACTAACTTTACGAGATATTGTATATTTTATAGGTGTTGTGAATTTGTAAATGTCTAATATTACTTTAATAAACAGTCGGTGTAGCATTTATATTCTCCTTTAAGAGTTTCTCAAAAAATAAGATATATGAATATGTGAGATTTATGATTTTATCAGTTGAAAATATATTTCTTTAACATGAGATTTACATGATTTTCGGCTACCATGGTGACACTATGACAAATGGCAGCAGACAACTGAACAGTGAAGACCAAGTGCTGACCATGTCAACTCCAACTTTGGATTTGGATAAATTTCGTGGTTCGTTTCATGGTCTTACATCACCACTGCGTCGTCAGCACTCTGCCATCATCACAATCACTCGTGCCTTTGGAAATAAAGGTTGTAACTAACAATTTGGGATGAGCTGGACCTGCACCTCCTAATTCTTTGGCTCGGAAGTTTCACGGCACGATTATCTTAGCAGCGAAAACATAAAACATATGGGAATGTTAGTTAAGCCGAAGGTTGAGTCAACTGTTAATTTTTCCTCAGCGGTCTTGCCTGGAAGTTTGGCGGAAAATTTATGGCAGCCGAAACAACCTTGCAAACAGGGGGTCGACTATCTCAAAGTCTTAACTAATAAAGTTAATTAATTTGATGACTACATAGATAACATAAACTATAAAATTAAATAAATTAAATATTGTTTGGTGTCATAGATTTCTAGAAGACTAATAATAGAAATTGTAATGCCTAACATCATTACAAGTTGGCTTAGCTTTCTATTATGGCTTTTTCAAAATTTAGACATTATATTTAGAAAATATCTTAAATTATTTTTAAAAATTTAAATTATTATTAATCAAAATGTTAATGTGATTATGTGACTGTTTCATTTTTTTTGTCAACATCATATAAGTGGCACACGAGAATAAAAACAACAAATGTCTTTTTAATTAATAATAATTGATATCTTTAGTTATAAAAGTTTATTTAGCTTAAATTAAAAGTATATGAGTTTGATTAAATATAATAAAAGAATAAAAATTTATTTAAATTTTTAAAATAATTTAAAAACTATTTAAAAGTATTATGTCTATTTCCGATGCAAATTGTGAAAAAAACATTGGTTAGATTGTAGAATTTTCATTGTACAATTTTCCCTTTTTTTTCCCATTTTAGCCATGTTGAACAATTATGCTTTATGCATAAAAAAAATGGAAAAAAGATCATGTAGTTAGGTTAGGTAAGTTGAAACGACATCGTTTGGAAGAAATTATATTTAAAAGTTGTTTTATTAACCATTTTTAGAACAAATTATTGATCAATATGTTTTAGACAGTGGCAAGTAGCAACGACATCGTTTGGAGGAATGTTATCCAGTCCCACTCCTTTCATCTCTCGCGATTCAGTTACAGAGGGCGAGAGAGATGGCTTTCCCTACTCAGCTCTCACTCATTTCCAAACCCTCACCGCTCTTTTCGAACTTACCTCGAACCCGGTTCAATCCATCCACAACAGCCAGACCAACCGCTTCCCGTTTCAAATGCCTGGCGAGTCAGACCGGGTTCTTCACTCGACTCGGTCGGTTAATCAAGGAAAAGGCCAAGAGTGACGTTGAAAAGATCTTCTCAGGGTTCTCCAAGACCAGAGACAACCTCGCCGTGATCGACGAACTCTTGTTATACTGGAACCTCGCTGACACCGATCGCGTCCTCGACGAACTCGAAGAGGTTTCTCTTCTCTTCTAAATATACCTTGTTTACATGCTACTGAAAAAGTGCCTAAAATAAGTTAAAAAAATGAATAAGTTATTCCTTTTTTGTTTAATTTTGCAGGCTTTATTGGTATCTGATTTTGGGCCAAGAATTACAATTAAAATAGTGGAGAGCTTGCGGGAGGATATACTAAGTGGAAAACTTAAATCAGGAAGTGAAATAAAGGTTAATACAGAAAACTACAATACTTATAAATAGTATGATGTTTTTCATTTGGATTTAGCTGTGGTGAAGATATTTATTTTTTGAGGTTATAAATATTGAAAAATGTGGATTAATTTGTGGGTTATAGGATGCATTGAAGAAGTGTGTGTTGGATCTCTTGACAAAGAAGGGGAGTAAGACCGAGCTTCGTCTTGGATTCAGGTTTTTCGTGTTTTAGTCTTTGAGTTTTCTTGTTGTTCCATTCTGCACTAAAATGGCATTGTTTTTTCCTCTTGTTGAACACTCTTGTCATGTTATCAGGAAGCCAGCTGTGATCATGATTGTTGGCGTTAATGGAGGTGGCAAGACAACATCACTTGGTAAGGCTACTAACCAATGTCGCAATTGCTAATCAGTTTAGGTTGTTTAGATTTGCGAATGAAATTCTTTAGTTTATCAAATTAGTTGTGGAAGATTTATTTATTGAGGAATTTTTGTCTTAACAAATTGATGTTTCACATTTTATTATAAAATAATCTCATTAATAATTCCCTTGCAGGAAAGCTGGCTTATAGATTAAAGAATGAAGGGGCAAAGGTGAGCTGCTAAAAAACGTGCATTGCTTTAGGTGCAATGTGATGGAGGCCTCTGTTGTTGTAAAAACCTGCATAGTCACAAACAGTTTTTGCCCTCCTTTTTCTTATAATTTGATATCTTGCCAGATATTGATGGCAGCAGGTGACACATTCAGAGCAGCTGCTAGTGATCAACTAGAGATATGGGCTGAGAGAACTGGTTGTGAGATTGTTGTAGCTGAAAAGGAGAATGCCAAAGCATCATCAGGTAGATAAATTGAATATCTAAAGAAGTAATTTTTTAGGACCAAAAGGGAAAGGGTGGGGGGGAAGGGCACAAATTTTGCAGTTCTTCCTTTATTATTATTCTGATACAGGACAACTCTTAACGTGTGATTTTAAAGTGCTTTCTAAATAGTGCTTTCGCAGGCTGTCAAAAGAGGTAAGGAGCAAGGTTTTGATATTGTCTTGTGTGACACATCTGGACGTAAGTATTATGAACCTTCATTGTTTAGTCTTGGTTGTATCTGCCTCTAAACTGTTATTCATGGCATGTTTTATCATTTGTGCAGGTCTTCACACTAATTTCAGCTTGATGGAAGAGTTGATAGCCTGTAAGAAGGCTGTGGGAAAAGTTATTCCTGGTGCACCCAATGTAAGCTCAAGCTGTTTCAGACCCTCAACTTCCTTCTTACCTTGAAATAATTTGAATGTCTGGGCCATAAGACAGATTAGCATTTCCTCTTAAGTATAGTTGGTTCAGACATATCAAATGTTTGATACTTTATTCTACCTGCTCCTATCCCATGTTTTCGTTTATGTTGGCCATCCCTTTTGGTTAATGCCTTGAGGGTTATTAATTTACATGTCTTTAAGCATGAATACCAAATGATTTTATAAATACCAGCTTTTATGATGCTAGTTCTTACTGTAGTAGGATCTTCAGAAATATGGTTGTGACCAGTGACAAAGAATGATGAATTTGAATGAATTGAATACAGTGATCTGCTTGTCTTTTTAAGTTTCATGTTAATATTGTGAAGAGTTATCTTAAGGCCATACTGCAACTTGTGCAGGAGATCCTACTAGTTCTTGACGGGAACACTGGATTGAATATGCTTCCACAAGCAAGAGAGTTCAATGAGGCACTGTTCCTATCCTTGCCTTTTTCAGCGAGATACTTAGTCTAACTTGTTAAATGCTAATAATTTTTTTTATTGCACTCAGCTGTTATTTAAGCGACTTTCAACTTTGTGACAGGTAGTTGGAATAACTGGTTTTGTTTTGACAAAACTTGATGGTTCTGCTAGAGGTGGCTGTGTGGTATTGTCTCTTAACCCCCTTTTTTTTTTTGCTTCAGGGTTGGGGGTGGGGGGTTTTAGGGGTTGTTTCCAAATTTTGTTCACATCTTTCTCTAAGTTCTTGCCCCACACAGGTCAGCGTGGTTGATGAGCTTGGCATTCCTGTGAAGTTTCTAGGTGTTGGTGAAGGTCTCGAAGACCTTCAACCCTTTGATGCAGAGGCATTTGTTAATGCCATATTTCCGTGAGAAGTGTTGATGGTGTTAATAAAGTGATCTATTCTGTTTGACCCATTTAGATAATCCTTTTCAGTAACATCTTATCAATCACTATAAGCATTGCTGAATTAAACCGGTGCATTTTCTTTATGTTTCTTAGGTATTTTATTCATTGAGACCAGTTCTGCCTATATGCCAGGCTTCGAGATGCATGTTGTTGTAGAAGGCTCAGTCACAAGAGTACTTGTTGCCAGCAAGTGGGATTTACATAGTGCAGATGTGTCAAAAGGCTTCATCGAGCATTGTTATCATGCAAAATTTTCCTCTGTACATTATTTTTCTCTCATGTGTTTTAACTTGCACAGATGATAATTGGTGTAGAGGGCCATGGATCTTGTCTTGACCAGTGAACAAGTTACTAATTAAAAAGTAGTATAAATCAAAAGCTCATAATTCTGAGAATGTAAGACAAATAATCAATATGTGTGCATCAAATATTCGGATTCTATTCCATTATGATGTTTCTGCAGGTTGCTCCCACCACCCTGTCATATGCATAAAGCAGCCTTCTTTATCAACATTAACTGCATTCAATTTTAGGTTCTCTCTTCGTTGATCTATAAATTAGAATATTAGACATGTTAAACAACTGATTACACTTGGCACTTTAAGTCTCATCTTTTCTCCAAATAATATTAAATTGTCTGTCTCGATCCTGTTTGTTTGACTGTTTTTGCTTTTGAAGTATAATGCTACTTAAGTGATGACTGATGAGTAGGTTTGAGATATTTTAAAGCACAAGAATGATCTCCTAGAGCCCCAGGGTTCTATATTCCTATCAGTCTTCTGATTCATCGTTTTATCAAGTAAAAAGAGGTAACAGAAATTAGAAAGGTAACACATTTATCTTGATTATTGGTAGTAATGGCATAAGAATATTCATTTGGCAATACCCAAGTAAAATTCGGATACACTTCATAACTTGGCAATGGGTGAAATGTAGAAGGTTGCACGGCAAATATAGACCAGTTTCCCTGTCCCCCTCATTTTGAATTCAACTGCAACTACAGTTACATTTCTTCCACTTCTCACTATAGAACCATCAACAATCAACTCTGCCTGCATGGTGACAACATAGTTGATGGTATACGTTCATTAAACGGAAAAGAAACAAGAGTATGTGAGATGATTGATAGAAAGCTTGTTCTGTTTCTGATGCATAATCTTCATATGAGACGCAAGAGAAGGTCAAGCAATGCAGTTTATCAAAAGCAGCATACATCAGCCTTAATTCTCAGGGTGAATTCAGACTATGGGTCCAATTAGACATATCCCCAATAAGTAATACACTAGAGAAAAGTGAGGTTGCAACTATTTTTTTTTACCCATAGATATATATATATCTATGCTCAGCACTGCAGCCCATTTGCCAGTGTTACATGTTCAAGAAACTAACAATCCTAGCAGTCTGGAACATGGAGAAGTTTAAGCAAAGTCCAGATCTTCAGTCCATATGATTCCATGCATAAAATCTAACTTCCCCTCCTAACCTTTCTCAACTTAGGACATGCATTCCATCCCAAAAGAAAAGCCAGAACTTGAACAAGCTCTAATCAAACAGTGGGATAACATCTGAAAATTGAATTTGCTCCCTAATGTTCAATGCATCACTTAAACATCACATAATCACAAGCAGCCTTCCTTTTTCCATTTTTGTATCTGTCCCCATTAGACCTATAATTGGGAACAAGGGCCGACCTAGAGCATTTTTAAAGGTGACCCAAACAAAAAGAGACACCAAACAGTCAAATAGAACTTTATATATAATCCAATTCTCACTAATTTAAAAGATTAAATAAATGCCCGTTAACAAAAATAACGGTAATACAGAAGGAGTCCCTCTCTCACTCTTCGGGTGGAAGAAAGAGCAATTTTCAAACTCACTCTATCGTTTTTAAATATAATAGGATTAACATAGAATTTATATGCCGGACTTAATTGGCAATATGTTGAACATAATGACTCCAATTTCATCAAAGGTTGAAGGAATAAAAATAATTATTAAATAAAAAATTATTTTGAGGGGCCATTCAAATAAATAAATAAATAATTTTAAAATACTTGGGCATAGACAAACTACCCTCCGCCCCTGATTGGGAAGGGATTAACCAAAGAGAGATATTAGGAATTGAAAAGCCAAGAGAGCTTACATTTGTGGGAGCAGCAGAGAGATAAGAAATGCCCAATTCACCGAGAAAAATGTCCTTTTCCACACCCACCACTGTTCTAACTGTCGCAATTGCCACTCTTTCTGCTATCGCTGCAACTGCCCCTCCATGTAACCCACCAAAATAATTCTATAAAGATAAAATCCTCAATAAAAAAAGAGAATAAATAATTCATAATAATTCTGATAGAAATAGATAACGTTTCAGAAGAAATTACGGCGACAGCGGGTTTGACAGTGGCGACGCAGGTGACGTGGCCACGTTGGACAGTGTCGGTCTTGAGGTGGTCACGCAGTAGATTGGAGTAGAAGTCTTTCGAACTGTAATTATCTGCGTTGGGATCGAAAATCCCTACGCTTTCAAAGAAACGCAGAACGTTAGACGCGTACGGCGGAGATCCGTCTTGGGATTTTTTCGTGGAAGCAGCAGAAGAAGAGGAGAAGGTTTGCGGTCCCAGAGAAGTAGAAACTACAGAGGAGGAGGGCTTTCTCATTTCGCTGTCATTGGTCTCGGAGTCGATGCACGCCTACGTTTTAAGGCTTTTTTAAGATTTTTTTCCTTTAATGTTAAGCTTTTTTTAAAAAAATAAATAAATTCCAACTACTATAAATAGATAGTATTTATTTATTGTGCTTTATTTTATTTAAAAAATAAAAAACTTCTTTTAATTCATTTGAAAATTACTAGGGTTTTGAAGTAGTAATTTTTAATAGGATACGTATGTCCTCAAAGCTAAATGCTTAATATTTTCTTTTTGAAAAGCTGATAGTTCATTCAAAATGCTTAATATTATTTTCAAGATTTTAATCAATAATTTTTGCATATATCAAACACTTTAATATTGAATTACATTTAATTCTCAATAATAACGTTTCATTAAAATATTCTGGTGGTAAAGTAGGAAACGTATTCTTAGCATTTAATTTAAAACTTTAGTTATATAATTATATCCATATGCTTACTCCATCTATATGGATTACATGCATGTCACGCGACACATTAATGTATGATTGTTTATGGCGGTTCAAATAATTTTTTTTTATTTAATTGTTTCCTTGTTTGGTTATTTAAAGTGTAAACAAGGGAAAATTGGACTAAAAAAAGGGAAAAAAATCTTTAGTTAATGTTGTGACCTAAATAAGCCATAGCATAAATTTTTACACTTTGGTTTCTAATATATGCTATTTATTATAAAAAATAGAATTTTACCTATTCTTTTTCCCCAAAAGGTCGTAGTAATTAATACTTATATATATATATATATATATATATATATATTTCTTTTTATTCAAGACCATAGCTCTAAATCAAAGAATTTTTGTAAAAGAGCATAGGCATAACTGTAAAATTAATACGCTATTTGTTTTTAAATATTTATCTTTTTTATGGAAATTAAGATAAAAAATTAAATTTTAATATATTTTACATTAAAATTTGAAAGAATTTATAATATAAATGCTGATATTGTTCAATATAAAAAATAAATTTATAAAATAAAAAATTTTCGGACATGTGAGAAAAATATAAAGAAAGAAAAAGGGACGAAAGAGTAAATTTAAAGTAATAATGGCTTGCCCCTGGCCGGATACGAAGATGCCGTCCGTTGAAGGAGACGATGGCACGGGAAACAAAAATGTCAACAAAAGAATAACGAATTCAATAAATATTTACCTTCGGCTTAACATCAAAGCGTTGTCCTGTATCTGTTCATTGTATGATTTGTTGAATGGAAAGTAGTAGCAGCAGCCAAATCTCTCCTTTACACAAAAGAATGAGCACCACCAACAACCTGGTTGAAGCAGAAATTTAGTAAGAGAACAAATATGAAATACAGTAACAGGAAAAACAATCCATGGGGATTAAGACCCAGGCAAGAACAATTAACATTTGCAAACTGACTTACAGGAGATTTTGTCTTTCTGATTTTCAAGACATGAGCTGTTCACACAATCCATGATCGTTTTTCTGGTTGCTTCCCTCGTGTTGTTCTAATGAAACCTAAATATTCATGAAAATAAGAGACATGGTATTGCATGGAGTAGAACAGTAGGAACTGACCTTTATTACTATTCTGATATAGTACAACTCTTAACGTGTGATTTTAAAGTGCTTTCTAAATAATGCTTGCGCAGGCTGTGAAAAGAGGTCAGGAGCAAGGTTTTGATATTGTCTTGTGTGACACATTTGGACGTAAGTATTATGAACTGTTGAAAAATAATGTATTTCATAAGGTTCAAATATCTCACATTGTCAAAATACATAAAAAGTGAATGTTTTATATTAAGAAATCAACTATAAGTTTATTGCAAGTAAGGAAAACAGAGTGGGCTCGCGCATGCACAAGATTCCCAAGTGACTTTACTCTACCATGCTTATCTGGTGCAACACACCAAAGCTTCTCTGCTACTTCCCTCTGCCTCTTTTCTTCGAGTTTTATACTCCGAAAGGACAATAATATCACGTCTCAGACCAATTATTGCTTTTACTAGTTTTATATTCATTTGTTTCTAATATTTTTCTAACACCTTCATTGTTTAGTCTTGGTGTATTTGTATCTGCCTCTAAACTGTTATTCAGGGCATGCTTTATCGTTTGTGCAGGTCTTCACACTAATTTCAGCTTGATGGAAGAGTTGATAGCCTGTAAGAAGGCTGTGGGAAAAGTTATTCCTGGTGCACACAATGTAAGCTCAAGCTGTTTTGAACCCTTAACTTCCTTCTCGCCTTGCATTAATTTGAATGTCTGGGCCATAAGACAGATTAGCATTTCCTCTTCAGTATAGTTGGTTCAGACATGTCAAATTTTTGATACTTTATTCTACCTGCTCCTATCCCATGTTTTCGTTTATATTGGCCATCCCTTTTGGTTAATGCCTCAAGGGTTATTAATTTACATGTCTCTTTAAACATGAATACCAAATGATTTTATAAATACCAGCTTTTATGATGCTAGTTCTTACTGTAGTTGGATCTTCAGAAATATGGTTGTGACCAGTGACAAAGAATGATGAATTTGAATGAATTGAATACAGTGATCTGCTGGTCTTCTTAAGTTTCATGTTATTATTGTGAAGAGTTATCTTAAGGTCATACTGCAACTTGTGCAGGAGATCCTACTAGTTCTTGACGGGAAAACTGGATTGAATATGCTTCCACAAGCAAGAGAGTTCAATGAGGCACTGTTCCTATCCTTGCTTTCTTCATCAAGATACTTAAACGAACTTGTTAAATGCTAATAATTTTTTTTATTGCACTCAGCTGTTATTTAAGCGACTTTCAACTTTGTGACAGGTAGTTGGAATAACTGGTTTTATTTTGACAAAACTTGATGGTTCTGCTAGAGGTGGCTGTGTGGTATTGTCTCTTAACCCCTTTTTTTTGGCTTCTGGGTTGGGGGTGGGGGGTTTTAGGGGTTGTTTTCCAAACTTCGTTCACATCTTTCTCAAGGCTTTTGCCCCGCACAGGTCAGCGTGGTTGATGAGCTTGGCATTCCTGTGAAGTTTGTAGGTGTTGGAGAAGGTCTCGAAGACCTTCAACCTTTCGATGCAGAGGCATTTGCAAATGCCATATTTCCGTGAGAAGTGTTGATGGTGTGTGTTGATAAAGTTATCTATCCTGTTAGACCCATTTATATAATCCTTTTCAGTAACATCTTATCAATCACTACAAGCATTGCTGAATTAAACCGGTGCATTTTCTTTATGTTTCTTAGGTATTTTATTCATTGAGACCAGTTCTGCCGATATGCCAGGCTTCTGGATGCATGTTGTTGTAAAAGGCTGAGTCACAAGAGTACTTGTTGTCCAGCAAGTGGGATTTACAAACATAGTGCAGATGTGTCAAAAGGCTTCACCCAGCATTGTTATCATGCAAAATTTACCGATGTACATTATTTTTCTCTCATGTTTTTTAACTCCCACAGATGATTATTGGTGTAAGTAAAGGGCCATGGATCTTGTCTTGACCAATGAACAAGTTACAAATTAAAAAGCAGTATGAATCAAAAGCTCATAATTCTGAGAATGTAAGACTAATAATCAATATGTGCGCACCAAATATTCGGATTCTATTCCATTATAATGTTTCTGCAGGTTGCTCCCATTACCCTGTAATATGCATAAAGCAGCCTTCTTTATCCACATTAACTGCATTCAATTTTAGGTTCTCTCCTCGTTGATCTATAAATTAGAATATTAGACATGTTACACAACTGATTACACTTGGCACTTTAAGGTTCATCTTTTCTCCAAATAATATTAAATTGTCTGTCTCGATCCTGTTTGTTTGACTGTTTTTGCTTTTGAAGTACAATGCTACTTAAGTGATGACTGATGAGTAGCTTTGAGATATTTTAAAGCACAAGAATGATCTCCTAGAACCCCAGGGTTCTATATTCCTATCTGTCTTCTGCTTCATCGTTTTATCAAGTAAAAAGAGGTAACAGAAATTAAAAAGGTAACACATTTATCTTGATTATTTGGTAGTAATGGCATAAGAATATTCATTTGGCAATACCCAAAAAGAACCGGAATCTTTTTGGGATACATATTAAAAGGCACGAGGCATGGTTATCAAACCGAGCCACAAGTAAAATTCGGACTATTATGTACACTTCATAACTTGGCAATGGGTGAATTATACAAGGTTGCACGGCCAATATAGACCAGTTTCCCTGTTTCCTTCATTTTGAATTCAACTGCAACTACAGTTATATTTCTTCCACTTCTCACTATAGATCCATCAACAATCAACTCTGCCTGCATGGTGACAACATAGGTGATGGTATACATTCATTAAACCGAAAAGAAACAGGAGTATGTGAGATGATTGATAGAAAGCTTGTTCTGTTTCTGATGCATTATCTTCATATGAGATGCAAGAGAAGGTCAAGCAATGCAGTTTATCAAAAGCAGCCTACATCAGCCTTAATTCTCAGGGTGAATCCAGACAATGGGTCCAATTAGACATATCCCCAATAAGTAATTCACTAGAGAAAAGTGAGGCTGCAACTATTTTTTTACCCATAGATATACGTACGCTCAGCACTGCAGCCCATTTGCCAGTGTTACATGTTCAAGAAACTAACAATCCTAGCAGTCTGGAACATGGAGAAGTTTAAGCAAAGTCCAGATCTTCAGTCCATATGATTCCATGCATAAAATCTAACTTCCCCTCCTAACCTTTCTCAACTTAGGACATGCATTCCATCCCAAAAAAAAAGCCAAAACTTGAACAAGCTCTAATCAAACAGTGGGATAACATCTGAAAATTGAATTTGCTCCCTAATGTTCAATGCATCACTTAAACATCAAATTAACAGGCATAATCACAATCAGCCTTCCTGTTTCTTTTCTGTATCTGTCCCCATTAGACCTATAATTGGGAACAAGGGCCGACCTAGAGCATTTTTAAAGGTCACCCAAACAAAAAGAGACACCTAACAGCCAAATAGAACTTTATATATAATCCAATTCTCACTTATTTAAAAAATTAAATAAAATTCATCAAACATTAGACTAAAAAATGCCCATTAACAGAAATAACGGTACTGTAGAAGGAGTCCCTCTCTCACTCTCCTGGCACAAGGGTAGAAGAGAAAGTAATTTTCGAGCTCACTCAATCTTTTTTAAATATCATAGGCTTAACATAGAATTTATATGCCGGACTTAATTAGCAATATGTTGAACACAATGACTTCAATTTCATCAAAGGTTGAAGGAATACAAATAATTATTAAATAAAAAATTATTTTGAGGGGCCATTCAAATAAATAAATAAATAAATAAATAATCTTAAAATATTTGGGCATAGACAAACTACCCTCCGCCCCTGATTGGGAAGGGATTAACCAAGGAGAGATATTAGGACTTGAAAAGCCAAGAGAGCTTACATTTGTGGGAGCAGCAGAGAGATAAGAAATGCCCAATTCACCAAGAAAAATGTCCTTTTCCACACCCACCACTGTTCTAACTGTCGCAATTGCCACTCTTTCTGCTATCGCTGGAACTACCCCTCCATGTAACCCACCAAAATAATTCTGCAAAGATAAAAATCCTCAATAAAAAAAAGAGAATAATTCATAATAATTCTGATAGAAATAGATTACGTTTCAGAAGAAATTACGGCGACAGCGGGTTTGACGGTGGCGAAGCAGGTGACGTGGCCACGTTGGACAGTGTCGGTCTTGAGGTGGTCACGCAGTAGATTGGAGTAGAAGTCTTTTGACCTGTAATTATCAACGTTGGGATCGGAAATCCCCACGATTTCAAAGAAACGCAGAACCTTAGACGCGTACGGCGGAGATCCGTCTTGGGATTTTGTCGTGGAAGCAGCAGCAGAAGAAGAAGAGAAGGTTTGCGGTCCCTGAGAAGCAGGAACTACAGAGGAGGAGAGCTTTCCCATTTCGCTGTCTTTGGTCTCGGACACAATGTTAAGCCTTTTTTTTCGAAAAAATAAATTTCAACTACTATAAATAGATAGTATTTATTTATTGTGCTTTATTTTATTTAAAAAATAAAAAAACTTCTTTTAATTCATGTGAATACTACTATGGTTTTGAAGTAGTAATTTTTAATAGGATGCGTATGTTTTCTAAGCTAAATGCTTAATATTATATTCAAGATTTTAATCATTTAATTTTATATATATCAAACACTTTAATATTAAATTACATTAAATTCTCAATTAAAACGTTTCATTAAAATGTTTTGGTGGTAAAGCAGAAAACGTAATCATAGCATTTAATTTAAAACTTTAGTCATATAATTATATGTATATGCTTACTCTATCCATAGGGATTACATGCATGCCACGTGGCACATTAATGTGTGATTGGTTATGGCGGTCAAAATAATTTTTTTTGGATTTAATTTTTTCCTTGTTTGGTTATTTAAAGTGTAAGCAAGGGAAAGTTGGACTAAAAAAATCTTTAGTTAACGTTGTGACCTAAATAACCCAAAGCAATAATTTTTACACTTTTGTTTCTAATATATGCTATTTATTATAAAAAATAGAATTTTACCTATTCTTTTTCCCCAAAAGGTATTAGTGATTAATACTTATATTAAAGACCATAGCTCTAAATCAAGAATTTGTTAAAAGAGCATAGGCATAACTGTAAAATTAATACTCTATTTGATTTTAAATAATTATTTTTTTATTTTTATGGAATTAAGATAAAAAAATTAAATTTGAATATATTTTATATTAAATTTTGAAAAAAAATAAATGTTGAATATTGTTTAATATAAAAAATAAATTTACAGTATAAAAAAAATTCGGACATCTGAAAAAAAAAATAAAGAAAGAAAAAGAGACGAAAAGAGTAAATTTGAAGTAATAATGGCTTGCCCCCGGCCGGATACGAAGATGCCGTCCGTTGATGGAGACAATGGCACGGGAAACAAAAATGTCAACAAAAGAATAACGAATTCAATAAATATTTATCTTCGGCTTAACATCGAAGCCTTGTCGTGTATCTGTTCATTGTATGATTTGTTGAATGGAAAGTAGTAGCAGCAGCCAAATCTCTCCTTTACACAAAAGAATGAGCACCACCAATGGCCTGGTTGAAGCAGAAATTTCATAAGAGAACAAATATGAAATACAGTAACAGGAAAAACAATCCATGGGGATTAAGACCCAGGCAAGAACAATTAGCATTTGCAAACTGACTTACAGGAGATTTTGTCTTTCTGATTTTCAAGACATGAGCTGTTCACACAATCCATGATCGTTCTTCTGGTTGCTTCCCGCATGTTGTTCTGATGAAACCTAAATATTCATGAAAATAAGAGACATGGTATTGCATGGAGTAGAACAGTAGGAACTGACCTTTATAGCCTGATCAGAGAAGAACCCAATGAGCCATCTCAGGTAGAATTGGTGCTAGAAGAATGATCTGCGGTAGATGATGTTCTAGGTATGTTACTGGATGACTCCTGCACATATTCCAGGCGTTTTTCTACAGATTTTGTGACAGCTGTAGTATCAAGTTTCGGAGACTTTGGAGGGGATAGGAAAAGCTGCTTTGCGTTGGAACCAACACCATCACTTTCTTTGTGATTGCTAGTTTGTCTTGTAGATTGAGAGCTTCTTTTTCTAATGATAGATGGTGTATTTTTAAAACTCTTAGCTGCGCGTCTCAATATTGTTTCTGGACAGCTGTGGTTGACAGGTGGAGTATTAAAGAAAACTGGACTACATACCTTTCGAACATCACTATCTGCTTGAGGAAATGATCTACCAGTTGTCAAAAAAGTATTCAAATCCTTGAGTTGAAGCGATTCATAGCTTAAGCAACCAAGCCTCAACTCCACATTTTCAGTGTTTCTGTCCTGTGGTCTGACAGAAGTATACATTCTCTCAACAAAGCCTGGAACAGCATCTTTCCCATCACAAGCAGCAGCAATGGTAGCATTTAATGGAGTACTCAACGGGAGAGGTGAAGGTGGCAAGCAATGCTCAGTTGTTCTTTCATGTAAAAATGGGAATTTCACATGATCACCAAAAGAAGTATGATGAGATCTATCATACCAGTCAGCCGCAAGGTTATAAGAGTTTCCAGGTGCTTGAGCATCACAAGCATGCATTTGGTGCTGTTTGATAGTCAGATCATTTCCGTCATCATATCTCTTAGCAAACATGGTTAGAGAGGATGTTTTCATTGTAACATTAGCATCTTTTCTCACCACTCTGCAAGTTTCTCTATTTGAAATTGCTAGGTTGCTTTCTTTTCTATCGGTATCTCCAAGAACCAATTGCAGTGAAAAAGGGTTTGTGCCTCTTCCCTGATTAACTTTTTGTTCAAGAGGTTTGCCTAGCCCGAAGGACATGCACTCCACTATTCTATCATGATTGCCTCGATTAACACCAGAAGCTGCAAGTAACTCTACTTTCTTCTTCACTGAACAGTTCCAGTGATTCTTTATTGAATTTTCAGTCCTGCACAACAAAATAGAAGAAACAACCAATTAATTTGAATGAACTTATTCAAAGGAAAGAAAATGGCTCTTGTTTGGTTTCTTTTTCAGATACTCATGCTCTTTTCAGGACAAACCTGCCTGGAAGAAGCTTCGCTATCTCAGCCCACCTGTTCCCATATGTTCCATGTGCCCTAATAAGAACCAACTCCTCCTCTTCCGTCCAAGCAGTTTTCTTTATATCTGGATTTAAGTGATTGAACCACCTGAATAGACACTCAGATTTTACATGCTTTTTGACAAGAAACAATGTACAAATGATAAACTATATGAAGTAGGAATATTTCAAGCAATCTGTTAGTGTTTTTGACAAGTGATCAGGCACCTTTCTCGACATTGCTTGCCTATGCGGCCTGGCAAGTATTTAGCTATTTCTGACCATTTCTTCTTCCCTTGCTTCTCCACAAGCTCAAAGATAAGTTCATCTTCCTGAAAACACAGAGTGAAGAATGAAGCACTGTTATAAATAATATAGTGGCAGGCTTGAGGCTCCTACTGAATAAAAATAAAAAAAGAATCAACATGATTTGATTAGCACCTCCTTGCTCCAAGGTCCTTTAACAAGGTCAGGATTAAGAACCTTCTGCCAGCGATGTAGGCACTGAACATCTGTTCTATCAGGAACACACTCGGCTGCAAAAGATTTAAGTAAACGATGTCAAGAGATGATGTTCAATATGGTACAAGGAGAGATTATGATCTGGATGCTCATCATTCCAATTCCTTCCTTCAATGAAAGTTTAGTATTCAAACACGAGAAGCATTAACAGTAAGCAAGAGATAAAGTCTTTCAAACACACATGCATACCTATCTTTTTCCAATTTTTGCCATTGAATTTTTGGACAGCAGTGGTCAACATTTTGTCCTGTTAAAAAAGAAGAAAGAACAAAAACAACATTTCCTTTCAAGCAATGGTTGCAATGAAATCATAATGAGAAAGGACCATTTCATTTTTCCTTTCAAGCACCTGACAGCACTACAGAAGAGTAGAGTAAGTTACACCTAACATACTAAAATCAGGGCCGATTTTCAATTTCATCCATCAGATTTCAGATGTTGCAATCAAAGAACTAAGATTCCATCTCTTTGCTTTATAGGATGCCATCTGGTATAATTTACCAAAAATATGTGATCACAAAACATAGTTATAGCTTCCAAACACTGACCTCCTCCTCTGTCCAACCTCCCTTAGTTGATCGTCTAGTAGGACCTGAAATCCTCCTGTAAAGACAGTAAAGACTAACATCAGGACAAATTTGGTGATCTACAAGCAAATTTTCTGATTCATAATTGATCTAAAGACATTTAAAAGAGGAAGTAAAAAAGAGAAAAAGAAAGAAACAAACAAACCCATGAACAGGGACTGTCTTTCGAACTACATTGTCATTAACATCATCAATGCCTGTGGTAGTATTATCACCATCCTCCTTGACTTCTTCCATGCTTAAAGCTTAAACCAACAACATGGCACAAACCCAAGTCACATCCTTCATTTAAAAAAATGTAATAATAAAAAAAAAGGCCCAAACCCTCCACTAAAAGTCAGGTTTTTAAGTCGAATGACAACATAACTGTCAAGAACAAAACATAAATAGTAAACAAAGATCCAAGCAAAAGATAAATGGAAACATAAAAAGGGGTTTTCTGTTTCATTCCTAAGAACAATCCCACACACTTTGTTTTTGGTTTAGTCTCCCTCTCTCTAAAAGCTTTCCCTGCTCTAAGAATAACAGTGCAACGGCTAAAACTCAATATAGAAGCTGAAAGAAGGCAGAAATATGAAATCTTTGAAATGAAAAAGAAAAACAAAGAAAGGAAAGGAAGAGAGTTGTGACTACCAACTGAGTAGATAACTATAGGAACAGAAGGGTAAGAGGCAGAGACGTGAAAGATTAGGCCTTTTGGGGCAGAGGGAATCAGAAGGGAAGTTCAGCGGGAAAACTGAGAGAGATGGGAAGAGATATATTTACGTTTTATAGTACGAGGTTTGTTTGTTTGGTTTTGTTCGGGCAGATAGGAGTAGATGCGGGTATTTAGCATCCAACCCCTAATGAAAGATTCTGTAATTAAGCATTCCATGGTTTATAGGATTAATTAATGGCATGAAATCTTATGCTCTTCATAACTAAAATTAAATATATAGAAACATGAATGCCAGACCTTAGTAATGGACCTTATAGTAATTGTATGTAATTATTACTTCTATAAATGTAGAAGTCTATATGATCTTTGTATAAATTAGAAGATGGATTCACCCATGATTCTATAAAAATGGTATTTCCTGTTGTTTAATCTGAATAATCTACATTTAAAGATGAGTCATTTTTTTTAATTGGGTGATCTTTACTTGCTTTTCTTATGATTTGAACTTTTTTCACATAATATTTTGTGATGTTTTTTATTTAGTACCATGAAAATATTTTTATTTTTTCAATCAATATATCATGGATAACTTCTATTCTCATGAGAGATTAACCATTAATTTTATTTAATAAAATTATCAAAATATCTTTGATTCAAAGTTAATCTATCTATTTAGTTTTAAAAATATTTTTGTCATTTTATTGGTCAAAATTAACAATTAAAGTTTTTTTTTAGAATAAAAATTATCTACAATATACTTCGAAAAAAAATATTTTTATAGTGTTAATTAAAAAAAAAAGAAACCATAAAATATCATACCAGAAATATTAAAATTACAAAAAATGGAAATAGAATTAACCTTTTTATTATGGAGACTAGTTCAATTATTATGGGCCGGCTCTGCCTATGATGGGCTCCAAACAGTAATGTCACAGGCTGGCAGGCCAACCAAAAGGGCCCAACAGACGATAGTTCAGCATAAAGAAGGGGGATGAAGGGAAGGAAGACAATATATAGAGCAACTGAGCATAGGAATTAGAAAGCCTCCAACTGGAAAGGTAAATTTAACAGTTAAAAGCAGTATCACAAGTCAAGTCTGTGATGGATCCAAACACACAAAGCAAATCAACAAGTCCTGAGTTCAGGAAACAAAGTCTATGGCAATACAAAACTTGTATACCATTTTATTTTTACTAATAATATAGCAGGAGGCTAACACTTCTTTTCCGTCGCTTTCACTTCTTCTGTTTCTTGCCCTTTCCCCTCTCAGAACTGCATGCCTCATTCGAAGACTGGTTCTCCAGCTTCGATTTCCCTGATGCAGACTGTTTGTCAGAATGTGATGGACTCACCACCTCCATCAGCTCAAGCGAAGCAATGCTAGGCAATTTGAATGTAGAATCTTCTGAATCTGAGCTTTTCTCAACTGCACCTGTCAAACAGAACATAATATCAATTCCTTGGCCTCTGGCCTCTTATCACACACCAAAAAAAACAAATCAAAATCATTGGCCATGAGAACAGTAGAGTATAATCATTTTGAACACAATTTTCTGAAAAAATTTGTAGAAGCAAACAACAGTTGATTATGTATCATTTAAATGCACTTCAAGGTTGATTGCAATGCACTTTGAGTAATACATGTAAAGTAGCTATTTTTGAAGTTAATGCAGTATCAATGATCCAGTTATAAACACAATAGCATTGGCAAAGAGAGCCTTGATCAAAAAGAAAAAAAGAAGCTGAGGGAAGGGACTATGGTGAAGGGCAGATTAGATTAAAAAGATCTAAGAAGAATCAATTTAGAGCTTACTCTGATCTACATCAGGCACGCTAGCTTTTTTCTTTGGTTTGCGAGGATTAATGGGACGAAAATTCTGCAACAGAGGATTAGTGTAAAAGAAAATAAATTAAAATAAAAATAAAGTTCAATTACTATTGCAAAAAAGGAACAAATTTATTCATTTACACCAATTGGCACATATAAAAACATTAATGATAGAGAGTGAGAGCCATTAATTATCATGTGGATTTTAGAAGATACAAAAGGTTGGGTGAGGATTATGGACTAACGAGGATAGAGGAAGAAAAGAACAAAAATCTTAAATCAAATCTAAAGCGAGAACATGAGAATAATGGCATATCTTAAATCAGAACGGAAGCAAATCCAGCAATCAAGGCCTGAATGATATTTTAACCACTAATGATTATTGTCTCATAATATGCTGCATCCGCTTTAGTTGGGGCTCTAACATTCATCCTCAACCCTCATGTGTCTGGTTATCAAGGATAAATAAAATTATTAATAACGCCATATTAAAGCAAAATATGTTCAAACTCACAGGTGAGTAGATGGAAAGCTTAGCAGCCTTTGCATAGTTCACATATCGCATGAGATCTTCATAGGTGTAGAACTTTTGACCAGTCTCTGGACATGAGTAGTACTGCAAGAGCCAAATATTTAAACCATCAATCAATAAAATTCTCCTTTCTACTGTCTAACTTTCATCTAGATTCAATTCTATCACAATCAATCTTGCATTCCTACAGCTTTTCTGAGTGTCATGTGCCTTTAAGCTAAGAAAAGGAGAACAGTGAAAGAGAAAGGCATTTCATGACAAGAAAGTCCAATAATCTTGAAGGGCAAATAGTTTTTCTTGTTAATTAGCTAATATTCTTCAAAAAATAAGAAAAAAACCTTGGTTATTGCAGATTTGAACACAATAAACAATATAGCTGGACAGAGACAGAAGGATCACCATTGCAAATGTAAATCCACAAACATAAGGACCATACATAGAAGTTTGCGCACAGCATTCATTGGTAAAGGTTCTAATGTCATATAAAAGCATTACTGGAATTACGTTTCCTGTGAGGGGACTTCTTGTCAAGGTCTACCTTCATATATTGCAAGCCTCTAAAACAGCAATTGTTGGTTCCACCAACAGTCTTACTTTGGAACCTCTTTATGGTCATCTATTTAAGGGATGGTGAGAAATTCCATAAAAATGGAAGAATTAATGTTCATACAATTATTTAGCATGCAGTGGTAGTCCGCAGCAAGTAATCCTGCATGAACTGTCCAGCAACTCTAAGATAGATCACACAGGCCAAGCAACAGCTGCCAAAGGGGCAAACACAGTCCACCTATATCATTAAAATCATCTTCTGGATCTACAGTTAAAAAGGGACTTTGATCTTCAAATTATCAAGAGCATGTACATAAAAGGAGTTAAAACTTTATAACCACCATATCATATTCTCTCAGGTTTGTCAAAACAGAAAAGCAAGGCTCTTACCTAGTAAGCACACAAGAAAATCAGCATTCTTGACATTTCATATGAAGATGTGACATGCATGCCTTGACAAAAGCATACGATTTAACAGATTAGGTATTAAAATCTAGACCACCAAAGTCAGATCGACTGAATCAATCCATCACCAAAACCCAAAATCTATTAAGCATTCAACAAATTAATGTAGGCAGAGAACTTGATTAAAGTGCTTGATAAATATCAAATCTCTAGTGCTAAAATCGTATCGATCATAAAGAGATAAATAAATAAAATTAAATGCCAAATTACCGAGCGCCTAGATCCACCCTTCTGCTCTTTAACAACCAACATCCAGCGATCAGGAATTGGCCTCGATGAATTCTCGTCTGCCATAGGAAAAATGATGATTTCTCAACAGCGCTTACAGATTTCCCCTAATTCTTCTGTGAGACAAACACTTCAGACCTAGGTTTTCGATGAGAATGAGGTATTTAAAAGGGTAATTCTCAGGAAGGGTAAAAAACTTCAAAAGCCACGTGTTTCCATTCCGTCCACGTGTTTTATGATTGGAAATCTGAAACGTACCTGAAATGAAAAGAATAACTCTTGTTATGTTTCTTTCGCTGTTGTTTCCATATAATGCTCTATTTTGCTTTTTTGTATACGAGATACTGATAAGAACAAACAAATAAAAGAAAAACAGATTACTTACCATGTTTGCTAAGATGATAGAAGGCTTCAAAGCGATATTGCAGTACCGCCACACACCAATGGACCACTGAAACAACTGCCATCCCAATTTTCCAAGGCAAAATTGAGTAGCCTTGCTACAAGTCTAGCAGAAATGGATGACCCCATTTACAGCCTTTTATAAATTAGAAATTATCCAGCCAGGCAAAAAAAGATTATAACCTACAAACAATTCAACAATAGATTATAAGAAATCAAAACGCACAAGGATCACTTGAGCACAGCATACTGCTGATGCAAAAGTCCAGTAGGAGGCTTGTCACATTTGAAAGAGAAATCAAATGCCAAAGAACAATTGTTTTTGACTCCAGACTTTCCAGGGGCTCTTGCTAGGATAGATCAGTCATTCCTCTATTTGAGTCCTTTTTCATGCCTTCGAACTCTACTCTTTCTGATAATTTTCAGCTTTTGGCAATACTGATTTAAAAAAAAAAAAAAAGAGAGAGAGAGAGCACTGCCTTCATTTTCTGCATGATCATGTTATGATCTACAAAGAATAAACAGTTAAATCTGAACACTCACAAATTGATGCCATTTTGATCTCCTCAACTTCAATCAATAATAGCATATTAAGCTGAAGCAAAGACAAGGTCATAACAATCTACAAGCTAGAGATCAAGAGAAAAAATGCACCAGGATCAAGAATTCTCATCACAATCACTTAGTAGAGTACAGTATATAACTAGAATCACCCAAACCTAGGAAGCTAGTTTCATATTCACCATCAGAAATGCAAAAATGATCAGTCAACAGGATAAAAAGTATAATCATTTGCTTGAACTAATACACAGATGCATAAACACATCCGGCCATGCTTAATTTAAAGTGAAGTTGATCATCACAACTAATTCAGCCGATTTTTGCATCTTTAAAGGCTGATGAGAAAGTTGGCTGGACTTTGATTTTTTCATATTTAGGTTCACGATTGTTCCTACTTAATCCTGAAAAAGGAAACATAGATTTCAAATTCCCAAGGAATTCTTTCATTATTAACACCTCTCGCTTCAACAGTACATAGTAAGCCTTCAATTCCATAAATCAATTCAAAAAAGCGCATCACACATGAAATTAAGAACGAACGTAAACAAACAAGCCAATAATCGATTGAAAGAGCTAAGATAGTCAAATTACGAATGTGAAATTGTGGAAAATAATTAATAAAACTAATTAATAACAAATTTATTTTCAATCCGGGTAAAAATTTCAAGGAATTAGATATAAGTTCCAAAGCAATAGACTTAAATAAGCGAAAGAGAAAGTGATAAACCGGATTTCCTTTTCCGTTTCATTTCCACCGTTTTCCCTCGGCAGACCGAGCAGAAGCTGACGAACATACGGAAAAAATAAAGCACTTCAAAAGGAGAAAAAAGCACAGGGGCAGTGCTTAGTAATACGACGTCGTTGTTAAACCCGCGAATACTTCTTTTTCTTTTTGTTTTTTTTTTCTCTTCTCGAAAAGAAAAAACGTTTTTATTTTTTTGGTTTTTTATATTTTTGAAATTGAACTTCAACCTAAATAAGATTAGCACAT
This sequence comes from Theobroma cacao, assembly GCF_053813885.1. Lineage (NCBI taxonomy): Eukaryota > Viridiplantae > Streptophyta > Magnoliopsida > Malvales > Malvaceae > Theobroma > Theobroma cacao. The sequence goes on along the minus strand of NC_142639.1, from coordinate 40,218,073 downwards.
TATTACAATTACTTTCATAATTATCAATATCTTACAATACGCGATCTAGACATTCGAGTTTTCGATTCTAATTCCTACACATTTTTACCTACTTTTATATATTGCTTAATGTTTATGTTGTAGGGGAGACTTTCAATTGTGAGACTGAACTAGAAAGGATGACATTTCTCAAGAACATATCTATTAATGAGTAATCACCCAATGTTTATGCTGACTTGTAAAAGCTATGCCCGAAAACAACAATGTATCTTCTGTCTTGTTCCAACCACATAAATAGACCATCCCATGTCTGAAAAGTTTAAAAGGAAATACCAAAGAAAGGGCACCAGCAAACAAAGATGTTCAAAAGTTCAGCATTGCAGACAAGACAAACAACCCATTCAATAGAAAACAGGTCCATGACAAGTGCGACGGTTGTGTCCACGTCGACCACAACGACTGCATCTGTATATGCCTTTCGGAGGTTGCCAAACCACTGGCTTCACCCGACCAGGACCCCCATTTTCATCTGGAACCTGAAAATTCATAATGACAAAGGTTAAGCAAACTAGAAGCAGATAATAAGCATAATGTAGAGGAAATTGTGAGGAACTACAGAATATGAAACTTGCCTCGACATAAATGATTGGATAAGGGCAATGCTGATAATTGTGCCCCATCTCCTTGCAGCGTAAACAGCGCTGTTTCAACTCTTCTTTGCTTAAAGTACTCTTCCACTGTTGCTGCCTCCACTCCGTCCAGACATCAGGACGCTCCGGACTCGCTGGAGGAGCTGGATCATCCTCCTGAAGATTCAAAATAAAAAATTCTAAGTTAATATACAGAGAAAGAGAAATAATTGCAAGAAAACATCGATAAACTGAGCTGTAAAAGGTAAGTGTCCAGGGGCATCATTATTTAAGGGTTTTCTTTCAAAAATTTGTAAGAAAATCGACAAGGAATGGTCGGAGATGTGGTGTGTACATCTCTTACATCTCACTCTTTCACCCATGCAAGCTGATAGGAGGTTAGAAGAAAATAATAAGAGGGGGAGGGAGCAATAATAGTTAATGTAAATTTCGAATGCCAGGAAAATGTATAGCATTCTTCATAAAGAATATTTAATGCAACATAACATGTTTCAAAACGAAGTTCTCTACTTCATCTTGCAAGGATTGTAATGAAATTCACCTATGTAATATTCAGAGAAATTTGACATATAATTTACAAGGAACAACAGAAGATGATGCATTCAAACCATATCATGTGTGTCATGCAAGTATGTCAATGAAGAACTATTAGAGATCAGATTTGGAACCAAAGTAGGCAAACATTAGTGCAGACTGAGACAAACCAGTAATGCCAGATTCTCATATGGTACCATAAAACAACTTTGAAGCTATTTCTCTGCTTGCCAATGTAAGTGTGCATCATGTGTTTGTCATCACTAAAAGACCTAATACATATACATTATTAGGGAAGAGCACAAGAAGCAAAACTCTGTCCTCTGCATTGGCCAAAATAACAAGATAGATAAACCTCTGTTGTGTTTGCAGATTAGATTTGTACTAAAATATCCAGAAGTTTAAATATGTTAAGTTACAGTCAGTTAAAATTACCTTATAAAACGATCAGCACGTGAGGCTACCTAAATTATGCAATTGTCAGTATAATCTCTCTGACCATATCGAACAAATTAAGGTGATCACCTATATTAATGGGTCATTACTACCATACGCATCTAACAATTACCTTCAGGAAACACTATCACCAAAGCAATTTCAGCACATGCCAATTGCCAACATAAACATGACTTGATCATAACATAGAAGGTAAAATTGAGAACTGTCTCTCACGTGTCCATATTAATTTGTCTAAAACCGACAGATCTTAATCAATGTTGATATTCGAGCTACATGACACGTGCTAGTGTTTGAACACACACTTGATAATAAATCATATACTGATAATCAACATGCAATCTAAGATGTTCCAAACTTGTTTGTCTAAAACTGACAGATCTATTAATAGATATTAATATTCGAGCAACATGACGTGCTAGTATTTGAACAATACAGTTGACAACGGATCATATTCAGCTAATCAGTATGCAATCCTACATAGAAAAGAAGATCCTCAAGTCATGCCCTACCTACTGTCTTATTGAATTAAGAGCAAAACGGAGAACAAATTCATGCATGTCAAATCATCTAATTCAAAACATACCCTAGGACGAACAGCCTTCAATTTTGTTTGGTTTCAAAAGAGTTTATAGTCTCCAAAATCAGCAAGCAACACTAGTAAATTTCAATGATCTCATAAATACAAATACCAGATTGTTCATTTTCCTTATCCAAGTACCAGATTTTTCGATTATGATCTAAAACATTAAGCAACAAAATTCAGATAAACCACCACGAGTGTTGATAAGGGGCTACATTAGAACCTGTCACAATCAGTGCAATTATGTTGATACCCTTGAAGCTCATATATCATGATCATGTTTGCATATATGATAATTCAGTAAACTAAAATAATAACATATTGAAAACCATTAGCAAATGAACTGATTAGGCAAATCCGTCAAAACCCTTTTCAGATTATCAACTAATATAGGGTCGTATACCTCAATTTTAACAGCAATTTCAGTTTTTGGGGTGCGAAGAACACAGCTTTCCTGCAGTGATTGTTGAAGCTTCGTAGCACCAGCCATTGTCACCAAAGTTTTAACTTCGTCTATAGAAATTAAGGTCTCTAGTGCTAAATTGGACAAGGGAGGGAGGTATTAATATGGAAGTGTTCGAGGAAGAAAAGTTTCCCGATAGCACACGTGTTGGCATTGTTCGTAGAGTAACAAAAACGTGGAGGGCCGTCATTAAAAAGGCAAGAAATTGATTCCTCCTAAGCACAGCTTTGAATTCACTGGGTTTGGCTCATGAATTTTCATGACAGATGAGACAAATAAGGTAAAAGCTGATGAGTTGTATTTGGAATGAGAGAGAAAGAGAGTGTAAGAAACCAGATAAGCTTTGAGGCCATGAAAGGCAATATTTGGCAAATGGAAACCCAGAAACCAGCCGTTACTGGATTTCAAAAAGGTTCGGCCTCTCTGTCACCGCTGTGCACAACAAGAAAACGACGCCGTTGCATTGACGTTCGTATTGAGCGCAGGCCCTGGATAGGAAAGAAATAAATAGAGGAGAAATGCTTATTTCCATTTAAAACAAGAGTAATCAATTTTTTTCCTTTAGTATTTTGTGGATAATTACTATTCCTGTAAATTTTAAATTATTAATTTTATTCAATAAAATTACAAAAATATTCTTAAATGTGAATAAATAAACTAAGTTTAAATTAAAAATATTTCAATAATTTTATTGAAAAAAAATCAATAACCTAATTTTTCGTGAAATCGGACATATGATATGAGCTAAAAGCCTAAGCCAATTATCAAGTAAACAAGTCAATAAGAAAATCTGTGCACAAAATTAAAAAAGCTAGAGAAGGAACTGTACAAGCAATTGGACGGATAGGCCAAGCCAAACTCTGTCAAACTTTAGCCAGATTATGCATTACAGGTACATGAAATTTGCTTTCTCTACAATACGAAAAGGTTACCAATATGTCCCCTGCTATGAATTACAAAGAATGCTTCAATCAGTTATCTTTATGGACCCTCCTCTCCCCATATGACTGGCCAACCCAAGTTCTTTACGTTGCTCTTCATCCGGATACAAGCTTCCTGGAATCGCGCCAAATGCTCTCCTAGTTGTTTCAGATCCTAAAGCCACATGATGGAAATATGCTGAAGTGTCCTCTAAATTCTTCCACAGGTTTAAAGACATTGATGCGAATTTCTTCGATGAATTTTTCTCCATTTTTTTTGCTGAGACCTGGTTGAGCTCAGAAACCCTTAAAAACCGCTTTGTGGCAGCCTCCCATGACAGCTCATGCCTCTGTGCATCAGTCAATGGAGCAGGCTCTTCACTGAGTGCCTTGCGTGTGGCTTCAACAAAACCATTGCCATCATCATATATTCGGCAATTGGGGAACTGCTTGAAGAAGTCATTAGAAGGGTGATTGGCACAAACAACAATTTTGCCCATAGCCAATGCTTCGGCTGTGGTTGTGCAAACAACATCTGTGGTGCTAGGATTCAAGAACACTTTGTAACTGAAAGGGAAAACAAGAAAAAATTGATATTCATTGATCCTGATCCCTGTATTATCACCAGACAATAATATTTAGGGGGAGAGAGAAAGGAGGTTTACTCATGGAATAAAGGATCAGCATGATCACGACCAGGATGAACTCTAACCATCAGTTTCAGCTTTTCAGCAGCTTCCTTAACTTGATCAGAGTCCTCTCCAGTTCCATATAGATCAACCTCAAGACCAGCTAGCTCCTTTTGGTGATCACAAAGAAGTTTAAGTAGTTCCTCATAGCCTTTGCTCCAAACCATCTTCCCAATGTAGTATGCCCCTTTGGTGAAGGCCTGCTCATTTCTATGTTGTTGCTCATACTTTTTCTTGCCTATATCAAGGAACTTGGGATTAACTCCATGAACATTGCAGATGATGGATCTAGGATAATCCTGGGTGGCAGCGGACAGCCTAATTACCTGCAATTACATCATGATTATAATCTGGTGACAACTAATTATAACAATATAATACCAACACTTAAAGACACAAGCAAATTCAACTTTCTCTCTTCCAGTTCTCCCTTACTTTCCCTCTACTCTCTGTTTCTCTATTTTCTGTTCCTTTCCCTCCATTGTTTTCTATCACCTGCCTCAACAGCTAGACTATGTTAGTAAAAACAGAGACACACATCTTTCTAGTGGGCCAACACGGCAGCATTGATTCCCATTATGGCAGAATAATACATTACCCAAGGCAAAGTAGATTGCAATTAATTTCTTAAATAATCTAGGATGTATTAATAAGTTTATTCAAATATGCAAACTTGCAAAAAAAAATTTAAGCCCTATAAATATCAATGATCTTTAAGGAAAAAGGGGGAAAAGTCACATTAACTTGATCACGATAAGGACAAAAATTCAAGACTTACTAGGAAACTTACCTTATGGCAATAGATGCTAACAACCCAACTATTTACATATTTCAGAAAAAATGCTTGGAATCGTCCATTTTTCTCTCTCTTCACATACTCCAAATAATTGGTATGTATTATTCCTACGACAATGCGAAATTTAGTTTTCCATCTCTTCCCGTGATGAAACCATGTAAGATGCTCAGGCTCCTCCAGGACAGCAATATCTGCCTCTTCATCAGGGATGATTTCTGAGATGTCTCCTACAGGAAGAATGCTTCTTTTATCTACAGCAAACTGCACATAAGTACTATTACAAATTACCATTGGATTATTACTATGCTACAGAAAATGATTAATAAAAGATAATGTGCTTACAAGCCTACCTATATCAATAAAAGCATCTCTAGATTCACTACTTCAGGAAAAATTCAGGTATTCATAGGTATGATTACCTTTCCAGGATAAAAGCGTATATCGAAATCAGATATAAATGCAATTCTCTCCCCAAGCCATTGACGAAGATATGTGTCTTGCTCTGAAGGTGAACTGAACGTAGTATTGTTCGGGTATACTAGTCTTTGATCTTTCAAAGATAACCAGGGAATCACCAATGTGATCTTTCTCTCTCCATCTTTAGCAAGATAAGCAGCTCGAAACAAAGGGTTAACTGCAGTTCCAGTCATCCATGGTAGACTAGCTGTGGTGAAAATTGCGATATGCTGTTTCCTATCCATTCATTCATCAGGTTCAAGTTCTAAACCAACAATTCCTGCATAAGTTTACCACAAAATTGAAGCAGCTTATAAAATCAGAGAGCTTGACTTTTCTAAATGAAAACTAAAATCTACAGCTGCATCAAAAAAGGAGTATTAGCTGAAATGTAAAAGGAAATAGAAACAAGAGTCAAACAACGAAAATACTCACGTCTTACTTAAAACATAAATGCTAGTAATAATTTGAAATGCCTATGAATTGTGAACAACCCTAATTTCAAATTCATTCCAGAAGATGAAATAGAACTAATCGTAATCCATTGATTACGTTAAGTTAGCTTTTGCTTTATTGTTTATTTTGTACAGATGAATCGATCAAGTCAGATTGGCTCCCTCTTAAGCAGCAATTACGTGAAAGCAGAGTCCTAAAACAACTAGTATAATACTTCATCTAATCATTAAGGTTCTTCCTCCCCATAAAATGATATTGCTTAAAAGCAAATAATGAAGATTTAAACAAGACAAAATACGAATTTATGATTCTTTGACGCTCTTAATCAATGACGTGAACTATCAGCTAACAAGCGTCGGGAGAGAAGAAAAAAGGAAAAGAAAAAGAAAGAGAGAGAGAGAGATTCCAGAATAGCTGCCCAAACACGAAACATTAGACTCAATAAATTATTCCACATTCAAGAATCACAACCTTCGATTCATTCTTCTTTATTCTTCAATAAAACATACGAACACGAGATAATCTTCAACAAATTATATCGAAAAAAATTAAAAAAAAAAACAGGAAAATAGATTACCGGGCGAAAGCTAGATAGAAGAGCAAAGCAAATCAAATTGGTGAAAAATAAAAGTTGAGACGAGTAAACTTTTACCTGTAATTCTTCTAGCTGGTTCTTTCCTGTAAGATTCTTGGACTTCGTCAAAATGAGAACAGAGAAGAAGGGAAGGTGGGGGAAGGGGAGTCGAGGTAAGGAGGGAATATGCTTCGGGGTCCTGGTTTTTTTTTTACTTTTTCTATAAGTTTACTTGAAAAGTCGTAACGGACATTTTGGGCTAATTGGGGGTAGTTTGATTGGATGCTGCGATTCTGTTTTCCCTTGATGGGTACTTATTTTATGTGGGCCATTATTGCCTGCTGATGTGCGCTTGCGTCTTCACTTTTTTTGGAGGGTCTAATTGTCACGGCAAGGAAACGACAAATGCATAATTTATAATAGAATATTTTGTATGATTCACTCAATTAAATAGTAATAAAAATATTTTATATTCATATTTGATAAAAGTTTAAATGGTAAAATTATTATTTATTATGAATTCGAGCAATAACTATAAGATATTTGTTACTTAAATTTATTATATAAATAATATTTTTTAAAATTAAATTTTAGTTTTATTTATTATTTTTATTTATAATTTACATATAATTAATATAAAATTTATTAATCATTTTAAGTTGTATTTAAAATTTTTACTAATTAAATTTAAGTAATTAATTTAATTTTTTATTATTTAAATTTAAATTTATTGTTAATAATCGAATTCAACCATTTAAATGGGTACAGATCATTAAATTTTAATCAAATTCGAATTTAAAATATCTTAAAATTAATGAATACTGTACTTGTTATCATTTCTAAGTACTATCCACAATAAACTCGAACTCTTAAGTGTTAGAAGAGGCTCAACCAATTGTCTACTCAAGTGAAAGTGAGTTAGAGAATCAATAGACTCGAGTTCAAGATGTAAGGCAACGCATGGATGCTAGCAAAATCAACTAGGATTTTATAGGAGACTAGTTAGGCAATTCGAGTATAGAAAAGGCTTTGGAAGATTTAGGGGTAAGAGTATTGTAATGGTAACGTGACAAGAGTATGAGAAAGTTTCGAAATCTTGATGAACTTAACAAATTTCATATATAAATATTTTATATAATTTTAATAATAAATTTAATATGATAAATAATTAAACTATTCATTCATTTATTATAATTTAAAGCTAAAAGAATTACAAAGGATTTATCTCATGATTGTTCAACTCCTTGCTAGAATCTCTTTTATATACAAAAGGTACCCCATTGATTAAAATTAGTGCATCAAAATGTAACATTTTTAAATATTATTTTACTTATCCTTAATCAATATCAATTAAAATAAACAAAAATGAAAGTCAATAAATTCGCGTTACTTAAGTTATAGCTAATCATTTTACCATAGGTTTAATTTTTGCTAGATTGTCATTTTTTCGAGATGGTTACAACTTACTTGCATTTATTTTTCTTATTGATAATTACATATATTTATTTTAATTTTTAAATTTTATGATAATAATAATGTGCACGTGGCATGATTTGCGTGGGTCGGCTTGAGGCGTTCGTGGGGCAGACCAAGATTTCCACTGCAGCCAGGGTCGGAAGATCAGAACGACGTTTTGAGTTGGTGGGTCCAGTGCCGATGACATCGATCACTAGGAAACCAAATCCGCTCCATCAGCCACGTATGCAAAACAACGTACGACTGCACACACCTAATCCATTCTCTCATGCTGATTGAATGTTTGGTGGCGTTTCGTGGCTTGCCCGATGAGATGATCATCAAATCACCCACTGGTAGCTTCTTCCCCTGTATTGAACTTTAAACCCCCAAATGCAAATTTCATTTCAAAACCCTAACAATAAATCCGTTCAATTCCAACTTAATTCTTCACTTTCGACTTTGCAAAGCATTTTCTAGGGTCATCAGGTCTAACACTTTTCTCTTTCTCTACCATTTCTCGTTTCACCGGCTTGCCGTTTCTCTTGATAGTTTCTCGTATGTATATCTGCTGTTTGGTTTCCAAGAAAATTATTGGAAAAACAAGTGCTACCTAGTTTCAGCCAAAAAATGAAAAGAAATTGAGTTTGTTAGTAACACATTTGAAATTTGCGATGGGATGAAGTGCACGTTTCTTGCTCTATTAAGCATATTTTAAGGGAACTTTTGCTTTTATTGCTTAAATTTGGTTTTGGTTTGTTTTCTCTTGGTCTGAGAGGAATACATTTGCCCTAAACTGTTCTGCAATTTTCATCTTTTAGAAAATTTGGTCAACTGATTGTTGTTTATAAACTGATTGTACGATTGCAATTTGTGGTACTTTTGGAACATGGGTTTAGTTTTGATTTTTTTCTTTTTTCTTTTATTAGTTTTGAGCACAGAAGAGAATGTTGATGGGTCATGCAGATAGTCTATCAGAACTTCGATCGTCAAAGGATCAGCTACTTGCTGATCCTGAGGAGCTGGAAGATGATTTCCATTTAGATAGTTCTGAACCGATATTGTACACAGCTTCCTTTGAAGAACTTGCAAGAAACAATCTTCAGTATGACACCATTATATGGGTTTCTATATCATTGTTGCTGGTTTTGGCCTGGGGTGTTGGCATCATCATGTTGCTCTACCTCCCCATTAGAAGATATGTGCTTCAGAAAGATATTTCGTCACGCAAACTGTATGTCACACCTAGCGAAATAGTTTACAAGGTATGTATATGGCTTGAACACAGAGAAGTAGGGCATGAACTTGTGCTTATTTTATGGTGGTTATCTATGAGAAAGAGAGAAGTTTATTTTGAGTTTAACCCCTTTTTTCTTCTATTTTGAAGGTCTCAAGGCCTTCTTTCATACCCTTTTGGGGCATAACAACAATTGAGAAACATGTACTGCTTTCCAAGGTGATTGATATTATAATTGAACAAGGTACTAGTTCTGGCCTTGCTAAATGTTTCTTGTTTAATTGCTTTGCTTCTTCTAAGTGGTGGATAATTTTGTATATGAGATAACATGCGTCTTATCATTTGCTCAGCAAGGGTAAAAAGAACAATAACATGTATATATGATCCCCCTTTCCACCTATTATTGCTTAAGTGCCAATATGGAGCATCTGGTTTGATTAACAAATCTTGACTGCCGTTTTGTCTGTGATGCATTGTATATTCAAGACTTTGGTTATTCTTTACATCATGGATCTGTAAGCTGTTGTGGTTAATGAATTGGTCTTATTTTGCTTTGTTTTATTTTTTGTCTGCATTTGGGTGTATACACATTACTGTAGAGATGGTTCCTTTCAAAAGAATAAGACATGTGCTGTGATTTTAACAGGCTGGTTGCAATCAGTTTATGGCATCTATACCTTTAGAGTTGAAAGTGTAGCACATGGAAAAGCTGCACCTGTTGATGAACTACAGGTTCAAGGGGTTGCAAACCCTGCACTTCTGAGAAAGGTAATGGCATTTATTTCTTATGTTGATATCTTCTTTTACTTAAGATTTTTCCTTGTAATGTTTGGAAAATGATGAAATTCATTCTCATAAACAATTACAATGAACCATGGTTAATTGATTGCTTATATGCTGTTTTATATGAAGTGTCCTCATGGAGAATGAAAAACATAAATGAATGTCAGGTCATCGTAAGAGAAGCTGCAAAGGCAATACAGGATGTTGGTAAAAGTTGGAAACTATCTACCGTCACTGGTGAAGTGGAAACTATATCTCGAAAGACATCATTGACAGAAGGGCAACCTATCCTAAGATCACCGGCCAAAACTAAGAAGGTAATTTAACCCCTTGAACCATCAAAATTGTGCACTTAATCACCACCGTTTCTCTGGTAAGCATGGGAAATATCGATGTGTGCTTGGACAGGCCTACCACATGTCTTCCTATTTAAGTCAATTGGATTTAGGATACAGCACATTCCAATTTAGTTAGTTACAGTTGGTGCGAAGTTGAACCTGTAACTGTGCCTTTGAGTTGTGTAAGGTCATGTCAGAGTAGATTGATTTCAGATTCTTTTCTGATAGGGGAAAGGAGGGCATTCTGGAGTGGTTCATTTTGGGAATGTTTTGAATTTTGGTTGTATTTAAGTATGACTACAAAAGAAAGTACGTTCACATGTTGATTGCTGTGGTAGCAAAAATATTGGAATTTTTCGTTGTCTGAACTTATGGTTTAAACAAGGCCTCCCAAGAACAAATGCAAAGATGCTTGTAAAATATGGTTTCTTGCATGAAGAAACAAATTGCTAACTCTTAACACCATTCTGCATGCTATTTTTATTAGTAATTTTTTTCTCTTTCTTAGCCAGATTTATGCTTTACTAATTACTGTTGCACATGTTATTCAGATGGCAGCTTCACCGCATCATTCTTCTGTGGAGCGCAGAGCAGTGATGCCTGGAGAGTTGTTTCTGCAAAAACTTGATGAAGTCAATAAATCAGTAAAGGTTTGGACCATCTCATTTCTCTTTATTGCACTCGTAAAAGAGTTGGTACGCATGCTTGGTTCAGAGAATAAATAAAATAGTTCACCCAGAAATGAATTGTTGTTGTCCCTGAGGCCTGAGGTTTATTAATGGCTATGAACATTTTGTCCATGCTAAGTACTGTAGACCTTAATGCTCCATACTTGCAGAGTTTTGATGACTTATTGGTTAATTGTTTTTGGTTTTTCTCTTTTTGATGCTTTTTCTTTCATGAACACTGTTAGTAATGCTTCATTGTCTGCTACTCCAGAAAATTGAGTTGCTCATTGAGAAGTCCCATGCTTCCTCAGAAAGCAGCTGAGATGCCATGTTGCGGTCGTGGTAGCAGAAGCCAGAAAGTTTCCATTTGTATGAAATGCAGAGTTGAACTTCATATCCTCAAACTTCAGAGACTTCCTTTTTTTTTTGTAAATAGTAGCGATATATTCATGTTCATTAATTCAATTGTTATTCAACAGAGTCCCAAATTGTTGTTTGCATTGATTCTGCATATCGTATTCTAAACATGATTATTCCTTCTGATTGATTTTTCCTATCATCAAATGAAAGAAAAAAAAAAAAGGGTTAATCCTCAAACTTCTCAAATCGCATGAAGCTTTAAGTTTAACCTTTTGAATATCCAAAGAACAAGAAGAAAGAGAAGTGACTCAAAATCCTTTTTGTACTAAAAGAAAAGGAAAAAGGAACACCCATACTGAATCAAAATGGAAAATTTGTAGAGGGGAGACAAACGAAGTTCATCAGAGACTTAAATACAAGTAATCACGAAACAAATCGATTCCTTATGTTGCAGTTTTTTCCTCATCATTTGATCATTCTCCGATTGTCTCCCATCAGATTCATGAATTGATGTGAAAAGGAAGAGAAAAAACGAAGGACACCTATCGCCGACTCGAGAAATGGGACAGATCAAACGAGAATCTAAACGAAGAAATGACAGGGTCGGCAACTGGTTATTCAGTTGGTATATATGGAGCAACAGGTGGGAAAACAAACCCTAATTTGATTTGGTATATAGCAAAAACATCGGGGAAAAAAATTCGTCTTTATTTATTTATTTGGAGAATTAAAAATTTAATAGGAAATGCATTGTCGTCGTTTTTGGTCTTTTCTGAGACTGATATTTATGCCGCCTGATCACAAATTTGAACTCACGTGCACTCCAGTAGCTATCCGACGACAGTGATGAAAACTTAAGAAGCTTCCTTTCCTTCCTTTATTCATTCTATCTCCAACTATCCAACCAACGGTACCAAACCCTGACGAACCTTCTTACCAAAATCCCGAAGCCCCAGCAAAAATCTGAAAGGGAGAAATGAGCAAGAAGAAAGTGTTGGTGGTGGGAGGCACAGGCTACTTGGGGCAACATGTATTGCAAGGATTTGCAGAGATCCGAGGAACCCCTTATGATGTGGCATTCACTTACAACTCCTTTCCTCCCCAGCCATTGCTCGATGCTTTTCCCGACTCTTTTGCTTTTCAGGTCGATTTGAAGACCGGACTCGGTTTCCATTCCATTTCACAACAATTTGGCCAGGTTACCTCCTTTCCAATCCTTTTTTTGCCTTATTTCATTTAACTAAACAGAAAACTGAAATATTTTAGGCTTGTGATGTGGGAAATGGCAGCCTGATGTGGTGGTGAACTGCGCCGCTCTCTCGGTGCCACGCGCTTGCGAGAAAGACCCTGACGCCGCTACATCTATCAATGTGCCTACTTCTCTTGTAAACTGGTTGTCAAGCTTTACCCAAGATGACAATACTCTTCTTATTCATCTTTCGACGGATCAGGGTAAGTGAATTATTGATTTTTATGAATTCTAATTGTTTGAGATAAGGTCTGAATTTGAAATGCATTTCTTTTTTTTGGTTGCTTGGTTTTATGCTTTAGTGTATGAAGGGGTGAAATCGTTTTACAAGGAAGAAGATGAAGCTGTTCCTGTTAATGTTTATGGTAAATCAAAAGTTGCAGCTGAGCGGTTCATCTCTGAGAAATGGGCAAATTTTGCTATTTTGAGAAGTAGTATTATATTTGGGCCACAAACTGTCTCACCTGTTCCAAAATCTCTCCCAATTCAGGTGTGGAAGCTGAATTCCCTATGATTATTCATTTCTTTTCCACCTTTTTGGCTAAGATTATGATTTTTCTTATTAGCCTTTTAATGTTCATCCAATTTTCATTATGTGCTGCGAACAAAAAATGTCTGTAGAAAATAGCAGGGCAGCTTAGCATTCCATATTCCATCCAAGTAAAGGGGTTAAATAGACACCGTATGGAATGAAAAGCATTAATGTTGATTACATAGCAGTTGAGTTGAATTTGCTTCTTGTATAATGTTAATTCTCATACGTAGTTAAGTACACAAAATGTTCTAGTTGTATATTTTATTAGTTAGCATTCTTGATTGTTTCATTATTAACTAATGATTTATACCCGAACTTGTTGCAGTGGATTGATGGTGTCCTTTCCAAAGGAGATAAAGTGGAGTTTTTTTATGATGAGTACCGCTGCCCAGTGTATGTCAAGGATGTTGTGACTATCATCCTGACTTTGATTGACAAATGGTTCTCAGGTATGAAGCTACTATCTGTGCTTATATAGATAATATTTGTAAATAGATTGTGAGAAGCTCCTTCTGTCTCTGCTGTTTTGATGGAAGATTGTAATATGATAGCATTTCATGCTTTTGATATGGGGTTGACCTCTTGTAAAGGTATTATCTTCTACCCTATAGCACATCGCAGATAGTTCACTTGGGAAAGAATGCAAAAGTGGCCTAGTCAGCAATCTTTTGTCTTCATTCTCTCAACTTTCTTCTTTATTATTGCTTTGTTTTCGTATTTTCTCATTTTCAATGGGTAGGTCCCTCTTCTGAGTCTTTGTGGTGCTTTTACTTCTCAAAAGAAATTTTCATCTGTAATTCTTATCCTAACTGGTCTTATGTTGCTTACCCAAGAGGGTAAGAAAACGCAGTTGCTACTAAATGTTGGTGGACCAGACAGGGTATCCCGTGTTCAAATGGCTGAGGCTGTTGCACAAATTGGAGGACATGATTCCTCCTTAATTAAACCAATATCTGCATCATCTGTAAGTTTACCTTTTAAAACTCATGAAAAAAAATAATCTTATTCCTGTGCTCTGAACTTAGTAGCATGCTATCGTTTAATTTATGGCCTGGTGATTCATCCTTTCTTCATGGCTATCTGATTCTGGAGAGGTTTTCTATTGATCTTTACTCAATAGCATAGACCAACATGGTTCCAAGATTCTCAGCATGCTCTTTATTTGGAACGAGAATTTTGATTAAAATATATATGCTTTCCATGATAGAGAAACCCTTTTCAGTTCCCCCAGTCCCGCTCTCTTTCATTTTCTTTTGTTTCATTCCCTTTTTATGTGGATTGTTTTTCTGTACCTGGCTGTTGTAACTGAGATGTTGGTTTCTCAGGTTGACCGAGGTGTTATGTCCCCTGCTGATATATCTATGGATATTACCAAACTGGTTCAGACACTGAATATTTCTCCTACTCCATTTAAAGATGGTGTGAAATTGACACTTGCAGTTGAAACATGCTCGTGATGTTGGTACGATCAATTGATGTTGACCATTTTTGTATAATGCAACTTGGGCATCTATGTAGGGATATAACTTTTGTGTTTATGCTGGTATTTGTTATCGAAGAACATCCATACAGCTTGCGAGAGGAACGAGTATCCCCTATGATCAAGATCCAAGAAGAACAAATACAGTCGTCTTACCTATTTGTGCCTCTTTTTCTGAAAATAAGTACATACTTGTATCCAAAATGTCATTACATGTAAAATAAGGTGGCTCTAGCACCTCATTCATCCTCTGTCTTTGTCTCTGTTCCAAGGCTAAAGAGCACTTCATTTGTCCAGATTCCTTCAAAGTTGCAATAAGGCCAAAGAGTTGTTATTTTGTTATAGATGTTTGTGTTCTTCTGGGGCAACAATGAACACCTACAAATTCAAGTTGCATGATCTCTCCAATCCCTAATTATTCTGAATCCCCTAATGATAGTCAACTTAGGGCTACTGAGCTTCTTTTAACAATTTTTTTCTCATTAGGGCAAGCTAGATTCCTTTATTGAGAAAATGAAAGAAGAATTGTAGACATAGTGAATGGTTGGTAAATGGTACAATTCAAGGAAATCACTCACATTTCTTGGAGTAACAAAGTTTACTTTTATTTAGTAGTAACGGGTTTATAATTTATGCACTTTCGATGTATAATATTGGTATGTTACCAATTTAATCATAAAATGTAATTTCATAAATGTGCAAATAATAATTTAAAATTTTTTTAAAATAAATATTTTAAAAATTATGAGTGCTTATTTTTAAAAATTTTTAATTTTTAAATTTATTTATTAATAAGATGATAATATTCGATTACTATACCAAGAGTTCATCAAATATAAATTTTAATAGTAATGAATAAATAAAAGAGACCAGGTAACATGCCGTTTAAGTGGTATATAAATCAGCAACAACTGGGCTTCCAGGCATGGGCTCTTACGATAGCAAAAAGACGAAAAACTCCTCGATCAACCAGAATATAACGACCGACAAATACCAAAAGCCCTTCCTGTAGTTCACTGTCTCCATTTGCGAACAAAAGGAGGCTCAGCTGATCGTCGATTCTGACCTGCCATTTCTCTCAGGTGAGCCAATCGCCGGACCGGACTAGCCCTTCTCCTTTTCGCTCTATATCCTTGCAACTACAGTTTGGTTTTTAAACTCCAATTGGGTTTTTCTTTTGATACATTTTTCAATTCTCATCTGATCTAATTACTTTGGTGGTCGCAGTTCGATCACATCGAGTAAATTAGGAAAAGATGGGAGGAGGAGGAGGAGAGCATGGGCATGGAGCAGAGGATTTCAGGAAGAAGGTGTGGAGCATGTCGGGAGGCCCATACTGCCGGCCGAAGCACTGGCGTCGCAACACCGCCATTGCCATGTTCGGTGTTGTCCTCATCTGCATCCCCATTGCCATGAAATCCGCCGAGCTCGAGGTTCCTAAACCCCCTCTTTTCTCCCTTTATTAGTGTTTTTTACTGCCATTCAGAACGCCTATTAGCCTGATTATATGAATTGTTGAATCTAGGTTTAGCCCTTTTTATAATCTGAATGATTCGAACCTATATAAATGTTCATGCTAAAATTTCTATTATGGATTTGGTCCATCGTAAGCAAATTTATTAGTTCTGGTGGATTCTTACCTTTCTAAGAAATGTAGATTGTTTGGAATTAGATGGAAGGAATGTTAGCGTGAACTCTTTAAGGGTTTTAGTTTGTGCTTGTACAAAATGTTGGTTGAAGCTTGAAATTTTAGATATAAGCAAAGACTAGTAACTGTGAAACATAGAAGTGGATATGAAGGTCCAATATGATAATCTCTTTGGAACAGTCTATTTGCTTGATCATTCAGACATTTAATAGAAAGCTATAAACGGTCTAAACCATAGTTCTTTGATTATTCTTGTTTAAATTTTATTCATAAAACAAAGTTTTGGTGTTCATTAAAATTGCTCTCAGTTTCATTATAACCCATCAATGCTGTGCAAGAATCAAGTTTTTCTAGTGGCTGGCTACCAGCCAGGCACTTATTCCCGATTGAATACCAATAGGCCTACTGTTTCCCAGTTTACATAATGATTTAAGATTGCAGCTTTTTACGTTCTCTTCTGATGAACTAGAAGTTAAGATCCTCAAGGGCATTTAATCTCTAATCTTGTTCTACTACATGCCAATGTTAGAAGCCAACTGTCTATATGTCTTCCAAAATGGTCATTTTGTCATTCAGGCAATGTTACTTTGTCACTTCATCAAGTGATTGAAGTCAATGTTAGATTTTTATTGCTTTATATGCACTTCTTATCTCCTTAAGCAGCACCAGTCTCAGGTGATCAAACTGACATATCGCAGAGAAAAAATGCTGCATTTTTAATTCCAAGTTGCTCAACAGTAGAAACTAGATGTGTATTGCCATGAGCTGTTTTGAAACTTTGTGGCAAAAACTGTTAACTTTTGGATGACTTCTTTAAAACTCGTGCATCTGCATTTTTCAGCTAGCTCATATTCCCAAGATAGTTTTTAGCTAAAGATTAATTTGCTTGCAGCAACGGCCTCATCACCCTGTTCGTCCGATTCCTTCACAGCTTTGGTGCAAGAACTTTGGAAAGAAAGATTATTAAGCCTGTCCAGTCTGTCCAGGGTTGTTGAATGAAGTACTGTTGGCAATTCAAACCAGCCTACGGGTGGTAGTTTCACAAACATGTAATTGTTTAATACAATGGATTGGGTAACATTTCCTATGATCTGTATTTGAGACCCTTTGACTGGTTTAGCTTTCCATATGATCAATAAGTTGTGACTATTGCTTTCACTGTCATCGTTAAAATCTCAAAACTGGCTTTGTAAGTTCTATAAATTTTGTTATTGAAGAGATATATTTAATGCTGTTTGTAAAGTTTTAGGCCAATTAAGTTGATGGACCATTTAATCCACAAGATAAAGATAACATAAGTTGATGGACCAGGGCACTTGATTGTAGCAGTGAAGATGGGCTAAAGGTTCTCACCCAAAGGTTCCCCACCGCACACGCAAAAGTCTGTCGAGTAGGCTTATGAGCCAACAGGAAATGAGAAGTGAACTCGTTTTCCATTCGCCGCAGCTTGATGTAAAAAGCTTTCTAGAGAGCAGGCTAGGCTAGGGTGGGATAAACTTCCATGGATCACATTCACACCCTAAAGAGAATCAATACCTTTGACTGGAATTGGAATTAATCAGTTTGATTTGAAGGAGACATGGTGCATGAAAAGAAAAATATATACTTAATACTGAATTATTAGAGTTTGATTCCACCCATCGTCCTGTCTAAGGACTTTTTTCTCTTTAAAGCTGAGGAATAAGAACCAATCCTTCCGGTCAAGTGAGTCTCAGGTTGACAGATTCTGTGTTTGTTTCAGTGTTTCTGGTCTCAAATCTCCTTCAAGGAAAATTGTTGTTTAATTTTGGGAGCTGTCAATAACATCAGCTAGAACAAGAAAAGGGGAGAAGCAGGGACATATTCTCCTTCGCGGGTGCACCATAGCCTACGGGTCAAGAACATTCCAACACGAGAGACAGTTCCCTTACGGTGTTGGATTTTAGAATGAACAAAGGGACAATAGCCTTCTTATGCATACCATAAAGTAGCGATTTTTAATGAGCAGAAAATCGAAATGGCGGGCGCTTCCCAGCTTCGCTCACTCACTCCCCAATCCCCAGTTGAACTTGTCAACCCTCAGTTAGAACCGTCCAAACATTGGCCCCACCATTTCCCAATATTAATCCCAACAAGATCTTCCCAAATATGCCCCCGCTGCCCGTGCCTGTCCCTGGCACTCTAGCCACCTCTTTAATCACCGTCCGCTACTCGTACCTAAGCACATTCTCTCCCTGCCCGCTCTTACCGGGCAGCTGTAAAACACTCCCTGTCCATAGTCCCCAACAACTTCAACTGTATTCCACTTTCAGACATACGCACACGGCCTTGGACGACGAATAAAAAATAAAAATAAAAAGAATTAAATCAAAGACAAATTTTTACTATAAATTGAACCAAACACGCTTATAAGCCGAACGACCATCTTGATTCGTCTTTTCTTTTTTTCTCCCAAAGGATTTGCGGCGACATGTTTAGACAGGACAATCTCTAAGTGAAAGTGGATTTTTTTTTAAGAAGTGTGATTGTCTCTGATTCGTTCTGGTGGTGGCTTCGGATCTTGAAATCTAGGTCACAGAATGTGGAATCTGGCGCGATTTGCAGCGTCGAGACTGAGCCGATCGAGGCGGTTGTTCTCGTCGGCGATTCCTGGTCCTTGTATCGTTCACAAGCGTGGTGCTGATATTCTTCATGATCCTTGGTTCAATAAGGTTAGTTTAGTAATTTGATTATTAACTTACTGCGGTCTTGCAATTGGCTATACTATGATCTCCGATGAACTTGTTGTGTTTGTACTTTGAAGTAATTTTTCTTGCTGCTGAAAGTGAATTTTGTTGTGACTCAGAAGTAATTTACGGAGAATCTGAAAGTTCTAAATATTGTTTGAAGACTATGAGCTTGAAACTTGTTTTTGCTGAAGGAAATCGCTGCTTATTCAAAAATTTCGTTTGTTTTCTTATTGTTTCTTTTTTTTCTTTAAGTGTAGGACACTGGCTTTCCTTTGACAGAGAGAGATCGACTAGGGCTCCGTGGCCTGCTTCCGCCTCGTGTGATATCATTTGAGCAGCAATATGATCGTTTCAGTAAGTTTGCAGCACAATTGTTTACTTAGATATATTAGAACTTTGGAAGTTTTGAAACTGAGTGAAGATCTTGGAGATGGTTATTGTAAATTAAGTATATTATATGAGTAACAATGGTTGGTTGCTATTTGTGAATTGTGTGTTAATATTTTGAGTAAGTTTACTAGATGATGTGATAATTTCTATTCTGATTTCATTAGCTAAGTACTCTTTTAGCTTACTAAATTCATTTTGTAATGTATTGGCCTTTTCTAGGAGATTGATTCCTTCTCATTGGTCTTGTCCTCATTTTTAACAGTAGCCTTAATTTTTTAATCTGTTGTTTAATTGGTAGTGGAATCATATCGATCGTTGGAGAGAAATACTAAGTGCCAACCTGAGAGTGTTGTTGCATTAGCAAAATGGAGGATCTTAAATAGATTGCATGACAGGAATGAAACACTATACTACAGAGTAAGTTTGTTGCTCATATCAGCTTATAGTATTTATACAAATTTTTTTTAAGTTCTGATATAATTTAAAGTTTTTCTGCTTTGCTTTTTGCTCCAGGTCCTTATTGATAACATCAAAGATTTTGCTCCAATAATTTACACGCCTACTGTAGGACTAGTATGTCAAAATTACTCTGGGTTGTTTAGACGCCCACGTGGAATGTATTTCAGTGCAAAGGATAAAGGAGAGATGATGTCTATGATATATAATTGGCCAGCTCAACAGGTAAGGTTGTGGATCTGTAAGAGTATCAGAGATGTATGCCATATGCCTTTTGTTCCTTTTCCCTATAGGAAAGCAAGATATCAATTATTGCTTTTGCAGTTCTGATATTATGTTCAATTCACCTCTGTCTCACAGGTTGATATGATAGTCCTGACTGATGGCAGCCGTATTCTTGGCCTTGGTGACCTTGGAGTTCAGGGGATTGGAATACCAATAGGAAAACTTGATATGTATGTTGCTGCTGCTGGTATCAACCCACAAAGAGTATGAACTATAGTCTACTCCTTCTTCTTCTCTTTCTGCCTCCTTCCTGTGTGTATATCTGCCTGCATGTGTGTGTCTGCTGTTTATAACTGTGCTCGTATGTTCTTAATGCTTCAAGCTGGACCATATTTGTGTGTAATATCAATCATTTTCCTACCATTTTCATACCTGTCTTTGGCTGTTGACTGTATTTGACATGTCTACCGTCGGTTATATTTCTGTGTCATACGCATGTGCACTAATATTTTTGGTTGAATGACAGCATTTATGAACTCACAATTATTGGGTTTATATCTTGCTTTCAATGTTTGTTCCTATGTTTTTACAGTATTGTCCATTCTCGCTTTTTTCTTGCTATGGTCACTTTTGTGTTGTAACTTTAATTATGCATTCAACATCTGTCCATGGCAGATTCTCCCGGTTATGCTTGATGTTGGTACTAACAATCAAAAGCTACTTGAAGACCCGCTTTGTGAGTAAAATGCGTACTTAAGCACTTTGTTCTTAAGAAGTTGTTTCATTTGCAGGGTGGACCGTATAATATGCTTGCATGTGACTTTGTTTATTGAGAGGTTGTCAGGATCTCTTTTGAGATGTTCTTTTTGGCTTGACAGATTTGGGACTTAGACAACCTAGGTTGGAAGGCGAAGAATATCTGTCAATTGTTGATGAATTCATGGAAGCAGTTTTTACACGTTGGCCTAAGGCTATTGTACAGGTTAATTTCTCTCTGAAGTGAGACTTTTGTGTTATGCTTGGTTGATATCATGTTGTTTATTTGATTGTTACATCATTCAGTTTGAGGATTTTCAAATGAAGTGGGCCTTTGAAACTCTGGAACGCTATCGGAAAAAGTTTTGCATGTTTAATGATGACATACAGGTGAGCACTTGGTCAGCAATTTACTACTTTTATGGACTAGAGGAGTGTAGTGTAATACGGATTGCTGTGGAATTACTATGAATGCCTCCACAATTAGAATGTTGTGCTTACTTAATGTCTCTTAGGGAACTGCTGGAGTTGCACTTGCTGGATTGTTAGGAACTGTAAGAGCACAAGGTCGATCATTGGCTGACTTTGCAAACCAAAAGATAGTTGTGGTGGGAGCTGGGAGGTACTTGACTAACTTATAGACAAGCGTTGTTGCTCTCTGCTTTACACAATTTTTCTTCTGTTTCGTTGTGCTCATTCCCTCATGGCTTTATTTCTCATATCCATCTTTCTTTCTGTCTTCCAGTGCAGGGCTTGGTGTTCTTAGCATGGCTGTGCAAGCTGTTGCAAGGATGGCAGGAAAAAGTGAAACAGCTGCATCCAACTTTTTCCTACTTGATAAAGATGTATGGTTTTATAGTTCCACTCTAGTACTCGTCATCCTATTTGTGCAAAGGCTTTTCTGTTTTTAGAGATAGGTAATATATACTTTTGCTTGTGTAATATTAAAGTAGGGCTTGCATGAACATGTGAAAAAGGTTTACTAGAAAAGTGATCTAGGTTTTTTATTTTAATTCTTTACTCTGAGTAGTAAATTTTACTTTGGCAATCTAAATGCTCTTGTTTTAGCTGTATGTCAATGGACCATCTGGTAAATTTTCTTTCCTTGGTGAAGGATTTCATCCTCCACCTGGTGGGTAAATACTTAGTTTTCTATTGTTTGTTGTTGGTTAAGGGTCTCATCACTAAAGAGAGGAAGAATCTTGATCCAGCAGCAGCACCATTTGCTAAAGATCCAGGACAGATAGTGGGACTTAGAGAGGGGGCTTCTCTGCTTGAAGTGGTAATTGCCTGGCTGGTATTATAAGGAATTGTGTGCGAAGAAGAAAAGCATTCCCTGCAGACTTTGCAGTCTTGTGTGACAAAAGAGTTGATGCTATACCACACTTTTATAAGTTTAGTCTTCTACTAGTTATAGATGCTCTTCACCTATATAATAATCTAATTGCTGCGAACCAAATTTTATCCAGGTTAAAAAGGTTAAGCCCGATGTGCTTCTTGGTTTGTCTGGAGTTGGTGGTGTGTTCAATGAAGAGGTGGAAGTTTATTTATTTATTTCTGTATCTCTATTGTATATGTTTTGTTGATAACCTTTATTTCTTGTTCAAGGGAATTTATGCTTATTTTCTGATCCTAATTACTTCTTGAGGTCTTTGTTGTGTTGAGTTCCTCACTACTCTGTTGGCACTAAAAACAGGTGCTCAAGGCCATGCATGAATCTGATTCAAGTAAACCTGCTATTTTTGCGATGTCAAATCCCACCATGAATGGTTTGTTTTTGCTGCCCTGTCATGCATTTGGATTTTCCTTATGGAAGCTAGAGATTTTGTCTTGACATTCTGTTTGCATTCTCACTGGACAGCTGAATGCACTGCTGCTGATGCTTTTAAGCATGCTGGAGAAAATATAGTCTTTGCCAGTGGAAGCCCTTTTGAAAATGTCAATCTTGGTATCTTCCATTTTAATTGAAGTTCATCTTGTTTGAAAGATTTTGCATCGTACAATTACAAGCATTTGCTGCTTCTTTAAGGGAGCTGCTGCTGCTGCCTATGTTGTGGTCCATGATTCTAGTTTTTTCAGTTGATGGTTATCACATCTTAAATAATCATTTGCTTGCTGATAGGTAATGGAAAAGTGGGCCATGTAAATCAAGCAAATAACATGTACCTGTTCCCTGGGTTGGTGCTATTTTCTTGTTAATTTTTGTTGTTTAATTGACCATGCTTATATCTTAACTTTGATTTAACTATTATTGCTTTGCATCCAGGATTGGTTTGGGAGCTTTGCTCTCAGGTGCTCATTTTATAACTGATGGAATGTTGCAAGCTGCTGCTGAATGGTATGAATATGATTGTATAGTTGCTTCTATTCTTGTTCTCTTTCTCTTTCTTAATAAAGCTTGAAGTTTAGAATTCACAGTGAAGAATGCTTGGAAATCCCCTACTTAATATTTGTAATATCCAGCTGGCTTTTATAGAACTTTATGCGGAATTCTGAATTTCTGATTCTAGTTGATAAACAGTAAAGCTGACTTCAAAGGGACTTTAGTTTCTTAGTGATTCAATATTAGAGCCCCAAAAAGAAAATATGCAATTGTAAGCTTTTGTTCCCCCATGCTATTATGCATTCTTTAGGTTTCTGTTTCCGTAAATTCTACTGTTAGACTTTGGTTACAATAACATGTTTGCAGTTCACGAAAGTATGCACTCTAGGTGTCCTATATGCATTAGACTGCATGACCTAATTCTTGTGTTGATTCTTATTTCAATAAATAAAGCTGTATCCGCGAACTCCATCAATGTATGATTTTAATATATAAAATGCTAATTGATTAAATTAGTCTACTAATCAGTTGTGCTTGTGCATATATATTTATAGGAATAAGCCTTTTTGTCAGCTGCATGATTGAGTATATAATAATTGAAATTCGTTAATAGCCAGTTTGGTTTCCATTTCTTCATTTTCTTTTTCGCCATTGGAAACATGGATGAAAGTTCCATTTAATTCCGGAAGTTGTGAATGTGATGCTATCCTTGCAGCCTTGCATCTTATATGACTGATGAAGAAATTCAGAGGGGCATCTTGTATCCATCTATCAATAGGTAATATTCTCTGCTTTCACTGGTGACTCTTTTCTTTTTGTTGACAGTGGTGAAAATTATTGGTTCTGTTCTTTCTTCATATTCTCAAAATTTTCAATGGAGACCCAGATTTTTCAAATGCTTAAAACTTTTATGGTTTAGTGGATATGCTAATGCTATCAATAGATCATTTGCCTGTCACAACGTTACTTTAAGTAGACAGGTTTCTATCTCACCAGTACGTGATCATTGGGGCGAATGTATGGTTTTGGCGTCCCAGTTATAAAACTATTCCAACACTTTTTTTAATGCTTTGCTTCACCATCAATTTCATTCTGCCTCTGCACCATGCAGTATTCGACATATCACAGCAGAGGTTGGAGCATCTGTCCTGCGAGCTGCTGTTGCAGAGGAACTGGCAGAAGGGCATGGAGATGTGGGTCCCCGAGAGCTGGCGCACATGTCAAAAGTATGAAACTTTTTTCACCTTTCTTTTTCTTTATGTCCCCGGGTTGTGAACTGGACTTGCACACTGATTATGATAAATTGTGATGCAAAGGAATGTCTAATACTGTTAAGTTAGCCATAAATCCGACCTCAAATCTGCTAACAGGCAAGCTGGGGTGCCTATCATGGTTCACATGGTTTGTCTAGGAAGCCATTTGCTTGGTTTCTCCCTTAGAAAATGGGTTTCTTATTATTATTATTATTTATTTTTGGCTTTGGTTTTTCACTTATGGGTGCAGGAGGAGACGGTGGAATACGTATTTCGAAATATGTGGTACCCTATTTACAGCCCACTTGTTCATGAGAAGTAGGCTCAGAATTCTTTTTTCCACGATTTGGATGGAGGCTATTTCTATGTAGACTGCTGCCCCAAGTTGAGCAGCCTAAGGGTAATGACCCTGTTCACTAACGTTGTTTTAGTACTAGTATTGAATTAACTCTATATTTTTTAATTCTCAATGTTTATCAAGAGTTCAAAACATATTAAAATCTTCATTTTCAGCAAATAATTATCTGTAATTCTTCTTCTTATACTGCTTCGTTTTAATCAGCTGACTGCTACGTCATACCAATCTCACTTGGCCCTCTATGAGTCCAAAAATATCTCTTTCCTCATTATTTCTCTTCGTCAGATATTTTGCCCTTACAACGATGTCCTCTCGAATCAACTTCTTTCCATTTAATGAGAGCATTGAATTCTTTGAGTTTGATGTCCCAATGAACATGGATCAAGAATGGGTTTTTCTCCAAGGTGGAGCTATTGTGGTTTTTCTGGCAGAAAAATACAGAACGATGTTTTTTTTTTTTTGAAAAGTGATGATATTATTAATAGTCTCACATGAGAGACAAAGGTAAGCTGCAGTGGCTTACAAAACCAAAAAGAGTCCTTGGCGTAAGGACTGGCAAAATCAGATGGTTTCCAACGATAAGGTACATTAGTTGATCATTCATCGTACAATAACACTGGACACACCAAACTAAGAAATCCCTAGTAAGAACCAGCATCGACGTCATAAACAAGAGCCCATTTGAACGTTTTCCACCCCCAAGTCTAATTCAAAGTAACCATTGAAGTTTGAATCTCTTGCAACACCAGCCTTTTCGAGCCCATCCGCAAGTGAGTTAGCTTCACGTCTGATATGGGTGAAGGAGAGGTCCAAAATATTGCTGGCACAGCTTTCAATGGAGTTGGAGATGAGCTTCATGCGCCAAGGGACTTTTTTGTGGTTCTTGGCCCAGACAATTGCCTTAGAGGAGTCACTCTCAACTTCCAATTTATGGGAGGACGCCCGTGAAGAGTCAAGAAAGAACTTAATTCCCCTTTGAATGGCTTGAAATTCAGCAAAGTTAGTCCTCTCTACTCCAGTGGCATGAGAGAAAACACCCCTGATGATGCCTAGGTGATCTCTAATGGCTCCCCCGATGCCTGCAGGCCCTGGCAAGCCTCTAGCCGCTCCATCGAATACAGAAAAATGTGTTAGGTGAGGTTCTTGGATATGAGATAAAGAAGGCACAGTAATATTAGTATAATAATAATAATAATAATAATAATATTTTTTTTTAAATCTCCGTGGTCCAAGTGACCCAGAAAGGTTAATAATGACAAAATTAAGTAAAAAAAAATACAGAAAACTGTGTTATGTGAGGTTCTTGGACATCTTCACATGTTAATTCTTTTTCTCCGCTTAATAATTACTAAATAATTATGCTAATGCATTGGGTTTGATCTGAAATCTGGCAACCGAAGAAAACTGTGTTGTTGATTACATTTCATGGAGATGCTTATTTGTTTTGAATTTTGATGCAGAATAAGCTGTCCAATCCATAGCTTGCGAGATAATCTGAAGAGAAATATGAAATCCCACCATCATCCATCTTACCTCATCAAAATGAAAAAAGGGTCATGGATAATCCAGTTTTCTCTTCCAGTATATGGTCCTCCATCTTGTGCAATCATTGTTTAACTGCTTTAGCTACCCCATTTTTTTCCCTTTTTGACCTTCTGCTACACTGCTTCGAAAACCCTCAGAAAACTTACCCTGCTTCCCTGTCCGAATAGAATGGCTGAAGGTGAACGGTCAGCCTTTCTTGCAGCCAAAAGGTACCTTGTGCTTTCATGATTGCTTTGGTATTCCCTGTCCCTCTTTTTAACCTCTTTCTTTTTTTTTCCTGTCTCCTAGGCATGCAGTTGTAACAGGAGCAAACAAGGGAATTGGTTTTGAGCTATGCAGGAACCTGGCGTCAAAAGGGATCATGGTAGTTTTGACTTCTAGAGATGAGAAAAGGGGACTTGAAGCTGTTGCAAAATTGAAAGATTCTGGTCTGTCTGCTCATGTAGTATTTCATCAACTTGATGTAACAGATCCTTCTAGTATTGCTTCCCTTGCAGATTTTGTCAAAGCTAAATTTGGGAAACTTGATATCTTGGTACCATTGATGATCCATTTCTTCAAAATATCAGCTTTACATTCAATGGTGAAAACCATGTCATTTGTCTTCTCTTTTTTATCTAATAAGTTGCTTGGTTTGATCATGGTTCGTCGGAACCATGTGCAGGTTAACAATGCTGGGATTTTTGGAGCGATTCTACATCCACAGGCTTTTGCCACAGCTACTGAACTTGCTGGTTACTTTGTAAGTATCCTGCATTTCTGTTAATAGTAATTAATGATTGTTACTCATAAATAGTCCTATGTTATAATTAAATGATTATTCTATTTTATGAGTTTGTTATCTTATTTTAACTAAATTCCAAAACTTTGTTCTGGAATAGCATACACATTACTGAGTTGGGAAAGGAGAATAGATGATAAATAGAGCATATAATTTCTTTATGGCCGTGTAGATATGAGAATTTTTCGCTAGTAAACAAAGGGATTATTTAAATTTTTTTCTTATCATGCAGCCAACTGAAGAGCAAGCCAAAGAGTATGAGATTGGAACTCAAACTTTTGAGTTGGCGGAAGAATGCTTGAAAACCAACTACTATGGTGCAAGAAGAATGGTTGAAGCATTTGTTCCCCTTCTCCAGTTATCTGACTCACCGAGAATTGTCAATGTTTCCTCTATTATGGGGTTATTGAAGGTACATGATCCTGATAAACTAATTTAATGCAAAGATGAAACGAAGCTCGAACTTGAAACTGGTTGCAGTCCATCATTTACTCTGAGTTCCCATGGTTTCATACCATTAGATCAAACTAAATAATTCTTAGGAGGTTTGGCAAAAGGTTTATCTCTCATCTCTCATCTCTCATCTCTCATGTTGTTTTTTTTCCAGAATATACCCAGTCAGTGGGCTAAGGAAGGATTAAGTGATGTCGAAAGTCTTACAGAGGATCGAGTGGATGAAGTTTTGAAGCAGTTTCTTAAAGATTTTAAAGAAGGATCATTAAAAGCTAAAGGTTGGCCTACGTATTTCTCTGCCTATACACTCTCTAAAGCAGCAATGAATGCCTGCACAAGGATTCTGGCCAAGAAGTACCCAAGTTTCCTTGTTAATTCCATTGGCCCAGGCTTTGTGAAAACTGATATAACTTGCAATATTGGGGTCCTAACTGCTGCTGAAGGAGCTGAAAATGTTGCCAGGCTAGCACTGCTGTCAAATGATGGGCCTTCAGGCCTCCTTTTCATCAGGAAGGAAGTCTCATGTTTTTAAAGAATATGATTCCTTCCAATCTTGTAGATGAAGATGAAATCTACAGTTAGCTATGTGTTAAACAAATTGTAGCTTTTACTGTCATCGAGATTCATGTTTTATGGCATCGAAACCTTAATAATTCTGGAAATAAAAGGATTTTGTAGTTTATATAATTTTGACAAAAATGGAGTCTGCAATGCATGGCATGCACGAAACTTTAGCATGGGTGGCCCGCTTAGCTTCTTAATAAGGAGGGAATAGCCCTTCCCCCAACCAAACATGCCATCAAAGCTAGAGTACATTACTTTGAAAGGGGATGACGACTGATAATTCCTTTTTGGAGTTACTCGGCTGAATCCTTTTACTTGTACTCACCGCCTTTGACACTTTCAATTAATCTATTTTGTCAACAACAGTCTCAGTCTAACTGGTTCCTTGATCATTTGGAATATTGGCACTAGTCAACAAGACAAAAACCTTAGTACAATTATGTCTCGAATTCAGTGCTTCCTCAAAGCTTAAGTCCAAGATTTACACAAGTTGCAGAGTCAATTGTCTGATGTTTCTCGTACTACTACCTTCAAAGAAATGAAACTGTGGGAGCATCAACAGAAAAAACAGAAGGGAAACTTGTGGATATGAATATATGCAGGTCAACATCGAGTAGAGTAGATTTTGGGTACAGTCCTACAATGACATGGAAATTGCATTTCAAATTGAACTTATTGATTGATCTGAAGAATTTTCTTCCTTTGCCAATCATGTTTTTACCTTCTAATTTGCTGCATTGAATGGGTCAACATTCGCAGCAGCCACGACCTTGCTACAGCTCTTCAGTCAGTCTTTGCTACAGTTACAGCTCTGACTATTCTTTGTTTATTGTGACCACACGTTTTCTGTCGGTGCCCTCTTCGAGTTGTTTATAAAGCACCAACTCATACAGGATCTCTCGCTCTCGCATTCCTCAGAATCCCCGAGATAGAGAATAAGAAGAATGGCAGAAACATGCAACTTTCTTGCAGCAAAGAGGTAATTAACCCTGTGATTTAAATGCTTCTTTCTTTACACGTCTTAGCATACTTTTTTTTTCCCTTGTTTCAGGTATGCAGTGGTGACTGGAGCAAACAAGGGAATTGGATTGGAAATATGTAGGCAGTTGGCTTCAAAAGGAGTCATGGTGGTGTTGACTGCTAGAGACGAGAACAGGGGCCTTGAAGCTGTTGAGAAGCTGAAGGAGTCTGGTGTGTCTGATAATGTGGTTTTCCACCAGCTTGATGTGACAGATCCTGTTAGCATTGCTTCACTTGCAGATTTCATCGGGACCCAATTCGGAAAACTTGATATCTTGGTATAAGTCGTCATCTGTTTTCTTTTCTAAACATTGGTTTAACATTACAAAGCCAAAAGAAGCAAGTAATATTATGAGAATGATGGAATCTCGTGCAGGTCAACAATGCAGCGATTCCTGGAGTCATTATGAACTATGACAGTTTCGCCAGAGCTGTTGAACGTTTTGGGGATTGGGTAAGTCTTCCTTTCCATCTGTATCACTACTGCACCTTGTCTTCAGCTCATTTTTGGAGTTCAAATTAAGACATTAATGCAAGTATATGTTAGCATGATTGGTCATACAGATTGAAGTTCAAATCTTGTTTAAGACTGATGAAGGATCAAGCAGAATTTATATTCCAAATTCATGGGAATGATTTTCCATCCAAACTAGCTTCAAGTTGCTGCCTTATACTAGAATTAGATACCAATATATACCCCATAATTTGCTCTATTTATTTTTTAAAAATGAAACAGAGCTTTACTTAAATGGAATTTTAACTTCTAACAATCTGCTTACTCAAAGGAATTGCTAACAAAGTAAAAATCCTTTCTGGATGCAGCCAACTGGGGATCAAGTCTGGAATGAGATTATTACTGCTCAAACTTATGAGCTTGCAGAAGAGTGCCTGAAAACGAACTATTATGGTATGAAAAGAATGGTTGAGGCACTTGCTCCCTTCCTCCGGCTATCTGATTCCGCAAGGATTGTAAACGTTACCTCTTATCTCGGACTACTGCAGGTACAGAACCTTGAAAAGTAGAAGTTTAAGTATCCTGGAGAGACAATGAATCTAGTTTGAAAACCATCTGTGTCTTTGTCTTGGTCTTGAAATGTAGGTTTAGTCGTACAAAAGGTACTAAAGTAGATGACTTAAAGTTGAAAATGGATAAAACACAGTGACATCCCATTCTGTCTCTGTTCTTTCTATTTTCATCACAACTCTGTTTCAGTATTGCTATGCTAATTGTCTTAGCTCCAAACATTTATAAATGATTACCTGTTTTGACTTTTAAGCAGAAGTTTTCATTCTTTTTTTTTTTTCTTGTCTTGTTGCTTCAGCTTATGTCCAATGAATGGGCCAAGGGAGTGTTGAGCGATGTGGAAAGCCTCACAGAAGAGAGAGTTGAAGAAGTTTTGAACGTGTTTCTAAAAGATTTCAAAGTGGGAAGGATGAAATCCAAAGGTTGGCCAACTTATATTGGACCAACTGCTTATTCTGTTTCAAAAGCAGCTATGAACGCATACACAAGGGTGCTGGCCAAGAAGTACCCCAGTTTCTGGGTCATTTGTGTTGCCCCAGGCTTTGCCAAAACGGATATAACTGGCGGTACTGGCTATTCAACTGCTGCAGAAGGAGCAGAGAATGTAGTGAGACCGGCGTTGCTACCTACTGCTGGGTCGTCTGGCCTTTTCTTCAATCGCCAAGAAGTTTCAGATTTTTGAAGGATAATGATCCATTACTTTGGCGAGGATGAAAACAACACTTCGCCATGTGCCACTTTCACTGTGCTTCCTCTCTATATATGCACAATAAAAATGAGGAAAAAATTATGTAAAAAGGACTGCTAAATGCTAATGAAAACTCTGTTACAAACTGAACATTTCTGGGCTATGTTTCTATTTTACCTATCTCAAATGGTTAACTGTCACTAGGTTTTTGGCCTTGGCAGCTCACACCCAAGACATGAAAAAGACAGCGGAAATGTTCTTGTTTCTCCATACAGGTTCTACAGTTCTAAATTACAGATCCTAATAACCTAGAATGGACAGCTAAATCTACTTTGTTGGTACAAAAAAATGGAGTTCTGAAACATTTAATATATTTTTGTTGGAATTTATGGAGATGAAGACATGCAGTTCATGAAGAACTGGTCTAATGCAGAAAACAGAAGAGCAGCAGTAAAACCAGAGAGAAAATTGAACTAAGAACTGTAGTACTTGTTCATTAATTGAAACATTAATACGAGCTGAAAATTAAAGAACAACTTACAAAGTAAACAGTATTTTTGACACTGCATCACAATATCTCAACGCAGAGTCCAAACATCAACTCTTTACATGCCTTGGGGGAATTCTGACATGGACAAAGACAGTGAGCAAACTGTCAAACACAAAACTACAAGACATGATCATTCTAGCTAGCACGCGACACTGCATACTGGGTCTTCAATGCAAGTTTCAATTCAACAATTTTTAACAAACTATGATAGATACGTTCGAGAGTTCTCGGCCCTGCTTTGATTAGAGAAGTGAAGGGGTGAAAGTCTAATGCAATGTTAGTATCTCCCGCCCAACTCTGAATCAAACGGCTGAAGCAAAAGCACAAGAAACATAAAGTTGCCATACTCCATTTTTGGGGTCCACACTTTCGGTATGGCGGAGAAAATTAAAGAAAAATACAACCTTTAATAAAAGCTAAAGCAACCCAACAAGCGTCTCTTTGTTCCGTATCAACTGAAGCAATTCCTTCGTCATGGCGGAGTCCTTTCAAAGGTAGATTTTTCTTTCATGGCGATTTTGTAATACAGTTAAGTCCAAAGCTATAACACCCTTTTGCTTTGTTATGTTTTGTTTTTTGTCCTGCCAGGTATGCTGTTGTTACAGGGGCAAACAAGGGGATTGGACTGGAAATATGTAGGCAGTTGGCCTCCAAAGGGGTCATGGTGGTCTTAACTGCTAGGGATGAGAAGAGGGGTCTTGAGGCTCTTGAAAAGCTGAAAGACTCTGGTCTCTCTGATCATCTAGTTTTTCACCAGCTTGACGTGGCAGACCCTGCTAGCATCACTTATCTGGCAGATTTTGTGAAAAACAGATTTGGGAAGCTTGATATCTTGGTATCAACTTATGTCACGTAGCCAGTTACCTGCATTTTTGTGCTATGTATTTCTTTTCTTTTCTTTTTTTTTTTTTATAAATATAAGATGGCAGATTCTCAAACTTGCAATAAGGGAAATATCCAAAATATAATACTATGTGAGTGGAGTACCAAAAATAAATACTATATGTGACTGGAATGTTTGAGCTTCTGCAGGTGAATAACGCTGGTATAGGGGGAACTACAGTGAACTATGATGCTTTAAGAGCTTCAAGTATTTCTGCTAGTGAGGTAATTAAGCTATCCGGAAGGAATTTTTGTTTCTCTTTGCCACTTCCTATTTGTTAATTACTTTGGGGCCTCCTTTGAAATGACGGAGAATGAGAACTTCACAATTATGTTACTTTGATTTCTCAGTTGCAAAAATGGCAAACAAAAAAAAAAAAAAACAAAGGTGTTAGCAATTGTTAAAACCATTTCTTAGTTCCTTCCATAACCATTTGACATTTCGTGTTAAGTGGCAAGTCTGGTCGCCCCATGGTCTGAAGTGTGCTTGACATTAGTCTTCAGTTTGAACAACTAACCTTTGAAGATACTTAGCCAGAAGAGATCAGGCAATTAAAAACTGTGGGTCAGACCTGTTTTGTTATAAAATTTGAATGGATGCAAGGCAGCAGTTTTCTTTTAGGTTGGTTTGGGATTGTGTTAATCTGTCTTCCAGGATATCTTACTACTTGAGTTTCTCCTACAAATGCAGAAAGATCTGACAACCGTTTGGAGTAAAGTGCTGTCTCAAACTTACGAGGCAGGAGAAGAATGCCTGAAAACAAACTACTATGGCGCTAAAAGAACAGCTGAGGCGCTTGTTCCCTTACTCCAGTTATCTAACTCTCCAAGGATTGTTAATGTTTCCTCTCTCTTGGGCAAGTTAATGGTACTATTTTGACACCAACACTTAAAAGAAAAAATTCCAGTCATCCTCGTAAAAAAAAAAATCTACCAGTCCAGCTTGCTAATGAGAACTGTCAGGATTAAACTCTACAAAAACTGACCACAAAGTTTCTTGTGACTTTGTCTCAGAATATACCGAGTGAACAGCTCAAGGGAGTATTAAGGGATGTTGATACAGAAGAGAAACTCGATGAGTTACTCTCTGAGTTTCTAAAGGATTTTAAGGAGGGTTCATTAGAAAGTAAAGGTTGGCCAACGTACTGCTCTGCGTACACAGTCTCAAAAGTAGCCATGAATGCTTACACAAGGATTCTAGCCAAGAGGTACCCAAAATTCAGAATCAATTGTGTTTGCCCTGGCTTTGTCAAAACAGATATAAATTTCAATACTGGTAATATAAGTGTTGAAGAAGGTGCTGCGACTCCCGTTAAGTTAGCACTCTGGCCAAATGGTGGTCCTTCTGGCCTCTTTTTCGTGCAGGGTGAACCTGCATCCTATGAATGAGATTACTGATAAAAATAACAAAATCTCATCAGAGAGGTGAAACTAGTACATGAGGACTTTTTTCACATTCTCTCATTATCAAGTACAATAAGGATGCTTTAAAAATTCAAATGATGTAATTTTCTTAGCCAAACTTAAATTCCCGTGTATGTAGAAATATTCTACAAAAAGTTAAATAAGATCTGTTTATAAGACATCTATATTTCTATATTTGTCATGTTCATTGGTCCAGCAATTTTTCGGATTTAAACCATAAGACTCTTAAAAGATCAAGCTCAAATTATTAGTAATAATGAACTTGGATTATTACATAAGTTTTAATAATTATACTCATATTTGATGTAGGATGTGGATATCACAATCTCACCCACTTAAATCCTTGACAGGGACATCAAGCAAAATTTATATTCCAAATTCATGGGAATGTTTTCCCATCCAAACTAGCTTCAAGTTACCGCCTTGCTAGAATTAGATACCGATATATACCCCATAATTTGCTCTATTGTTAAAAGTTATTAACAATCTGCTTACTCAAAGGAATTGCTAACAAAGTAAAAATCCTTTCTGGATGCCGCCAGCTGGGGATCAAGTCTGGAATGAGATTATTACTGCACAAACTTATGAGCTAGCAGAAGAGTGCCTGAAAAAGAACTACTATGGTATAAAAAGAGTGGTTGAGGCACTTGCTCCTTGCCTCCGGCTATCTGATTCCGCAAGTATTGTAAACGTTACCTCGTATCTTGGAGTACTGCAGGTAAAGAACCTTGAAATGTAGAAGTTTTAGTATCCTCGAGAGACGATGGATCTAGTTTGAAAACCATCTGTGTCTTTGTCTTGGTCTTGAAATGTAGGTTTAGTCATACAAAAAGTACTGAAGTAGATGACTTAGAGTTGAAAATGGATAAAACACACTGACATCCCATTCTGTCCCTGTCATTTCCATTTTCATCAAAACTCTGTTTCAGCATTGCTATGCTAATTGTCTTAGCTTCAAACATTTATAAATGATTACTTGTTTTGACTTTTGAGCAGAAGTTTTCATTTTTTTTTTTTTTTGTCTTGTTGGTTCAGCTTTTGTCCAATGAATGGGCCAAGGGAGTGTTGAGCGATGTCGAAAGCCTCACAGAAGAGAGAGTTGAAGAAGTTTTGAACGAGTTTCTAAAAGATTTCAAAGAGGGAAGGATGAAATCCGATGGGTGGCCAACTTATATTGGACCAACTCATACACAAGGGTGCTGGCCAAGAAGGACCCCAGTTTCTGGGTCAATTGTGTTGCCCCAGGCTTTGCCAAAACGGATATAACTGGCGGCACTGGCTACTTAACTGCTGCAGAAGGAGCAGAGAATGTAGTGAGACTGGCGTTGCTACCTAGTGCTGGGTCTTCAGGCCTTTTCTTCAATCGCCAAGAAGTTTCCGATTTTTGAAGGAAAATGATCCTTTACGACTTTGGCGAGGATGAAAACAACACTTCGCCATGTGCCACTTTCACTGTACTTCCTCTCTATATATACACAACAAAAATGAGAAAAAAATCAACTTAAAAGGACTGCTAAATGCTAATGAAAGCTCTGTTGCCAATTGAATATTTGTGGGCTATGTTTCTATTTTACCTATCTCAGATATTTAACTGTCACTAGGCTTTTGGCCTTGACAGCTCACACCTAAGGCATGGAAAAGACAGCGGAGATGTACCTGTTTTGCCAGACAGGTTCTACAGTCCTAATATCATAGAATAGACAGCTAAATTTACTTTGTCGGTGCAAACATATGGAGTTCTTAAACGTTTAATAAACTTTTAATAAGCTATGTTAGATACGTTAGAGAGTGCTCGGCTCTGCTTGGATTAGAGGAGTAAAAAGCCTTAATGAAAGGGGTGAAAGTCTAATGAAATATTAGCATCTCCTGGCCAACTCTGAATCAAACGGCTGGAGCAAAAGCACAAGAAACATGAAGTTGCCATATCGCTTTCTTGGCTCCACACTTTAACGTATGGCGGAGAAAATTAAAGAAAAATATAAATTTAGCATCATTTGATAATAAAAAAATAATTTGTTAAAAAAATATTTTATAGAAAAATTTAATATTTTTATTATTTAAATAAATTATTAAAAATATTTTTTATTATTTGGATCATTTTATGAAAAATATTTTTCATGAAGGTGGAGTTATTTAGCTGCTAAAATAATAAATAAGAGTTTATTACAAAATAATATTGATATTTGATTTTTATTAATTTGATATCAAAATTAAGAATAAAAATGAAAATAAATAAAATAAATAATGATATTTTTTAAAGCATGTAACCATAAATTTGTTATGAAAATAAACTCTAATTTTTTTAAAAAATTTTAATTTATCACTTTTTTATTATAACTATAAAAATATAAATATTCATCAATTGTATAAGATATTCAAAATCTATACTTACAAATATGTATTTATTAAATGGTGATTATTAAAATATTTTTTATTATAATTATTAGCAAAATTTAAACTTATTATAAATGTATATTCATCAAATAATGATCATTAAAATATTTTTATTATAATTATTAGTAAGATTTATTCTATTTATAAATTAAAAATTTAATTGTATTAAATGGCTTCACTAAAAAATATTTTTTAATTTTAATAGTTTTGTATAATTTAAAAATTAATATTTTAAATTAATTTTTAAAAATTAAATATTTTATTTTTATTTTTTAATATTTTAAAGTAAATATTAATATTTATCAAATTTATATTCAAAAAGTTACTATAAAAATATTTTTACTATTCTATGAAAAATATCTTGTACCTTTCAAGAGCTTTATTGACTCATAAAATAATTTTCATCTAAAATTAATTTTTTATTTGTCAAACAAGCATAAGGCTGAAAACGTGTTTTAAAAAATATTGTAATGCAAAACAAACGGACCCTCAGGTAGAAGCCGAAGCAACCCATTTAGTTTCTCCTTGATCTGTATCCACTAAAGCAATTCCCTCTTAATGGCGGAGTCCTTTCAAAGGTAGCTTTTTCTTTCATGGCGATTTTGTATTTGACACCCAATTAAGTCCAAAGCTCTAACACCCTTTTACTTTTGTTTTGTTTTGTTTTTTCTCCTGTCAGGTATGCTGTTGTTACAGGGGCAAACAAGGGGATTGGACTGGAAATATGTAGGCAGTTGGCCTCCAAAGGGGTCATGGTGGTCTTAGCTGCTAGGGATGAGAAGAGGGGTCTTGAGGCTCTTGAAAAGCTGAAAGACTCTGGTCTCTCTGATCATCTAGTTTTTCACCAGCTTGACGTGGCAGACCCTGCTAGCATCACTTATTTGGCTGATTTTTTGAAAAACAGATTTGGGAAGCTTGATATCTTGGTATCAACTTATGTCATGTAGCCAGTTACCTGCTATTTTGTACTATGTATATATATTTTTTTATAAATATAGGATGACAGATTCTCAAACTTGCAATAAGGGAAATATCCAAAATATATGTGAGTAGAGTACCAAAAATGAATACTATATGTGACTGGAATGTCTGAGCTTCTGCAGGTGAATAACGCTGGTATATTGGGAAGTATAGTGAACTATGATGCTTTAAGAGCTTCAAGTATTTCTGCTACTGAGGTAATTAAGCCATCTGGAAAGAATTTGTTTCTCTTTGACCAAGTTTGAAACTTGCCACTTCCTATTTGTTTAATTACTTTGGGACCTCCCTTGAAATGACAGGAAATGATTATAAACGGGGACTTCACAATTATGTAACTTTGATTTCTCAGTTCACAAAAAAGAAAAAAAGAAACAAAATGTTAAGTGACAAGTCTCATAGCCCCATGATCTGAAGCGTGCTTGAAGTTTCGAAGTTGGTCAAGACAAAATTAGTCTTCAATTTGAACAACTAGCCTATTAAGATATTCAGCCAGAAGAGATCTGGCAATTAAAAACTCTGCGTCAGACCTGTTTTGTTCATTCAATTTTAATGGATGCAAGGCAGTTTACTTGTAGGTTTGGGATTGTGTTATTATGTCTTCCAAGATCCTTTACTAATTGAGTTTCTCTTATAAATGCAGAAAGATCTGACAACCGTTTGGAGTAAAGTGCTGACTCAAACTTACGAGGGAGGAGAAGAATGCCTTCACACAAACTACTATGGCGCTAAAAGAACAGCTGAAGCGCTTGTTCCCTTACTCCAGTTATCTGACTCTCCAAGGATTGTTAATGTTTCCTCTCTCTGGGGCAAGTTAAAGGTACTATGTTGACACCAACACTTAACAGAAAAAATTCCAAACTGACCACAAAGTTTCTTGTGACTTTGTCTCAGAATATACCGAGTGAACAGCTCAAAGGCGTATTTAGGGATGTTGATACAGAAGAGAAACTCGATGAGTTACTCTCTGAGTTTCTAAAGGATTTTAAGGAGGGTTCATTAGAAAGTAAGGGTTGGCCAACTTGTATCTCTGCGTACACAGTCTCAAAAGTAGCCATGAATGCTTACACAAGGATTCTAGCCAGGAGATACCCAAAATTCAGCATCAATTGTGTATGCCCTGGCTTTGTCAAAACAGATATGAGTTTCAATACTGGTAAGTTAACTGTTGAAGAAGGTGCTGCAACTCCTGTTAAGTTAGCACTCTGGCCCAATGGTGGTCCTTCTGGCCTCTTTTTCATGGAGGGTGAACCTGCATCCGATGAATGAGATTACTGACAAAAATAGCGAAATCTCATCAGAGAGGTGAAACTAGTACATGAGGACGATGTTCACATTCTCTCATTATCAAGTACAATAAGAAAGCTTTAAAAATCCAAATGATGTAATTTTCTTTGCCAAACTTGATTCCTATGTATGTAGAAATATTCTACAAAAAGTTAAATAAGATCTGTTTATAAGATATCTATATTTTTATATTTGTCATGTTCATTGGTCCAGTAATTTTTCGGATTTAAACCATAAGACTCTTAAAAGATCAAGTTCAAATTATTAGTAATAATGAACTTGGATTATTACATAAGTTTTAATAATTATACTCATATTTGATGTAGGATGTGAATATCACAATCTCACCCACTTAAATCCTTGACAGGGACATCAAGCAAAATTTATATTCCAAATTCATGGGAATGTTTTCCCATCCAAACTAGCTTCAAGTTACCGCCTTGCTAGAATTAGATACCGATATATACCCCATAATTTGCTCTATTGTTAAAAGTTATTAACAATCTGCTTACTCAAAGGAATTGCTAACAAAGTAAAAATCCTTTCTGGATGCCGCCAGCTGGGGATCAAGTCTGGAATGAGATTATTACTGCACAAACTTATGAGCTAGCAGAAGAGTGCCTGAAAAAGAACTACTATGGTATAAAAAGAGTGGTTGAGGCACTTGCTCCTTGCCTCCGGCTATCTGATTCCGCAAGTATTGTAAACGTTACCTCGTATCTTGGAGTACTGCAGGTAAAGAACCTTGAAATGTAGAA
Organism: Theobroma cacao; assembly: GCF_053813885.1. NCBI lineage: Eukaryota > Viridiplantae > Streptophyta > Magnoliopsida > Malvales > Malvaceae > Theobroma > Theobroma cacao. Next base: position 40,178,946 of record NC_142639.1, on the reverse strand, counting down.
GTTTTAGTATCCTCGAGAGACGATGGATCTAGTTTGAAAACCATCTGTGTCTTTGTCTTGGTCTTGAAATGTAGGTTTAGTCATACAAAAAGTACTGAAGTAGATGACTTAGAGTTGAAAATGGATAAAACACACTGACATCCCATTCTGTCCCTGTCATTTCCATTTTCATCAAAACTCTGTTTCAGCATTGCTATGCTAATTGTCTTAGCTTCAAACATTTATAAATGATTACTTGTTTTGACTTTTGAGCAGAAGTTTTCTTTTTTTTTTTTTTTGTCTTGTTGGTTCAGCTTTTGTCCAATGAATGGGCCAAGGGAGTGTTGAGCGATGTCGAAAGCCTCACAGAAGAGAGAGTTGAAGAAGTTTTGAACGAGTTTCTAAAAGATTTCAAAGAGGGAAGGATGAAATCCGATGGGTGGCCAACTTATATTGGACCAACTCATACACAAGGGTGCTGGCCAAGAAGGACCCCAGTTTCTGGGTCAATTGTGTTGCCCCAGGCTTTGCCAAAACGGATATAACTGGCGGCACTGGCTACTTAACTGCTGCAGAAGGAGCAGAGAATGTAGTGAGACTGGCGTTGCTACCTAGTGCTGGGTCTTCAGGCCTTTTCTTCAATCGCCAAGAAGTTTCCGATTTTTGAAGGAAAATGATCCTTTACGACTTTGGCGAGGATGAAAACAACACTTCGCCATGTGCCACTTTCACTGTACTTCCTCTCTATATATACACAACAAAAATGAGAAAAAAATCAACTTAAAAGGACTGCTAAATGCTAATGAAAGCTCTGTTGCCAATTGAATATTTGTGGGCTATGTTTCTATTTTACCTATCTCAGATATTTAACTGTCACTAGGCTTTTGGCCTTGACAGCTCACACCTAAGGCATGGAAAAGACAGCGGAGATGTACCTGTTTTGCCAGACAGGTTCTACAGTCCTAATATCATAGAATAGACAGCTAAATTTACTTTGTCGGTGCAAACATATGGAGTTCTTAAACGTTTAATAAACTTTTAATAAGCTATGTTAGATACGTTAGAGAGTGCTCGGCTCTGCTTGGATTAGAGGAGTAAAAAGCCTTAATGAAAGGGGTGAAAGTCTAATGAAATATTAGCATCTCCTGGCCAACTCTGAATCAAACGGCTGGAGCAAAAGCACAAGAAACATGAAGTTGCCATATCGCTTTCTTGGCTCCACACTTTAACGTATGGCGGAGAAAATTAAAGAAAAATATAAATTTAGCATCATTTGATAATAAAAAAATAATTTGTTAAAAAAATATTTTATAGAAAAATTTAATATTTTTATTATTTAAATAAATTATTAAAAATATATTTTATTGTTTGGATCATTTTATGAAAAATATTTTTCATGAAGGTGGAGTTATTTAGCTGCTAAAATAATAAATAAGAGTTTATTACAAAATAATATTGATATTTGATTTTTATTAATTTGATATCAAAATTAAGAATAAAAATGAAAATAAATAAAATAAATAATGATATTTTTTAAAGCATGTAACCATAAATTTGTTATGAAAATAAACTCTAATTTTTTAAAAAAATTTCAATTTATCACTTTTTTATTATAACTATAAAAATATAAATATTCATCAATTGTATAAGGTATTCAAAATCTATACTTACAAATATGTATTTATTAAATGGTGATTATTAAAATATTTTTTATTATAATTATTAGTAAGATTTAAACTTATTATAAATATATATTCATCAAATAATGATCATTAAAATATTTTTATTATAATTATTAGTAAGATTTATTCTATTTATAAATTAAAAATTTAATTGTATTAAATGGCTTCACTAAAAAATATTTTTTAATTTTAATAGTTTTGTATAATTTAAAAATTAATATTTTAAATTAATTTTCAAAAATTAAATATTTTATTTTTATTTTTTAATATTTTAAAGTAAATATTAATATTTATCAAATTTATATTCAAAAAGTTACTATAAAAGTATTTTTACTATTCTATGAAAAATATCTTGTACCTTTCAAGAGCTTTATTGACTCATAAAATAATTTTCATCTAAAATTAATTTTTTATTTGTCAAACAAGCATAAGGCTGAAAACGTGTTTTAAAAAATATTGTAATGCAAAACAAACGGACCCTCAGGTAGAAGCCGAAGCAACCCATTTAGTTTCTCCTTGATCTGTATCCACTAAAGCAATTCCCTCTTAATGGCGGAGTCCTTTCAAAGGTAGCTTTTTCTTTCATGGCGATTTTGTATTTGTCACCCCATTAAGTCCAAAGCTCTAACACCCTTTTCTTTTGTTTTGTTTTGTTTTTTCTCCTGTCAGGTATGCTGTTGTTACAGGGGCAAACAAGGGGATTGGACTGGAAATATGTAGGCAGTTGGCCTCCAAAGGGGTCATGGTGGTCTTAGCTGCTAGGGATGAGAAGAGGGGTCTTGAGGCTCTTGAAAAGCTGAAAGACTCTGGTCTCTCTGATCATCTAGTTTTTCACCAGCTTGACGTGGCAGACCCTGCTAGCATCACTTATTTGGCTGATTTTTTGAAAAACAGATTTGGGAAGCTTGATATCTTGGTATCAACTTATGTCATGTAGCCAGTTACCTGCTATTTTGTACTATGTATATATATTTTTTTATAAATATAGGATGACAGATTCTCAAACTTGCAATAAGGGAAATATCCAAAATATATGTGAGTAGAGTACCAAAAATGAATACTATATGTGACTGGAATGTCTGAGCTTCTGCAGGTGAATAACGCTGGTATATTGGGAAGTATAGTGAACTATGATGCTTTAAGAGCTTCAAGTATTTCTGCTACTGAGGTAATTAAGCCATCTGGAAAGAATTTGTTTCTCTTTGACCAAGTTTGAAACTTGCCACTTCCTATTTGTTTAATTACTTTGGGACCTCCCTTGAAATGACAGGAAATGATTATAAACGGGGACTTCACAATTATGTAACTTTGATTTCTCAGTTCACAAAAAAGAAAAAAAGAAACAAAATGTTAAGTGACAAGTCTCATAGCCCCATGATCTGAAGCGTGCTTGAAGTTTCGAAGTTGGTCAAGACAAAATTAGTCTTCAATTTGAACAACTAGCCTATTAAGATATTCAGCCAGAAGAGATCTGGCAATTAAAAACTCTGCGTCAGACCTGTTTTGTTCATTCAATTTTAATGGATGCAAGGCAGTTTACTTGTAGGTTTGGGATTGTGTTATTATGTCTTCCAAGATCCTTTACTAATTGAGTTTCTCTTATAAATGCAGAAAGATCTGACAACCGTTTGGAGTAAAGTGCTGACTCAAACTTACGAGGGAGGAGAAGAATGCCTTCACACAAACTACTATGGCGCTAAAAGAACAGCTGAAGCGCTTGTTCCCTTACTCCAGTTATCTGACTCTCCAAGGATTGTTAATGTTTCCTCTCTCTGGGGCAAGTTAAAGGTACTATGTTGACACCAACACTTAACAGAAAAAATTCCAAACTGACCACAAAGTTTCTTGTGACTTTGTCTCAGAATATACCGAGTGAACAGCTCAAAGGCGTATTTAGGGATGTTGATACAGAAGAGAAACTCGATGAGTTACTCTCTGAGTTTCTAAAGGATTTTAAGGAGGGTTCATTAGAAAGTAAGGGTTGGCCAACTTGTATCTCTGCGTACACAGTCTCAAAAGTAGCCATGAATGCTTACACAAGGATTCTAGCCAGGAGATACCCAAAATTCAGCATCAATTGTGTATGCCCTGGCTTTGTCAAAACAGATATGAGTTTCAATACTGGTAAGTTAACTGTTGAAGAAGGTGCTGCAACTCCTGTTAAGTTAGCACTCTGGCCCAATGGTGGTCCTTCTGGCCTCTTTTTCATGGAGGGTGAACCTGCATCCGATGAATGAGATTACTGACAAAAATAGCGAAATCTCATCAGAGAGGTGAAACTAGTACATGAGGACGATGTTCACATTCTCTCATTATCAAGTACAATAAGAAAGCTTTAAAAATCCAAATGATGTAATTTTCTTTGCCAAACTTGATTCCTATGTATGTAGAAATATTCTACAAAAAGTTAAATAAGATCTGTTTATAAGATATCTATATTTTTATATTTGTCATGTTCATTGGTCCAGCAATTTTTCGGATTTAAACCATAAGACTCTTAAAAGATCAAGTTCAAATTATTAGTAATAATGAACTTAGATTATTACATAAGTTTTAATAATTATACTCATATTTGATGTAGGATGTGAATATCACAATCTCACCCACTTAAATCCTTGACAGGGACATCAAGCAAAATTTATATTCCAAATTCATGGGAATGTTTTCCCATCCAAACTAGCTTCAAGTTACCGCCTTGCTAGAATTAGATACCGATATATACCCCATAATTTGCTCTATTGTTAAAAGTTATTAACAATCTGCTTACTCAAAAGAATTGCTAACAAAGTAAAAATCCTTTCTGGATGCCGCCAGCTGGGGATCAAGTCTGGAATGAGATTATTACTGCACAAACTTATGAGCTAGCAGAAGAGTGCCTGAAAAAGAACTACTATGGTATAAAAAGAGTGGTTGAGGCACTTGCTCCTTGCCTCCGGCTATCTGATTCCGCAAGTATTGTAAACGTTACCTCGTATCTTGGAGTACTGCAGGTAAAGAACCTTGAAATGTAGAAGTTTTAGTATCCTCGAGAGACGATGGATCTAGTTTGAAAACCATCTGTGTCTTTGTCTTGGTCTTGAAATGTAGGTTTAGTCATACAAAAAGTACTGAAGTAGATGACTTAGAGTTGAAAATGGATAAAACACACTGACATCCCATTCTGTCCCTGTCATTTCCATTTTCATCAAAACTCTGTTTCAGCATTGCTATGCTAATTGTCTTAGCTTCAAACATTTATAAATGATTACTTGTTTTGACTTTTGAGCAGAAGTTTTCTTTTTTTTTTTTTTTTGTCTTGTTGGTTCAGCCTTTGTCCAATGAATGGGCCAAGGGAGTGTTGAGCGATATCGAAAGCCTCACAGGAGAGAGAGTTGAAGAAGTTTTGAACGAGTTTCTAAAAGATTTCAAAGAGGGAAGGATGAAATCCGATGGGTGGCCAACTTATATTGGACCAACTTATGCACAAGGGTGATGGCCAAGAAGGACCCCAGTTTCTGGGTCAATTGTGTTGCCCCAGGCTTTGCCAAAACGGATATAACTGGCGGCACTGGCTACTTAACTGCTGCAGAAGGAGCAGAGAATGTAGTGAGACTGGCGTTGCTACCTAGTGCTGGGTCTTCAGGCCTTTTCTTCAATCGCCAAGAAGTTTCCGATTTTTGAAGGAAAATGATCCTTTACGACTTTGGCGAGGATGAAAACAACACTTCGCCATGTGCCACTTTCTCTGTACTTCCTCTCTATATATGCACAACAAAAATGAGAAAAAAATCAACTTAAAAGGACTGCTAAATGCTAATGAAAGCTCTGTTGCCAATTGAATATTTGTGGGCTATGTTTCTATTTTACCTATCTCAGATATTTAACTGTCACTAGGCTTTTGGCCTTGACAGCTCACACCTAAGGCATGGAAAAGACAGCGGAGATGTACCTGTTTTGCCATACAGGTTCTACAGTCCCTAATATCATAGAATAGACAGCTAAATTTACTTTGTCGGTGCAAACATATGGAGTTCTTAAACGTTTAATAAACTTTTAATAAGCTATGGTAGATACGTTAGAGAGTGCTCGGCTCTGCTTGGATTAGAGGAGTAAAAAGCCTTAATGAAAGGGGTGAAAGTCTAATGAAATATTAGCATCTCCTGGCCAACTCTGAATCCAACGGCTGGAGCAAAAGCACAAGAAACATGAAGTTGCCATATCGCTTTCTTGGCTCCACACTTTAACGTATGGCGGAGAAAATTAAAGAAAAATATAAATTTAGCATCATTTGATAATAAAAAAATAATTTGTTAAAAAAATATTTTATAGAAAAATTTAATATTTTTATTATTTAAATAAATTATTAAAAATATTTTTTATTGTTTGGATCATTTTATGAAAAATATTTTTCATGAAGGTGGAGTTATTTAGCTGCTAAAATAATAAATAAGAGTTTATTACAAAATAATATTGATATTTGATTTTTATTAATTTGATATCAAAATTAAGAATAAAAATGAAAATAAATAAAATAAATAATGATATTTTTTAAAGCATGTAACCATAAATTTGTTATGAAAATAAACTCTAATTTTTTTAAAAAAATTTAATTTATCACCTTTTTATTATAACTGTAAAAATATAAATATTCATCAATTGTATAAGGTATTCAAAATCTATACTTACAAATATGTATTTATTAAATGGTGATTATTAAAATATTTTTTATTATAATTATTAGCAAGATTTAAACTTATTATAGATGTATATTCATCAAATAATGATCATTAAAATATTTTTATTATAATTATTAATAAGATTTATTCTATTTATAAATTAAAAATTTAATTGTATTAAATGGCTTCACTAAAAAATATTTTTTAATTTTAATAGTTTTGTATAATTTAAAAATTAATATTTTAAATTAATTTTCAAAAATTAAATATTTTTATTTTTATTTTTTAATATTTTAAATTAAATATTAATATTTATCAAATTTATATTCAAAAAGCTACTATAAAAATATTTTGACTATTCTATGAAAAATATCTTGTACCTTTCAAGAGCTTTATTGACTAACAAAATAATTTTCATCTAAAATTAATTTTTTATTTGTCAAACAAGCATAAGGCTGAAAACGTTTTTTAAAAAATATTGTAATGCAAAACAAACGGACCCTCAGGTAGAAGCCGAAGCAATCCATTTAGTTTCTCTTTGATCTGTATCCACTAAAGCAATTCCCTCTTAATGGCGGAGTCCTTTCAAAGGTAGCTTTTTCTTTCATGGCGATTTTGTATTTGTCACCCCATTGAGTCCAAAGCTCTAACACCCTTTACTTTTGTTTTGTTTTGTTTTTTCTCCTGTCAGGTATGCTGTTGTTACAGGGGCAAACAAGGGGATTGGACTGGAAATATGTAGGCAGTTGGCCTCCAAAGGGGTCATGGTGGTCTTAACTGCTAGGGATGAGAAGAGGGGTCTTGAGGCTCTTGAAAAGCTGAAAGACTCTGGTCTCTCTGATCATCTAGTTTTTCACCAGCTGGACGTGGCAGACCCTGCTAGCATCACTTATTTGGCTGATTTTGTGAAAAACAGATTTGGGAAGCTTGATATCTTGGTATCAACTTATGTCATGTAGCCAGTTACCTGCTATTTTGTACTATGTATATATATATATATTTTTTATATAAATATAGGATGACAGATTCTCAAACTTGCAATAAGGGAAATATCCAAAATATATGTGAGTGGAGTACCAAAAATAAATACTATATGTGACTGGAATGTTTGAGCTTCTGCAGGTGAATAACGCTGGTATATTGGGAAGTATAGTGAACTATGATGCTTTAAGAGCTTCAAGTATTTCTGCTACTGAGGTAATTAAGCTATCTGGAAAGAATTTGTTTCTCTTTGACCAAGTTTGAAACTTGCCACTTCCTATTTGTTTAATTACTTTGGGACCTCCCTTGAAATGACAGGAAATGATTATAAACGGGGACTTCACAATTATGTAACTTTGATTTCTCAGTTCACAAAAAAGAAAAAAAGAAACAAAATGTTAAGTGACAAGTCTCATAGCCCCATGATCTGAAGTGTGCTTGAAGTTTCGAAGTTGGTCAAGACAAAATTAGTCTTCAATTTGAACAACTAGCCTATTAAGATATTCAGCCAGAAGAGATCTGGCAATTAAAAACTGTGCGTCAGACCTGTTTTGTTCATTCAATTTTAATGGATGCAAGGCAGTTTACTTGTGGGTTTGGGATTGTGTGTTATTATGTCTTCCAAGATCCTTTACTAATTGAGTTTCTCTTATAAATGCAGAAAGATCTGACAACCGTTTGGAGTAAAGTGCTGACTCAAACTTACGAGGGAGGAGAAGAATGCCTTCACACAAACTACTATGGCGCTAAAAGAACAGCTGAAGCGCTTGTTCCTTTGCTCCAGTTATCTGACTCTCCAAGGATTGTTAATGTTTCCTCTATCTGGGGCAAGTTAAAGGTACTATGTTGACACCAACACTTAAACAGAAAAAATTCCAAACTGACCACAAAGTTTCTTGTGACTTTGTCTCAGAATATACCGAGTGAACAGCTCAAAGGAGTATTTAGGGATGTTGATACAGAAGAGAAACTCGATGAGTTACTCTCTGAGTTTCTAAAGGATTTTAAGGAGGGTTCATTAGAAAGTAAGGGTTGGCCAACTTGTATCTCTGCGTACACAGTCTCAAAAGTAGCCATGAATGCTTACACAAGGATTCTAGCCAGGAGATACCCAAAATTCAGCATCAATTGTGTATGCCCTGGCTTTGTCAAAACAGATTTGAGTTTCAATACTGGTAAGTTAACTGTTGAAGAAGGTGCTGCGACTCCTGTTAAGTTAGCACTCTGGCCCAATGGTGGTCCTTCTGGCCTCTTTTTCATGGAGGGTGAACCTGCATCCTATGAATGAGATTACTGACAAAAATAGCGAAATCTCATCAGAGAGGTGAAACTAGTACATGAGGACGATGTTCACATTCTCTCATTATCAAGTACAATAAGAAAGCTTTAAAATTCCAAATGATGTAATTTTCTTTGCCAAACTTGATTCCTATGAATGTAGAAATATTCTACAAAAATTTATAAGATAAGATCTATGTTTGTCATGTTCTCTGTTCTGTTCTGATTTGAAAACTAGAAGTTTAGGTGAAATATTAGTTAGGTTAATGGATCAAGCAAAAGGCTAAGCAACAGGATGTTGTTGATTCCATTTTCTTGTGTGCAATCAGGTCCTACTTTGATAAGCAAGAATGGAACGAGCTGGCCAATTAAACATTGTTGAGAAAAAAAAATGTCATATGAAACATAACTTCTCCCAATTATTAAAATAATATGGAGTTCTTAATTATTTAATAAATTATTATGAAGTATATGTCCAAATATGCTGGAGACTCCTCCAATCTGCTTTGATTTGTAGTGAATCAAACAGCTCAAGCAAAAGCACAAGCAACATAAAGTTACCACCTCCGTTTCTGTTTGCAAATGGTGTCCCACTTGCATAAGCGGAGAAAATGAAAGAAACCATAAAAAGAGAATTCTGAAAAGACATCAAAACATTAAGTAATTTGTTTTGAGAATGAAACCAAGTAATTACGAATCTTTTCTGTTGTGTTCATCAGTGCAACTATTGGCCAGGCAAAAGAGATAGGGTCTTTAAGAAAACCTGAGGCAACCCCGCTAACTTCTCTTTGTTTCACACTCGCTAATCATGGCGGAGTCCATGCAAAGGTAGCAATTTTCTTTCATGGAGGTTCTCTATTTGCCATACAGTAACATGCCTTTCTGGTTGCTGAGTTCTTTTCCTTCTGTCAGGTATGCAGTTGTGACAGGGGCAAACAAGGGCATTGGACTTGAAATATGTAAGCAGTTAGCCTGTAAAGGGATCACGGTGGTGTTAACTGCTAGAGATGAGAAAAGGGGTCTTGAGGCTCTTGAAAATCTGAAACACTCTGGTCTCTCGGATCATCTAGTTTTCCACCAGCTTGATGTGGCCGACCCTGCAAGCATCGCTTCTCTAGCAGATTTTGTGAAGAAACAGTTTGGGAAGCTTGATATCTTGGTATCAACATACATACCATACCATACCATATTTGCCAGAATCCTGCTTTTTTTTAATACATTTATTTCTTTTCTTGATTTTGGGTGATGAAAGAGATTCTCTTAATATACAATGACTCTTTCCCTGCCCATAATTCCAGGAAATAAAACCTACTAATTAAAAGTTTTTGATTTTCTGAGACTAAAATTTGACCTCCTGCAGGTGAACAATGCCGGGATAGTAGGAGTAAACATTGATGCTTTAAACGCTTCAGACATTTCCGGTGCTCAGGTAAGTCATCAGGACTGATCATTTATGTCTCCTTCACCAAAATTTGAAAAGTTCAGGGTGTCTTTACTTATTTATCTATTTATCTATTCATTGTTTGATATCCATCAACAGTTTTTCCAAAGTTTGAAATGTTTAGGCTTTCATTTATTATGTCTTTCAGAAAGCCTGACAACCTGAGTTTCTTCTTACCCATATGAAATATAGGAAGGTTGGAATACCATTTGGAGTAAATTGAGTGCAACTTACGAGGCAGCAGAAGAATGCCTGAAAACAAACTACTATGGCGCTATAAGAACAGCCGAAGCACTTATTCCCTTGCTGCAGTTATCTGACTTACCAAGGATTGTAAACGTTTCCTCCTCTGTGGTCATGTTAAAGGTAGAATCCCTACAGAAACCAAACCCTCTAAAGAGTAATTCCTGGCTTTCAGATACTATGACAGAGGATTGAATAGAAAGTTTCTTCTCACCTTTGTTGATCAGCATACTACCGGTGAACGGCTCAAAGGAATATTAACTGGTTTTACCACTGAAGAGAAGCTGAACGACTTCCTCACTGAATATCTGAAAGATTTTAAGGAGGGTTTACTAGAAAGTAAAGGTTGGCCAACCGCCTTCTCTGCCTATACAGTCTCAAAAGTAGCCATGAATGCCCACACAAGGATTCTGGCCAAGAAGTATCCGAATTTCTGCATCAACTGTGTTTGCCCTGGCTTTGTCAAAACAGATATAAATTTCAATACTGGTAAGTTAACTGTTGAAGAAGGCGCCGCAAGTCCTGTTAAGATAGCACTATTGCCAAATGGTGGTCCTTCTGGCCTTTTCTTCAATCGGAATGAACCTGCAAGTTTCGACTCAGATAATTGATGCTACTGCTATAAATAATACAATCTCACCAGAGATGCAACGCAGCTTTCGTTTTCTCTCATCCTGTCCCAGTACAATGAAATCGCATAAGAAATCTTGTGGTGTAACTTTCTTTTGCAAAGTTTGTTTTGTAAATTCCCAATTTATGTGGGTCAATTACACCATATGGTTAATGCACAGTGGACAATTTGCATAGGACTAGAATTTTGGTTTGTTATTTCTAAGCATTTTTCGTTTAAATTTCACTAAAATGAGAAAAATTAGGTTTACCCATCATCTTGAGAGGTAATTAATTTCAAGAAAATAAAAAAAAAATTTCTGAAACTTTCCGCTTGAAGTATGGTCTCTAATAAGTAGTAGTATTTGGTAAAATTTGAATATCTAAACTGTTAGACTTTAGATAAATGAACTAATTCTTAGCTATTAATTTAAAGTGTTAAATCTATAGGAGATTGATAGAATAAAGCAGTATACTTAAATAATACAAATTTTAAGACATGAGTATATGTTTCTCATTAAAATATTTGTACCACTATATGTGACTTGTTATGTTTAATGATTGAAAAAATAGTCTAAAGAGCAAGTATGAACTGAAGAAATCATTGTGTAGGTCCCTTTCTGTAAGCTGATTGAACTGATGATCCTTCTATTAGCTATTGCCCCGTACAAATTGGTAACCTGGGTTTTTCCACCACAACTATATTTGCATATTCCTGCACACCACAAAAAACAGAGGAGGGTTCTTATTTCTCACTACCAGAGTCCAGACCAGTCAGAAGAGGGCCAGAAGAGAGCTCTTTCTATTTCTCCTCATCAATGGCAGAAGTAAGGAAGAGGTAGTAATTTTTTCTTCGATAGGAAAGGACATTCAACCTGAAATCAATTGATTTTGGATGGAGTGGCACTTACTTTACTTATGTAGGCAGGATGCTCTCAACTTACCAGATTTGAGATTTCTTTATCACCACTTTAATACATAGCATCTGTAGTGCTTGTCCTGTTTTTAATTCTCTGAACCATTTTTGCTTTTCTTCTCAGATATGCAGTGGTTACTGGCGCAAATAAGGGAATTGGATTGGAAATATGTAAACAGCTAGCTTCAAAAGGAATCACGGTGTTGTTAACTGCTAGAGATGAGAAGAGGGGTCTTGAAGCTGTTGAAAAGCTGAAACAGTACGGCCTATCTGATACTGTAGTTTTTCATCAACTTGATGTTGCAGACCCTGCTAGTATTGCTTCTTTGGTAGACTTCATCAAAAAACAATTCGGAAAGCTTGATATTTTGGTATCATTTCAGTTCCAACTTACTGCAAAATTGGGATCTCTTTAGTATGAATTTTCAGTTAATCTGCCCTCCCACCCCTTTTTATTTTCTATTTTAGCTCTTTTCCTTTATCATTTGATATTGAATGATTAGAGACGCTGGAGTCTTGTGCAGGTGAATAATGCAGGAATTAATGGCGTAGAAGCCGATGCTGATGCTCTTAGAGCTGCAGGTTTTGCTCAGGTAATCTCCTAAATAAGACAAGGTTATAAGTACTTAGTGGTGAATAATACAATTTGATCCAAAAAACCTGTCCTTAATGTCCGAAGATGCTTTAGAATACTCTTCGAATATCAAAGTTTCATTCATTGATGCAGCGTGCTGCACAACTAAACTGGAGTTAGAACTTAGAAATTACTAAATCCTATTCTTAAAATTCTTACCTAACAATTTCACATTTTAAGTTAAATGGAAAGTCTCACAGCCCATGATCTCACACGTATCCATGCTTTAATTTGGAGTTTGAAAGTTCATTCGGTCAAGGTAAAAGTGGTCGAACGGTTGCTTAATTGGATTCTCAGATTGTACAATTAGCCTTAAAGATATTCAGCAAGATGATATTTGACCAATGGGAAACAGCAGTTCAGTCCTGTTTTTTTTCAGTAGTAATAAAGGAAAGGCTTTTTACTTGTTTGGGCTTCGTTTATTATGTCTTTCAGAAAGCCTGACAACCTGAGTTTCTTGTTACAAATATGAAATATAGGAAGGTTCAAGTACCATTTGGAGTAAAGTAAGTCAAACCTACGAGGCAGCAGAAGAATGCCTGAAGATAAACTACTATGGCGCTAAAAATACAGCCGAAGCACTTGCTCCCTTGTTGCAGTTATCTGACTTACCAAGGATTGTAAATGTTTCCTCCTCTGTGGTCATGGTAAAGGTAGAATCCTTACAGAAACATAACCCTCTAAAGAAATAATTCCTGGCTTTCTGATACTATAATAGAAGATTGACCAGAAAGTTTCTTCTCACCATTGTTTCAGCGTATGACCGGTGAACGGCTCAAAGGAATATCAACGGGTTTTACCACAGAAGAGAAACTGGACGACTTGGTCGCTGAATATCTAAAAGATTTTAAGGAGGGTTCACTAGAAAGTAAAGGTTGGCCAACCGCCCTCTCTGCCTATACAGTCTCAAAAGTAGCCATGAATGCTCACACAAGAATTCTGGCCAAGAAGTATCCGAATTTCTGCATCAACTGTGTTTGCCCCGGCCATGTCAAAACAGATATAAATTTCAATACGGGTAAGTTAACTGTTGAAGAAGGGGCCGCGAGTCCTGTTATGTTAGCACTCTTGCCAAACGGTGGTCCTTCTGGCCTTTTCTTCAATCGGAGTGAACCTGCAAGTTTCGACTCAGAAAATTGATACTAGTGCCATAAATAATGCAATCTCATCAGAGATGCAACGCAGCTTCCATTTCCTCTCATTTTGTCCAGTACAATTAACATGCATAAGAAATCTTGTGTGGTGTAACTTTCTTTTGCCAGGCCACCGTGGATGTAATGATGGTCTTCAAACAATGTGCTTGCTTAATTAAATAATCTTGGTCTTACCACAAAAAACCAACGATTAATTTATTCTCAGTTAGCACCAATAAAACTTTGTGTTTGAACGTGGAAGTATTCCCTGGGAGATTGCGTAGGATACGAAGCATTTGATTGTAACAACATTTATTTGTTTGTTTATTTTGGTTTGAGGAAATTTGTGGAATCAGATCGTTGATGACAATAGAAGTATGAACATACTAAAAAATTACAAAAGCAAAAAATAAAGAAAATTACATCAGTCATACATTGTTAGAAATTTTGAGAAGAAAGAAGAGTATGATTTTGAGGAAGTGAATAAAACATTTTCTTTAAGATATTTTTTCAACCTCAATGATACAATAAAGTTTTTAACACACTTATCAGAATTATGAAAATGAGAATGTAAAAACCTTGTTTATATAATAAATAAAGGTACACGTTTTTTTAATATAAACAGTCATTTCCTTTTATAACAAGACAATTCAAAAACTATTTCCTTTCATAATACAATTGTTTCTAAACAATTATTTTTAATAACCTTTTATAATACAACTGTTCATAAAAATTATATTTAACAACCTTTCATAATACAACTATTTAAAAGTTATATTTAATAAGGTAATTATTTGCAATTCTTTAGTCACAACTCTTCATCAATAAGACAAATATTAACAAACTATCTAACAAGCAAGATCAAGAAAATTTCATCAATCATGTATGAAATTTCTAGAATTGTTGTTTGTATTTGTTTGATTTTGACTGCTATCATACTATCTCTTTGACATTATATAAAATAAAATTAATTTAAAGCATATAAATATAGAAAGAACAAACGAGTAAAACAACTATGTCAATCTTAAAAACCAATTAAAGTAACCCAAGACAATTGATAGGTTTTACGAATTAATTTTACTGATGAGATGTTTTGAAAATTTTGACTAGTTGATTCAAATATAGATGTAGTTAAATTTTTTTGAAAAAATTTTCTATGAAATACAAATATTTTTTACTTTTCTCTTTCTTGAATAGCAAGTGGCACATTCTGAATGTCACAAAACCCACTATGCTAATAGTGGCTTGAATATCTAGAAAACTCACTACCCTACTAGACTACTCCAATTAAATCAAGTATTCTAGAGTAATCCTCCTACGTGACCTATATATATGAGCTCAAACAATTCATTAAAGAACACACATTTTGGGAAAATCAATAGTCTCTCCCTCTTTTTAAATATTACCTCTAAATTCTCCGAGCTCTTCTCCTACTTTATCCTTTGCTTTTCCACCTCTCTTTTTACCATTATATCTATTACCCATTGTCACAACACTCAATATTTTAAAAATGACTTTAATCTTCCTATTATTGTTTCCAACATATTTTGTTTTACTTGTTGCAACACCACTCTCTACCTATTAAAAAAAACTCATTTAAATTGTTAATTAAGCTTTTATCCAGATAAGATACAATTGTTGAGTTGATTTGCGACTCAAAAGTTGAAGATTTTTATTAGGTGAAGTTCTTGATTAAAAAATTACCTTGAAAACTGGAAAACTTATTAGAAAAGTTGAGCAACCATGCTAGATTTCGTTAAAACATCTTATGTTTATGCTGTTATTGAAAACATTTTATATACTTGTTCTTAGCACTTCAAAAAAAAAAATTGTTAAGCTTTTAGAGGCAACTTTTAGAGAGTAACAAATTAGAGCTTTTAAGTGCACAACAAGAAAACTTACATGTGTTTGATTGGATCATTGATCCTATGCTTGGGATAGTTTTGGAGTTGAAAAGTTGATTGGAAGTACAGCATAATATTGCATTTCAATGGCACTGGTAGATATGCTCCAAGTAACCAGTTCATTACCAATTTATGTGTCACTGCACAATTGTCAATTCTTTGCTTTTTTAAGTCATGCATTCCTCCCTTTTGCCATTTTGAAAATAATTGTATATTATAAAACTAGTCTTCGACCTATTAACATTTTAAGGAATTTGATGTATAACTTCAGAAACACAACTACATATTTTGATCCTCAGCATTAGCAATATTTAAAACATAAGGATTTTTATACCACTTGTAAAGAGATTGACGACTAAGATGAAGAAGCTAAAAAACAACGAAGAGAAGATGGGATGCCCAATAAAAGTGGGAAAGCAATGCAAAAGGAATATTAAGAGAATTTTTAACATAAAATTGATGAAAAAAACTGAATTCATCATATGATTTTCAATTTTCAAATTGTAAATAATTTATAATCACCGATGAGTGGTATATATATTAGAAAATTATTTTAAAAAATGTATTGAATAAACATAATTTATTTATAAAGATCTTGAACGTGTTTAAATTCAAGGAAAGGTTTACCTTGAGTCACTAGCATAAAAATATAACGATATTAGTCTTTGAATAATCTTCTTGAACTATTAAACTCAAATTATGTTTCTCATATTTGAATTTGTTATATTTGATGATTGGCCAAGCAAAAAAAAATATGGAGTCTAAAAAGTAAGTATGAAGTACATCTTCCTATTTAAAAAAATATGAATTGGGAACTTCTATTTTGAAAAAAATGAGTCTTATTTATGAGCTGCTTGGACCTATCCTTCCTTTTGTCGTCTATCGCCCACAAAAAATTGGTTACGTGGGGTTTTCCACTTCCATTAAATCTAGGCAATCATGTAACCACAAAAGAAAATAAAATAAACCAGATAAACATAAGAAGAAAAGCACCCCGAAAGCAACAAGTACGTTGCTTCTTATTTTGTAGAGGCTGAGGATATGTTTTTGGCACATTAAATGGTAGGCTGACTTTTTTGAGCATGAAAGACTTGAGCACGCATTGCAATGTCAGAGCTGCAATTCTGTCAAAATATGTCTGTCATTTGGTAAAAAATCATACTGCTGCCCATGGTTTCTAGTTTACTAATGACTAGTTAATTTGTAACTAGATTTAATTTAAGTTATGTCGGTTACTGTATACTATAAATAGATGTATCAGCTGTTGATGCAAGTGAATGAAGTTTTGTCAGTGTTCATGTTCTTCCTTTTTTAAAAAAGGGTTCCGACATATTTTCTAACTTCCAGAGTGCAGGCCAGAAGAGGGTTCTTTCTATTTCTCCTTATCAATGGCAGAAGTAACGAAGAGGTAGTAATTTTGGCTTCCATATGTGCTGTCTCCACGCTTTCAGGGTAACACAGCACCAATAACCTTTGTTCTGTTTTTAATTCTCTGAACCATATTTCTTTTTTTTCTCAGATATGCAGTGGTTACTGGTGCAAACAAGGGAATTGGATTGGAAATATGTAAACAGCTAGCTTCAAACGGAATCACGGTGTTGTTAACTGCTAGAGATGAGAAGAGGGGTCTTGAAGCTGTTGGAAAGCTGAAACAGTGCGGCCTATCTGATAATGTAGTTTTTCATCAACTCGATGTTGCAGATCCTGCCAGTATTGCTCCTTTGGTAGACTTCATCAAAACACAATTTGGAAAGCTTGATATTTTGGTATTATTTCAGTTCCAACTTACTGCAAAATTGGAATCTCTTTAATATGAATGTTTCAGTTAATCTGCCCCCCTCCCCTCCCCTTTATTTTTCTTTTTTAATTCTTTTACCTGTTCATTTGATTGAATGATGAGAGACGCTGGGGTCTTGTGCAGGTGAATAATGCAGGAATTAGTGGCGTAGAAGCCGATGCTGATGCTATTAGAGCTGCAGGGTTTGGTAAGGTAATCTCCTGTATAAGACAAAGTTATAAGTACTAATTAAGTAGTGAACAATACAAGGTTGATCCAAAAAACCATCCTTAATGTCTGAAGATGATTTAGAATATACTCTTAGAATATCTAAGTTCCACTCATCGATGCAGCCTGGTATACAACTAAACTGGAGTGAGGTAATGACTCAAACATCCCAGTTGTCTGAGGAATGCGTTGAGACAAACTACTATGGTGCCAAAAGAATGTGTGAATCGCTTATTCCCCTTCTCCAGAAATCTGATTCACCAAGGATCGTAAATGTTTCCTCCTTCATGGGAAGGTTAGAGGTAAACACGATGCAAAACCCTTTGCCGGTCAGAGCTTTTCAGCATAAAATTGATGCAGATTATTTTTCAATGAACTTGTTACTTTCAGGACAGTGATAAAGAAGGAACATAAAAGTATTTTATAATAATCAAATTTAAATTTTCTTTTAATTCTGATTCAGAAAGTATCAAATGAATGGGCTAAAGCAGTCTTCAGTGATGCTGAAAATCTTACAGAAGAGAAAGTGGATGAGGTATTGAGCCAGTATCTGAAAGATTTCAAGGAGGGTTCATTGGAAGCTAAGGGCTGGCCTACTTTTATGTCAGCCTATATACTTTCTAAAGCAGCTATGAATGCCTACACAAGGATCCTGGCTAAGAAGTACCCCGGTTTCTGCATCAACTGTGTTTGCCCAGGCTTTGTTAAAACAGACATCAACTACAACTGTGGGATCTTAACTGTTGAAGAAGGTGCTGGGAATGCTGTGAGATTAGCATTGTTGCCTAATGGTGGCCCTTCTGGTCTCTTCTTTCATCGGATGCAAGAGTCAGATTTTTGATCAAATTAGCTGCTTCTTTCAAACAAGCTTAGCTTGTGGTTTGGGAAAAGGGGGGTTTGAATAGGTTCAAGAGTCTGAATTAATGTTACATAATCTAGGTGTCGAATGCTTGAGTACAAAAAAGCCACTAAGTTTTAGCTTGTGCATGTTTATGATATTTGTCTTCTGTGTGGTTTATGAACAGGTTTAAGAGTCTCACTGTAAAAAATGCATTTGGGAGAATAATTAATGCGTGGTGTTCTTGCAGTCTGCTAGTACAAGCTTCTCTTGCTCCGACCTTTTGTATGTCTTGCTTTCCAAATGGAACTCATAGCATAAGAAAAAGATCTATTCATCTATACTATTATTAAAAATTGTCCTGGAAAATTAGGAGACATTTGACACCAGTGGGTGTTAATACGTGTTCTAATTGAGGTTGATGGAGAATTTTGAATTGATTTTTAGAATTTGAGCCTTCATTGTTCGGGGACTGTCTTTGCATTTTTGGCCTTTTCTTCACTTTAACTTGATTGGACTTGGTAGTATTGCGCCAATCTTTCTGTAGTTATCTTAACACTTTAACTTATAATTATTGAATTTTTAAATTTGACAATAATCTGACAATTAAATTATGTAATAAAATTATAGTTATAGTTTATAGATTGACACAAAGAAGGTAAAATTATTGTAATTTTATGCATGATTTTCAATACATTTATAAAAAGTTGATGGATATTGTTGAAATGTTAAGACCACTTTCTCAATTTAGTTTATGTAAAAATAATATTATTCAAATTTTAAATATAAATTTGTTATCAATACATAAAATTTTAAATTTCAAATAAAATAAAAACAAAACAAGTCCGAGCTTCTAATTGAAAAAATCTAACCTAAAAAGATCAAAATAAAAAATCTCAAAATCCAAACAAATGAAAAAAAAAACCCCAAATGCATACTTCAAAGGTCTAAATGCCACTCGTACATAATTTTTTTAACTTGGGAATCAATATATTAGGTTTTGGTTCATAATTTAATCCACCTTACGAATATAATCTTTTACATTCTGACACTTTTGATAACTGGACATGATTTTCTTTCATTTATGAAAATTTTAAAAAAATTTATTAATTAAAACTTTTATTAAATTTCCATTTGTAAGAAAAGTTTTCAAAATAATTATCTTTTATTATTCAATTTATCAAGTTAATAATTTTATTATTCTTTACTTTATTTTAAGTAATTTCATAAATTTTATTTATGCACAAAATTAAAAAACGGCTAGGAAATACTCAATTACTATTCTTTGACCCATTTATGCTGGTGGCAAGTTAAAGGCAGACTGGGCTTCTTCCGAGTTTCTCCACATCAATCATCAATGGCAGAAGTAACGAAGAGGTTTCTTCAATACATGCTGTCTGCTGGGTAACATAGTACCAGTTCTGTTCTTCAATTCTCTGAACCATATTTGTTTCTCTTCTCAGATATGCAGTGGTTACTGGTGCAAATAAGGGAATCGGGTTTGGAATATCTAAACAGCTGGCTTCAAAAGGAATCACGGTGTTGTTAACTGCTAGAGATGAGAAGAGGGGTCTTGAAGCTGTTGAAAAGCTGAAACAGTATGTCCTGTCTGATAATGTAGATTTTCATCAACTTGATGTTGTAGACCCTGCTAGTATTGCTTCTTTGGTAGACTTCATCAAAACACAATTCGGGAAGCTTGATATTTTGGTGAAGTGACTGCAAAACTGGGATCTCTTTAATTTTGAATATTCCAGTTGCTATGTCCTCCCCCTCCCCCTCCTCTTTCATTTTTCTGTTTTAGTTCTTTTCCATGTCCGTTTGCTTGAACGATGAGAGACGCTGGAGTCTTGTGCAGGTGAATAATGCAGGAATATACATTAATGGTGTCCAAGCCGATGCTAATGCTCTTAGAGCTGCAGGTCTTAGTAAGGTAGTCTCCTGTGTAAGACAAATTGTAGCTTGTTTATTTACATACTGTTTTTTGGGTCAAATTTACTTAACTGACATCATTGTAGCATCAAGCAGGTCAGTTGAGAAGAAATAGCACTATAGTATATTTTCTTTGGGTACAAACACATATATGGTCTAATGGCTTAGCAAATACAGCAAGGTTTTGAAATTTTCAATGTTATAGGCCTATGGCTTTTTTCTTTTTTGAATCTTTAGCTATTTGAAAACAATCATATGAAGTCATTTTTAGCAACCAGGACATAGTCTTTTGAGGATTAATGGTTTTCAATGCTAGTCTGTAGCTGGTTAGTCTTTTGGAGTAACTGAATAATATTTGCTTTATAAAGCCATAAACTTTTTCTAGTTTGAAACCAAAGTCCACATCTTTTACCTTGTAATATGAATTACATAGGCACTATTCTCTTCAAATTCAGGAGGGATCAATGCATTAAAACAAATATCTTTTCTTAATTATCATTTTAATCAATGTCATTAGGTACCTGTTAACATTTTTCTTTTCTTACTTAGTTATCAACGTTTTTTTATTCATATAACATATTTCTTGATTGGTCAGAGGTTATAAGTACTAAGTATTGAATAATTCACAATCCGAAGATGTTTTAGAATACTCTTGGAATATCTAAGTTTCACTCATTGATGCAGCCTGGTGCACAACTAAACCGGCATGAGCTAATGACTCAAACAGCCGAGTTATGCCTTCAGACAAACTACTATGGTGCCAAAAGAATGTGTGAATCACTGATTCCCCTTCTCCAGCTATCTGATTCACCAAGGATCGTAAATGTTTCCTCCAACATGGGGAAGTTAAAGGTAATAAGAAGTAAAATTCTTTGCTGGTCATAACTTTTTAGTTGAGTAAAATTGTCACTTCCAGGACAGAGATGAAGAAGGTACATAATTATTTTCCAATGATCAAATTTAGTTTATTTTTCTTATTCTGGTTCAGAATATACCAAATAAATGGGCTAAAGCAATCCTCAGTGATGCTGAAAACCTTACAGAAGAGAAAGTGGATGAGGTATTGAGCGAGTATCTGAAAGATTTGAAGGAGGGTTCATTGCAAGCTAAGGGCTGGCCTGCTTTTATGTCAGCCTATGTACTTTCTAAAGCAGCTATGAATGCCTATACAAGGATCCTGGCTAAGAAAAACCCTGGTTTCTACATCAACTGTGTTTGCCCTGGCTTTGTTAAAACAGACATGAACAACCATAGTGGGTTCTTAACTGTTGAAGAAGGTGCTGCCAGTCCTGTGAGATTAGCATTGTTGCCTAATGGTGGCCCTTCTGGTTGCTTCTTTATTCGGATGCAAGAGTCAGATTTTTGATCAGAACTGCTTCATTTAAAGAAGTTTAGCTTGTGGTTGGCCAAAATACAAAAAAGAAGTTTAGCTTGTGAAGAACTATTGATGTTTGTCTTGTGCGGTTCATGAATAGGTTTCAGAGTCTCAATCTAATATAAACATTTAGGAGAATAATGCATGGTGTTCCTGCAGTCTGACTGTAAAATCTTCTCTGCTCCGAGTGTTTGTAATTAGGCTCCATTGTGCCTTGCTTTTCAAACGGTTCTCATTGTTTGAAATGAGAGATAACATTATTAGCTTAAAATATGATTGCCTAATCAGATAACTTCAACTGCCAGGTTTCAACATGAAATTTAGTTTTATTATTTAAATCGTAACACTATATAGGTTTATTTGGGCGTTTCAGAGATGGGACAACCCCTTTTTACCCTTTTTGAAACAAGGAGATGGGAGGAGACCCTTTGGTACTAAATCATTAAAAATGAACGAACTCACGTCTATATACATTCTTGAGTACAGCCCACAGACGAACTTTTGGGTCCTTTAGTTTTCTGCGCACAGCCTGTTTGTTTCCGGATATATATGTGAGTTTTCCCCCCAACATTAATTTGTTGATTCTCGTACAAAACAAACAAAAAGTAAATGACATCCGAATTACCTACAGACAAGTGCAACATAAACAAATGAAAAAGATGCTATGGGTACCTCAAGAAGTTAGGAAAACGAATCTAAAGTCAACGCAAACCGTAAGAACCTAAGAACCACCAGAGTTTCAGATTGATTTCCAGCTTCAATACCGATGGCAGAGTCGTCAAAGGGGTATTGCTTTCTTTCTTCAGTCATTCTTTTTTTGTTTCTACATTTTGCAATTGAGCATAACCTCCATTCTTTTCACTTCTATTGAGCTTTTTCGTTTTCAGGTATGCAGTGGTTACAGGTGCAAACAGGGGCATTGGATTTGAAATATGCAAGCAGTTGGCTACAAAGGGTACGACGGTGGTGTTAACGGCTAGAGATGCGAAGAGGGGTCTTGAAGCTGTTGAGAAGCTGAAAGAGTCTGGTTTATCTGAAACTGTCGTTTTCCATCAACTTGATGTGACAGAACCTGCGAGTATTTCTTGTTTGGCAGATTTCTTGAAGACTCAATTCGGAAGGCTTGATATCTTGGTATATTATTTTGATAATAGCTTCTTGAATATCTTTCCTGTATAATTTCAGGCTTACACCATTTCAATTTGTCTCTAACTATTAAATTCCACAGACAGATCAAAACCAATGTAGCTTGTTATATTATGATTATATCTTCTTACAGTTATATGATTGAAAATCCTTCAAGCAAACCCAATGGCTACCTATCAAGGGATGAGGGATGTTGGAATTCTGTGCAGGTGAATAATGCAGGAATTGGTGGTGTTACAGCAGATCAAGATGTTGTAAGAGCTTCCGTTCTCGGAAAGGTAACCTGATCGTCGAAATTTCTTGATTCGTTTGCATTTAGGCCTTTACATAGAGTACACCGTTGCTTGTTTCAAGTATATGCTAGTGACTTAGTTTCTTCTCCTTGATCCAGCCCGGTGCCCAAATCAACTGGAGTGAAATACTGATTGAAACAAACGAGTTAGCTGAAGAATGCCTCAAAACAAATTACTATGGTGTCAAAAGAATGTGTGAAACACTCCTTCCCCTCCTCCATTTATCTGATTCTCCAAGAATTATAAATGTTTCGACTTCAATGGGGCAGTTAAAGGTAAATCAGCTTAAAACCTTTTTACTTACAGACATGTTAGAAGCTTCATACTGTTTTCATCCAATATGAACAGCAAAGCAAATGATTTGTGCCAAACTCAAAGGTACTTTAATCCTTCATCAATGCAGTTTAGTTTGCTATGATGAAAAATTTGTCAGCAGGTCTAACTATTTCTATTGCAGTTAGATATTGTTTCTCTTTATTTTGACTAGCATGATTTGAATTTTTCCTTGTAGACCTGGGAATTGTTTCTGGAAATTAACTGTTATATTATACTCCCAGGATTAGTCAAACTTAACTTTCTTTTATTTTATTTCAGAATATTTCAAATCCATGGGCCAAAGCTGTCCTTGGTGATGTTGAAAATCTGACAGAAAAGAAAGTGGATGAGGTACTGAGTGTGTTTCTGAAAGATTTGGAGGCAGGTTCATTACAGGCCAATGGCTGGCCGACTCTTTTGGCTGCCTATTCCATCTCCAAAGCAGCTATGAATGCCTATGCAAGGATCCTGGCTAAGAAATACCCCAGTTTCCACATCATCTGTGTTTGCCCTGGCTCTGTGAAAACAGACATAAACTACAACACTGGCCTGTTAACTGTTGAGGAGGGCGCTGAGAGTGCAGTGAGATTAGCTCTGCTGCCCAACGCTGGCCCTTCTGGCCAATTCTTTGTTCGGATGGAACAGTCAGAATTTTGATGATCAGATAATTCTCCATTTTCAAAAGAAAGTTCACCTTGTGAAAAGTTATGCCTTTTGCCTTCTTTTGTCAATGAACACCTACGAATCTCAATCTAATAAAAAGCATATGGCAAATTATTGCGTGTCATTCATGCAAATATGCTTCCATCTTGTGTTATTTCATTTTATGCAAATATGGTTTCTGCATAACATTTACTCAGCCTTTGCGCTATATATGTGGAAAATTTTGGAAGGAAACAGCGTTGCCTGTCATCTTTCACCATATAAATATAGGCATTGTTCAGGTTATGGATTACAATTTACAATTCCAATATCAAGACAACTTGATATCTGAGAGGAAGTTCCCAAAGGGTCCCAGACTCAGCCAACAGGAAGCCAGTCAAGGATGGTGAGAAATTTCCTATCAAAATGAAAACAAAAGATGGCACTTAAAGAAGCAAGTGCGACTTCACCTTCTAGCTCTTGTTCACCATATCCAACCAAATTTGGCTGCTTCCTCGAACCATCTGAAACCATAGAGAAAAGATTGAAAAGTTGTCGGTTCTATTGGGAATATGCCATTATCATCCTCTCAGGTACTGCTCCATCTCCTACTTTCCTCCAACCCAAATTCAAGAAAAAAATAAAAGAAAAACCTTCCATGCTCAAAGTACAAGTAAACATTGACCCCCCTCTACCAATGGCTTTACAGAAAAAGGCGGCGTCGATATTAACCATCAGATTGGGTCAAACTAACACGTGGACGATCCTGATTTGTGTTCCAATGAATATAAGAAAACACCACACCGAAAATAATTTTCCTCGAAGGCATTTTGACAGTAATCTCCGGATCCAAAGAGAACTTCCCCAAATCTGAAGCAACCCAATCAACAGAGTATTTAATCCCCGGGAGATCTACTTCAAATTCAGTCTCCTTCTCTTACACAGTCTCAACCCATTCTTCGAAATTCCATCAAAATTCTTAAAGGTCAGCAATTTTCAGTACATCCCCACATTTTCTCTGGCTCTAAATTTTCCATCTTTTATCATTAAAATGCAGCTTTTAAAAAAAAAAAATTTAGCTTTCCACTTTTACTGAGAGCATTGCAATTTTGATGGCAGAAGCAAACTAGATAAATTCCAATGGCTGTGAGGAAACCTGGTTTGATTGCTTTGTTTGATGTTGATGGCACTCTTACAGCTCCAAGAAAGGTATTTAATCCTCTAAATTTTAGTGATATGATTTTTGGGTTGTTAGATATAAGTGCAATTGACATTTTTCTTTCTTTTTTTCCTTCTTTTTGTTGAATGTCTCATACACTTTAAATGCTGTAGGTGGCTACTCCCAAATTGTTGGAGTTCATGAAGGAGCTGAGGAAGGTATATGATTTGATTTGGAATAAAGAAACGATTTTTACCATGACACTTTTGGTTCTCTTCTGTTAACTCTCTCAAAAAACTAAAATAGTGTCAATTTTTTTTTAATTTTATACTTGTTTCTCTGTGATATATGATAGCTCTATCCTTTTATTTTCACTTGTAGGTTGTTACTGTTGGAGTAGTGGGTGGATCTGACCTTAGTAAGATATCTGAGCAGCTTGGGAAATCAGGTTTGTAAATGTGAAATCTTATTCATTTGGTTGTTTCTTTATTATAAACGACTTGGGGCTAAATACATCTCTTTGTAGTTTAATTCTGTGTAATATTAATGGCTATGTCTATTAACTATAGTATACTTTTTTCGATGCAGTTATTAATGACTATGATTATGTATTTTCTGAAAATGGGCTTGTTGCTCATAAAGATGGAAAACTCATTGGCACCCAGGTATAATCAGCACATGTATTTTCTGTGTGTGTAAGTGCTAGTTTTAATTATTAGACAACGTAGCTATCGAGGTTGACATTTTTTCACAACATCACTTCTTTGGGGTGATCAGATTTGCCATATCGTGTAAATTTAAGAACTAATGATAAGTTTTTGACCCCCCTTTCTGGGTTTAAGGTTGATCTGCATTCCTTTAATTGGTCTCTGTTCTTTTTTCCAGAGCTTGAAGTCATTTCTTGGAGACGAAAAGCTGAAGGTTAGATTCTTCCCTCTTAGATGTGATGACTCTTCTATTGCACATCCGAAAAAGTTCGCATAATGAAAAAGCTTTGTGTAGTGTGGTTAGGACTCCATTGGCATTCATTAGCGGTTCTCTTACATTTTTAGTTCTTTTGATGTCTGTCTGGATGCCAAAAGACTGATTAATGATGATATTGTGAATCTCTGTGATCCTTATACTCTTCTTTATCAAAATTAAAGGAAATGGGATGGCTAGAGTATCTACACATATATTAGGTGGGGCGGTTGAATGATTGGCAGAAATACTGCATGTGCAGAGAATTTATTGGTGTTTGCTATTAAGTCTTTGTTTATAGATTTCAAATGATTGCGCAGGAATTTATAAACTTTACACTGCATTACATTGCTGACTTGGATATCCCAATAAAAAGGTGAGAAGATTCACAGAATGGACTTCAATTTTTAAGTTTAGTTCAACTTATTCCTTTATAAGCCAAGCTGAATAAGACCACCTCTCTATCAATTTTTTATTTAGAGGAACATTCATAGAATTCCGAAGTGGGATGCTCAATGTATCTCCAATCGGGCGAAACTGCAGCCAAGAAGAAAGAGATGAATTCGAAAAGTATGACAAGGTAAAGAAAATCCTTTGGTTTCTGCTGTCGAAAAGATGCGAAATTTGTACTCTATAGATTTTATAGATGTAGCTTACATAAATATAAACACTTGGGGTTCCAGGTTCACAACATACGCCCAAAAATGGTTTCTGTGCTTCGAGAAAAGTTTGCTCACCTTAACCTGACATTTTCAATTGGAGGACAAATAAGCTTTGATGTAAGTAATGCATATGGTTTTTGATTGAACAATTTAAAATAAAAGGAAAATCGAACAGATACATTGAATTAATTATTGCTTCATTTTGCTTGTAACAGGTTTTCCCCCAGGGTTGGGACAAAACTTACTGCTTGAGATACCTTGAAGAATTTCAAGAAATTCACTTCTTTGGTGACAAAACTTACAAGGTTCATTCTTTTTTCATACTACTCTTTTGGCCATCCTCTACTGCTTTCTTCTCCCCCATTTTTCACCCACAAGTTGATCCTTTTAAGACAAATTTACCCTGGTGGTAAGGCTTGGTCTCCACCCTGCATAATACAATGGATATACTGTCATTGTCCCTAGTACATTTGACTTTTTTCAGTCTATATGCTTGGCGGTAAACCTTCTTTCTGTCCACTAATTTTTGTATTCCTTAATGAGGCTGATGGTCTTGCCTGGGTGTTTTATGATCAGGGAGGAAATGATCATGAAATTTTTGAGTCAGAGAGAACAGTGGGTCACACAGGTCAGTTGTGTAATTCAAATACAAACTATTTACAGGCACATTTTAAATGCTCATTGGTAATCAGAATACAATGATGTAATATCCATTGACTCTGCAAAATTTTCCAAATGTTAGTTTGTGCCAATGATGCCTCAGAATGATCAACGATATGGTTTTTCTTGTTGCAGTTACTAGTCCTGAAGATACAGTGGAGCAGTGCACAGCTCTCTTCCTGTGCAACCCCTGAACTTCAAATTTTTATTCTGTATATTGTTAAGTGATATACGATTTGTATCACGTATTTTACACGAAGAATAAGCGTAAGCAGATCTCTAGATCAATTATGTAGCGTTATGAGTTATCGTCAAAGTGATGGAAATTTGTTAATGGAGAACTTGCGAGAATTATTGTATCACAATTCTCTTGCCATAACCTGAGTGAAAGCAAATTTACTTTGGCGTTCAATATATAAAGGTTGCAGCAATTTACATCTTTCTGAGACCATGTATCTAATCTCATTAAAAGAAGAGAAAGAAAGAAATCAATTACAGAAAAGACTGATTACATGGTTGAAGACTGTCAAACCAGGCAGCCTTGCTTAGTAAGATGCCATAAAGCTAGAACGTCGCACACAAATAAACAAGCAACAAGTAAAACAGTAAGGAGAAACCATTAATCCTCTACTGAACAATGGAGTTACAGCACCGATAGAGGTTTATTTCCAGTCAATAAATTATTAAGAAAAAAAAAAACCAAATCCTCTCGTAAAACTAAATACTATAGGTACTAGTAGTAGTAGTAGAAGGCAAACTGTCATACGTATTTGAAAACCCAGAACTGGTAGCCCTTGGGCTTTAACAAAGACTTTGTTCATTGCCCAAATTAAGCTTCTAACACTTTGCCCTGAAAACTGAGACTGACACCCACAGCCACCCTATCAATCCCAAGTCAATGGAGTCGCAAGTGGGTGGCGAGGCAGTGCCCCAAAAGCCCAGATTTTTTGTGGGGGTCCACGTTGGCGCCGGATACCACGCCCCTTCCAATGAAAAAGCTTTAAGGTTGGCCATGAAACGCGCTTGCCTGGCTGCTGCTTCCGTCCTCCGTAAAGGTCCTGGTGGATGTGTGGATGCTGTTGCCGCCGCTATTCAAGTGCTTGAGGTAAAACCCCGTTTCTCTCTTTTCCTAATAATATGTTGCCCTTCGGGTAGGGTCCATTTTAATTAAAAAAAATGGTTAATTTTGAAACAAAAAAAAAAGGATGATCCTAGCACAAATGCTGGCAGAGGCTCCAATTTAACTGAAGATGGTACTGTAGAATGTGATGCAAGTCTTATGGATGGTCACTCTGGAACTTTTGGGGCTGTTGGAGCTGTGCCTGGTAAATTTTATATTCCTTGGAGCAAATCTTATAGTGCTCTTCTTTAAGTTACTGAGTATCTATTTTGTTGGTTTTAGACCAGGTGTTCCAAATGCTATTCAGATTGCTGCATTGTTAGTGAAGGAGCAAATGAAGGGGTCTTCTTTGTTGGGTCGATTAGCTCCCATGTAACAACTGCTTTTCCTTGCTTTCATTTGCTACTATTGAATTATTATAAAATTTCTCTTTAGTCAAATCTTCATGTTTATTTTTGTTGTTATTGTTTAACTCGGGCCTTTTATGCGTTTCCCCAAGGTTATTGGTTGGTGAAGGTGCACGCATGTGGGCAAAGTCTAAAGGCATTCCCTTGCCAGAAACTATAGGAAAGGCTGATCAGGTTTGGGTTTTCTGCAATGTTGTGTTTATCTGTCTTTTAGAAAAGAGGATTATTCTCCATTACGTTTATAGTTTGTCTTACTCAATGTAAATTTTCTAGCAGATCATTCTTTTCTTAAATAAAATTTTCCTGTTTCTATGTCAAAATAGTGGTTAGTGACACCTAAGGCAAAGGCACAATGGAAACATTACAAAGCAATGCTTGTTGGTGCCAAAGCTGAGATTGATATTTCTTCTGAAAAAAATTCTTGTAATGCACAACAGACTGCATCAATTCAAGGTATTTGATCACCCTCAGATATTAGAATTGATTTATTTTTTCTATTTTAAAACCAATACTTTTTTATATAGTGATTACTAGCTTATAGAACTAACCCTTTATTCCACCTTCAAATTTTCTCCCTGAAACATTGTGAACTTTTTTCTTTTTGTTGCACCCATGCGCATCTTTGAAGTAATTTATTTTAATCAATTTCACAGATCTCAAACATCATGTTTCATGAATGGGTTAAATTTTATAGCTTTGTGTCTGAATTGTCCTTCATCTGCATCACGTAGCATTCTTGATATCTCTCAGCAGTAATGACTTTGTATCTCTATAATTGTGTGGTGTGAGTTGTATCGGTTTTACTGATATTTGATTGCTTATTTAATTGCTGCATATTTCTTTAAGCCTCTTCTGCATGCACTAAGATTTGGTTATTTATCTTCTAATATTTTTGCACATTTAATATTGTGTTGGAGATACATGTCATGTCAATAAGCTTGGACAAGATTGTTAACTGAAATGGTACATCTGTATGTCAGACTCACAAGCTCAAACTTGTGATACTTTGGAGGAGAACAGGGCTGGTCAATCATGTACGCTCAACACAACAGAAGAGGACAGCATCATGGACACTGTTGGAGTTATTTGTGTTGACACTGAAGGACATATAGCATCAGGGGCCTCTAGTGGTGGTATTGCACTGAAGGTGATACTTACTTGTAGAAATTTATTCTTCTTGGTGGCTATATAATCTACAAGATATCCCCCCATATCATAACAGGTCTCTGGTCGTGTGGGATTAGCATCAATGTATGGTTCAGGCTGTTGGGCCTCCTTTAAAGGACCCTTTGGGGCTCCTTTCATTGTTGGTAGTTGTGCTACTGGTGCAGGAGAATACCTAATGAAAGGATTTGCAGCTCGGGAGTGCTGTGTCTCATCATCGCTGTAAGATTCTTTCAGTTTATATGCCTAACAGAAATTTATTTCTTGACATGAATAAAGTTTCAGTGTTCTAAATGGACCTCTGCTTGTACCCCTTTTCTTTATTAAGGAAAGTAGTAGAACCACAAAATTTCAAAATATTAGTTTTCCACCTGAATCTGGGCTTACCCCTTGGAGTTGGTAAAGGTCTTTGCTTGGCTAGAGAACATAAAAGTGATGAAGCTTGAAATTGAAGTTGAAGTTTTTTTATCTAAATTATAGAGCTTAAGTTTGAAGATTTATCCATGTAACTTGGTTTACATTAAGTTCAGACAACTATCTTTATTATTTGGCAGTTACAAGATATATAATGTCAGTTGAAAAAGAAACATTAAAAGACACAAGTGAAAACCTTTGTCTGCCTTTGCTAAATCTGAAAACATTCCTTAGATTCATTGCAACACTTATGTTAGTTTGCCAAGGCTTTGTGTCCATCCATTTCCCTTAAATCTGACACTAACCAGGTTCTTTTCATGCTTAGTTCACAGGCAGGTCCTGCCTCGGCTTGCTTGAAAGTTATTCGCTCTGTTGTTCATGAGAGCAGTCAAAATGATACTGATAGAAGCGCTGGGATTTTACTTGTGCAAGCTGATGCACCTATCACGGTGAGCTATTGATTAAACCTTTAATAGTTATTTTCCTTATAACATTTATTTAAATTTAGTGTTTATTTGTCAATTTTGTCGGTTTAGGTTCCAGGAAATCCTCCGAAGCTGAAAGCTATAGAGATAGGTGCTGCTTACTCTTCCTTGTCCTTTGGTATAGGATTTCTTGGTAGTTCTATGGAACGTCCCAAGGTACGACAATTGCTTGCAATGCTTTGAGAGCCAATAGAAGTTAAAGATCTATTAATCCCCACATGTTGATATATTTTTGTTTCAGGTTTCGATTCTTAGGAGGACCAAACAGCAGAATAGAACTGGTATCGATCATTTTGAAGCTCGAATTGATCTTTCTACAGAAAATTTGTTATGACTGGTCTTTGTTTTGAGGATGAACTCTCAGATCAAAATTTTCTAATGTACTTTTCTTTGGGGACTGTGTTGTATCTTCTAATTGCCATTGATACAATCTAATTTTGCTATTGAGAAGAAAATAAAAAATTCTTACAAATGGTAGCCAATGCCATGAATTGTGTTCTTGGCCTCTCTGAGATGCGGTTGCATATTTTTTCTTTCCCCAGAATTATTAAGATGAACTAAGTAGATTTATTATCGGTTTCTTCTTTTAAGAAAGAAAAAATAAAAGCCCATTTCCATTTTCTAGCGAAATACCAGTTACATGGGGGAGTAATATTGCAACAAATGAGCTCTCGAGTTTGCAGGCTCAAAGTAATATCTGAAAATTATCAACAAATGGTAGTTTAAATGTTTGCATGCAAGGTTCCTAAACAACGAATCTGGTCAGCATTGCAACTCTGAGAAGCAGCTTCATGTGAAATGTTATGATCCTAATTCTCTGAACCACAGATCTACACTCTGAATAATGTATAAAGTTATGGCAAGCCAGAACTGCCACTACAATTAAATTTTGTTTGAAGTTTCTTATTTGTAAAGGACTAGCAGAGGATGTATAATGCGGGAATTGAGCGCTCAAATGCAGCAAAAGAGGGGCTGTAACTGACAGAAATTGAAGGGTCAGTTGCCACAAGCACAACTTGAGTTAAATGGATCCTTCACCCCTGGACATCTTTAAATTTCTCACTTGATGTTGTGTGTCCTCTTTGCTGAACTGAGTGTGTTAGAGAGAAGCATTGCTATAGTCATGGGACCTACTCCCCCCGGAACTGGAGTAACAGCAGCAGCAATCTTGCAGGCCTCCTCATAACAAACATCTCCAACTAACCGGTATCCTCGAGGACTACTTGCATCCTTCACGTGAATACATGTAAAACTTGTCAGCTAACTAATGGTAAAAAGGAACTCCAAAAGTCACCATCACCAACCCTAAAGTCTCACTAACCAAGTTACACAAGAATAGACAAGGAAACAAGTATAAGGAAAACAAACAAAAAAAAAAGAAAATAAAGGAAAAAGCCCCTAACCTCAACTGGATTTATTCCAACGTCAATAATAACAGCACCAGGTTTTATCCAGCTACCCCTCACCATATTTGGTTGCCCTACAGCAGATATTATGATATCTGCTTGTCTTGTGAGTTCCTCAGGATTTTTGGTTCTAGAATGGACAATACTTACAGTAGCATCTTCCCTCTGCCAACATCAAGGCACTGTTAGATGGGGAAAAGAAATATAAAATTAAAGAACTAGCTTGAGGTAATATAAAATATTTCGAGAAAAGCCATTACTTGCAGTAACAGAGCAGCTGGCATTCCAACAATATTGCTCCGGCCAATGACAACAGCCCTCTTTCCTTTAATATCAACACCATATCTATGCAATAGCTCTATGCATCCTTTAGGAGTACATGGAACAAACAAGGGTTCTCTGCCTCGCATGGCAAGACGACCAATGTTCAATGGGTGGAAACCATCCACATCTTTCTCAATGGTAACAGCATTTAAAATGTTTTGCTCATCCATATGCTGGTAGAAATCCAATAAACAATATTAAGAGCCATATCATGTATCACATGCAAGACAAACCCAGAGATGGACAGCAAAATATGTTCACTCCAAAATCTAGCACAAGTTCTATTGCAACGATAGAGCCAGAAACATATAAGGCAGCTTTCATGTGTAGTAAAGTGCAGGGTAGAAACATAGTCTTCTTGGTCAAACTCCCAAACCCCTTTCTCATCAACAGACAGCATATGGCTTCACACTTTCAGTTCATTTGGAACTCCCTCAAAGTTAAATTTTTTCAATGCGTTTTGAACAAGTAATATTTTGGCAAAACTCAAATTGGCAGCAACACCATACATTAGCTGAAAATATTGCAATAGCTATTTCAAAAGCAAGATTATAATGCATGATGCAGATCACAATAAAGCTGCTTAATTTCTCTAGACATCATGAGTTCCAAGCATTCAAGCCCCTATACTACATGGAGAGTGATTCACATAAATTGGAGAAAAATATAGGTTTTTATAATTAGAAACATACAGAAGGCAGAGGCAATTGCACAAGGATGCCATGAACCGAAGGATCATCATTGAAGTCGGAGATAGACTTGAGAACTTCTTGCTCAGAAGCATCCTCAGGTAAATGTACTTCAAAAGAATTAATCCCAACAGATTCACAAGCTTTTTTCTTGTTTCGCACGTAAGTAGCAGAATCCTTCCTATCCCCTACTAGAATAACTGCTAATCCAGGAACAACTCCGATTGCATCCTTCATTTTTAATACTTCAGCACTTATTTCTTCTCTAATTTGCTTTGCCACTGATTTCCCATCTATCACCTTAGCAGATTGCTCAGTAGCCATTGCAGCTGTACAACAACAAATCAAATTTTACCTTAATTATACATATTTGTATATAAAAACAATTAATGTAATTAAACATGAAAATCCCCTATAATGCACTCCAGGCGTTTGACGAAATACACCAATGACAGAAAATAAAAACAAACACCCTTTTTTACTTTGTTATATAAGAAACGTAAACTTTTGAATGTCCTTACCAGTGATGAACCGGGAAGAACGAATAGAGTTGAGGGAGAGGGTTCGAGGAAACGTAGGGTTGAGTAGGCCCACATGGAGTGGACCCACAAACCGGCGAAGGGAAACGACGCCGTTGCTGAAACGGGTAAAGGGGAGGAGACGGGCAGTGGCAGAGGACGAAGGATCAGTGGATATCATGGACGCCATATTACTGTTATGAGTCCAGCAACGGAGCCGCAGAAAGCTAAACGTTGTGTCGGGAATTAGGGCTTGTAAAATTGAAGAGGGAAAAGAGAGCCTGCTTTTCAGCGTTTCACTTTGCTTTGGTGAGTGGTAGTATCGTTTAGAACAGTGGCGGTGGCAGCGGCGCAGCTCTGTCCTCTTACCTTTCGTTTTTCGGCTTTGTAAAATGAAAAAAATGAAACTTTTAGAGTTGGCTCGGTCTCCTGGTGAGTCAACCCGCGAAGCGGTGCGTTTCAACACGATATTTTTTAAAAATTCCAAGAATCTTTAGTAGGCTTTTCATATTTTTCCCCCTTTTTTTTTTTCTGTAGAGGGGACCGAACCTCAGAGCATATGTAAGACTGAGATTGGCAAAGGATACTTATCAGTAGGCCAAACATGAACAGCCCGCTGAGCTCAGTCCTCTACGCGCCATTCAACCCTTAGGAATAGGAACCACGTAAGACGTAGTTTACGTGACAAATTATGAAAGAAAGAAAATATCCCCTTCTGAATCCTACAGAAACATTTTCAAATTGGGTTAAAATGCTTTTGTATGATCTGAAGGTCTTAGTTACTTTTTGCTAATGCCAACAATCAAGGGGGAAAAAAGGCTAAACTAATGTTAGAGGTCTGATACAAATTATGACCAACAAGAAACTGCAATCGATGAAAATATATGCTATTGATGATCGAAAAGTCCATTGACATTCCATGAGGTCCTTTCCTGTCTATTACCATTGGTAACAACAACAATGATTTCCCTTTCGACAAAATATTAAGAAAGGTTTCTCAAAACTCTATCAACCACTTCAAAAATGGTCAGTGAAAAAGTCCGATACTGCCTTCCGCTCTCCCCTTTTTGTTCTTTTTCTGTACAACTTGTAACAATGGGACAGTAGTCTGCTATACAGGTTTTTCTTTTTCTTTTTTTTTTTGTGACCACTTACCTGGTTAACACTATAAATCTTTCATATTGCCAAAGTTCCTTCACTGAATTGGTTTTCATCAGAAGAATCTGAAGATTGAGTTTTGGATTTACTCGAGACTCGGGAAAATCCATAACCAAGAGAACTTCCACTAGTTTGGCACAGCTGTGAAAACATACAACAATTATGATAAATAAAACTTGAGAAGTCAATGTGTGAGTGCAACAGAGAACAAAGGTTATCTAGTTGAATGCTTAATAGTGGTGATTTTACATTGTCTGGTACCAAAAAGAGGGAGGAAGAAAGTACCTCAGTAAGCTCCGCAAGGTGTCGGGACCTGAATTCATTAATTGTTGCTGCAATCTCGGATGTGGGCAGTTTAGCCTACATAAATAAACAAGGGAAAAGAAAGCGTTTAGATGTTTTAAGATGTCGATATGACTACAAATAACAAAATAGCTGCTGAAGCATCAGATCACCAGATGAATAAGACAACTGCACAGTTTATAACAGGAATGACAAATTAATCTCTCCAGCCATAACCACATAACACCCAAATCATCATCTCTTGCTAAGAAACAATTTTAAACCAGTTCCTCCATTGAAACAAGCTGTAAGAGATTCCAACGCAATCAAATATTATACCTGTGCAAGAACCGCAGCTGCCAACTGCAGACTTGGTTCCAAGGTCTCTGGCACAACCTATGCTCAACAAGCAAGAAGAGATTTATAAGGAAACACCATAAAAAAATACACGAGGAAAATTTATTAAGAAGGTATCAGAATATTACAGCTGTAGCCCCAGCTTTTTCCAAATTCAGGCCATGATCAACATCATGAGCACGAACAAAAGTTTTCACATTAGGGAAATACTTGCTCAGAGCCCAAACAGTTCTGTAATTGGCACCAGGAGTATCCAAGGTTATTGCTGCAGCACACGCTCTTTCAGCACCAACTTTATGAAGGACCTAATCACACAGTATAAAGAATGTCAATTATCGATCTACAAGTTAGCTTATTAACTCATTTTCTTTACCTCTCGACTACCAGCATCTCCAAAATAAACAGGAAGGTCCAGTGCACGCCCCATTGCCACCCTATCACTGAAAGAGCAGAACTTTTAGTATCTTACCATGATTGATTGAGGTGCTTGAAATATCTGCTACCTTGTGATGTGCCATTTCCAAAATGGGTGAGCCTATTGCCTCACATGTTTTAGCTTCTTCAACAAAAATGTCAATTACGTAGGAGGAGGCAAGTGACAGATTTGCATTGAAGAAGAAAAAATGTACAAGAATAACAGTCAGGCATGATTTCCATGGAACATGACATCTGGAGTGTGGACAAGTATCGGCCACTCTTTTTCTATCTTCTTTTCTTCTTTAGAAAAGCATTTCAAGGAGTAACACCCCAAGTTCCCCACCCAGGAGCCAACTTTCTCATAAATAAACATCTATTTCTAATCATAACCATGCACATAAAGATCATCCTTTCAAGTTACACATACACTGTAAGTGGACATTCATTTCTATATCAATACATTGCCTAAAAAAGACCATCAAAACAAACCATATTGGCATGGGCAACTGTATTGGCACACACAAAGATGTATGCCCTAGCTTAAGATGGAGTTAGATCTTTGCAAAATCATAACCATTATGATTAATAACCATTTGACTAAATTATAAAGAAAAATTCTAACCATAAAAAACTGCAAATAATTTCAGGTTACCTCCTCACATCAAGAGCAACAAATGGAATTAGGCGTTCTGAAAGAAGCTGAGCTATGATCTGGTAACACCCAAGAGAAAGAAGAAAAAATGCCATTGTTACAAACATGTGTTTGTTATTAACTAATTTAAGCGCAGGGTTCATCAGATTCATATTTTTAGACTAATTTTTCAAATTTAGGGTGCAAATATATAAAAACCTGCCCAACACGTCCGAATCCACAAAGGATAATATGATCTTGCAAATCATCAGTCTGGAAATAAAACCAAATCAAAGAGACAGATTAGTAAGTAATTATCGGCAACATATCAACCCTACATCAGAAATCAGATGCTTTAATGTATTGAGAAGAGCAGAACTGCATACAGATACTTTACATTTCCTACAATATATAATAATATACACATGAAATGATCTTTAGAACTGATCACAATCTCTCTACATAACTTTTATTGCAGAAACAATGAAGCATTATTTCTATTTTATCTTCTTGGGGGCCATATATCATTAAAATGCATTGTACTATCCTTATCTAATTGTTACTACTTAATAATGCAACAAAACATGGAGTTCAGAAAACCATGGCAAAACCTGCTTTAGATATTTACAAACTGCTAAGAAAAAAAAACATAAAACTTGCAACAATGGAATTATATGTTAGACATGTTACCTCACTCTCAACAGGCAATAAACTTCTAACATCATGCAGCTCAAAACGAGACGCAATTAACTGGCCTCCAGCAGCAAGCCATGGTGTGAGGGCCATTGAGATCCCCACAACAAGGAACAACAATGAGGATAGCTGAGAAGACATTATACCCTGCCAACAAACACCATTGAATACTCGCATAAGCAACAACAACGTTTCATTATTAACACTATGAAGTTGGATTAGCAGTCATTTAATAAAAGAACAACAATCCCTGTTGATTTAGTAACGAAATGTGGACATTTACCCCAAAAATGTGATAGGACTAATGAATATCACAAATTATAATGGAACAAATATGTGATCAATATCTTTTCAAACCACCCTAACACAGAGGAAAGTCAAAAATAAAGGAACAGTTTTCCTGTGGAAGAGTGAAGTACTATTTGAGCCCAATACCCCAAGAAATTAACTAAAAATTTAGCAAATGCAGGATAAACCAATAAATGCAAATGAGATAATCTCATGAGCAAACAATGCTAGCTAATAGGAACAGAAACCTGATTAACAGCTTCACCGAAAGCCACAAATGCGAATTCTCCACCTGGAGCTAGAAGAAGTCCAACCCTTATGGCAGATATGATTGAAATACCAAAAAACCTACCAACCAAAGCCACCAATATAGTCTTGCCACCAATTAAGAGTCCTAACGCCCCCGCAATGACAGGAAAATTTGAAACAAGAAGTTTTGGGTCAATGGACATGCCAACCTGAAAACTCAGTACACAATTGTCATCAGTTGCAAATATTCTTGATCATCAATATATGGCAGTACCAATAGTCTAAAATAATACAAGCCAATTAAGCAAGCATTATCATTCTCCAAACTCAGCAGTGTAATCAATGATATGAAGACTTTATCCAACCAACTCTTCCTATTTTTGTCCACCTTCCACATATGAGATAAAATCAACCTCTTCCCTTATAATAATGAATCTTGGTCATATGATAATTGTATCATATTTTACTTACTCCTATATGACATTAAAAAAATAATTCTATTTTATCCTCCTAGACCTTTTACCTATCAAACAAGACCTTGTCTTCGTGAAACTGAGCACCAGGTGGGTTTTACAACTTCAGCAAGAATGGATTTAACAAAACAAACATCTAGTTATCTACATACTATGGAGATGCCACCAAAAAGGTACCAACCGTCATGAAGAAGAGACCCAATAAGAGGCCACGATATGGAGCAATATCTGATTCAACCTGCAAAGAGAATTCAGTCTCTGCAAGAAGCAAACCAGCCAGAAATGCTCCCAATGCCATGGAAAGCCCAGCCTGTTTAGCAAAAAAGGTAAAAGAAAAAGGAAGGATCTAAGGTATTATCACTACAAAAGAAAACAAATTCAAGAACAAGAATGAAGAACAGTTTCCATACCCTAGCAGTTAGAAGACTTGTCCCTAGAATAACAAGAAGAGTATTGGCAGAGAATATTTCTGCATTTTGATTTTCAGCTATTTGCTTATAAATTGGTCGAAGCAACTGCAAGAAACAGACAAAAGGCATATAAGAATCAGCAGATGCTATGTTTCTGAAGCGCTAGATCCATTTTTCAGAAGGTAGGCACAGGTATCAGCAATCTTAAGTAAACATTCAGAAGGTTGTGGGTCAAATGCTTCTATTAGTCAATAGTATCATCTATCAAATACATTATTCTATGTATCTCAAACCTGTCAGAAATTATCAGTTACCACATACATCCACCCAGGTTATATTTGAACACTATCAATAGAATTTTTCAAAGTTTCTCATCAGACAATATTAGGATAAATTAAGATAAATTGCAGAAACACAATCACAAATTATCGTGCAAACCTGAGGTCATAATTTATGAATTTCTTAGATGTAAAACTTACCAACCGTCCACCGGCAATAATTGCAGTTATGGCAACTGCAGCCTTAACAGCAGCCAGTCCAAGAGCTTCTGCGATGGCTCTAAAACCAACCTGAAAACCAGAAAAATTACATTACCCAAATAGCCAATATAAAACGTAGAAGCAGTGCCAGCAACAATAACAGGAATATGGAAGTCATATAAACCAGACAAGGGGCAAATTTCACTTATTCTTAACTTGCCTTAGCCTCAAATTTTTTCATGTTTCTTCCCTAAATATTTCCACTTGCAAATGTTTATTGAAATCTTTGTCCAAACTACTTTCTTAAAAGTTCATAGAACCATTTTATGGCGGCATATATCAATCAACACAGAAGTTAAGATTTCAGGGAAAGCACATGCTCCATTAAAGCAAATTAGTGGAGTAAACAGCAAAGAAAAAACATAAACAGCAATTAAGAAACCCCAAAGAAATGAAGGAACCAACAGCCTTTTATTAATAAAAGATTAGGAGAACCATTCATCAAAATCTGAGCCCCTAGAAACCTATATAGGTTTTTATGCAAGTATTAGAACAAAGAATCGAGATGTATGTAAATGGCATACTATCAGAGCAAGGCAAAGTCAAAAACCTTCAACATCCAATGAAGAACAAAAAAGGAAAAGCAAAGAAGGATTGTTAGAAGGCCTTACCCCTCCTTTTGATGAATTTGGTGAGATA
Source organism: Theobroma cacao (assembly GCF_053813885.1). Classification (NCBI taxonomy): domain Eukaryota; kingdom Viridiplantae; phylum Streptophyta; class Magnoliopsida; order Malvales; family Malvaceae; genus Theobroma; species Theobroma cacao. The sequence goes on along the minus strand of NC_142639.1, from coordinate 40,138,841 downwards.
AGAGGTATAAGTATAAGCAAAACAACAACAGCCAAATCCTGGAAAGAATAGAAAACAATCAAATAAAAAAGCTTGCAACCAGAATCATCTAAATTAAATAAAAGTCCAAGTAAAACTTGAACAGCTAACCAAGGAGGAATTCCGAACATATCGAAAAGATATAAGTAGGTATTGTACTTGTTGTAATTGCTAGTTTAGTTTAATCATTCATAGAACATCTTAAACACTACAGGAGCTAGATGGCTTAAGTGCATAGCTGATTACCATATAATGTTGAGTAGATATCTAATTTCATATTTTGCTTACTTCAAGGATAAAGATGCCAGTTTAAAATGTGAAGAGAGGGAAAGAAGATTAAAAAACAAAAGGACAAAAACTAAAAGAAGCAGAGATACATGCATGAGTTATCAAGATAATCATTTGGATAATAACTGCATGAAGAGCTATTATCCCCAACTGAAACATTCATTTCATAACAAAATGCATCCTGAAGCCAATGCCTTTCTCAAGTTCATAGGATAACCTGAAAAAGTAAGACAGAAAATGTAGCACGTCCATGGCGTGAAGTACTCTCACCTCGCTCCTGTAATACCTGCAAATGTAGACAACATCAATCATATGCCCATCTAATGGAGCTACTAGGTTTCATATCTTGGCTGGTAGGTATGTTATCATAAAAGAACCAAAAATATACAAATAAAACCAAAATGATAAAGTCTGATCCCATCAGGTCATAGTTATAGTATATCAAACCTATTAGGTGGATTTGTAAAGACATGGCAAGAATCCAAGTTATCTTTTAAAATTCAAACATTTTAAGATGCTGCAGAGGACTATAAGAGGAAAACAGATAACATATGTATAGCATAATCAATAAGAAGAGAACATTAAAATCTTTTGCTCTAAGGAGCTTGTCTCACTAACTTTTTAGCCTTTCCTCCATATAGTCAAGAGTAGTGGCAATATTATGTTACAATTAATGAAATCTGAAGCAATATCAGCCTATGTTAATTACCTGCAGCACAACTGCAGTTGAAGATAATGCCAGGCCATTCCCAATCACTATCGCAGCTGGACCAGGCTGCCCAGCAACAAAATGAGCAACCAGGCCAACTGCAACTGCTGTCACCAAGACCTGTATCAATCATATAAAGTATAAGTTAAAAGAACTTATCAAAACACAAAAATGATATAAAATTTATTTTCTCAATCACCTGGGCAGAGCCTAATCCAAAAACATATTTCTTCATGGAACTTAACCTTTCAACAGATAGCTGCAAAAAGCAAAATGAGGGTACAGGTTTAATATCTTTTCATAATGATGGAGATATGATGTAGAGCTGGAACTGTGGATCTAAACAATAAACTCCACCTCAAGGCCAATATTAAATAGCAAGAAAACAACTCCAAATTCAGCAATTGCTTTGGTTCCATGCACATGACGAATTATGGACAGACCATAAGGCCCAATCAAGACACCAGCAGCCAAATATCCAAGAACAGGACTGCCTAAACATTGGAGCAGATAGAAGACAAACATCAGTTTATACAAAATGCCAGGGGAAAAATGGGAAATATAGAGCAAATAATGATAGGGAGCAGGAAAGCACAAAAAAAAAAAGTTAGTGTACTCTGGACAATGAAGAAACATAATAAAAAGAAAACAGAGAATTCAAAAATGAGCTCCAAAAGTCTTGGCAAGAATTCATGAATGGAAGAATGATCATGTGTTTTTTAAGATAGTCTAATCTCAATGCAATACACTCAAATTTGAACTAAAGGGTTCAGCAACTTAGTCACCTCCAGGAATTTTCTGAAATATAGGCACAAAAATTACACTTGCCAGCAGTAACCACAACACGTCAAAGAGGGAGGCCTCCTCCTCATTCATCTGGGAAATTCAAACATTGAAATGAGCTGCTGACAACTGCTATATACAGTAGGATTAAGATCAAAAGAATCCAATAGGAAATTAATATACGGTGCAGGATCACATACCTCTTGATGAGGAAGCATTGCAACAAGTTTTTTTAGTCTTTTTGGAAATTTCTGTATTTGTCGGATCAGAGGCTTTGCATTTGAGGAAACTTCTTCTATACTAGTGGTGATGACATCTGGCTGCTGCAGCAGCTGAGCACTCCTCTCTGCCCGATTAGCATAGAAGGCAACCCTGTGACCAAAGTCAGGCAATCATTTTTCCAAGCATGACATCTTACAAATAATGTCAAACTGATAAAACACAAACTCAATTGAATAGCCCTTTTTTCAGAAGATTTGATTCATTGGTTGCACTATAGTGAAGTAGTAAATTTCCTAGATTTAAACTTTTAATGGAAAAAGAAATTTTCTGTATAAACGAGAGACAAGGGAAACATGAAATAAAATTATCTGACATCTATACTTGAGTAACCCCCTGCAAAAGATGGAGGCTTGTAAGATACCCATGTGAACATAGCATTCCAAAGGAAACACATCTTGTTTCTACAGCTCCATCAAGAACTACAGTTAACCTAATATGCCATTTGAGTCTTGAAGCAGGAAATCAACAATGTTCAGCAAAGACATATACAGGAATTTTACAGAAAAGTGATATAATTAACATTAGTTAATGAAACAAGGTCATAACATTAAAAACATACCCAGCTCCAAAGAGCAGTACTCCTACAACCAGCTTAGGAATTTGTTCCCTTGCAGACTTCAAAAGACCCTGGGCAACTGATGCTGGTGTGAACTCTGTCCCATCAACAGTGAAGGAAAAGAATGATGCAGAAAAGAAACGGGAAGATTTATTTAACAATGACTTCGGGGCATTAGGGGGTGAACTTTCCCTTGTCAGATCCTTTTGAGTTTCAAGCTTCTTTGGTTGAACATTTTTTGACTTTTCCACTTCCATTTCAGCTTCTTTGGAATCTAAACCCAGCATTCCGTTCTCATGATCACTCAAATCATCAAATTGTCTGAGATCTTCAGAACTTTTGCTGGCTTTGTCAGATAAGATGTCTGGTGTAGGCTCACCAACTACTGTATCACCATTAATAAGGGCATCCCCTTCTCTTTCAACAATAATATCACTAGAACCCCCTTGACTGAGCTTTTCCTCCTCGACAACAATCTCTTCACCCAAAACCTGCCCCTGGGCAGCTTCAGCAGTCTCCACAGTCAAATTAGAAAGAGACTTTTCACCTTTTTGTAGGGCTATCTCTGCGTCATTCACTTGTTGTGCAGCCTCCAATTCAAAAGCAACAGCTTGCTCTGCCAAAAGCATGATGTTTGCCACATCTTCCTCAGCTTTCAAGGCATCCATCTGTGCTTTCTCTGCAAGCTCATTCAATCTGTCCGCTTCCTTCTGCAACTCCTCCTTTATACTCTGCAAGTGCCTTAACTCTGCTTCACAATTCACCAACTTCTCTTGACATTCCCTAATCTCAACTTGTGCAGCCAATAGTGCTCCATTATCTACCCTAACATCAATCTCCACATCACTCTCTCCAGAACTTTCTGAGGAATCATTTCCCAGTTTCAGAGGTTCAAAAGAGTCTACTACCACCTGAAGCCTTGCTTCAGCTAAAGATAGTGCCATTGTTGCTTTTTGAACAGCCTCTTTGGCAACACACTCTTCATTAACAGTAGCTTGAATCATATTAAGCGTGCTATTAACATCATTCCAAGCATTAGCTGCTTCATCCTTCAAGGCTATCGCAGCTTCTGATATTTTCTGAGCCTTTTCCTCAAACATCCTACTATTAAGACGTGCCACTTCCAATTCCTTCATTGTCTTCTGCAACAATTCCCTCAAATCATCCAGACTAGGTGATTCCACTTCATTACTTACATTTCTCTCTTCTTCTCCCAAACCATTCGATACAGTACCACTTGAGCTCTCATCACTACTCTCTGCAAATTCCACATTCCGACCATTCCCATCAACATACGCCAAAGAATCATTACCTTGACATCGCGACTTAACTCCTCTTACTTTCAACACATCAGGCAAACCATAAAACAATGATGAACTCGAATACGAACGGCACAGATGACTATCAAATTTCCCTCTGAAAACCAAATTTGAACTTAAACAACCACTATATGCCATACTTTTCCTCATTTTCTTCAGGGACTGAGCTTTCGATCCAATCTTCGGATCAAAAACATTGTAACTGAAATTTCTACATCTAAACCTAGGACATAACGGATCCAATATCCTATAACTAGTACCTTCACCACCATGAAACGCAGCAGGATGCTTCAAACTACACGCAAAATCCATCTGTCTCCGCCGCACCAATCGTTATCCTCGGCAAGGCATTTCAAGCACTCTCATTGACCTCTTATCAAACACCTGGCAAAACAAACAAAGCGTTATTGAATCCACACTAGTAGCCCTAGAACAGCAAAATCTGAATATACTTTATACTCATACATGAACATATACGTATACGTAGAGATACTTACTTAGACAAATTTATGTATATATTATAAAATGGATGAATAAAAGTGAAGAGGGAGTGAACTGACCGATCAAAGACGAGAAGAAATGTTGGAGAGGGGCGGAGTTAGGGAGGAGAAGGTCCAGAGCAGAAAATGACACAACTGATAAACAAATCAACGTGGCCCCTTTTTACTTCTATATTTCCTTTCATTTACTTAACTTGACAGGTTTCTTTCTATTTTCTCTTTCATTTCTTTCCCTCTATTTTTTCTATAAGAAGGTTAGAATTTAGAAAATTACCAAAAAAATTAAAATCTCTCTGGTTTGTTTTTATTTTTTTCTCTCTCTCTGTCTGGGAACTGGGAAAGAAAGGGGAAATTACACGAGGAAATTAGATGATTGGAGGACAATTTCTGAATGAAGAATCTGAATTGACCAAAATGACCTTTATATGGAAAGAGATTTATAGCTGACCTGTCATATGCCCTTGGATATTCCACCTGTTTTGTCATGATAGGCAGTCGCATTTGAGACACGTGGAAGCTACTGCATCGGTTAACCTGTTTCATGCGCGTGACTGAAAAGTGAAAACAGACTGACACTCTTTTAAGTAAAAATATTAAATTGTAATGACCTTGAATAAATAAGCATATATATTCGTTTTCATAAGTAAATAAATAGTGAAGGTCACGAAGCAATTAATATAGTAATTATATATATGATTTTGTATTAAATTCTGAAAGAAAAGCCTACCCTATTACCTATATACAAGGCTAGGCCTAATTTTTTTACAAGATAATAGAAGTTGGATTTAATTTTTCAGGCTCAATGTATTGATACGTCGGTAATCATGTATATTTATATTTGTGCTTATTGGTCCAATAAAAAATAAAATAAAAAATCAATTTTTTATTTTTTATGAAAATAAGTTGCACATAATTGGTTCTTTGTAATCTATTGTCTTAGTTTATGTTCAAATTAATTCTTGAAATTTCTAAGAGAAAAAAAATGTCACATTTTTTTAAATAAATGGATAGTAATTTGTACAATTTTTTTGTAATTTTATTGACGACAAAAATTAAATATTTAAAAAGAGATTTAGAAGATCAAAGAATAAGCAAATGAATAGAAAACAAAAAGCAAATGATAGAAGTACTATAACAAAGAAATTGTCTTTTTTCCAAAGAAAAAATTTGTTGAAAATTCATTAAAAATATTTTTACCGCAAAAAAACCTCACTCTCACCAAATATTTCAACAGATTTTCAAATAAATTTTTTAACATAAAATATTTTGTTGAAAATCCATCGAAAAGTTTTAGACGTCAAAAAAATTAGAGTCTGATAAATTTTCCAATTGAATTTTTTATTGAAAAATTTTATTGCCAATGGAATATTTTGTTGAAAAAGTTCGTCGATATTACTATTTTTATTCAAAATATATTAATAATTTTTTTAAAAAAATTTAATCCTTATTACAAATATATTAATAAAAAGTTTTTCTTTGTCTTTATAAATTATGATTGTATACATATATTAATCCTTGACTAGACTTAAACATGTATGCATATATGTTTTATATTATATATATATATATATAATGAGTTTTATTTTTTTGAAGAGATATAATGAGTTTTATAATATTAATAATTTAAATATGTTTTCCTTTGCTTATTATTATTTTATATATTTATTGTGAAAACTTTATAGAATCATAAATTATAAATTAATAGTTCCAAATTCATTATTGTTATTTATAAAAAGTTTATGAAAATAATATAATAATTTTTTAATTTTATAAAAATAGATGGTAAACTCAAATATATAATTAAACAAAAATTAATAATACTTTAGGTACTAATATTAATTAATATAAATTAATAAGAATGATATAGTAAACTTATTAATAATTATTATTTAAAATATATTAGTTTATTATATGTATATATATTAGAACCATAGTAATAGAGTATATTAACTATATATATTTTATAAACCTGTATTAATATTAAATTACAAGTTATATATTTTAAATGATATAACTTATCAGTTAATATATATATATGCTATTAAAGGTCTTACACATTAATATGTTATAATATATATAGTAATGTTTCGTAATATATAATATTATGTACATATATATTAATTATAATATCACATATTTAATTTATAATTAGGTATTACTATCACTTATAATAAACTTTATTTATATTATTACACTTTATAACTTTATTAGTTATTAACTTAGTTTTTATAATGTATTGTTTATAATTAGTTATTATTGATACAAACTTTGTAATATATAACATTATAATATATAATTTGTGTTATTTCATATATACAATAAAGTAATACATATAAATATATACTATATAAAAGTAATATATAACTTATACTCATTGATATATAAGTAATTAATATTTTTATAAAATAATAAATTTAGTTAATAATTAATGAACAATATAATATATTAAGAACAAAATAATATTGGTTTTGTTTATAATCTAATAATATTAAATATATTGTATTATACATTAATGTATTGATATATAAGTAATTAATATTTAACAAAATAATATATTTAGTTAATAATTAATAAACGATATATTATATGAAGAACAAAATATTTTTTATAATTTAATAATATTAAATATAGCATAAATATATAGTAAAATTTAATATAAATATATTATATTTGTTATTATTAATAAAATTTAAAGTTTTTAAATTTTTATTGATATAAAGACTTGAACTTTTGTATAGATGAAAAATAGAACAAATCTTGACCAACTCTACCACCCATTCAACTTAACATAAAAGTTGATTGTATAATCTAAATCTGCTGGGTACTTTATTATGTTTAAAGAATTTTTGGGTTTAGTTCTTACTTCTCCTTTCTTTTCATGGTTACACCGCTTTGACTTAGCATAACAACCTAAGTCAGCCCTAATCAAAGACATTGCTCCCGAGTTCGTGTCATCATCTTCTCCAAACTCAGCACGATTTTGTGATTCTGGATATACTCGGGCGTAGGAAGAATATTTTTCTTTGTAAAGGATATTAAAGGTAGGGGAGATAATAATAACACACTTTTGAACAGAGGTTTGGGTGAAAAGAATAAGTCACAAAAGAGTTAGATTACCCAATTTCCACCAACATCTCAATGTTTTGTACAATTCTCAAATGAACATGTACCATTTGGTTCTCCTTTTTGGTGTGAGGTTGGTTAGACGGATGGTTATCAAAGACAAACGTTATCGAGTTACTGTCCTCATGGATAAACATGGTGATAGCATCATTATCAGTTACTTGCTTCAAGATCTCTTGAAAAGCTAAAGGTAGTAGAGATAATAATAACACACTTTTAAGTAAATATTTGGGTAAAAAGAATAAGTTAAGGTCAAATTGTTTAATTCCTACCAACATTTTCACATATTGTGCAATTCTCAAATAACCACGTATCATTAATTTCCTATTTCAGTTTATATTATAGGAATTAATTGTTGGAGATCATAATTGATTGGGAATAAGAAAATAAAAAAAATAATTGAGAATTAATAATATTATAAGAATTAAAAAGTGATAATAAATTGAAAATGAAAGAATTTGTCATTTTATTAATTATCTTGATTTTTATATATTTTTATTGAAAAATAAGATAAATAATTGAGAATTAATAAAATGTGAAAAGTAAGAGAAAATAAATACTTATTAAACATAGAAAATAAGTAAATATTTTATTATATATTTTAATTTAATTAATTATATTATTATAAAATTATAAAGTTCATGAAAAAATAGGTCTTACTTACCCTTGCTTTGCTGGCTTTGGCACTGCCGCACTGCTTTTACACTACCAAGATACAGGCAGGACTATCCGTCACTATCGGTTTTCAACCCAAAATAACCGATTAATCGTTTCTGGTTGAGACACCGATTACCTCAATCGGTTTTATCGGAAGATCGGTTTGGTCGTCGAGGGGAGATCTCCGTCCCCCATGTTCTATCTTTTACCTGTGGTCATGATTGGAGTCGCTTACCAAGTAGTGTGAAATGATTTGACGTAGTCTGCTACAGCTACAACATGTGGGCAGGCCATGGAAGTTGAGTGAACTTTGACCTTTCAGCTCAGTGAGTGACTTCACAAGAGTGCAAGCTGCCAAGATGTCAAGGCCAGGGGCACTTGACGGTCGAGGGACAAAAGGGTCAACAAAAAGGGAAAGCTTCTCTGGTTTAACGACAGAATTGGAAGCTTATACCTTGAGAAAATGGATTATTGAAAAAAATAATTTTAATACATTCTTTTCAATGAAAAAAAAAATTCAAACTGTTAGAGAAATAAATAATTTAATAACAATAGATTTTACCTTAAGAAAGAAGTTTGTAGTTTTCAAGGCAAATACAACTTAAAATTTCTAGACCTTCAAATCAAAATTTTTGAGATTTTTTTTTATTAAGGTTTTTAAGGAAAGGATGAGTAGATTTTTTTTTGAAAAAAGACAATATAAAGAGTATTTATGTCTTAAAATATTTAAATAATATTTTATCTAATTTTTTTAACTATTAACTAACGGTATTAAAGTCAAAGGATCAAAAATATTATTTTAAAATAAGATATTTTGAAGTGTTTTGAGAAGTTTTTTAGATATAATAATTCCTCTGTAGGAAGAATTAATTAATGATTTCGGTGGTGACTTTATCCTCCTCTTCTTTTACATGACAGAAAGACTCTTAATCCTCTTAAAACACGAAGTCATAAACACTTTACAGTCCCACTAGGACTAGAAATCATGAATTTAATTGCATTGGTGATGTAAAAGCATCGCAGTTTAGGTATGCTTTGTATGTAGAATTCCAGAATGACGGGAAAAGTAGTTAAAATTTGGTTGTTAGTTTGTTACTAAGGCTATAATAAGGCTGCATTTAAGTGGGCTAATGTCTTGGATCAAAATCTGAAGCAGTTAAGGTCAAGGATTGGGCCCAATCTTAGTAATTGCTTACATGGTTTTGTTTTTAAGCCTCTCTTAAAACACCTCAAATTAATTTTGTATGTGTAATAATTTTACAATATTTTTATGGTTAAATCTATTCACTTAAACAAATAATTATTGCTTGTTTCTCTGAACTTCTTTATCGTGTGGCACTGTTTAAGAACCAAATATAAATCGACCATTTCTCTATTAAGTTGTCATATTATTTCACTTCAACTTTCTATTGTACTTTACTTCAATTGAATGATAGAAATCCTGTCAAATATGCATGCATAGGTACATTCGTGCTAGTAGTGAGTTGGAATCACATGGCTGCCTCATCCATTTAGCTTACTGATTTCGATTGTCTGATTCTATACGAATCTTGGGTCATTATCAATGCGATATGCTCACAACATGACCACCACCACTAACACCAAGTCTAATTAATTAGCCAAAAATAGTTGGCTACCCTTTTTGTTCATCCAAATTTCCCCTTGAAGAGGTCAAAAGGCGCAGACCTTCTTTCTCTCCAGTTCAATGGAATTCCATCCACATTCAGGACATCAACATTCCAAATTTCCCACATAATAATGGGATCTCCAATCACGTGTCCGGCCAATCACCAGCCCAGCACTATCAAATTTACCTCATCGCAAGAGAAGGCACAAGTCCGTTATAATCTGATATATATACTGTTTTTATAAACAGAAGAAGGGACTTTTATCTGCTCTCATTTTGTCTGGGGTAACCGACAACGGGCAAGCTGCTTTCTTGTCCAACATTTTCCCTGTTCCTCGGACCCTGTTTCGTTTGCAAACTCTACCTCTTCCAAGAGTTTTTCCGAGTCCAGAGAGACGCAAAAAAGAAATGGCATTCACGGGGACTTTGGACAAGTGCAAGGCTTGTGATAGGACTGTCCATGTTGTGGATATGTTGTCTCTTGAAGGAGTGCCTTACCATAAAACCTGCTTCAAATGCAGCCATTGTAAGGGGAACCTTGTGGTATGTCCAATTTCTTCAAACTTTTCTTCCCTCTTCTAAATTGTAAGGTTTGTCAGGTTGGCATGAAATGATTACCTGGTGTAGATCATTTGTTCAACTAATGAACATGTTTATTGTGTCCTTCACAGATGAGCACCTACTCCTCCATGGATGGAGTCCTGTACTGCAAGCCTCATTTCGAGCAACTATTCAAGGAATCTGGCAATTTCAGCAAGAATTTCCACACAGGTAAGACCCATCTTGTCCCTTTTTCTTGTTACGAAATTTGGAGATGATATATCTCTGGCTGTATGGCTAAGGCTAACGACATTAATTTCTTTGATGATCACTTTTGCAGTAAAGTCTGAAAGGCAAAATGAGCTGGTATGTTTTCCTTGCTTTTATATGTTTTATACTTGATCGGTTTCATACAGCATTTTAGTTTCCATTCTGAGCCAAAACAACAACTAACAAATACAACTTCTAGCCTAGGCAAAACTACTTTAACTGTAGGTTCTCTTCCGGTGATGGAGACAGGGAAAGACAGGGAAATAAAGAGAGAGATTTCAGTCACAATATTTCTGTCGAGACATTCCCGGACTCTTAACAGGAACATCCAGTCGAATATACAGATTTTAATACAATTAAAATGGACCAAGATACTTTTTCTTTTTCCTATGATCATGACAAAAAGTTTTCTGTGATCTGTTGCAGTCTAGGACTCCCAGCAAAGTCTCATCCTTGTTCTGTGGAACCCAAGACAAGTGTGCCGCTTGCCAGAAGACAGTGTACCCATTGGAGAAGGTTCGTAAATTGAACAATACAGTCTACCATTAATTTCCTCTTGTTAATTGGTCAGAAATTTCTGTAACAATATTGGTTTCACATTGTTGGGACAGGTGACGATGGAAGGGGAATGTTACCACAAAAATTGCTTCAGGTGTGCTCATGGTGGGTGTCATCTGACACACTCTTCGTATGCTGCTCTGAACGGGGTCCTCTACTGCAAGCACCATTTTGCTCAGCTTTTCATGGAGAAAGGAAACTACAACCACGTTCTGCAGGCTGCTTCACACAAGAGAAATAACTCCTCTGCATCTAACGAGCCTGCTGAAAATCAAGCTGAGGCTGAGGAAGCTGCGGCTGATGAAGAGCCCTCCGAAGAGCAATCTTAAAAATTAAAACATACCCTGGTTCTTATGATTCCCACCACGATCATTTTTTCTTTCTTTTCTTTAGAGTTTTTGCAATAGTTTGATTGGGTGGCAGACCATCTCATCAAAGTTGAATTTCTTGTCCTGATTATTCATATTTTGTTTTGGATTGGCTTATTTATGTAATCGATACAAACTGCATGGCGTGATAATATATATTGAAATTGTTTCCAGGTCCTTTGCAACCTGGATTTGACTGAAATAGTGCATATTGATCAGCTTAGGCTTTTTCATAATGCGGCTAACTCACATGAAAACCCAAATACTCAGAAAGCCAACTTTTATTCACAAGTTTCCATGGCATGAAGCCTACTTCCTGCACAAATTTTATTAACAAGTGGTGTTCAATTCATATGCGAATGAAGCTTCACATAACAATTGTTATGATAGTCACAACTTTTGAGCATGGAAATGGAAAATGGAAAATCATGAAGGTAACACCACATGCTGGCACAATATAAGATCTGAGATGGTCTTGCCATGCCGATCAATCCTCCGGGAGCAGTTGACACCACCATCTAAAATGTTCCGGACCACAACATTTAAAGAATGAATTCCTTTGACTTCGTATATTTCTACCTTAACATGTTCATCCATCCATTTCTCTGTCTCATCAATGGCTTTTGGAGATGAATCCAGGAGGACTGAGACCACACCCTTTACCCACTGGGGTGTTATGATAATCTTCAGCCTCTCCACATCCTGCACAACATATGGGATGATGGAGAAATTCAAGTCGTTTCCTTTATCTCCAGCCCTACTATGGGCTATACTATAGAGCGGAATCTTTTGCCTAGACTGAGTAGCAGAGAGGCCAATTTCTGGTGATGAAGAATTGTGAATATCTTCTTCTGGGAATGGTGGCAATGTGGGTTCATGCAAAACGCAGTCCTTCATAACATCTCGAAAGACATGTTTCTGACATTTTGATTCACTGACTTCTGTTTGCTTTGCTGCTATCCGCCAGAAAATATGTTCACGTCCAATCTAAATGGAAAACCAAAGTAATACGTATTTGTTAAGAAATTTTTTGTGCTATGTAATGCTGATAGTTTATGTGTTAAATAAGACAATAACAGATGTATCTTAAACTTAACAATTATAGGATATAAACTTTAATCAAAAAATAAAGGTTGGGGGAAGAAATTGTAGTGTATTAGAACAAAGTACTTTGCATACTACACAAGATTATCATAGAAAAAGCATATCCAAAAACTAGTGAATTCAATAGTCTGAAATTGAGAGGTTGGCTTAATTACAGTTTCCATTTCAACATAAATTATTTCATGGACTAAGAAATTACTTAAACGGAAGGAAGGTAGTGGGAGATACCAATTGCTTTTCCAGAACAATCTCCTTCTTGAGGCCAGTGCTGCATTAGATAATTAACAAAAAAGTTGTAGGTTAGGCACAAAGATCATTGGGCCAAGGAAGAAAGTAGTACATGGTTGCTTTAAGGAGAGTTCTAAAGTATAAACAACTGTAAGATGCGTGCATAACACTGCAACTAGATTCTTATACATGACAAACAAGACTAAAAGTGAGCAATTCATAAAAATTAGAACCAGAACTTTACACATGAATTATGTGCAGTTAATTGTTTGCATTAGAATCTTTCAGTTTTCTTCTTGTCAAGAGTTCATACATAACATGCATGATCATGTAAATTTATACACGTTTACAGTAGATAAAATAGACATAAGATTAGAAGAAAATATACCTGATACCACCACCACTGGCTGGTCCATTTGTATATAATGCGGTAAACTCTTTAACAAGTTGCTCTGCATGTTTCTTCTCCTGGAACAATCCATCCATGCGTAGTCTAATATCTTCACTTGCCTTCCATGTTGATGAATAGTTATCAATGCTGGTAGCTTTCAAGCTATCAAGTCCAATTATATAAGAAAGAACACAGCAACTGACACCAGGAAATACCTCTTCCATCCATGACCTAACCTAAAATATGAAGAAAGAAAAGGGATATTAAAAGTCGAATGGAATCAGTGAGCAAAGTATTTTGAACGCTTTTACAGACAAGGATCTATTTCAAAGAATGTCATCTCGAGTCAAAAAATGAAATAAACCACCAGTTTTTACATCAGCGCTACCAGAAATTCAGCAGCTTTAGCACGTTTAACACATTCATATCCTCCATACGATATCTCACCCCATCCTTTCCATCCACAATCCTGGAAACAAGATGAATTTGAACTTATAAGGAATACAAATTAAACTATTTGAAGACATTAAACCCACTGGGGTAATGTCTCTGATTAGAAAATACTTGTAATAACTTGGGGGTGGGGGGGACTGCAACCAGGAGTAGAGAGGGAATTCCCTCAGTCATATTGTAAAGAGAGAAGACATGCTTCAGTGAAATACTGAAATACACAACAATTAAGCATTTACGATGAGCAAAGAAAAATTTCTCAGTCAGGTCATATTAGCTTAGTCAACATATCAGCACATTGAATTTGGCAAATCTTTGCCTTACACAAAGTTGTCAAGCATGATAGTTTAGACAACTTAAGAAATGGTACCTCATCTCACCTGTGTTACAACTTTCATTATAGAATGCTAGGAGATCATTACATAAGATTACCAAAATAAGAATCCTACTAAGTCAAAATAGATAGGAAAAGAAAGCAAACTAATATTTGAAATTTTACCATCATTTCAAGTATTACCATGTAAGATCAGATTAATCATCAAAAAGTGTTGATCTGCCGTTTATCTCTCTCAAACCTCCGGACATCTGTGCCCAATTACACACAGGCAAGCACACCCCAAAACAAGTAGATAAAAAAAGTGGATAATCAAGTTATGCTTAACGCATGGCACTAAGAATCTATAGAGCACACAAAACCCCAAATCTGCTAGACTGAACTTACAAGCCATCTACTGAACAATTGAAACTAAGGAAAAAGCTCTCATAAGCTTAAACATCACCTTTAGAATAGAAGGTTACCTTTGGAACCAACTGCAAAAGTTTCTCAGGTACAGGATGAGCAGAAGGCTTTGCACCAATACAGAGAACTTTAGAGCTAGTTAATGGCTGGAATGAGACACCCTGAAAATCAATTACCTGCATTTACAAGATGCATATTTTTGTTTAATTTTCCCTTTCATTGCAATTGCAGGTAAAATTTCCAAAAAAATGCATTTTGACTTACAACATCAGGTGTAATATAAGCACTTGGATCCCCAACTTCATAAAGTAGTTGTTCAGCACATGTGCTGAAATTTAAAACCCCACCACTACCTTCTGCCTTCATGACACATACTTCCCCACTGAACGAAATTTCAGCATATGGCAGTGATAGATCCAGGAGATGTGAGAACGACAAGTTTCTATGCTTGTCCGCTAAATTAGAGAAAATGCAGCATATTGAAACTGAGTAAATATGAATTCTCCATTTTAATTGACCTATTACTGTGTTATTATCGAGACAAACAAAGCCTAATTCACCTGGATGCATGAAGTATCCCCCTGTGAGTTGACAACCACACTCTAGAAGATGGCCAGCCAGAGATCCCTGTGCTAATAGCTCCAAATCATCCCAATTCCAGCCCAGTCCATAAACCTAATCAAATACCAGTGAGATCATTCTGATTAAATTTCATAATGCAAAATCATAGCATAGCCAACAAAAAAGCAGCACTTCATCTATTCATGCTGTCAAATATAATTATGATAATTAATGTAGAGAATCATAATGGCAGATAAGTAAAACTAATTTGATGTTTAAAGTCATGAAAGCCTAGAGAATTATACCAAGAGTCCAAAAGGAAACAGCTAAAGCAGAGTAATGAAAAGAAAGGATAGGTTTTCATACCATTGGTGCTAAGAATAGTGCAGCATCAGCAACCCTTGAAGTAATTATAACATTTGGTTGGTATCTTTCCAAACATTCAACTATTGGAGCAGCTCCCAGATATGTGCTAATACCCTTCTGAGATTAAACAAAGCTGAGGTCAAGGGTTGCATTCCTCCGTAATTTCCATGACTAAAGATGGAAAAATGCAAATGCTGATGAAAACCTAACCACATATCATTTTACACATGTCCATAGATCAAAATCTAAAAGGCAAAAGAAATCTAAAACTATAAGGAAGCAAGAGAGCAATTGCAGATATAAAAAAGAAGACCAGTGAATGGTACAGGCAAGGAATACCAGGTTCTTACACCGTCCATGACAACTGGCTTCTCAGACAAGGGTCCTGAACCTGAATAATGGAAAGTAGATCTTTGCATTTGGAGTCACAGAATGTAGCTAAACGCAATGAAGCAAAAAGATCTGCATTGCACTCAATATATACACAGACTGTATTTCCTAAAATAAAGATCATACCTCACTAGCTCATACAAGACTAATATAAATTTAGAAGCGGCCAACTGGCCAAGCATACCTGACTCATTAACAAAGACCTCATGAGCCACAGCAACAGACACATTGAGCCCTAGGCTGCTGGCTATTTCTAAAACCTTCTCTTGAGCACCAAGTGGATCCACTATTCAGAAATGAACCAAATGATATGGCCAAAATGAAAAGAAAAGATCATAGATTAAATGAAACATCAAGGCAAAGCATTTTGTGAAATTTAGCAGACGACATAACATTTTAATCTTTGTCTTCAAATTCCATACTTGCACCCATGTTGGTAATAATACAAGTTCCCCTTTCCACAGCCAAAGGTAGTAGCAAAGACATCCACTCTGAAACTGAAAAATTAACAGCAGTAAAAACATTAGAGAAAAACCAACAATAAAGATATTCGTTACAACTCAAAACGATTGATACCAATGTTAACATACTATTAGAATCATAGCCATCACCACCAGACACCATAGCCCGGTACCGCTCAGCAAGGGTACGTTCTGCTAAACATTCAAGAACAATATAATCCAGCTCTTTGACTCTGTTAAGCAACTTCAGAGCCGCCATTGGCCTGTCACCTCCAAACCCAGCTCCACAACCAATGTAAACTTTGTCTTTTCTTCTTTGACGATTGGTTCTCTGCAGTTCAACAAATTCAACTATTCATCATCTTGAAAACTGCTATGCTCTTTCACTATAGAAATTGATAAATCGAGTCAAAGCGAACTACACCAACCTGCTTGATCATGCAGTTATAAATCTCACCACAGCTCTGCTTCTCCATTGATTTTTGTTGGAAAATTAGCTGATTATGCACAAAACAAACCAATTCAGAAAATTGCCTTTGTTCAAGAGGAAGCTAACAGTTACGAAATTGTCTCACCAGTCACCTCCAAGTTTCCTTCTCCAGATTCCAGACTATAGCCCTTCCTCTAGTCAAACTGAGTAGTTTCTTAATTAGAGTTTAGAAAACAACATCAGGGTTATTAAATATTATATATGAAGATTAATGATGTACTAGTGTTTTTCATTTTAGCATCAAATGGGTTCGATTTGAGTGCTTTTTTGCAGCCATTTTCACATGAAGCCCATTGCATTTTCAAGCCTCATTGTTTTTCATCCAAAGCCCAAATTCATTTTTCACCTTAAATTCAAAATTACTAGACCAAATTATTATGTCAATTTATTTTCTTAAGATTTTAATTACTACTAGAGTATGACCCGTGTGCAACACACGGACCTCTTTGCAATCGCCCTCTTTGCTTCAACCATAAACTCTGATCTCTTTGCGGCCTTTTCTTTCTCTCTCTTTGCTGCAATGCCTTTTCTCTTTCACTCTCTCTGTCCTTCACCTGGTCAATTCTTCTTTTTAAATATATTACAAAAATTATAACTTTTCACGTGACAGTTGATGAGAATAAAAACGTGGCTAAATATGAAGTTAATTTTGGGTCTTGAAATTATATATGTTATAGATTTTGGGACAGATCATGACGGGAAAGTAATAAATCGGCAAACGGATAAGGAGATTGATTATGGCTTAAGGTCGAAAATTGACGCGCCACGTGCATGAGGACCGTTGGACCTTGGTGGTAGTTGATCGTTATCCTCAACGTGGATTACCACTGTCAACTTCACCTTCACTTCCAGCACTTGCCACGCACCGTCCAACCACATCAATTCCTTTACAACTCTCCCGTGAAACACACGTCCCCTGTTTACTACTTGTCGACAGAAAATCCCAGTTGTAAGCTTGCTTTTAATATTTTTTTATTGGAAACGGTTTTCTTCGTTGAAGCAGGGGAACATCTCGACCGTTGGTTCCGGCCCTTCTTCATTCTTAACACGTTTCTTCAGTTCTTCTTCATTCTCCTGAAACCCAAATTTGTAAGCACCAGCAGCTTCTTCTCAACAACATTCTGGTAATCTTTTTTTTTTTTTTTTTACTTTTCTGTTTCTAATTTTGGATAAAAAATGAAGCTTTTCCATTGCTTGTATGTAAGAATTTGTTTACTTGGACTTTCTATAAGTAGCATGGTTTTTTATTAATTGTTTGAGCATTTTACTTATCTTTTGTTATTATTGCTGTTGGTAGATTATACTCTTCAAAGGATTAAGTAACTGAAGAAAGTAAGCTAAATTAATGTTAGAAGTCATTTTCTTCCTTGGCATTAGAGTCTTTGTGTTTTGACAGGGTGAATTAGAATATCTGAAAGGAAGTTGAATTTTTATTTTTTTAATCAACTTTGTTAGCAGGCATTCAAGTAGAAAGAATGTATCATTGTTACATGAAGAATTAATGTTAGATTAGCAATATTTGGATTTTTATGAAGTGAGTTGGATCATTGAGATGGCTACCATATCATTAGTAGCTGGAAATTGTGGAAGGGGAAGAGGATGTGAAGATCGAAGGTCTGAATTCGGGTCAAACTCATATTTCGGGAAGGACTTTTTGGCTAGTGAATTGCTTATTAGATCATTTAGAAGAGCAAATGGGTATTGGTCAAAAGCTTTAAAAGGTTCTAGGAATGACAATGGGAAGAAGTTTCGTGTTATTGCAAAAGTCAAGAAAGGGAAGAAGTATGATTACCCCTGGCCTGATGATATTGATCCGAATATCACGGATGGACACTTAACTTACCTGTCTTACTTCAAGCCTTTGGATGAGAAACCAAAACCGGTGACTCTACCATTCGAGAAGCCACTGGTTGATCTTGAGCAAAAGATTATTGAGGTGAGTTGCTTTTCATTGGTTGCCATTTGATATAGTCGTCACTTATTTGAAGAGATTTAAACCATTCCTAATGTTCCTGTTCATGTTCTTAAAAAACTCATTATTTGTATAAAGCTATATGATGAGGATTCATGAAGAGTGAAGACCCCTTCCAGAGAATTTTTCTATGTATCATGTTATGTCAATATAATGTTAGTTTTGTTTGTGATCTTAAAATGGAGCAATTTTCTTTTCCTTAGACCATGACGTTTTAGGTGTTCATAAGGCACAAAACCGAGACATAAAGCCTTCCTTATATGTTTTGTTATTTTGTTCACTATACTTTTTGGGCAGGTATGTAGAATGGCTGATGAAACTGGTCTGGATTTTACTGATCAAATTGGAGCTTTGGAAAACAAGTATCAACAGGTTAATCTAATACGTTCTGTTCCCCATTATGTCAGAATTTGTTTTCATGTTCATCACTGGTATAGTTAATTTTTTCATTCATTTTCGGTGGTAAATTTCAGAATTTTATGTTAATTGCTGTAATACTAAAGATTTCTGGTAGTTTTCAAACTTCTTTTGTCAAAACGTAGGCATGAATTTAGTTGTCCTAGCTTATGAGTTGTAACAATGAGAAAACTGCTGATGCGTTCCTAAGTACTCTTTGCATAGGCTTCTGTTGGTTGCTTAAATATTCTCACTAAAATTTCAAGTCCCCATTTACTTTTCATTGACATTCTTATTGACATATCTGTAACTTTTTCTGTGTTCTAAACATCAGGCACTGAAAGATTTATACACACATTTGACACCCATTCAACGCCTGACCATTGCTCGACATCCCAATAGACCAACAGTTCTTGATCATATATTAAATATCACAGAGAAGGTATTTTAATAGTGCATAACCTTTATATGTTTCAATTCTAAAAGCATATGAAGCTACTTTCTTACTCTCTTATTCTTTTACTATCTTATAGTGGGTGGAACTCCATGGAGATCGTGCAGGCTATGATGATCCAGCTATGGTAACTGGTATAGGCAGCATGGATGGTAAGAGCTACATGTTTATAGGCCATCAGAAAGGTAGGAACACAAAGGAGAACATTTTTCGCAATTTTGCAATGCCAACTCCCCATGGGTACGTTTCAAGGATCTTTTACTTGAATAAGTAATTTGAAGATTCAGCTTGCATTAGATGTCATGTCTTCCAATGAGATCTTTTAAAAATTTAAATGAAGAGACTAAATATCAGAATTGACACCTTTCCTGATCAAGTAAATCATGTTTATTTGATATCTAAAATTGTCCTGGCATTTTCTTAATTTTTCTTACTTCATTAAAGATGTAGGGGCAACAGAGATGTGATCATAACCTCTAATTATTTCAGAAAGCCTGCGTTAAATAGTTTTAAATCTTCTCTGTTATCATTGATTTGTAAACAAAGACTCATATGGAGCTCTGTTTGCAAACAGCTATCGGAAGGCTTTGCGAATGATGAAGTATGCTGATCATCATGGTCTTCCTATTATTACATTTGTTGACACTCCTGGGGCCTTCGCTGATCTCAAATCAGAGGAACTTGGTCAAGTGTGTGTACAAACTGTCTTCTGACATTTAAAATTGTGATATTACCTACACTGAATTCTGAAACACCAAGTTCATATAATAATATGGCCCATTTTTTGTTTTACCCTAACAGGGGGAAGCAATTGCCCATAACCTGAGGACCATGTTTGGCCTTAAAGTGCCAATTGTAACTGTTGTTGTTGGTGAGGGTGGTTCTGGAGGGGCGCTGGCCATTGCTTGCCCCAATAAATTGTTTATGCTTGAGAACTCTGTTCTGTATGTTGCAAGGTGAGACTAGTTCCTTCCTTTTCCTCCTTATCTCAGTAATATCACTTGGAAGGTACAACTTTAACTGAAGATTATGATACATAAATTATTAAGTGAAATATAACTAATGCCTTCCGAGTTTAGAAAGGTTTTTACATGTCAATTTCCTTAGGCTCCGTTTGGTTGATATTTTAGCTTTTTTTTGCAAAAAATGAATAGAAAGGAAAAAGCAAAAAATTAAAAAAAAATGAAAAGAAAACTAAAGACTGCAAAAAACAAAAGCATCAAAGAAATTGAGCCTTAGTTAATTTGAGTTTTTAGTTTTTCTTCGGTCACTGATCTTTATCAATCAACAGGAACATCAGCTTATTGCCCCACTTCTCATAGTTCTACATGGTATTGTACAATGACTGTTTCTCAAGTTCACCTTTGACTGGCTATAGATATATTAACACCTCTTAGAGGTGTTGTTTCCATGCTATATTCCGATCCTTCTAAGCAGTATTTCTTTTATAGATGAAGTCTGAAATACATGTTTCTTTTGACTCTGATTTTCTAATCAGTCCTGAAGCATGTGCTGCTATACTGTGGAAATCTTCTCAAGCAGCTCCTAAGGTAAGTGATTCAAGTTGATGATTGAAATTAGAACCATAATTATGTCAGGACTGATGTTTCACTACGTTTATAGGCAGCTGAAAAACTGAGGATAACAGCTCAAGAACATTACAAGCGCAAAATTGCTGATGGCATCATCCCTGTAAGCACCTTCAACCTCTGAAGGTTTATCATGTTGCTCTTCCTGTTACTTGAGCATTCCAACCCAGTGGATTTGACAATGGCTGTCCATCACAATAGGAGTTCTTTTTTTACCCGTGTTGTCATATTTGCTTTGATTTATAGGAACCTCTTGGAGGTGCACATGCTGATCCTGTATGGACTTCCCAACAAATTAAACTTGCAATCACTCAGGCCATGGAGGTAAGTGATGTTAACAAATCTAGGTGCAGATAGAGGGAAAGAAATTTGCATACTGAACGTCTATAGTGGTTTTAAAGTTCGGTATATCTTTGTAAACCTTCGAGGTTGTAATAACTGAAAAAAATTGGCACCCAAGTTTATTTATGTGTTTATGTCCATTATAACAGCAGCCATTTCTTAATGAAAATCGTTTTTTTTTTATTTCCTCCTTTAACCATTGCTCTAGAGGGAACTTTAAAAGTAAGCAGAATTTGTTGCAATTACTTCTGGACAGTATTGCGAGATTCTGCCATAAAATGGTGTTTGATGCAACATGATTTCTTCAAAAAATAGCCTGCTTTTACATTTGAATTTCTTTTGTGCACTACTTGAAGAAGTTACTCTTCCAATGTTTCTGTTGCAAAGTTGATTTGGCCACTATTCTTTCTTGTTCTTTTGCTTCTGTTGATTTCCAAGTCATTGGCCACTTACAGTGATATTGAAATGAACATAGGAATTATCAAAAATGGATACAGAAGAGTTGCTTCGCCACCGAATGCTCAAATTTCGGTCAATTGGAGGTTTCCAAGAAGGTAAGCCAGTGGAACCTGAAAGAAAACACAACATGAAGCCTTCTGATGCCAGCATGCTGAAAGCTGCTGATATAGAATCAGATCTTGAGAGGTTAAAGAAGAAGATTTTGGAGGCAAAGGTACCTTCAGATCCAATTAAAGACCGAGCAATAGAAAAACTTAAGCAGGATGTTGACAAGGAGGTTACCAGGGCATTCATTTCAATGGGCTTGCAAGAGAAGCTTGAATCATTGAAGTTGGAATTATCCAGAGCTCCTGATAATCAGCACCTTAATCGTAATTTAAAGGAGAAGGTGGACAAACTGATGCATGAATTTAAACAAAATTTGTCACGGCCAGGGGCCTATCTTGGCTTAAAGCAAAAGCTTGAAAAGCTAAGCATGGTTAGCAGACTTGTTGAGCTGAAAGAGAAAAATGAGAAACTGAAAACTGAGATTAATCAGAAGATTCCGGCAGAGGTCAAGGCAAAGTTGGAGCAATTGGAAAATGCTCAGGAAGGATTGTCGAAAGGTGACCCACTGGACAAGGATTTGGTGGCAGAGGCAGTAAAAGCTAAGAAAGAACTAATGGAAGTTTTGAAGTCAGCTAACTTGGAGATTGTTGGAGTGAGAAAGAGAGAGGTCACAGCTGCACCTCCAGAAATACAGGAGAAGATTGTAAATGTGAACAAAGAGATCGGTGGAGAGATTGAAAGGATAATTGATGTAGCAGGTCTTCGTGGCAAAATTGAGGAGTTGAAGGCAGAGATGGCTAAAGGCTCCAGTTCACAAAAAGCAGCAGAACTTGAAACAGAGATCAAGGGGGGGATTCTTGCTGCCTTGGATAACACGGCACTAAAACAGAAGGTTGAGAAGTTGAGAACAGAATTTGCATCATCCTTGGAAGTAGCTACCGATGATAAGGTTGCTGCTGAAAACGGCAGGTGGTGATGTACAGCATCTTACACATACAAAGTATGTATGTTGCAATTCGAAGTATACAATGAGTTTTTTTCATTAAAACCACTATCCTTTGTCCTTGATGAAATTAGACACATTGTCCAATGATATATGGTGTTATCATGAAGACCTTACAGTATGATGGAGGAGAACTGTTAACCCATGGAAGGTTATCTTTTTCTTGGTAGAAAAGCAACTTACTATGCTTCGGTCTAGAGCTCTCATCCAAACCCTCACTACACCCAAACAAACTAAGCTCCACTACCAGTGAAGATTGTTATCTATGCCTCTTGACTGTGACTTGCATTCCTCACAAATGAGCCCATTTTTCCATTTTTATGCACCAAAATAGAACATCCAGTGTTAGATATCTTTCCCAAAACAAAATGAAGAAGAAAAAGGGTACTTCACACAAACAAAGATTTCCCATTTTGTATGCACCAACAAGCAGGTAGATTACTATAGACATTGGCTTTGCTTCATCCTCTTGTTTTGTAGCCTATGGCAGTACAACTTTATATGTATTGTTTTGTTTTACTTTTTCCAGTCCCATCAGATAAAGAAAACAAAGAGGTTATGTACTAGAAAACAGAAAAAGAAAGCAACAATTTGATTTTCTCTGGTCCTACAGCTACAACCCCAAAAAGCATTCAATCATGGTTCAGTTTTTTCCTTCCCTTTTGATTGATTCAAATTACACTAAACTCCCTTTAAGTTTTTCATAATTGGTGGTAATAATGCACTAATAATTCCCAAAAGATAATGCCTGCTTATGCTTGAGCTTTCCCACCTTGTCCTGACTCCTTGCTTACCAAGCACCTTCCCTGCTAAGCTTTCTTTCTTTTTTCAGTACTTTATTTATTAAATTCACCATTTTTTTCTTTTCTTTTATAAATTTTAGTTCAATATGTAAAAAAGCACAAAAGCAGTCTTGCAAGTCTTTTAGAGCATTTTCCTCTACACGCTTACTAAATTTTAAAATGGAAAAAATCCATGCAAATTTTATATATATATAAACTTTGAATTATTAAAATCTAAAATGTTTATTATAGAGTTAATAGTCTTTTCTCTAAGACTATAAAAAAGAAAAAAAAAGGATTATACTTAAAATTTTTTTAAATATTTAAATAATTTATTATTTTTATTATATTTAATTAAATTTTTATATTTTTATTTTAAATCAAATATATTTTTATAATTAACATTGATTAATTATTGATAGTAAAAACACAACTTATTATTTTTTACCACATAATAATGATAAGATACTTTGATGTATTATAATAAATAATAACATAACATGTGAATATAATATTATAATATAATTATATGATATTTTTTATTATTTTTATTAATATCATATTAATGTTTATAAAAATAACAAAAAATATATTGGCTAACAACGATTAATTAATTATTATTTATAAAAATTTATTTAAAGTAAAATATATAAAATTCTTAAATAGATAATTTAAAAAAAAAAAAACAGAAAGTAACCCAATAAAAGAAAAAAAAAGTCGGGTAGTTGTTGTGGGCAATATAAAAAATAAAAAAGAAAGGCGGGCCATGCATCAAAATTAGAAAAAGGGAAAAACTCAGCAATCCGGACGCCCTAAGGACGAAACCGTAAAAAAGAAAGCTCCATTTTCTCCGCTAAGCCCAGAAACGACTATGAATCAACCCGTTTCTCTTCTCCACTCTTCTTTCTAACTTCCTTCTGTGCCACCAAAATCAAAAAAACCCTCAAACCAACAAAATCATTTCATTTCTCTTCAAAAATCCTTTCATTTTTTTCTTCCCTTCAACGGATCCGTGCAGAAGCACCCTCAGTTTTCAACCTAATTTACGATCTAACCTTCCTTCTTTTTTTGAATTAACAAACCCTAGCTTCTTTCTTTCGTTCTTTTCTTTGAGGGCCCTCTGCTTTGCCACTATTTACGGCGTTACCTTTTTGCAAGAAACCCTAGTCTTTGAATTTTTTCCCCTTCTTTTTTGTAGTTGTGTACAGATTTCGGTTTTTGTAGGGTTTCGAATCTTGGGTTTTTTTTTTTGGAGTTTAGGGTTGTGATATGAATAGTAGAGGGCGGTATCCACCGGGGATCGGCGTTGGCCGGGGCGGCGGAGTGAACGCGAACCCTAGTTTTCAGTCGAGGCCGCTGCAACAGCACTACGTGCAGAGGAATTTGGTGCAGAATCACCAGCAGTTTCAACATCACCAACAGCAACAACATCACCAGCAACAACAGCATCAACAGCATCAACAGCAACAACAGTGGCTCAGGCGAAACCTGTTGCCCGGCGGCAATGACTCCAGTGTCGTCGATGAGGTCGAGAAGACCGTTCAATCCGAAGCTGTTGACTCAAGGTTTCCTTTCATTTCTTCGTGTTGCTGTTGTTATTTGTATTTATGACTAAATCTATTTTTATTTGTATTTCGTGGTGTTATTTCTCTTGATATATCTTGAACAATAGAGTATTTTACATATAAAATGATAAAATTATTAGTGCTAGGGTTTGATTTAGTCCCGAACTCACCATTAGTTAGGAAAGTTTGGAGAACAGTGAGAAAGGACTGGATGAGGGAATGGAAGTTTATGTACTACATTTGTGCTTACTTTTTACTTCTTTGTTTCTTAAATTGTAACATTTTCTATGACAGTTAGTCGCGGAGTTTCCTTGTAGATGCTATAGTTTGAGACTTAATCTTCATGTGATTTTTTACAAATTGAATTTCTTGCCCTGCCTTTCCTACTAACAAACATATCAGGTTTGTTGAGTATGGTCTTACAGTTATTTACCCTTTTCTTTTCCTTATTCAGCTCACAAGATTGGAAGGCAAGGCTAAAGATACCGCCACCAGATACACGCTACAAAACAGAGGTATGCTTGTTAATGATATTTTAATCATGTAGTGTTGAAGTACTACTTCCTTGTGCAGGGTATTGTTTAGCAAAACTATCATTTTAAACATTTCTTGAAGGCTATGCTTTTGTCAGTTATGTTAAGAAGGCAATTGCAGCATAGGTTTTATATATTGAAATGATAAAAATTCTTCTCCTTGCCTTGGATGGGACTTTGATAAAGTAGTTTCAGGTGCTCTCATGAATTATCATCATTTCTGCTTAAAGACCATAATAGCAAGAAGATAGGGATTAGAATGGTTGATTCATACTTAGAAGGATTTGTTAAAGCAGCTATTTTGGACATCTGTTGAATCTCTTGAGGATACTATAATGATCCCAATTTTTACCATTTAATTTGTTCATGGGTGGTCCAAAGGACAAATTGCGATCTTACTTTTGTAATTCTGGTAATGCAGGTGGATTACTCTTTATTAATTCCTGGTATCCTATGATATACAATTATACATGGACAGTTTTCAAAGTTTTTAATATGTGAACAGTGATACCTAGTTCTCTGATGTTGAGGCCTTCTGGCTTGAACTTGCACATCTGAGTGCTATTTTTAGGCCTGCATTAGTTCATCCTTGGTAGTGCATCATCTTATTTTTATGACATATATCTCGTGAGAGGGCATGATAGTGATTCCATGGGTATTTGGAGATGTTTCCATATCTTTTAATGACATGTTTATGTAGTGATCTGCCTAGTTAATTGTTTCCAGGATGTCACAGCTACTAAAGGAAATGAATTTGAGGACTATTTTCTGAAACGTGAACTTCTTATGGGAATATATGAGAAGGGTTTTGAAAGACCATCTCCCATTCAGGAAGAGAGTATTCCTATTGCTTTAACTGGAAGTGATATTCTTGCTAGAGCCAAAAATGGAACTGGGAAGACAGCCGCGTTTTGCATTCCTGCCTTGGAAAAAATTGACCAAGATAACAATGTTATTCAAGGTTAATTCTCCATCTATTGACTTATTTTTTTGTTGTATCTGTTTGTAGCAATTATAGGCCCAGTTCAATGGTAATGGGTACTGCTAGTAGGATAGCTTTGCCATTTCAATTATTTATTATTTTAGTTGCGTGATCTGCATGTCAATCAGATAGTGGAAAAGATTGCATGAATGGCATTTGCTGCATTTTTTTAACTGAAATTTGAATTATGGGCATTGGCATGGATGGACACCGTTGAGTGAAGGTCAAAGTTCTGCACCATTTCCTGAAAAAGTGCATTATGTCTTCCTTCTTGCAAATAGGTTCAACTTTTTGTGTCAGTCCAGGCATAAACTTTTACTTCTCTTTCAGAAACCTGCCCTAATTAAGTTCTTTACTTGAAACTTTCTTGGCTTAATTTGAGATATGAGTCAATTTCATATCTGACTTCTCTATTATATGATGTGAAGTTTGTCACAAAGAAATTATCAATGCCTCTGCTGGACTTTGGTTTTACTTATATTATCTGTGGGGTTTCTTGTTTTACTCAATGTATGTCTTTCTGCTCAGTTGTTATACTTGTTCCAACCCGAGAACTGGCTCTTCAGACATCACAAGTGTGTAAGGAGCTTGGGAAACATTTACAAATTCAAGTCATGGTCACAACTGGAGGTACCAGTCTCAAGGATGATATCATGCGATTGTATCAACCAGTCCATTTACTGGTTGGAACCCCTGGCAGAATTCTAGACCTTGCCAAAAAGGGTGTTTGCATTTTGAAAGATTGTTCAATGCTTATCATGGATGAGGTAATTATTCGGTAGTTTCTCTGTATTCATCTTTCAGTTTGATCTGTTGTCCTTTGTAAGTTTAACATGAGAATATTTGATGAAGTTGAAATATATTGGATAAACATGGAGGAAGAAAAAATATATATATATTTATATATTTTATCTTGGTGAACAGTGATTATGTTGGAATAATGGTTACTTTCTTGTGTCTTTTTCAGTTGGGTGGGATGGGGGGTTAGGTTGTGATCTCCTGAGAATACATTTGCAAACTATTTGCCATTGATTGAACTGGCAGAGAAAGTATTAATCCTGTTTATCTTGTTTTTACAGTTTACTGGTTTCACTCCAAAGATCCAGATTTTAGCTGTTGTCTGCATAATTGATTATACCTTTGCTTAAAGAATTTAAATCTAATTGGAAATACTTAATTCTTATTTGTAAGTTAAGGCTGAATCCCATTATGCTATCTTTTTCTTTGGAAAATTTAACTGATATATGGTATATGTAGTTACTGAAGTTGGTTATGTCGTCAAGTTTTCATTTTGCGTACTCACTACATTAGGTACCTTGAATCCCCATATCTATTGTTCTGTAAAATGTCCATAACTAAAGACTGAGCACTATTATCTTCTATTCTTATATTACCCTTTGATCTTTTGTATGAATGTTAGTTTTGGAGCTAGAATTCCGAAGAGTGAGTGAATCATTGGCATAATAATTCTTAAAAAGTTTCTGCAAAAAGGAGGCAAGACACTTTCTGTTGTCTGCTTGATTTTAACTTCAGATCTGCAAAATCTGATGTTTTGTGTTTTGGTTTCTTTCAGGCAGATAAGCTTTTGTCTCCAGAGTTCCAACCTTCTGTAGAGCAGCTGATACGTTTTCTTTCAGCAAATCGTCAAATTTTGATGTTTTCAGCCACATTTCCTGTTACTGTTAAGGACTTTAAAGACAGATACCTACATAAACCTTATATTATTAATCTAATGGATGAGCTTACTCTGAAAGGTATTACACAATATTATGCTTTTGTGGAAGAAAGACAGAAAGTCCACTGCCTAAATACTCTTTTCTCTAAGGTTTGATCTTATATCAACTTTTATCTAGTTTCTCTCTTTTCCTCTTTCTTTGGATGAGATGTGATGTTTTTTTTCTGTCTCCAGCTTCAAATAAATCAATCAATCATTTTCTGCAACTCAGTTAATCGTGTGGAACTGTTGGCCAAGAAAATTACAGAACTTGGCTACTCTTGCTTTTATATCCATGCTAAGATGCTTCAGGATCATCGTAACAGAGTATTTCATGATTTCCGCAATGGTGCATGCAGGAACCTTGTTTGTACTGGTATGTGTGCCATGCTGTGTGTTTTTGGGATATGAACTATTGTGCTATTTGATTACTTAACAAATAAACCAATGGTGTTCAGCCTATATGGTTTCTTGGACTTTCTTTTGCTGTCTTTTATGTTTTAGGCATTTTATTTTTCATTTTCATTTTCTTTGTTTTGCTAGACGCCATAGCTAATTTCTCTAATACCTACTATCTAAACCCACCGCTGCTTATCATGTTTAGTGTGCTCTACAATTTGAGCTATATTAAATTGTCAATATATATGGTACTTGTTGAGCTATATTATTGAAGCTTTGATTTGATTTTTTATTTTTCAGTCTTAAGGGGGGCATAGTATTTCTTTCAATCAACATACTCATTTTTTTGTTTCATTAAAATTTTTTCCCTATGCCAGTGCAGAAAACGGCTTTATTCTTCTTAAGCATTCTATGATTCTTATATGTAGAATAATCTCCTAACGATGTACTTATGCTTGCTGCAGATCTTTTTACAAGGGGAATAGATATCCAAGCTGTGAATGTTGTTATTAACTTTGACTTTCCCAAGAACTCAGAAACATATCTTCACAGGGTATGTTGGTTATGATATTATCTCACTTGCAAGTTGCAACATCTTTATCTTTTTATTTTTTGTACTTATCATGGATATTCACTTAATGGGCAGGTTGGTCGATCAGGAAGGTTTGGCCATCTTGGTTTAGCTGTGAATTTGATCACTTATGAGGACCGCTTTAACTTGTATGTTATATGTCACAATATCTCTACCTTTTTTGACACTATAGCTTGTTTATATACATTGAGGTTCTTCTGATTCTTTAAAATGACTTATAATATATTTACATTGAGGTTCTTCTGATTCATTGAAGTGTTATATGGTCTTCTCTAACAGGTATAGGATTGAACAAGAACTTGGGACTGAAATAAAGCAAATTCCTCCTCATATTGATCAGGCTATTTACTGCCGGTGATTTATGGTGGATGTTTCCTGTTTAGTCTAAGGTGGTAACAATGGTGAGCAACTATATTCATGTCCCGTTTTACTATACATGTATGGAGTGATTTCTTTGTTATCTTTTTCTAATGTTTGCAATGTTCTATTATTTCATCTCTTGCTATTTATATATTGCAATAATTGATGATGTGCAATTATTTGCATGTTTGTTAGGGTTAATGAAGCTGGTCATTCAAGGTGTTTGTCCATGCACATGGGTGCGCATTCTAAAAAGTAGTTGGTGTTGGTGGAACACTTTTAGTTGGTGCTGTATGTGTGTAAAGCCTTGAATGCTTCTATTGGTTTCTCAAATTTCATAGTCCTGAAACATTAACAGGATAGTAGGAGAGAGTTTAGATGAGTCGTGCTTTTGATTTAGTTAACATATGGTATGGTACTGCCTTTTTTTAGTCTGATGATGGTGGAATTGTTTTTAAGGTTGTACCTTGTACAAGAAATTTATGTCTTGTTTCTGTTGGTGCATGTGCTCATCTTTGTTATTTTCAATAAATAAAAGCATCGGATAGGAGTCCTAATGTTGGCTTTTGTTTGGGACATCGCATTTGCATTTTCAATTTTCTTAAAAGACCTCATTACTTCTGTAACTCCATAGGTGACAGAATCTGCCACTTGGTGGTAGTTAAGTATGCAGAATCATGTTGAAATCCCTACCACTGCTGATCAGAATTTGGCAGGCAATTTGGATGTATTTGGTTTTAATGCACCTCTTTTTTTTTGTTTTTTCGGTATTTTACTTTATCATAATGTTCCACCCACCAATTACTCTCTAAGCAACTCAACTTTATGTTTATATTCTAGAGCGTGGACTAGCAGCTTTTCAGAAGCTGACTGATGGTAAAATCCAAAATCTTGACGAGGAAATGGAGATGAATGTTTCAATTTTTATGGTAAATGTGGAAAAGGACTAAAGGTAATTGGCGTATTGTGATTGAAGCAGTTCTATTTGGTTTCGACTGCCAAGTAGAGCATGGATTGGAATGGTGAACGAGCATTTTGGTCAATTTTTATGGAACAAGTAATCCCCGGCTTGGAACGTCAGATTGTCTCATTTATTGGACAGCTATAGAAGAAAACGGATCCTTTTGGCTCTTTCCCAAACCAATTCAAAACACAATTTCGAGGTGCATTCTCAATAGTTGCCGACATCATAAATGCAAGCAATTTCCACAAGAAACCGTCCTTTCTCCTTTCCTGTGCGAACCACAGTTTGGGTCTTTAGGTGAAAAATGCCAGAAATTAATATTTTCAACTCAAGGATTTCATCATTTAGGCACAAAGAGATGCAAACGTCAAAAGGCTGCTGCTAGGCTCGCTTTATGTTATGAGGTAATTATTTCGAAGGCAACCACCCCCCCTCCCCCCCCCCCCCCCCCCCCCGGTATTTTGCAACAGTTTTAGAACTAGCAATTCATTAAGATTTTAATATTAAATTATGAAAATTTGGATAATACTAACAATAGAAAATGCAACAAAAGAAGAAATTAAACTGATGGAAAAAATGTATACAAGGAGTAGTACACTAGAGACGCTGATAAATACAGGGCAGGGTAATAGTACATGCGCACACAAGTAATTATGAATCCGGAATTACACATGAAACAACAACAACTGTCGGTCCCGACGCTTCATGATCAGAGAGTGAATCTGATTGAATCCGAAGACGAACCTCAACACCGCACCACACGACAACACACGCCCTCTTCGCCTTGGCTCTGCTGTTTTTCAATTGTTTTTTTCTTTTGACTAGCTATTCAGCGCATTTATTGTACTGAAAACCTGAAAAGACTTGCCATTGGCATTCGGCCATTGCCCTCTGCCTTGACATTTATTTCACTCTTTGTTTTTTTTTTATAAATATAACAGGAAACAAACAAAACCCACGATCTTTTTTATTTTAAAAAGGAAAATAGAGTTAAAGCAAAATGGACCCTTATTCACTAAAGCAAGGCCATGTTCCATCACGTGTCACCACGTGACTTATTGGTCTATCCCCGCCCCTCACTCTACTCCCCCAGTCTCCCCTCCCCTCCCCTCCCCTCCCTCCCTTTCGTTTTGAAAAGCTCCTTAATTATCACTTGCTGAAAACTCCGGCAAACCCTATTAGCCTCTCTGTCCCAACAAACAGTGTTAGTTTCTTGGATTTTATCTTTTCTTTCATTTTTTGACTAAACAAACAAAAACAAAGTGTGGGTGAGAGTTATTTCATGGTGTGTGCATCCCATGCATGTCCTTTTCATTGCCATTACTCCCCTCTTTCCCCATAAATTTTTCTATGTCCTTTCTCTGTGAGAATTTATTATTAATGCTTTCCCTTTCATCTTCATTGCACTCTTTCTCTTCCTCTCTCTCTCTCTTTGGGTTTTTTTGTTCTTTTAATTTCTTTCCAATTCTGTGCAGCTCAAACCCTCAAGAAAAAGGAACCCTTCATTAACTCTCTCCACTTTTTATACAAGTTGTTGTTTTTGCTTTTTTTTTTTCTCTCTCAATGATGATTTTCAACTTTCAAGTTTCTTCAATGTTGTGATTGTCAAACATAAATACATACACTGGTTTATATACCCCATATTAATTGAAAAGCAGTAGAAGCCAGCTTGAAACTCGCTGATCGTTCTTTCTTGCACCCACTTTATTATATTTATTTATTAGATAATCACTTTCGATTTGCCTAGATAAGATCGAACTTGCATTTAAAGCATCTCTCTCTCTTGTTGTACCCCTTTTAAAGTTTTTATGTGAAACTGTATGATTTGCTCCACAGCACTTGTCACTCAAAAACACACTCTCTTTCTTTTCCTGTCTCTCTTTCTTTCTTAGTAGAGGTTCAGCGGGAACTCAGCGAAGTTCCTTCTTCTCAAAATTTTGAAGGGTTTTTTGTTGATCTTTTTCATTTAGTTTGTTTGTCGTTTGGAAAAACACTGATAAAAGAGAAAAGATGGGGAGGACACCATGTTGTGACAGGAAGGGTTTGAAGAAGGGGCCATGGGCTCCTGAAGAAGATGAGATTCTTGTAAATTACATTAAGAAACATGGCCATGGGAGCTGGCGTTCTCTTCCTAAGCTTGCAGGTTTGGTCGCCAGACTTCAGTCCAAGAAAACCCTTTTCTGATTTTTTTTTTCTGTTGCTCTCATGTACTTTTTATAGTTTTATTCAAGTATACACTCTCTTTAAGCATTTTGGAAGTTTCTTTGTGTCCTCTAAAGCAAACGCTTCCAAAGTGCTGTGAAGACACCCATTAATTGTTTTTGGACTGAAGGGACTGATCCGACATTTGGATTTCCCATGCCAATATATTATGGTGGGATTATCTTAAGACTTGGCTTTCAAGTTAATATCCTACTTACATTAATGATTTACTTTAGATCTGTTACTGTCATCCTTCACCATCCGAAATTTTGTTTCTGGTTTGATCTATTTGTTTTTGACCAACACTGCTTGCCTTGATGAAATCTAACCAAGAACTACCTTCATGCGTATGTACTCGTTACCTTCTTCCTGTTTCTTAAATGTGTCCTTTTTCCTCTGGCGGGACACACAAACAAATTTATTAGAGTTTAAGGCAGTGGTTTGGTAGAAAAAGTGAAAGGATGAAAAGTTGTTGCAGTGAGAAAAATTGATTATTAAAAGAAGCCTTTTCACCCTTTCGATGAAGCTCACAACTAGAACCAGTAATTTCTCCATATGTTCTGCCACTTCTTTCTTGCTTTATGTTAATTCATGGTGTTTATGACGCACAAATCATTACAGGTTTTTCCTTAGGCACTCGAATGAATCTTAAAATATATGTGTACTACTATATGAAATTCAGCTTTTTATCCAATTGGGTTTCTTCATTGATAGGTCTTCTTCGGTGCGGTAAGAGTTGCAGGCTTCGGTGGACAAATTATCTTAGGCCAGACATAAAACGCGGTCCCTTCACCCTGGAGGAAGAGAAGCTTGTCATTCAGCTTCATGGCATTCTTGGAAACAGGTATTTTGCTATTCTTCTTAGCTTTGTTTAAAGTTGGAATTAGCTTTTCATGTCAGAATGATTTTCGAGGAAATTAACAGAATTGTTAGTATCAAACGCAAGGATGAAAAGTTTCCTTCTTTTTCATCTTCGTGATTTTCACAGGTGGGCTGCCATTGCTTCTCAACTGCCAGGAAGAACCGATAATGAGATCAAGAACCTATGGAACACTCACCTGAAGAAACGCCTAGTTTGCATGGGTCTTGATCCGCAGACTCACGAGCCATTTACCCCTTGCGGCCCAACCACAGCTGCACCTACGTCTCCTGCCACTCGCCACATGGCTCAATGGGAGAGTGCTAGACTTGAAGCGGAGGCTCGCCTTTCAAGGGAGTCATTGCTCTTCAGTTCACCACCATTGGGGAAACCTGACTCCGATTATTTTCTACGCTTATGGAATTCTGAAGTTGGAGAATCCTTCAGGAAGTTGAATAGAGAAGACAAAACTGCTTGTCAAAGCCCCATATCTCAGGCATCTTCATCGACAAAATGTGGATCAGTTTCAGCTGTTACCATTGATATTTGCCCCAATATAGCAGGGTCCTCTACCCCAGCAAGCAATCAAATTGAGGATACAGCATGCAAGAGCTTCAAGTCTTGCACTGAGGACCCAGTGGATGCATCCGATTCATCATGTTCAAACGAGTCGGAAGATTCATCAGACAC
Source organism: Theobroma cacao (assembly GCF_053813885.1). Lineage (NCBI taxonomy): Eukaryota > Viridiplantae > Streptophyta > Magnoliopsida > Malvales > Malvaceae > Theobroma > Theobroma cacao. Next base: position 40,104,158 of record NC_142639.1, on the reverse strand, counting down.
TGCACTACAATTGCTGTTGGACTTTCCCATTAACAATGACATGAGCTTCTTGGAAAATGTTGATACTTATGCCACATCTCACGCCATGCTGACTGACACATCTTTTATCTCCCCCTCTGAAGGTTATCTGAAGGCATGATTTGTATAATTGTAATGCCCTTATTGCTTGAATTTTGATCTGGGATTTTTAAGTGCCAAAAAGCCAGTTGTGTGCTAAGGTTATTGCCCATTGGCCTAACTTTTTTGTATGCTAGGCAATTAGCTGGTTGGCAGAGGTGATGCCACCATGGAAACCCAGTTTGTTTATTATATGTGGTAGATAAGAACTCCTTATGGCGTTTGGAACTTTTAATCGGGGATTTGCAAATTCTATTTTCCCAATATTTGTTTCACAGTTCTGACCCTGTAAATTGGGTTGACAATATTGATTTCCACCAACACATACATACAAGTTCAAACACCAAACCAATTGCCCTTTGTTTCTTCTCCATTGTTTTCTTTGAACTCCCGAAAGACACTTTACATTTGTAACAGAGACAAAAAGGTTAATATAATGAGACGTGCAGCATCACACTTGTGTTTCTCAAGATCATGACGACGTCTTGATTGTCATCGACATCAATCACCTTGCCTATTTTTTGGAAGTACTTTACTTGAGTCGGGTTTAATTTAAGTTTACTCTAATACCATTTTATCACAGTATCATTACTTTTTTTTAAAAGGTTAATTTGATCACATGTGTAACGTATATGCTTATAAGCTTTCCAAGATTTCTTTACTTGCCCAATGTAAAATTGAAACATTTTACTCACTTTCTCTAAAATGCCTGACAAGAAGAGATGAACGGAAAGAAAAGAAAAATGGTTAACCATGAAGGGATGAAACTTTTTATAAAATTCCCTCCAAAAAGAACATTCTTCAATCCTTAAAGAAAGGTAAATGCTTTGACCAATTCCATAACCCAGATATGAAAAAAACCTCAAACTTGTTTCCAAAGAAACAAAATTTTATATTTCTATATGAACACATTCAATAGTAGATATATCATATCTGTGTGATGTTCCCACTCTGTTTAGACACAAAACAACATTGAAACAGACAAGAAATATACATATGAAAACTGGGAGTTACAAGCAACAAAAGCATGCAACGAAAACAATGAATCACATCTGCTCCACTACCAGACCGGAAGCTTGTAACTTCAGAAACAACCAAGGAGCTTTTTCGGAGTTTGTCCAGTTGCACGGTATTTTGCAGCCATCTCCTCTGCCTTGAGGACTTCTTCTCCACGTTTGGCTTCAACCATTGCCCTCTTTTCTTCTGCTTCCTTGTGAAGTAAAGCTACCTTGTTTTTCATGTTCTCTGCATATTCTGCTTTCTTCTTTTCCAATTGTTCCTATAAATAGTTGCACATGTTAGAAGTAAACCCAGATGGTAAATGATTTCCCAAGTATATCCAAAGCTGCTCGCCCTAAAACTTTAAACTCTAATTTCCCAATTGTTATATAGCAACATAATGTGAAGTGGCAATTCAATTTTACTGATTTTTTGGAGAAGCCAAGAGGCATTTAAACCATTCGTCCGAACATTAAAAGTGTAAATGAAAGATATGCAGTAGAGGCCAGCTACCTCAATTTTTCTCAGTTTTGCTTCCAGAGCTGCTTTCTTGCTGTTCTCCCATGCTACAATAGAAGAAAGCTTTTTCTGGGCCCTGCTCACCAGTTTCAGTAAATTTGAAAGAATATTTAGCAATTAAACTCCTCATAGAAGATTAGCAAAACTATAAAGATAACTTGAATCGTTACAATTTGGAAACTCATACACCAATTGATATTTCAATTTATGCAAGATAAGGATATAGTGGAAATGAAAGAGGATTTTTGGAGAAAGCCTTACTTATTCTCTGCTTTGGTCTTTTCACTATCTTCCCATGCCCTGACGAATGATAACCTTTTTTCCTTTTCAACCTCTGCAAGAGCAATATCTGGAAAACAGAATATGAGGAAATTAAATCACTACATTCTGCAGAAATGATGATCTCAAACACCTTCCTTCCATAACACATGAAACTCAATAAAGCCATTAAATTAACAAGTTGCATATGATAATAGAAGGATCAAAGAAGTACTGTGAAACACTTACCCCTATCATGTGATCCTCCTGAAATTTTCTTCGGCGCAGGCTCTGGTGCCTCTGTCAAAATACAGACAATGTTAGAATCCCCAGAAGAGTGATAAGCGATGACCAACGATGACAATTAGCTTAAGAAAAAGTTAAAGTTGTTCCCAGGCTTTTGGGAAAGAAATTCTATTTACTTAGCATATATCTTTTTTTATGGGTGAAAACAAGGAAAAGAAATTTACCCAATTTCATTAGAATGAATTTTCTTGTTGAACTAGTGATGTATAGGTTTGATATTATGAATTATAAGGTAAAGCATTGTCCCAAGGGATGGTTACATCAAAGTTGCCTACATTGCTTTTAAATGTAGGCACAAACCAAGTTACAGATAGGTTTTATCTCGTCCTTGGGACAGCAAGCTTTTTGATCAACATTATAACACATAATACATTGAAAAAAGCGTGGCATATTCGCTTATGAAGCACTTAAGTAAGAAAAAAGAAGCCCAATAAACAAAATCCTAATGATTAATAAAAGCAGGAAACAGTGTTTCCATTGATGGATGCTGACCAAGAATGGTCTTCAGTACAGAAGCGTGTCTAATTTACTACAGCAACAAATTTAAAGGGTAAAGTTAAAAAGAAAAAAAGAAAAGAAAACATTTATGCCATGATGAGATTGAATTTTGATTGCAATCTTGAAAATAACTTTTAACTGGGTACATCATCGAGTTAAATCAGAGCTCACTCTCCAAGGACTTTAACAACAGTAGAGTGAGAAAAATATAGTACTTAATGTTCTTGATCATGGTAAAACATGCTCTAAAACAGTCACCAAATTGAGGAATCCAGGAATTTCTATCAAACAGAAAGAATATAATACTAGAATTGAAGCTACTTTTTCCATCTTAAAAGCAAGTATATAAGACAAGGTGTAACAGCACAAGTCGTGTTTTCAAAGCAACTTTAAGCAAAGCATAATTATCCAACTTTCAAAATAATGAAACAAGGGCCCCCATAAGCATTATTAGATGCCATGATAATAATTGTGGAAAACCTGTTTCCAGAAACCCTAAACCCTGCCACCCTAATCATGTTCTAGTAGAATTGGGTGTTCTATGCAATATAACGTATGATGAGAGTGAAGATGTCTTTTCAATTATGATTAATAGCTATAGATAAAACGAGTATAGTGACAAACAAAAGCATCCCATGCATAACTGTAATGGATTATGAATTAATGATGGTTTGAGAAAAGTAAATGAATGGTCTGGCTAATTAAGCATCCCATGAAAAAGCCTAGTCTCAAAAGCAAGATGCTACGTTTAGAAAAATTATACTTTTCTTAGGAAACCAGTTGTCATTTTTGAAGGAGAATTAATTAGAAAGTAAAAACTTTATCAATCAGACTTGAAACTGTACAACAAAGCGATCAAATGACTGTTTAGTCAGTCTAACGGGATAAAGGGTTAGAAAAAAGGAAGACAAAGAAAACCTCACACACATCAAAATCAGGAAAAGAAATTGACTAATCGTTGATTGTTTCCCACCTTTTGGATTAAATCGGATTATATTTCTAAAAACCACAGACCAATAGAAAAGCAACTAAAGGTAAAATTTCTTAAGAAGAAAATCTTGTAGTTCATAGTTTTGCACTCTGTTTTCCAAAGATCAGTTAAAACTAGTAGGAGCTAATTGGAAACTGAATTGAATGTGAAGTTTAACGAATAAAAAGGATGAAAATTCGAAATCCAAATTTCGATTATATGAACAAAAATGGATTTTTTTAGCTTATGTATAGGTGGTAAAATTAATCTATAAATTTGAAAGAGAAGTTTACCAACCATACAACATTAAAGAAAGAATTCACCGAAGAAAACAAAAGGAGATGAATCCATCACCAATGAACAATTCACATTAAGCAAAATCGATCACCAAGAACAATGGCAAATAAATTCAGTGTCTACTGACTACTGTTAATTTTCAGCTGATTTCTTCTCCATGACTGAAACAGTGAAGATTTTGCCACCTATTATAAGTATGTGTGTGTGTATATATATATATATATATATATATATATATATATATATATATCCAAACGCAGATTAAGCAAATCTTATAAATTCCAGTATTCAAACGATTTGGACGTTGAAGCTAGATAGAACAAGACAAATAGGATGGCAGTGGCGAAGCTTACTCTCAACTACGGCAAGAGCCTTGGAGTCGTCCGGTTTCTCCTCAGTCGGCGGAGGACGAACTGCAGTTTTTTCCTCGGAGACGGCCTTCGGAGGAGGAGCCTCGGCGACCGGCGGTGGAGCCGCGGGCGTTTCAGCTTCAACCTTCTTCACTTCCTCCGCCATAATTTACTTGCTTACAAGTACAGCTGGGTGAAAAGCAAAAAAGAGATACTGGTAACGGATAACACTCGAATATCTATATTTAGCGACGTCTGCTCTAACGATGAAACCACCTTTATATCTACTCTGGACTTTTATATCCTACGCTAAGTGTGTACTTTAACGGTGATTGATTGCCGTTGAGTTTTCCTTTTCTTTCGATCCGACGGTTGTTATGTCTTCTACGGAGACGATTAGCTGTAGATTGGAAATAGGGTGTGGTACCTTTTATGCCGACAGGTAAAGCGGTTACACTGTGCCACGTCCGTCGGCAAGTGAGATACGACGACGTAGAGTGGATATAAACCAGAACATCGTGTACTCATAGGCCATGGCCCCCATTTTTTTTTGATTGCTTTGACAAATTGAATTCTTTGACGATCAACGACGAATCAATCCCCACTCTCCCTTGCCATGTCTGCTGTCACTTTCCATGGGTCTCTCCTGTCCAAAATATCATTTAATAATTAAAACAATAATGCAATTAATAAACAAGAAAAATAATACTAAGTTTCTTGTTTCAAGATACTAACGCACTAATTATGTGAATAGTTTTTTAAGTATTATGTATTGAATTATTATTACACAAATAAATTATTGATATTTAATACATTATTTTTAAAAATATATGATTAAATGTTAGGGAAGGAAACAAACAAAAAGGAATGCTGTTGTTAGCAAACAAAGTTTAAGAAAAAAAATCTTAAGAGTATGTCTTTTTTATTTATTGTTTTGTCTTCACAAACAGATACTGGTAAAAACAAAATGCAATGTTGGCAGTACGTGGGGGTGGGGGGGAGTAGTAGGGCCACGCGCGGCTGGGAAGAAGGTGGAAATCCCCAAAGCAAAGCAAAGCAAAGCGAAGCGATATGTGATTGACAAGTAAGTCTAGGCTGGTGACCAACGAGGCATGTGAGGCGTGGGTCCATTACAAATTGGACCGTTACATTAATGTCTTCATGTGACTGATTTGCTGCCCTGCGCTGGTGGTGACTCGCGCTTTGGCCATCTTGGCAAAAACGGGGAGGAATCGCGTTTAATGCTGTATTAAATAAATCCCTACTTGCTTTGCTTTTTTGCCAATGGAGTATCAATTACTTGTATTATTGGTTCAATATAATAATATTAGTACTTGATTTAGGCTTTCCGGAGGGGGAGAGATTTGGTTCCAAGCTATCCAGCTCTAGAATCTTACCTTCCACAAATTGATTCGCTGTGAAAGCATGCTTTTTGGGGTACACGTGTTGCCAAAATTAATAAAAGAATTCTACTTTTGAGATGGGTCTGACCAGATGAGCCCAATCAACTGGACAGTAAGCGAAGCCCAATTTTCCAAACCTTGAGCCCAAATCCAATAAGAAGATTCCTGCTAGGTATGGAAAGTCAAGTTTTAATCTTTTATATACACTTTTAATCTTTTTTATCAGGTAACACATATTTTAATTATTTTTACTTTAGATTGTGCACTATTTAAATAGATTAAATTAATTCAAATTCGAGTGATCACTTATATCAAATTATTTTGGATTCAAAATTTATATTACGTCGAATATTAATTACTTAATTTTCAAATTATTTCGGGTTTAAATCAACTTTATTCGATTGATTTCAGAATTCAATTTGGGTGAAGTTAATTTACGTATGATTAATTTTGATTTTGGACAGGTTGAGTCGGGTTACTGGATTCGGGTCAGATTTTCCCACCTATATTCCGGCTTCCTAGTTCCTTCAGTTAAGTTGCTATGGATGCTCAGTCGGAAGTTGACTTTTCTTCTTCCTCTCCTTCTTGTTCTTCATATTTTCCAGAGAAAGAGAACGAATGGGGGGAGAGAGTTGCAGAGAAAGTGTTTGCGCTCTATCAGTCGCTGCCAAAGAAGGGAAAGCCTCAGGGACGCGAAGTCACCGTATTGGCCGCTTTTCTCCTCTCCTCTCCCTCTCAAGGTCAATCTCTTCTTCAATTCTGTTACCCTCTCAAAACCCAATATATTGATAAATTCTGGTAATCGAACATTAAAAATTACAGTAACGTTGCTGATGATGCTGAAACACAGTCATGTAATTAACTTAAAATTCTGATTTTTTTTTTTTGAGTTCAGATTTGGTAGTGGTTGCATTAGGGACAGGAACGAAATGTATAGGGCGTTCTCGTTTGAGCCATCGTGGTGACATTGTCAATGACTCCCATGCTGAAATTATTGGTCGCAGAGCTTTGTTAAGGTTCCTTTTTCATTTTCTCCTTCTATTTTTGATGCTTCAGTTTTCTTGTTAATTTTTTTTTTACCCTAAGTAGGAAATTGTGAATTCTGTAAATTTAAGTGGTACTTGTCTTATCAGTAATCACTTTGCAATTAACTGCCATATTTTCCAAAGAAAACCACATTAGGATTTTGGAACATTTCTATAATAGAAGGAAAATTTTTGCTGTTGGATTTAGTTGTAGTTAGTCTAAAACTTGTCTGTTTTGTTTTCCTTCGTAATCCAACCAGGTTCTTCTATGTAGAGATTCAACGTATTAATGACAATTTAAATAAGCAAGGACAAAATGAAGCCAGACACTTGCAAGCTGGTGGCCTGGAAAACTCAGTTCTCGAATTGGATTTAGATGGTTCTGGTGAAATAAAATATAAACTCCAAGCAGGGTGGAAATTACATCTGTACATATCTCAGTTGCCATGTAATTCTTGATGATGTCTTTTATTGATTTTCTAATGTTGGTCATCTTGGATTTCGATTTCATAGAAAAGTTATAAGCTTTCATCTTAAGTACTTCCATTTTGACTCATTATCTCTTGATCGTGTCTGATAGGTGGAGATGCTTCGCTTAATTTGGCACCATCTTCAATTGATGAACATGGTCAGTCCATCTTTGAGCTTTCCAATGCTTCAAGCAGAAATAGTGGAAAATGTTAGCTCTTTTATTTGAGAAATAATGTGAAAATGGTATATATTGTTGAGAAATTGCCTTGTAAATATTTGGAGTGATTTTTGAAGGGATAGTTCTTAATGATAATATGTATGACTCTTGTGCCTTTGATTAGGTGTATCGTCAGTTTCTTTTCCATTGATAATCAATGTACCTGTTGAAAAGGCAGTTATCATGTTTCATAGAGATTGGACTTATTAGAAAATGTATTTTCAGGAGATGGCTCACAACTTGTTGGCTTGGTTCAGAGGAAGCCTGGTCGTGGTGATATGACTTTGTCAGTTAGCTGCTCTGACAAAATAGCTCGTTGGAATGTTGTTGGAGTTCAAGGTTCATCATTTGCTATCAAGTAATTGCAGGACAATGCATCCCTGACCTAGATACTGAACACCAATTGATCAAGTTGCCGTAGTTCATCCACTGCAAAAGCGCACTATCTTTGACTATTATATGCATAGCCTATTACTATCATTTACATGCCACAATCTTCTTTCAACTGTCATCAATTCAGAAACATGCATAAATGTGCAGCGTATTTTCTTTAATGATTTGACTGGCTTTTTGGCATTCCTGATATCATAGTGAACTACTTTGCACTGGTGTTTGATTTGTTTGATGACAAAGTTTCTTTACGTCTTGTCTTAGGGGCTCTGCTTTCCTACTTTCTTCAACCTATGTACCTCTGTTCCATTACTGTTGGAAAATCCCCTTGTACTTCTGAGGATTTTTGCTTGGAGGAACGATTGAAAAGATCCTTATATGATCGAATCATACCATTTTCAAATGAGCTTATAAAGCCTTTTGAAATTAACAAGGTTTGTGAAGTTTATAGTATCTTAAATCCTATAAAAAAACAGGAGGATTTTGACAACAACTTTTTCAATGCTGTGAGCAGCCAATATTTTATGCAGCCCCGGTACCAGCAAAGGAGTTTCAACATTCTGAGACTGCTCAAGCCACCTTAACTTGCGGGTAACTCCCATTGAATGTACCCAGTTATAGATGTAAATATTGTTTTACCCTTTCTCTTTGTATGATTTATATATTAATTTCAGGTACTCTATATGTTGGAATAAGTCTGGTTTGCATGAAGTCACTCTTGGAACTACTGGAAGAAAGCAAGGCACGTCTGCTAAAGGGGCAGTTTATCCATCTACTGAATCATCTTTGTGCAAGTAAGCTACAACTATGCTCTTGGAAGCAAACTTATTGTCATTATCCTGTTCTTATAGAAAAAATGTCCCCTCAGAAAGCGATTGTTGGAAATTTTTTTATCACTGAGGCAGGAATGCCAAATCAAATGCTCATCCAATGAGGTTTCTTATCGAGAACTCAAGGTAATAATTCTGGATACTACTTGTTGACTAATTTCATTGGATTTCATACTTGAACTGATTTGATGTGGTTTGCAAATATGAAACTAGTGTTATATGTGAGAAGCATGCTTTTTGAACCAACTTATAACTGAGGGTCTAACTTGGTTGCATGAATACCTAGTTTGCAAAGTTTCATTTATTAATAAGGAATGTGGAAGATGTGCAACGATAGCATTTTGCATAGGATTTGCTTTTGCTGTTTTCTAGTGAACTCTTATAATGGCTTTGATTATGAGTTGTAATATCAAGCTACTCATTAGCATTATTGATGCAGGTTCAAGTATAGATGAAGGGTGATAAAAGTTTGATTGGTATTGACTTAAGACTGTTCTATAGAAATCATACGTCTTACTCTATCGTAATGTTGGAATTATAAATGAGTGTATTGGTGGCCGGGATTAATGGTTACCATCTTTGCAAATTGATATGGTAAATTATCTGCAGGACAGGGCTGGAGAATATAACTCAGCTTCAAAACTTTTTAAGGGGAGACCTCCCTTTCACACTTGGCTATTGAAACCTTTAAACTTGGAGAATTTTTCAATTATCAGTAATGAGGTATACGATGTACAACTGTATATATTTGTCTTTCAGAAATGTGGATGAGTTGTCCTTTTGTTTGAAGTAGGACAAGTTGCTTCTGTTATTGACCCTAATTGCCTTTGTCAATAGGGCAATCATCCTTCCTGCAACTCATGTGGCCTTCAAGGGTGATCCATTGGTTGGTTGGTTCATGCTAATGCTATAACATGGCTGATGCTGAGTCCATAGAGTTGGGGTTGACCTTAATTTGATCCAGATTATTGGCCACATTGTCATATAGACTGAAACTTGGGAACCCTTTTTGATGTTGCTCACTGCTTATAGCAATTCTTGCCATTGAGGGCAAATTTTTAGCAATATCCCTTACTGAATTGTTATTTTTCTCGTTCAGTTCTAGATGAAGTAAACAGTCTCTAGTTGCATAAGGGAATGTGCTTTGCGCTCAGTCTTTTGGGGAAAGGCTTCTTCATGTATTGGAAATAGCAATTGCTTGGTATAAAATTCACGGATGTAGTTGTGTGCTAGCCCATGAAATGGAAAGGAGCTGAGCTCCATCCATCGACGCTGCCAAAGGATTCTAACAACCTGGCAACTCCTGTATGTATGGAGACTTGCTACTTGAAGTGGCAAAGTTTTGTTGTGGTTCTTGTGAAAATTTGTCTAGACGTGAATGATCCAAAGTCATGGAGTGCAGACTTTTGTATTGATGTGAGTGAAGACAACGGCTAAACTCCTGCTTTTCAGGGGTAGTCAAGCAGCTAGAAATGTTATTTGTTCACCGGGACGAGGAGGAAAAGAGAAGGATAAAACACACCCATTGATTCTTCACCTACTATCAGTCATGTTATCAGTGGCGCCTGTTATGCGCTAAAGACGAGCAGGAGCCATCACAAAATTGGTAGAAAGAAAATTTCGTGTTGTCGTGTTTCTTGGGGGGCCGAGCAAAACTTTATTTGTGCAAAACTAATGGGCTGTTTCACGAGATGATCACGGACATTCGATGGGTTATCCCTTGGGATACGTTTATATTCAAATTTAGAATTCAAGGAATTTGCTATACAATTAACGTGTCTGGTACTCCACATGAAAAATTTTACTTGTCAAATTTATGAATTAGGACTAGATTTGGCTAGTCATGGTAAGAATCCACGGCTCCCTGCCTGTTTTTTTGGACTTTCTTTTCTTTGATAGCAAATCCGATACTGAATTCGACTCTCATCCACGCACTTGTGGTAGTTTAGTTTAGTGGGTTGCATACATTTTCAACCCTATGAATGATGACATGGGCTTACCTGGTGAACCTCAAAGTCTATGTGAGTTGTGACCTTCCAAACAGCCAAGAGCTTCCTTTTCAGTATTACGTTAACCGTTGTTTCATTTCGACCAAGACCAAATTAATGTTGTAAATATGGAACTCCTATGAATATCTAGTGGGAGGTAGATCTGGGTACCTGAAAACGAAGTCAACTTTGTTAGGTAACAGGCACGGAGAAAAAACAAAAGAGAAATTAGTGGCATAGAGAATGGATTTACAAGGTTTTTTCGTTCTTTTTGAGCTTGTCACCATCCTTTGTTTGCTTGTGATTGCATCGATGGTGTTATGGGCCATTGACCAAAATTATTGGCAACGAAATGAAACTTTAGAAACCGATTAGTGAATTTTTACATGATTAATAAGTAACAGAACTCAATGTTAGTCGAATTTTGACTTTAAGTAGTGACACTCGATAGAAATCAAGGGGTAAAACATTTCACCCAAAGATATGAACATTGCAATCCCAAAGAGCACTGTGCTTTGAAAGAAGACTCTTGGAGGCTGAGTAGTGGGTTTGGTGCTAGAAAGATACCATTGAATTACTAGCCGACGAATTAGCTTAAGCTCTCATGTGATTTGAACTGTGAATCTGACTGGAGAGATCCTTTGCTTAAGGAAACTCTCTATTATTATAATCCATTTATCTTATTTTCAATTGGAAATCAATATACATATATAATATCATATAAAAAGAGCTACAGAGAATCGATAATCGAGAGAGCTCCTCCTGTCTTCCGTATGAAGATTTGCGTATGCTTCTAGGGAGCAAATTACGGATTAAGGGTGCGAAAACGTAAATCAGTCTCTAGAGACAAGAAAAATATTACTAACCAAATACGTTATCCCTTTTTCTCCCTACCTATCCCATCAGCTTAATTTTTTAACTTGCAATGGATATTCAGAAAAAGTTAGAATCCGGGGTTCGCACATGTTTATACGCACCGACTCTTCTACTTGTTTTCCTTCCATGGAAAGTCTCCTCTCCCCTCATTTTTCCTGTCCCTGTCTGCTTTTCTTTTAATGCCTTTCTCTTTTACTTCGTAAAAAGAACGTTTGCCTTCGTAATAAGAGCGTTCAAGACTTTCCTAGGAAGGATGATTAAAAAGGTCAGCATATTTGTATGCTAGTACTATAAACCAAATGTGGGTATAAAGAATATAATCAAATTTTGCCAGGACCATGGAGTATTGAATCTAGATGTCATGGAAATTGAATTTGGCCTAAAAGAAACCGGGGATGCCTGGGAAATAGTTTGCCCCGAGGCTATATTAATAAAATTTTTAGTCATAAAAGCTTCATTTTGACCATATAGATAGCAGTGTTAAGTATAAAAAGAGTCCTTTTTTTTATTCTTTTTTAGCACATTGGACTACCCATACATGTAGCTGAGATGAGGGCCCTGGAGAGAAGGAAAGCGGACATACTGAAGGTTCAATCGTAGAGCTAACAAAGGATGTCCTGGTTCTAGCTTGGGTCATGCTCAAGTGTCTCTGAACTTAGCTATGTTAGGTATAAAGAAGAAGTACTACGTTAAAGAAGAACTGAGTGATGAGAAGGCTTCGATGTCTGGAAGAATGAAAAGGAGTAATGAGAATCATCAGAGCAGCTTCTGTGTTAGGTCAGAGCTACACAAACCTTTTACAGGAACGCCTTGGCGGCCCGTGAAGAAGAAAGCTGCAGCTTCTACCGTGATCGCCGTGTTCCTCTTCGTTATTGGTGTGCTAGTTTGCGTTGGTTGGATTGATGCTGTAAGTTACGCAGAATCCTTGTAAGGATCCGTCCACCAATATTTAGATATATATGCTTATGTAAATCGTGGTGTTCTAAAACCCCACTAACCCATGCAAAGCACCACGGCGTATACTGCCTCTTGCCTGGAGAAAAGCAAATGATTCGGTTTACTAAGTCTAGTTGTTTTTCTCTTTTCTGTTTAGTCCATCTTTTCAGGTGTTTCTTCTTGTCAACATTTAATTCTCGGTTCCAATTCCACAAACGCAAGAAACAAGCCGGAGTTCCCACTCAAATGCTCGACAGGAAACCGGACACAAACGTGTCCAAGGGACTATCCTACCACACACAATCCAACCAATCCTGGCCCTTCATCAAAAATTACATGCCCATCATTCTTCCGATGGATCCACGAAGATGTACGGCCATGGAAGGAGACAGGAATCAGCAGAGACATGATCGAGCGGGCACGCAGGACAGCACATTTCAGGCTGGTGATTGTGAAGGGGAGAGCGTACGTAGAGAAATATAGGAAGTCAATACAGACCAGAGATATGTTCACCTTGTGGGGAATATTACAGCTTCTAAGGAAGTACCCTGGAAGATTGCCAGACCTGGAGCTGATGTTTGATTGTGATGATCGCCCTGTTGTTCGGTCGAATGATTTTCAGGGTCCTAATGCTCGCCCACCGCCATTGTTTCGGTATTGTGCGGATGAATTGAGCCTGGACATTGTATTCCCGGATTGGTCCTTTTGGGGCTGGTAATGGAGTGCTGAAAGTGGGCCAACAATGATATAATGCCCAATGTTTTTGATAGAATCATGCCAGTCTATGTATTACTGATAATGGGCTTTGCTTTTGTTATCTCAGGGCTGAGACCAATATAAGGCCTTGGAGAAATGTTTTGGAGGAGATAAAGAAAGGCAACCGGAGGACGGAATGGAAGGACAGGGTGCCTTATGCTTATTGGAGAGGAAACCCCACCGTGGCTCCTACCAGGAAGGACCTCATGAAGTGCAATGTTACCGACACAGATAACTGGAATACCCTCCTTTACATTCAGGTAAACTTTGCCATTTCTTCATTTACATGAGTTCAATCATTTTTGTGGCCTTAATTGATTGGAGACATAGATTTTTTAGGATTTCTTCATCTCCAATCGTGCATATAGCAATACAAGATGAACTGTTAAAGTTTTTAATTATGTTTATTTTAGGATTGGACCAAGGAATCTAAACATGGGTACAAACAATCAAATCTAGAGGACCAGTGCACCCACAGGTAGTCATCAAGTAGTTGCAGTAGTTTCATAGCATAGCCATCTTCTTTTTAGCTATCCCATTTCATGATTTGATGCTGCCCTTAATTACATTTAATCCTTCTCACTAAAAGATTGGTTATTGTATACATTACTACAGATATAAGATATATACAGAAGGATGGGCCTGGTCCGTGAGTGAAAAATATATTCTGGCATGTGATTCGATGACCTTGTACATAAGGTCTCGTTTCTATGATTTCTTCATCAGGGGCATGATGCCATTGCAGCACTACTGGCCCATTAGAGAAAACAGCAAGTGCACATCTCTCAAGTTTGCGGTGGAATGGGGTAACGTTCACCCTGACAAGGTTTGTACTATACTCGACTTTGCAACTTCATGGCATTTTTCTTCCTCTCTCTTCTTAATCAAAGCCCGTGGAAATGTGACTTTCTGATCTGTTAATCCACCAGGCACAGGCCATTGGAGAGGCTGCCGGCAACTTCATACAAGAGGATCTAAAGATGAATAATGTATATGATTACATGTTTCATTTATTAAGTGAATACGCCAAGCTCTTGAAATTTAAACCCGAAATTCCTCCGGGCGCTGTCGAGCTCTGTTCGGAAACAATGGCATGTCCTGCAAGTGGCACGTGGAAGGACTTCATGGTAGAATCCATGGTGATGTCTCCTAGTGATACAATTCCATGCGCAATGCCTCCACCTTATGAACCCCAAGAGCTGCGAGAATTCCTTGAAAGAAAAGCTAATTCAACGAGGCAAGTGGAGATGTGGGAAAACGATTATTGGCGTAGTATAGATAAAAAGCAATAAAGCCAAAACTTGTACCTTTTCGTACTTAAAACAAGCAAACATCCTCTGTAGACAAATTTATGTCAACTTTACTAAATGATCCAAACAAAATTCAATGTCTCATAGTTTTTTCTTTTTACGCGTTTTCATTAATAAAGAATTCAAACATTTGTAATAACACTATTTATAAATAATAATTTCTTTTTCTCATACTAAAAAAAATAAATTTCCAAATTTTACTTACATTTTATATGAACCTCACTTACATATTATGATGTTATTATTATTTTTTAAAAAAATTTAATAAGATGTGCAACGTTCATATTATTTATTTTTTAAAAAACGTTTAACATGACATACACCGTCAAATATTTAGCTGTAATTTTTATCATATTCTATCAATGAAATTATTTTTGTTTTTCACTCTTTGCAGAGAATAGAAGCCCCCAAAGCAAAACTTCAATAAATTAATGGTCAATGAGCAATAACGAATTAGCTTAAGGCATTAAGTTTTTTCTTTTCTTGTTCTGAACTCTTGAAATAATTTAGTGACCCTAAACTATATTCCAAATTTCCAATTATAAGAAACAAGAAAATTCATATGGTGCCTGGCCAAACTAAAATTGACTAATGGTATTGGTTGTAGCCTGGCCAGACAGGTTTATTCTAGTAATCCGAGAAAAGGATAAAATCCAATGACTTTTCCTGTGTTATAAAATCTCTGTCGAATCAATCTTTGTCTTGACTATACACAGTAAGCCATCAAATTCATTCTTTTACTCAACAAAACTGATTGGTTTGAGTCGATATCAATTGCCTAGTTAATCACATTATTAATTTGTTTTAAATTACCTAAAAAATAAGAAGCTCACATTTTTCCTGCTACGTAACGCACGTGTTGTCTTACTGAACACAAATTAGCTTCAATAACTTTCCTTCCCACAAATCGAAACACTTTCCTTCTTCCCACATTGGTTGCGGCATTTCCATCAGGTGATCAGCTTTCGTTCCATCTGCAGGAAAGCAGCACCGCAACTTCTGCCTAAAATAAAGGTATGCTCCTTTGTGTGTTTCCATGATTAAGTTTTTTTTTTATATATATATTTTTATGTTATTATTATTACATAACAAGATCACACGTTTATTTCTTTTATATTTAAATGAGTCATGTAATGCGTTTATTATCATATATATATCATGCTAAACTGCTTTTACAATCTCTTGAAAGATTAAGTATTTGATATTATACTTCAAAAAGATATAGTTTGAAGTAATTGTGTTAGTCGCATGAATGATAAATTTCTTTCAATTTATTTGAACAACTTTATTTTGCAGTTAAAATATATGAATTTTACAGAAACATTTAATTCCATGATCTGTTTTAGTTAAAGTTATTATTGGTTTTTGCTATGGACCCCAATAAAAAATTGCCACTCTTCTTCCTTGTTCATTTCTTTAACTAGATCCTTTGATTTGATTAGTCTTAGTACTTCAGTTCACCAATAGATCAATAGAATAGTACCAAGCAATAAATTAAAATAAATAATTTAGGCAAAGTATCCAAGTCAAACAATTAAAATATCTCTAAAATTGAAGCAGTACACGCAATTCCAAATTCAATTTAGTTAATATGTTATCTTTTTGACAGCAAATTTATGGTATTTGAGTCTGCAACTGCAAACGCATGCATTTCTTGCATCTTATCTTGTTTAGATTATTCGTTAAGATTAAACATAGAAGGCAATTGGTTCTAAGAAAGCCCTCACATAAAATATTTCAAGGTTTTACGTCCATATTAACTTTAAATCTGTATCTTACATTCTTTATTTTGCCCCATGTTTTTTCTATATATATTAGGCCACCCAAACATTGACTTTTGAATCAAAGCTTTGAATCGTAGCACTACCAGGGAGTATTCTCAAATCTTTGAAGGTTGTGCCTTTTGAGCTTGTCAGCTGCATATTTTCTATGGGCAACGATGTTAAAGTTTTTCAAGGCTTTTGGCGTCATGGTGATCAAGTCTGTGGTTGCTTTTCCAAGATTGGTTTTGGACGGATCAAGAGACTGGTTTCCACAACTGCTTGCATAATCTTCTTCTTCTTCCTCCTCACTGCTGCCTTGGTTCCTTGGATACATGTGGTAAGTTTCTCCTGAATTCTGCTTACTCCCTACCATTATTTTCCTTCTCTTTCCGGTCAACTAATGCTAGTATACTTTTTAATAAGTAAAATTTGGGAAAGCTGAGCTTCCAAAAACTATATCTAAGAGTGAATAATACACATACTTATAATTGAATTAAATGATCAGATGTAACTGATGCTTGTATTTAGGTATTATAAAATAAACTACTTTTAAAATTTATAAAGTAAAATTCAAATTTGACTCTAAAAATAGAAAATACTTGTATTTATTATTAAAATAAATGATTAGATGCAACTAATATATATTGGTAATATTGGAATTTAGATATGATAAAATAAAGTATTTTAAAAAATTATAAGTTCAAAACGTGATAAATAAATTGTACATTAAGAATAAAAACACTATTTACATCCCCTAATTTTCACTTTGAAATGAATCATCTTCATCGAAATGGCACCTTAGGTGCTCAGATTTTTTTTCATCAAATTTGAAAGGGCAGCTGCTATTATGTTTGGCAAACAAGAAGTGGAAAACATGGATGCCCCTAGACATTCTTCATATAATGCATGCAGATACTACCTCAATTGATAATCCATGCCGGCACTATTTACATATTGTTTAGACGATAAACCCTAGAAGAATGAAATTAGTACTGAAGTATATACAACAAAGGCATTAGATTTCTATATATCAAGTTCTGTTACTAGAAGATTAAAGCAACAACTTAACTTTTGTTTTGTCTACCTTTTTCTCAGCCTATTATACAGGGCAACCCATTTCCCCAGATGATTTTTTCCTCACGAAGTAGTATTAAAAAACACCATTCAAGAACTGAATACCCTCTAAACTGCTCTGATTCAGGTTTGCAACAAAAATGCCCAAACAATTATCCTTTGGTATTTGAGCCTGATAAATTGTCAACAGAAACTTGTCCGGACTACTTTCGGTGGATCCACCATGATTTACAACCCTGGAAGAATTCAGGAATTACAAAAGACATGATTGAAAGAGGGAAACTGAGTGCAGAGCTTAGACTTGTGATTGTCAAGGGTGAGCTTTATATGGAGAAGTCTGGCCACCCTTTCCAAACCAGAGATTTATTTACGATATGGGGCATTTTGCAGCTTCTAAGGTTTTACCCTGGAAAGCTACCAGATTTAGACCTTTTGTTCTATACTGGAGACTCGACGAAGATCAAGAAAAGGGACTATCAAGGACCTAATGCTAAATCACCACCGCCTCTGTTTCATTATTGTGGAGAGGAGAAAGCACTCGACATTGTGTTCCCTGACTGGACCTTCTGGGGATGGTAAATTCTGGTACATATTACCACAACAAATTGGTCATGAAAAAAAAAAAGGAAAAGAAAAACTACCAAATTTTTATTTCAATTAACCAACTACCCTTTTTTACTTTGTTTTGCTCTGACAGGGCTGAGGTTAGTATAATGCCATGGGAGCAGATGCTGAGTGCAATAAAGAATGGCAGCAAGAGGACCAAGTGGGAAGATAGGGTACCTTATGCCTATTGGAAGGGTAACCCAAATGTTTCTAAACAAAGGAAAGACCTTTTGAAATGCAATCTCTCGGATAAATATGACTGGAATACTCATCTTTATATCCAAGTAATTACTTAAAATTGTGTATCTTTTTGGCACTTTAAGTCTTTGATGGGCTTTTATAAATTGATTGAAGTCATGAGAAAATTACAAAATCTAGACATAATTAATTAACAATTTTCTTCTTTAAAATTTTTTTTCAGAATTGGACTAAAGAAAATGAAGAAGGGTTCAAACATTCCAAATTGGAAGATCAATGCACCCATAGGTATATCTAAAACCTTTTGTTTCTCATTCTTATTAAAGGTTGTTTCTTTGTCTCCTGTATTATAAATTTTCAGTTCTAAAATACTCAACACTTTTTTTCTTTGATACTAATAAGATTTTAATTTTGTTATGGTACAATCTGCACATAGATATAAAATTTATGTAGAAGGAGTAACATGGTCTGTAAGTGAGAAATACATTCTAGCATGTGATAGTATGACCTTGATGATAAAGCCTGGATACTATGATTTCTTCTCGAGAAACTTGGTGCCAATGCAGCATTACTGGCCCATCCGCAGCACAAGCAAATGCAAAGATCTTAAGTTTGCAGTGGAATGGGGCAATAATCACACTGACAAGGTATGTATATATACATATATTCTCAACAAATGGAACATGGATTGGAATGGATTTGCATTCCAAATATTTTTTTGCTTGAAAGTTGTCTGCTTTTTTATATCAGTCACAGCTCTTTTATCTCACAAGAAGATACGCTTCACTTTTACAGGCACAGGCTATTGGGAAGGCAGGAAGCAAATTAATTGAAGAGTTTCTGACAATGAGAAATATATATGATTACATGTTTCATTTGTTGAACGAATATGCCAAGCTCTTGAAATTTAAACCAACAATACCTTTAAAAGCCAAAAGGGTCTGCTCGAAAACCACAGCATGCTCGAGGGAAGGTGTGTGGAGGGAGTACATGGAGCAGTCCATGGTGAAGTCCCCTAGCGATAAACTTCCATGCGCATTGCCTCCCCCATATGAACCTCAAGCTCTTCAAGCTTTTCTCGACAAAAAAGAGAAAACAATTAGGCAAGTGGAGGCATGGCAAGCTGAATATTGGAATATTGGAAGGAACTAAATGATAAGAAGCAATAGAGATCTCTCTTTTTGTTTCATTCACGGTCATTGTTACCAAATAAAAAATTTATTGCCATAGCCTATGATTGAAAATATCACATGGAAATTTTGTCCAAATTAATTAAATACTAGACGGATTCCTAAACAGTCACAGATTATTTTCAAAAATAATGATATTTCCTTATTTTAACAAAAATAAAAAGATAATCTGAGTAATATTAACTTTTAGAATAAAATAAAAAATCTTGCGTAATAATAATTTAGGAGATATATGTAATCATGGCAAAAACAAATAAAACAGGGGAGGCGGGGGGAAGTTCTCCTACCATTATATATTATCAGTAAGGCTGGGGACTCCTTGAGATACAAAGAAAGTTAAAAACAGGGGAATAGCTTTCACAGTAAGACAATAGATTGTAAAGTAAAATGCTTTGAATGGAAGTAGTCATATCATATATGGGATTAGAGAGCTTGTCCTTATTAATTTGACAATGTCCAAGCTCATCTCACTTGGATTTGTTGCTTGCAAGTTGCAACTCAACTTGAATGCCATCCAACTGTCTATTGAATTTGTCCTTAGAGCTTGCATAAAGCATCTTACTCCTTATCTTTGATGTGTCAAGTGACCTATACCACAAACAACATTGCAATTAGTTTTTTTTTTTTTTTGAAGTTTCACTATGTATTAAAAACAAAGGGAATCGTTCACCTCTGGGAGTAGAAGATAGAACCCACATTACAAAAAAGAAAAAAGAAGAATATAGTTGATGGTTCGCAGAAATTTTAAAAAAAAAATCTATAAGAACTTAGAACATATGAGTAAATAGAATAGAAATGAAAAAAATAAACAAATATAAATAATAATATAAATAGAAAGAAGAAGACAAAAGAAAACTTTACCTTCTCTTAATTTCACATAATGGTAGTGAGTGATCTTTGTCCTTTATTGTCCAAGCTGACAAACTCGTAAATCTCCCATGAAGAATAAAGTGTGTTTCGATGGTGAGTTACTGAAAAGAGAGTAAAGTAAAAATGAAAGGACAAAAGAGAAGAGAAGAGATAAAGAACAAGAGAGAAAGAGGTGTAGGGAAACTTAAAAGTTAAAGAAGGTAAAGTTGAGTGAGGCTTATGGGGTCAGATTTTTATTCTTTGTTTGTATTATTAAAGAAATTATTTTGAAAGGGCCATTAAGAGAAAAAAAATATAATATATAAAAAATTTTAAAAATTATACCCCCAAAATTATACAACCATCCATCCCTATCCACCATACTTGAGTGTTTTATCCCAATTGCTTCTAGAAACATGATTTTGGTATGGCCATTCTCAACCCTCATTATCCCTAATTCTGGCCTCCTTAGGGCATCCTTTGGTTGCTCCATCAACATTGAATTTCATCTCCCCCGATGCTAGTTTGATCCATCCTTCAACCTTTTTGTTCTTTTGAATTTTTGTCAGTTTTGCACACAATGAAGGACTCCAATGTGTCAAGTACCACATTGTACTCGTGAGACTATTTTGCTTTGGCCCATGTGGCAACCCTTAACTTGCTAAGCTTAAAAACCTAGTTTGCATCACACACTAAACCTCTAAAAACCACTTCGTTCCTATGAAGCCACACTAACCATGAAATGGCATAAAAGGCCATTCTCCAAATTTGTCTTTCTTTTATTTTAAAGTTGATGCATTCCATAAGTATAGAAGATTTACCAAATTATTTGAAATCACCATACATGCTCCCCATTCTCCACTCCACTTCATTCAGACCTTCCACACTTCAACCCAATGAAGAAATAAGTGCGTTGTTGTCTTTTACTCCCTGTGACATTGAGCTCAGACTGTTAATTTGTTGTTGATTAATCCTCTTTGAGCTTATTCATGTTTTGCAGCCACCTTTTCATGTAATATTTGCTAGAAAAAGACCTCAATTTAATAAGGTACAAGGTTAGTCCAAAATTTTTTCCAAACTCTTTCATTATTGCCATCATTAATAAGCCCTTGCTTATAAAAAAAAATTTACAATATACTTCCCTAATGTCTAGCCTTTCCAAGTGATTGTATCTCTAATTTTCTACTCAAATGGTACTCTTCGATTATGGCTTTCAGTTCATTCCATTGGCCTTCCTTCCATTTGAATGGTTGTCTCCTCAACTTCAAACCCAAACCCAATCCTCACCTTCCCATCTACCATACTCCTCAATGTACCCTTTTTTGTTGCTTGCGAGGGCAAATATTTTGGGGAAAATCTACTTGAGGGTATCCCCTTCCACCCACCCATAAAACCAAAAAAGATTTTTGTTGTCGTCACCCATAACCATCAAATGTTGAGACTCACCTGCATGAAAAAAAGTTAGTAGGGGATAGGGGTTTTAGGATATTTTTCTACACTATAGAATACCTTCTATTTGTATTTGCCTCCGGTAGAAGATTGGTGGGGTTCTCCCTTACTTTTTCAACTATGACCTTTCTCCACAAATTGTCCCTCTAACTCCTTTACCTCACCTCTGAAGACACTTGTTTAATAGAGCTCTATTTTTTAACTTTAAATTAATGATACTTAATCCTCCATTTTCCTTATATATGCACACTTCGGCCCACTCTATGTAATGAATTTTATGTCTCTCTTCATTCTTGCTCCATAAAAATCTCCTCTCAATTCTCTTTTAACTCCCTTATCATTCCTTTGAGCATTTGAAAGATGGACATGAAAAATATAAGTAGGCTAGCAAGGATTAACTAAAACAGTATAACCTTCCAACTAATGTATAGGACCTTGGCTTTCCATCCCATCAACCGAGTCTCAAATTTTTCAATGATTAGTTTCAACATTTGCATCGAATTCTAGTTACCAGTGGCAGTCCCAAGCGCACCATAAGGATTTCACACATTTGCAATCAATGCTCTCTACTCCTTCCCTACCTAAATCAACCCCTACACCCATTAAACTACTTTTATGGAATTGATCTTAAATCCCGAGATAGCCTGAAAGCACCTTAGGATCTATTTAATATTTAGGAGGCTTTCCAACTCTTGTTCGCAGAAACTCATGGTATGATTGGTGAACAATAAATGATATATCCCTAATCTGTTGGTGCCAATGGGAATCCCCAACATAATATCATAGCCTCCCTTTTATCCATCATTTAACTAAAAGCCTTCATCACAATATTAAAAAGAAACAGAGACAATTAACACCCCGTTTAAGCCCAAGTTTCATCTTGAAAGGTTCCATTGACGCACAATCCCTCCAAAAAAGAACAAAGAGGAACAATTTGTTGGTTTTTTTTTTTCATATACCATGCAAATAAGAAAATCTTGCTTTTTCGAGAATTCTGATTTATAGTGAAATCATAATCCAAGACAACATAGCAGCATTCATTAGCATGGAAGGTATCCTTTGAACAACATAACTTAGTCGTTTTTTTTTTTAAAGTTCAAGTGTGTATTAATTAGTTAGCTGTTAAAATATATTATTTTGCAAAAACTATTAATTCCATGATCTGTTTTAGTTAAAACCATTAATGTTTGTGGAGATGGGACTGAATTGTTTGTCTTAAACCCAATAAAAAATTGCTAGTCTTCATCCTTGTACATTTCTTTACTAGATTCTTTGAATTTGATTAGTCTTAGTACTTTAATCCACCAATAGATCTATAGAATAGTACCAAACAATAAATTAAAATGAATAATTTAGGAAAAGTATCCAAGTCAAAAACTTAAAAAATCTCTCTCCAGATGAAACTACTATGTAATTCCAAATATAGTTTAGCTAATATCTCATCTTCCTAAATTTTGACAGCATATTTATGGTATATGAGTGTAACTGCAAATGCATTTATTGCATCTTAGCTTATATAGATTTAAAATTTAAATTAAACATAGAAGGCAATTGGCTAAAGGAAAGCCCACATACTATACATGGTTTGATTTCCATATTTTTCCCCCCATGTTTTTTCTATATTTATTACGCCACCCAAGCATTGGCTTTTGAATCAAAGCTGTGAATCTTAGCACCACCAAGAGTAATCTCAAATCTTTTTAAGTTTTGCCTCTGAGTTTGTCATCTGCATATTTCCATGGCAAACCATGTTAATGGCTTTTGGCGTCATGGTGATCAATTCCGTGGTTGCTTTTCTAGGGTTGGTCTTGGACGAGTCAAGAGACTGGTTTTCACAACTACTTGCATATTCTTCTTTTTCTTCCTCCTTGCTACTGTCTTGGTTCATTTGATGAATGTGGTAAGTTTCTCCTAAATTCGCTTCCTCTACCATTATTTTCCCTTTGTATCCATCAACTCACGCTAGTATTTTTTATATTAGGTAAAACTCGAAAAAGATGAGATTCGTAACTGTATCTAAAAGTGAATAAATGAAAAACGCACGTATTTATTATTAAAACAAATTATTAGATATAACTAATACTGTTATTTTTTATAATCATAAACTAATACAGTTATTTAGATGCAACGAATACTGGTAATACCGGTATTTAGATATTATTAAAATATTTTTAGAATACAAAAACACAATTTAGATCCCTTAATTGTCACTTTGAAATGAATCCTCTTCATTAACATTTGAATTGAATGCACCTTAGGGGCACAGATTTTTTTTCTCATCAAATTTGCAAGGGCAACTACTAGTATGTCTGGCAAACAAGAAGGGGAAAACATGGATGCCCTTAAACATTCTTCATATAATGCATTCAGAGACTGACTCAATTGCTAGTCCATGCTGGCACTATTAACTTAATGTTTAGACAATAAACCCAAGAAGTATGAAATTGTTACTGGAGTATATACATCTAAGGCATCAGATGTCCATTTATCAAGTTCTGTTACTAGAAGATTATTGCAACAGCTTAACATTTTTTTTGTCTACATTTTTCTCAGCTTATTATACAACGCAATCCATTTCCCCAGATGATTTCTTCATCACGAAGTAGTACCACAAAACACCTGCCAAGAATTGAAAATCCTTTAAACAGCTCTCATTTAGGATTACGACAGAATCATCCCGATAATTATTCATCGGTATTTGAACCTGATGGATTGTCAACCAAAACATGTCCTAACTACTTCCGGTGGATCCATAATGATTTACAACACTGGAAGAATTCAGGAATTACTAAAAACATGATTGAAAGAGGGAAATTGAGTGCAGAGCTCAGATTAGTAATTGTCAACAGCGAGCTCTTTATGGAGAAGTTTGGCAAGCCCTATCAAACCAGAGATTTGTTTACATTATGGGGCATTTTGCAGCTTTTACAGTTTTACCCTGGAATGCTGCCAGATTTAGACCTTTTGCTCTTTACTGGAGATGAGACAATGATCAAGAAAATGGACTACCAAGAACCTAATTCTACATCACCACCACCGTTGTTCCATTACTGTGGAGAGGAGGATGCACTCGACATTGTGTTCCCTGATTGGACCTTCTGGGGATGGTAAATTCTTGTACAAATTACCATAACACATTAGTATTGGAAAAAAAAAAAAGACAACTACCAAATTTTTATTGCAATATAACTAACCAGCTAGTCTTCTTTACTTTGTTCTGCTCTGGCAGGCCTGAGGTTAATGTAATGCCATGGGAGCAGATGTTAAGTGCAATAAAGAATGGCAGCAAGAGGATCAAGTGGGAAGATAGGGTACCTTATGCCTATTGGAAAGGCAATCCATATGTTTCTTTAGAAAGGAAAGACTTTTGGAAATGCAATCTCTCAAATAAATACGACTGGAATGTTCGTCTTTATGAACAGGTAATTACTTAAAATTGTGTTTTTTTTTTTTGCCATTTTGAGTCTTTGAGAGGCTTCTATAGATTGATTGAAGTCATGAGAAAATTAGCGAATGCCCAAGCCAGAAAATTACAAAATCCAGACATAATTAACAATTTCTTCTTTAAAAAAAAATTCAGAATTGGAGCAGAGAAAATGAAGAAGGGTTCAAACATTCCAAAGTGGAAGATCAATGCACCCATAGGTATATGTAAAACCTTTTGTTTTTCATTCTTATTAAAGGTTGTTTCTTTGTCTCCTGTATTATAAATTTTTAGTTCTAAAATACTCATCACTCTTTTTCTTTGATACTAATAAGATTTTAATTTTGTTATGGTACAATCTGTACATAGATATAAAATTTATGTAGAAGGAGCAACATGGTCTGTAAGTGAGAAATACATACTAGCATGCGATAGCATGACTTTGATGATAAAGCCTCGATACTATGATTTCTTCTCAAGAAACATGGTGCCAATGCAGCATTACTGGCCCATCCGCAACACAAGCAAATGCAAAGATCTAAAGTTTGCAGTTGAATGGGGCAATAATCACCCTGACAAGGTATATATATATACATATATTCTCAGCAAATGAAACATGGATTGGAATGGATTGCCTCCTAAAACTTTTTATGTTTGAAACTTATCTGCTTCATTATATATCATAAGAAGATATGCTTCTCTTTCTCAGGCACAGGCTATTGGGAAGGCAGGAAGCAGACTGATTGAAGAGTTTCTGACAATGCGAAACATATATGATTATATGTTTCATTTGTTGAACGAATATGCCAAGCTCTTGAAATTTAAACCAACAATACCTTCAAAAGCCCGAAGGGTTTGCTGGGAAACCATAACGAGCTCAAAGAAATTGAAAGGTCCATGGAAGGAGTACATGGAGCAGTCGATGGTGAAGTCCCCAAGCGATAAACTTCCATGTGCATTGCTTCCCCCATATGAACCCCAAGCTCTTCAAGCTTTTCTCGACACAAAGGAGAAAATAACTAGGCAAGTGGAGATGTGGCAAATTGAATATTGGAAGAAACTGGATGATAAAAGGCAATAGAGACCTCTTTTTTTGTTTCATTTTCATGGTTATTGTTACCAAATAAAAAAATTATTACCATAGCCTATATATGATTGAACATATCATCTAGAACTTTGTCCGAATTAATTAAAGAGGAAATTGTTAAAAATGGTCATTTTCTTAACTTGATTTCAAAAATAGCCATCAAAATAAAATTAACTGTTTTTAGTCATATTTAACCATGACTTGACAAAAATATCTTTGAAACCATTTCAAATAAATTAAACCATTCATCACAATTTCTTCCTATATTCGTCTCTGCTTCCGATTTCTCTCTCTCACCATCTATCTCTTTCTAATTTTATCGATTTATCTCTTCAACATCCGTCTGCTGTGCTCTCGATTTTTCTCTCCCCGTGCTTTCAAGATTCCGAGACATGGTTTTGAACTGCTTGGGTGAGTGGCTATTTGGAAAATTTGATTTTTAAATATTTTGGATGAAACTAAAATGATAAAATTGATCACAGATGTTTAAAATAGTTTTTAATTGAATCAATTTGGGGTCTAGACATCAATAAACTTAAGAATTTGAAATTTATAAACTTAGGGTTTCAAAGGAAATTTTTTTTTCGATTTTTAGTTGAAATAGGTATTTTAGATAAGGAAAATTGTGTTTTGATTCATGAGAACATGTTAGAAAAATTTTAATCGGTGCCAAATCGTAAAAGAAAAACAAAAAAAAATGAAGAGAGTTGAAAAGATTTGAAGTTTTGGTTCGTAAGTAACAATAATATTTCAAGCATTAAAGTGTAACAAAATTTTTTAAACATGATATATAACAATAATATTTTTTCAACATGGTGTGTAACATGTTTTTGTACATGACGTGTAACAACAATATTTTTTTTAACATGGCGTGTAATAACTTTTTTTTAATCATAACGTGTAATATATTTTTATACATGACATGTAACAATAATGTTTTTTTTTCAACATGACATGTAACAATCTTTTTTAATCATAACATGTAACATGTTTTTGTATATGACGTGTAACAACAATATTTTTTTCAACATGGCATGTAACATCATGTGCACTTGATATGAAGAGGTTAATACATGGTGTATAATATCATGTGCATTTAATATAAAAAGGTTCATTAAAGGTAATTTTATTCAACTTAGCTAAAAACAGTTAAAATTATGCAAAGAGCTATTTTTTAAAATGCCCCTTAATTAAATAGAAGATGGATTCCCATGCCGTCTCAGATTATTTTCGAAATTATTGATGTTCCCTTGTTTCAACAAAAATAAAAAGATAATATGAGTAATATTAACTTCTAGAATAAAATACAAAATCCTCCATAGTAATAATTTAGATGACATACATATGTAATCATGGCGAGAACTGAAAAAAGAAAGGGGATTCTCCTACCATTATATATTATCAGTTAGACTGGGAATTACTTGAGATACAAAGAAAGCTAAAAGCAGAGGAATAATTCTCACAAACAAAAACCTTAGATTGTAAAGGAAAATGCCTCCTTTGACGATGTCCAAGCTCATCTGACTTGGACTTGTTGCTTGTAACTATCAACTTGAATGCCATCCAATTATCTCTTGAACTTGTCCGCGGAGCTTGCATAACCTATACCACAAACAACATTGCAGCCGATTTAATTGTAACAAAGTTTTTTAGAGATGAAAATTTCAGAATCAAAGCTAAATGTTACAAAGTTTATTTGCAAGCATTTAGAATAAAGTAATTTAAATGTTTAATCAAAATATGATAATTAAATTGCGTCATGTTTCATTTAAAAATTAATACCGCATGTATGATAAATGTCTCTAAAAGTATTTAATGATAAATGTTTCCAAAGTCCTTTGAACAACATAACTTAGTTTAGCTGTTAAAATAAATGAATTTTGCAGAAACAATTAATTCCATGATCTGTCTTAGTTAAGATTATGTAGTGTTTTTAGGTATGGGACCCCAATAAAAAATTGCCACCCTTCATCCTTGTTCATTTCCTTAACTAGATTTTTTGAATTTGATTATTCTTAATACTTTAATCCACCAACCAATAGAATGGTACCAAACAATAAATTAAAATGAATAACTTAGGCAAAGGATGCAATTGTCAAGAACTAAAAATGTCTCTCCAGACTACACTGTACAAGTAATTCCAAATTTAATTTAAGTTAATATGTTATCTTCTTAAATATTGATAGCATATTTATGGTATATGAGTGTGCAACTGGAAATGCTTTTCTCGCATCTAACCTTGTATAGATTATTGATCAAAATACCTACAAAGTCCTTATATTAATACATTTTATTCAATTTAATTTTTATAATCAAAATTGAAACAATTCTTTGACTTAATCTTTCTCCCTAACGATATCTAATTTTATGATTAAAAGGAGTGATGTCAGCACTAACGTGACGTTGATGTGACACACTTTAGTGACATGGCACCGATATGATAATGTGGTAGTGTTACATGGCATCAACAAGATGATATAGCAGTTTCTCGTGGCACTAATATAATGATGTGGTCATGCTGACGCAGCACTAACATGCTAATATATCATTGTCACGTGACAAATAAATTTTCAAAAAAAAATTTTATGTCACATCATAGGAATTAAAATAAATAAAAATGTATACTATGAAAATTAAATTGAACAAAATTGAGGTATTGAATGATTAAATTAAAAAAATATTAAAAAATATAAATCTTTAAGTAGATAATAGACATACTTATTAATAAGGTAAATGTTTAAGTATAAAAGATTTATAATGTTAAAATATATATATATATATATATATTTTCTTAGTTGTATCTAAATTTATCTACTACATAAAGGTGTTAGATTTTCTCATGGCAGTCATACTGATGAAGTCTGTGGTTGCTTTTCCGAGGTTGGTCTTGGACGGGTCAACAGACCTAATGCTACATCACCACCACAGCTGTTTCACTATTGTGGATAAGAGGATGCACTAAACGTTGTGTTTCTGACTGGATCTTTTGGGGATAGTAAATTCTTGTACATATTACCATAACACATTGGTATTGGGGAAAAGAAAGGAAAAAGAAAACTACCAATTTTTTACTGCAATAATTAACCAGCTGGTCTTCTTTACTTTGTTTTGCTCTGGCAAGGTTGAGGTTAATATAATGCCATGGAAGCAGATGCTAAGTGCAATAAAGAATGGCAGCATGAGGATCAACTGGGAAGATAGGGTTCCTTATGCCTATTGGGCAATCCATATGTTTCTTTAGAAAGAAAAGACCTTCTAAAATGCAACCGCTCAGATAAATACGACTGAAATGCTCACCTTTATACTCAGGAAATTACTGAAAATTGTGTTTCTTTTACCACTTTGAGTCTTTGATGGTCTTCTATAGATGGATTGATTGAAGTCATAAGAAAATTAGCTAATGCCCAAGCCAGAAAATTACAAAGTCTAGACATAATTAACAATTTCTTTCTTAAAAAAAAATTCAGGATTGGACCAAAGAAAATGAAGAAGGTTTCAAGCATTCTATATTGGAAGATCAGTGCACCCATAGGTATATGTGAAACCTTTCTTATCTCATTCTTATTGAAGGTTATTTCTTTGTTTCCTTTATTATAAATTTCAGTTTTAAAATACTCATTACTCTTTTTTGTTGATACTAATAAAGATTTTGAATTTTGCTATGGTACCATCTATACAAAGATATAAAACTTATGTAGGAATGACATGGTTTGCAAGTGAGAAATACATACTAGCATGCAATAGCATGACCTTGATGATAAAGCCTCGATACTATGATTTCTTCTCGAGAAACATGGTGGCAATGCAACATTATTGGCCCACCCGCAATACAAGCAAATGCAGAGATCTAAAGTTTGCAGTTGAATGGGGCAATAATCACCCGGACAAGGTATATATATACATATATTCTCAGCAAATGGAACATGGATTGAAATAGATTGCATCCCAAAATTTTTTTTGTCTGCTTCTTTATATATAATTCACAGCCCTTTTATCTCATAAGAAGACAGGCGATTGGGAAGGCAGGAAGTAAATTAATTGAAGAGTTTCTTACAATGCAAAACATATATGTTTATATGTTTCATTTGTTGAACAAATATGCCAACCTCTTGAAATTTAAACCAACAATACCTTCCAAAGCCCAAAGGGTCTGCTCAGAAACCATAGCATGCTCAAAGAAAGTGACAGGTTTATGGAAGGAGTACATGGAGCAGTCAATGGTGAAGTCCCCTAGTGATAAACTTCCATGCGCATTGCCTCCCCCATATGAACCTCAAGCTCTTCAAGCTTTTCTAGACACAAAGGAGATAGTAACTAGGCAAGTGGAGGCGTGGCAGACTGAATATTGGAAGTAACTAAATGATAAGAAGCAATAGAGGCATCTCTTTTTGTTTCATTTTCGTGGTCTTTGTTACCAAATAAACAAATTATTACCATAGCATGTGATTGAACATATCATATGGTAATTTTGTCCGAATTAATTAAATACTATACGAATTCACAAACAGTCAACAGATTATTTTCAAAATTAATGATGTTTCTTTATTTTAATAAAAATTAAAAAAAGTAATATGAGTAATATTAACTTCTAGAATAAAGTACAAAATCCTCCATAACAATAATTTCAGGAGATATTCATATGTAATCATGGAGAAATCTAAAAAACTGAGAGATTCTTTTACCATTATATATTATCAGTTAGACTGGGAATCACTTGAGGTACAAAGAAAGTTAAAAACAGGCAAATAACTCTCACAAATAAAGACTATAAATTGTAAAGGAAAATGCCTTTGATGGAAGTAGTGATATGGAATTAGAGAGCTCGTCCTTTGACGATGTCCAAGCTCATCTCACTTGGATCTGTTGCTTGCAACTCAACTTGGATGCCATCCAACTGTCTCTTGAATTTGTCCCTGGAGCTTGCATAAAGCATCTTACTCCTCACCCTTGATGTGTCAGGTGACCTATACCACAAACAACATTGCAACCGTTAATTGTAACAATCCTTCAAAAATTGAACAAAGAGAAACAAGGTGTTGGGTTTTTCTTTTTGGTTTTCATATACCATGCAAAGAAGAAAATCTTGCTTTTTTGACAATTCTCATTCGTAGTGAAATTATAATCAAAGACAGCATAGCGGCATTCATTAGCAGGCAAGGAGTTGGTGAAATCGTCATAAGTTGCTCCTGGACTCCCCAGCTTCTCTACAATCACCTGTTGCGTCTTCTCGTCAATCTTGAAGACAATATACCGATGGTTCCTCTTTGCTTTTAGTTCCAAGAACTTCAACTTGCACTCATCGTTCATGGCCATTCCAGATGATGAATTTGCCTATACCACCATATATACATACAATGTGACGCTAAATTAAAGCAACTGTTTTTCCATTAAACTATGATTCTAGAAATTGGATTAAGATGCAAATGAAAGTAAAGCTTCTCCTCCTCTTGATTTAACTAAACTTTGAAAAGCAGGTCCTGTGGATATATTCAATCCCAAAAAATTTCATGCTCTTACCTTTGGAAGGATAATGAACTTGAATCACTTGTCCAATTGAACAAGTTTTTCAGCGGTCAAGAATCAAAGCTAAACGTTACAAAGTTTATTTGCAAGTATTTAGAACGAAATAATGTGAATGTCTAATCAAAACATGATAATTAAATTACGTTGAATTAATTTCTTGTAGAAATTAAAGCACGTGATTATAAATATTGACATCAATTCTTTATACATGCATACATACATAATGAACACTAAAATACAATGACTTCCATCGTTCTTGTCCTTTTCATAGTTATTACAAAAAGTCATAAAGAATGAATTGAGAGAGAGGTTTGGGAGCATACCATTTTGTTCTCCAACGAAGGACAAACGTTTTAATTTGCAGCAGTGAGAAGAGGCAAATAGAGGGTAACAACTGAGAGGATCTGTAACAAAGGGAAGATCAGAAAAGAAAAGAAATCGAAGGTCTGGTTATGATTAGGCATAAGAAGGGGGGGTTTCTAGTGAGGAGGGAAGAAATTGAGAAAGCTAGAGGCAGGGGAGGAGAGATTTTTGAGGGGAAAAATAAGGGTTAGAATTCTTTGTTTTTCTGATCACGTTCAACATTAAACTTCCATGTTGCCACGTTGTGGGTGCATTTCCTTGCCCTTGTGCTTTTACCCATTTTAGGTCACCACATGTGATCATCAAACTGTTAGATTTAAGGATTAAATATTCCTAATTTAGGGTATTTCGTATTGTTAACTTAATCTTCCTTGTAATTCGCATGTCGGTTACTTAATTAAGACACATTATCAAAAGTAGCAGCATACTTTAATTTTCCATTACAGCATAAGTCCCAATTTTTTAGGTATCCAATTCTAAATTCTGAATGATGCATAGCACAAAATTAGCTAATTAACCAATCTTCTATTCGTGTGAATTAATTTATTATTAATTCATCAAAGTGATTAAACTAATTTTCAATAAGCAGCAATCATAGTGATAAGTTCATTAAATCATTAGAATAAATTTGGAATTTATCCTGAAAAAAAAATCCATGCACACTAATTTAATATAAAAACATCCGTATAATGATATATCTATACGTACAATATATGTATATTAATTAATTATTGTGAATATAATGTTATATATAATGTGGAATTTGTTGACCAGTAAAACTTTGATTGCATTTGGGGCCTCAGTGGGTATTATATTGTGGTTATTATTATTAGTTCCACCTTGATTAACAACAAACAAATATAACGCATGCTTAGAAAGAACAAACAAATTAAAACAATAAAGCAGACCTCATGTTCCTCAACAAAATTGTACTTAATTAGTTTTCTCCAATGCAATCGGCTCATGATCTTCAGAGACTTTTTGCACAATAAAAAACTAACTAGGACGAATACTTAATTTAGATACCGTCATGAAGTTTCTTTTCTGTCACATTCTACTTGGGTTTAATTAATCACTAGTATAAGTTATAGGATAAGATTAAAATGAAGTTAGGTAGGTAGCAGAAAACTAAAGAAATAAACATTTTGTATGTTCAATGAAGTTGACTTTGATGATAATCAGAAAGGGTAAATCATGTTTAATGGTACTCTTCATTTGCTTGCTAAATAAATACATCTTTCTTTGAAAGTTGAACCTGTGATGAAAGCCATTTGAAATTTTGCAAACAATACCTGTGATGAAAAGGTTGAGGCGAGATAATTTACTAATTTGGGGAAGGAAAAAGTAAAGGAGCGAATATAAAATAGGCAAAAGGGTTCTCAAAACAACATTTCAGCAACTGTATTTGAAGAATTCATTAGAGTTTATAAAATATGTATTGAATTTTTAAGACGAATGTCTAATTTAAAATCTTTTTTTTTTTTTTTTGAATTATCAACCGTACAAAAAGCTAATGAAAGTCTTTAACATGCTCCTAAAGACATTTTACAGCGAAAATACCTCTCAGAATCAAAACAACCAAGAAAAGGGGAGAGAAAAACTGCGCAAGACAGACAGAAATCCCTTGCTTTTCAAAAAAAAAAGAAAAACTGCACAAGACAGACAGAAATCCCTTGCCCAAAAAACAACCCAAAACCAATATAGAAACAGCCCCAAACATGACAAAGCATGTCCCAATCAGAAGAAAACAACAGCACCGCAGAGCTGCACTAACCGAAAAGCCACCATCAGTAGAAGCGACCTCCCAGAACAGAGAAACACCCCGAAAAGCGAAGGCACAAACAGAGAACACCACAACCTCATAAACACACAGCAGTCCATCCTCAATGAAAATAAAGAGCAATGCCAGGATCGGGATGAACCCTCATCCAACAATTATAGAAAATCAATTAATAATAAGTGAAGTGACTATTAGTATATTTATATGCCTATAATATCTTTAACTTAAGAGATTTGAGATTTTTTTTATTATCATTTTAATATTTCTCTTCACACATAAAAATAACGGATTTATCACGTGATAACTTATCAACGAGAGAACAGCAACAAAAAGAACAGTATCTGCTCTGATATCATATTAAATATTTAAAACATGTATCCAATTTAAAATCAATTAGTAATACGTGAAATGATTTTTCCTCCTTTTTGTCAAATTAATATATCATTTTTTTCCTATGTTTTCTTTCCTTCTCGGTCCTCACCAAATGCTAGAAAAAGGTGGTTGCAATTTTGTGAAGCTATAATAATGAAACTGTGGAATCCTTCTTAAAGACATTGATTAATTAACCACCTAAACATACCCAACCATTAATTTGCCATAAAGTGAATTGAATAAATCTTTTCTGATACTCCTTCAATACAAATTTGCAACTTGACATTACTCTAAAATTGATTTGAGAGTTTGACATATTTCTCATAAAGAAATGATGGTATGAAACGATACCGTTTCATGTAAAGAATATTCCATACTAACAATCCAAAAATTCCCATTCCTAATAATATTAACCACAAGTAGAGGATAGAAGCTTTCTATTCATACTTCTTATAACAATATGTTTGCTAGGAGGAGGAGGGGAAAGAAAGAAATGGGTGGAAGAAAATTCTTTTATTTTTTATTATTTGGTTTGGTAAGAAAGAAATAAGATAGGACAAAAAAATAGACGTTAATGATGTGAATGTAATTATTCAAATTTATATAAAAGATTTAAATTTAATCACTATTAGTAATTTAAATTTAATTTTTTGAAAGACATGATTTAGTTGATTTAGGTTAGAAAATTAGTAAATCAACAGTATTTGAACATAAATCCTTACAATTGAGATTTTTTTTATGTTACTATAAGTAATTAGTATTTTTTTTGTTTAAAATATTAACTAAGCTAATTAAGATTCCTTATGAATGTTAGTTTACACTCACCAACCATGCTTTCTTTGTCTAGGATGAGACCCTTTAACTAAAAAGTTCTCCTTTACCAAAAAGAAAAGGACAATGCATTTGTTTGCTTCATCTCTTTTTATTATATTTTTGCTTTCTTTTTATTTTAATTTGTTGTTGATTACAAAAAAATGTGAAAAATGAGTGGAGAAAATAAATTATCACATTGATTGGCTCCTAAACCCACCGGAAAAGGCAGCGTGGTCCCACATAATGTTAATATTATTATTCTGATTGTGGGTGGCTTCCCCGATTTCCCTTGATTGCCCCTCCTTTTTAGTATGCAATTCCTCACTTTAGTAATAAGATAAGAGGCCAAATCAGTAATTTGGTGACCTTTCTAGCCCAACTTATCCACTTATTTATTAATCCATCAAAATTCAAAAAGTACAAAAAAAAAGAGAAAATCATAATAATATTATAAATTAAGTGTCCAACGCGTTGGCCAATTATTATTTTTTTGGCATTTATATCAAATCGAAAAGTCCAATTTGGCTTAATTTAACAACATTTTTTCTACTCTGGTAGGGTTTCCACGCTTATTTTCTTTTTCACGAAACGATAACTACGTCTTTGATTTTTTAAAATACTTTGAATGGTTCTAAAATTATATTAACATTTAAGAATTGTTAAATAAAATTATGTGTTCACCAAAACTTCAATGAGGTTTTGATAAAATAATTTAAATATATTTTACGCACAACAAGAAATAAATCTCTTTCAGTCGCATGCATGATGATGTAATGAGATTTTTTTATTGATTTAAAAATTAATACAATTTAAATAACAAAGCTTTTAACGCTTACGTCTGTAAAGTTTACTTGAGTAAAATATTAATTGACCCCTAAACATTTAAATTAATAACTTTTTCATTAATAAAAAATGTATCAAATTGACCATACAGATTTATATTTGGTGTACAATTAATGTATAATTTTTATATATTATTTATGAATTAAATATTATCATCTCATGAATAAATAAATTTAAAAATAATAACTCTCCAAATAAATATTTCTAAGAAAAAAAACCTTTTTTTCTTACTCTAAATTGACACGTGTCGTTAAAAGGAAGCGAGTATAGTGAATCGGAGCATTCAGGAGTGTTGAAAATTTGAAAGTACGTTACACCCGTATCGTTGTCGTATAAGGATAGGAGAGGGAAACAAAACAACAAACGGAAGCTGAATAACTAAACAGTAAACAAGACCTACACTTTCCCTCTCAGTTTCCTACTCGCCTTCTCCCTGTTTTTCTTTTTCTTTTTATTTTCTTGTTTCTTTCTTCCTCGTCAAAAGGGGAATCATTTAACTCGTTTTCGACGACTCTCCTTCTCTCAGTCAACGAATTTTCCAGAAATCTAACGCCCCGTTTGGTTATTTGATCACCTTCTCTGCTAAGTTTCTCATGCGCTGATCATATAGCTCGAGCTCCCTTTCACTTTCACATCCGAAGCCTTTCATCTTTTAAAAACAGAGGTCAGTTTGGTCTCTTTAATTTTCTTAGTCTTTTCTTCAGATTCGATGATTTTATTGTTTTTTAAAGTTTATTTGAAAGTTTTTGCGGCTTTTGATTATCTGATTGTTGGGTGTTTTCGTTTCTATTGCTTTGAA
Organism: Theobroma cacao; assembly: GCF_053813885.1. NCBI lineage: Eukaryota > Viridiplantae > Streptophyta > Magnoliopsida > Malvales > Malvaceae > Theobroma > Theobroma cacao. The sequence goes on along the minus strand of NC_142639.1, from coordinate 40,067,509 downwards.
ACCAAAGCAGAAAAGTTTGTTCTTTCTTTCTTTGTTTAGTTTTGCAAAAAGAAAAACATTTCTGGGAAAAGCTTTCATGGAGGAAAATTTTGTTCTTGGAAAGTGAAGAAAAAGGGTATTTGAATGATTCTAGACATTCATGTCTCCTTTTTGGTGTTGGGAACGTGATTCTGAAGGCTTAAAAGGATTCTTTGTTTCTTTTTATTTTACTTTTTTATTCTAATTTTCTTGTATTACTTTTTTTTTTTTTTGGGGTCATAGATTCTTATGTGAAGCTAAAAGTATGGAACCTTTTGCACCGAATCTTGCTTTAGTTTGAAAAGATTTCATAGAATTATTTCCGCCTTTATCTCTGTGTGGATTGGAATCTTATTATTTGTTTTTTTTTTCTTTTCCTTTTATAATTTGACATCGTGAAATTAAGATTATATTTGGCTGGCGTGTCCACAAATTTGAAGAAATTAAATGGAAAAAATTGATTGGGGTTTAATGCTAATTCTCATGTTCAAAAGCTTAAGCTTGGCTTTATCAAGTGCTTATAAAGGGAAAACAAATAAATACTATAGACTTAGGCTTTGATCTTACTAATTTTCTTATGACAGCTTTATGTTCTAACATGGAAATAATGAGTAAGCCGTTCCCCCTTTTTCTTTTAGGGGGGGGGGGGGGGGGGGGAGGTGAAAAGTATGCTCTTGTTCGTTGCATTTATTTTCTTGTGCCTTTTTGCATTTGAATTGGTTTCATCCCTCCTATTTTGCTTTTCTTACATGTTTCTGGACAGAAGTTCATCTGTTTTAGATTGATACATGCAAAGTGCTTGATGCTTCTTGTCAATATCTATCTATGATTCACTTTTCATCATTGTTGAACTATTTGTTTTCCACCCTTTTTCAGGTATTGTTTTATTTCCTGCCAATTCCTGATAGCAGCTACAGTGTTTTCCTTTTCTACTTTCATTAAAATAAACCATGAGTAGTTTCAAGTTAGGGGTGGAGGTGGTGGGTGCCCATGACCTTGTAGCCAAAGATGGGCAGGGTTCATCTAATCCCTTTGTGGAGCTCCATTTCGATGACCAGAGATTCCGCACCACTACTAAAGAAAAAGATCTCAATCCAGTCTGGAATGAAAGTTTCTATTTCAACATCTCAGATCCAAACAACTTATCCCACCTCCCTCTTGAAGCCTATGTTTACAACCATAACAAAGCAAACAATGTGAAAACCTGTCTTGGGAAGGTTCGCCTCACTGGAACATCATTTGTGCCATACTCTGATGCAGTTGTTTTGCACTACCCTCTTGAAAAACGAAGCATTTTCGCCCGCGTAAAAGGAGAGCTTGGTTTGAAAGTATTTGTTACTGATGACCCTTCAATCAAATCCTCAAATCCACTTCCAGCTATGGAATCCTCTCTGCATACAGATGTAGACTCCCATTATGCGAAAATACCAAATTCATTTCCCAAAGAGAAAACTGACAAAAGACGCACTTTTCATCATCTTTCAAATGCAAACCAGTCACAACAAAAGCAAAATTTTCCCTCAGTACCACCTCAACAAATGAATTCTGGAGTCCATGAGATGAAATCTGGAAAGCAGCCTCCGCAAATATTTCAAATGTTCTCAGGTTCATCGTCACAACCACTTGATTATGCTCTTAAAGAGACAAGCCCATTCCTTGGAGGAGGACAAATTGTTGGAGGCCGTGTCATACGTGGAGACAGGCCAGCCAGCACCTATGACCTTGTTGAACAGATGAGATACCTTTTTGTACGAGTGGTAAAAGCCCAAGATCTTCCGTCAAAAGATGTGGCTGGCAGCCTTGATCCATACGTTGAAGTAAAAGTTGGAAACTATAAAGGAATCACAAAGCATTATGAGAAGAAACAAAATCCTGAATGGAATCAGGTGTTTGCCTTTGCAAGGGACACAGTGCAGACATCTGTGCTGGAAGTTATTCTCAAGGACAAGGATTTAGTGAAAGATGACTTTGTTGGGATCGTGCGCTTTGATCTCCATGAGGTTCCCACAAGGGTTCCACCCGATAGTCCATTGGCTCCAGAATGGTATCGGCTAGAGGACAAGAAAGGAGAGAAAAAGAAAGGGGAACTGATGCTTGCAGTTTGGTATGGCACACAGGCTGACGAGGCTTTTCCTGATGCCTGGCACTCAGATGCTATTGCTCCTGGTGATAGCACTTCAATTGCCTCCACATATATCCGTTCAAAAGTTTATCACTCTCCAAGATTGTGGTATGTCCGTGTTACTGTTATTGAGGCACAAGACCTTGTTGCAGCTGACAAGAACAGGTTTCCTGATGCATATGTTAAGGTTCAGCTTGGTAACCAGATCTTAAAGACAAAATCGGTTCAACCTCGAAATTCGAATCCAATATGGAAGGAGGAGTTTATGTTTGTTGCTTCCGAACCCTTTGAAGAGCATCTGATTTTTTCAGTTGAAGATCGTGTGGGTCCTAATAAGGATGAGACAATTGGAAAAGCTGTTATACCATTGAACTCCGTTGATAGGCGTGCTGATGATCGAAATATCCGTACCCGGTGGTACAACCTGGAGAAGTCTTTATCTGATGCAATGGATAGGGATCATGCAAAGAAGGATAAATTTCATAGTAGGCTCCATGTTTGTGTTTGTCTTGATGGAGGATACCACGTGCTTGATGAGTCAACTCAGTATAGCAGCGATCTCCGGCCAACAGCAAAGCAGCTTTGGAAGCCATCAATTGGTGTTTTGGAACTTGGAATTCTGAATGCTGATGGGCTCCAGCCAATGAAAACAAGAGAAGGAAAAGGTACATCAGATACGTATTGTGTAGCAAAGTACGGCCACAAATGGGTTCGTACTCGAACTATAGTTAATAGCCTGAACCCAAAATATAATGAGCAGTACACGTGGGAAGTTTATGATCCAGCCACAGTTCTCACTGTGGGGGTCTTTGATAACTGTCAGATCAGTGGTTCTGATGGTAATAAAGATATGAAAATTGGAAAGGTCCGGATTCGTATATCTACACTAGAAACTGGTCGTGTTTACACACACTCTTACCCGCTGCTGGTTCTCCACCCTTCTGGTGTCAAGAAAATTGGTGAACTACATTTGGCAATACGATTTTCATACACATCAATGCTTAATATGATGTTTCAATACTCACGACCCCTTTTGCCAAAGATGCACTACAAAAGGCCATTGAGTGTGATACAGCAGGACATGCTGCGACACCAGGCTGTGACCATTGTGGCAGCTCGGCTTGGTCGGGCTGAACCTCCACTCAGGAGAGAAGTAGTTGAATATATGTCTGATGCAGATGCTCACCTTTGGAGCATGAGGCGCAGCAAGGCAAACTTTTTACGCCTAACATCAGTTTTCTCAGGATTATTTTCAGTCGGAAAATGGTTTGGTGAAGTTTGCATGTGGAAGAACCCTATTACAACAGTGCTGGTGCATGTCCTGTTTGTAATGCTTGTGTGTTTCCCAGAGCTGATTTTACCAACAGTTTTCCTATACATGTTTCTAATAGGGGTTTGGAATTATCGTCGTCGGCCAAGGTACCCTCCTCACATGAACACAAGTCTCTCTTGTGCAGATGCAGTTTCTCCTGATGAACTAGATGAAGAATTTGAGACCTTTCCTGCATCAAGGAGCTCAGATATAATTCGTGTGAGGTATGATCGTTTGAGGAGTGTGGCAGGGCGAATTCAGACTGTGGTGGGTGACATAGCTACACAAGGTGAGCGGCTTCAGGCACTCCTAAATTGGCGGGATCCTCGTGCCACAACTATATTTGTGATATTCTGTCTTGTGGCAGCAATTGTTTTGTATGTGACACCTTTCCAGGTGCTTGCTCTTCTAGCTGGGTTTTACATCATGAGGCATCCCAGGTTCCGCCACAAGACACCTGCAGCACCAATTAATTTCTTCCGTCGTCTGCCTGCAAGGACAGATAGTATGCTGTGAATAGGTTGTGGGATTTTCAGGCAAATGTCAGTTTTAGATTCTGGTTGTAAAGCCTTGTTTTTTTGTTGTTGCCTGTTGTATGTTGGTGAATGCACATGGAGCTTTATGCATTAAACATTAGCTTTATAAATTCCAAGTTTTGTTCCCAACAGTACGCAAGAATCAGATAGGTGATGAGCTTGAATTAACTGTAAGAAACAGTCACCATATTGTCGTACTGGCAGCCTGTGTATTAATTTTGCAATGTTCTCTTCGCAGTGTTGGTGGCTGAATTAGTTACTGATGGCGGGTGCTTGGACCAAATTCTCTTCCCCAGGGCTTGAAGTTTGTGATGACTGACCTCACTGGCCCCTGTCATCATCAATTGGAAAGGGAAAGGCTTAATTGACGAGTTTTCACTTTTGTATGCTTGGATCATTCATTTACAGTTCTCATAGGTTTATTTTATTCAGTTTTAAAGTGAATCAAAATCTTGCTTTCCCTCGAATGACTGTCAACGCCCCATGAAACTACATCCCCGTAGCAGAAGAGGTAAACATAGATATGTTCCTGCTTTGAACATTGTAGATGCTGAAATCCAACCATGTTATGCATCAGACCATTGTATATCCATTCTACCCCATTGACTTTGGGGCACTCCCAAGGCATCCCAGACACCTCCTGAGGCGCGAACGATGTAGTTACCACAAGGGGGCTCGTAATCGTGAGTAGAATCACAACCGGCTCTAGAGTCACATTGATCAACAACCTTCGCCGTAACACTTTTTCCATTGCCACGGATTCTGATGTGCTTGGTACATCTCGTCGGTGGTCAAACCATCCTGTCGAAAGGGCCACCAGAAGTTCATCATCCGAGTAGTACCGATTGTCACATGCAGATGGCCTTCCACCATTTCCACCACGATTGAAGCTTCTGAGAGTCAGGTTTGCCTTTGGACGGCTTGACACTTGTGGTGAACAATAGCAAATGTTGTAAATCTCGCCTTCCGCGCAACAGGCAGAGCTCTGCCTCTCTTACCACGCCACTGGGATTGCAAGCACAAGTCTCTACGTCCAGAATAAAAAAGTTTGTGACAAGAAAAAGAAAGCAGATGAGAAGGAAGATATTTGAACAAATATGGCTATTCATCTTCTACTTCTACCTGTTGGTCTTGAGAGGAAACCAGGATAGTTGGTCGGGTTTATATAGAGATGGGAGTGTCTATGCCATAAAATAGCTGCCATTCAGGTAATTCTAGAATATCACGACAATTTTACAGGTATAATTTTCCAAGAATTGTACTATTCCATTAGCTATACCGATGCAGAGCCTACCGGCATAATATAAAATCAATCAAAATTTCTTATAGAGCGTGATAAATTTCCTCGCTCTAGCAGCCCCGCATGTAATCGTAATCTGAAATTTTGTAATCATACCCTCAAAACTATTGTATTGGCAAAACATTGAAGTAATTGAAGAAAAAACTGGAATTAAAACAGAATAAAATCCAAAAGTTATTGTGTTGTACCCTTGGAATCATTTCTGTACACAGGTCTTTCATTTTTATTTTATTCAGCTTTAAGGTGAATTTAAATCTTGCTTCTCCATTAATGACTGTCAAGTGTCATCGCCAACGCCTTATGAAGTTTGATATCCTCATAGCAGAAGAAGTAGAAGAGATGGGTTCGTTGTTTTTTCCTTTCGAAGGTGAAGGTGCGAAAGGTGTGTTAAAAAAACAGGGGATAATGATGGTTCACAGCCTTCGAAATAGCACTTGTCTTCGATTACGGAAAAACCGAACAGATGTTGAATGTTGATTAAACCCATATGTGAGGCAGAGTCTAGTGGTTCTGAAGAAATCAGAAGAAAAGCAAAAAAGAAAAATGCAGGGTCACTGGGAAGTAAAAACACTTGGACAAACTTGCTTCTTTTTTTCTTAATTTGTTCTAGCTCTGATTTCTTGGTTGTCTCCTATCTTCGTTTGTGATAGGTTGACATTGATCAATAAGTTGAAATTGGCCGTACACCCGATGTAGTGATGAATTCCTCATCCAAAAGAAAAAGGAGAAAGATGTAGAGATCAATTTTCTGGCCTCATCTATAGATTCTAGAATCAAATTACCACAATTTTAATTCAATTATCAGAAACGAAAAGCCCATAAAAGCCAGATTCTCAAACGATCAATGCGTAATTGGAAAAGAAGGCTACTTAAAGCTACTCAAATAAGCTACACCCTAAGTGATTGATATTTTCCTATTTAGTTGAGCTTCTAGGCTTAAGAGGTTGAAATCACTATACTCACCAGGCAAATTTAACTTTCTAACAATTCCTTGTTTATCAAAGATGAAAAATAAAAGGCAGAGCTTTCCCCGATTTGCATTATAGATTATGCATCAGACCAATGTATATCCCTTGCACCCCACTGACTTCGGGGCACTCCCAAGGCATCCCAGACAGCTTCTGTGGTTCGAACAATGTTGTTACCACTAGGGGGCTCGTACAGATTAGCAGCATCACAGCCCACTCTGGAATCGCACTGATCAATAACCTTAGCCCGAACCCACTTTCCATTGCCATAGATGTTAATAAAATGATTACATCTTTTTCCCTTGCGGAACCATACAGTTGAAAGCGCCACCACAAGTTCATAATCATTGTGGTACTGATTGTCGCATTCGGATGGTAGGTCGCCATCTCCGCCACGATCAAAGCTTCTGAGAGTCAGGTTTGCCTTTGTACGGCTCGACACTTTCGGTGAACAATAGTAAATATCGTAAAGATGGCCTTCTACGCAGCAGGCAGAGCTGTCTTGCGTGTTACATCCGCCTGGAAGCTGGAGGAGGCCTTTATCCTTCTATTTGGCCGCTGGACTTGCATCTGCGAGTATCCATTTCAACAATAAAACAATGTGTCAAGAAAAAGAAAGCAGAGAAGGAAGACATTAGGACAAACCAGCTTGTTCATCTTCTACCTTTAGTCTTGTGAGGAAACCTGAGTAGATATGCTGGGATTTATCTAGAAACGCGTGCATGCCGCCAAATAGCTACCTTGTAATTCAAGGTCACGACAATTTTATTGGCCTATTTTACGAGAATTCCAACGTTTCTTTTAGAAATACATTATGCAGATCCTGCCACCATATCAAAAATCAAATTAAATGGCGTCATACGTATCATGGAGAAGGAAGAAACAGAAATCATAACAGAACAAAAGTTTTAATAGGTGTTGATTGTGTCATTACTGATCATTAGATTAACCTTTAGTTTTGTTCTTTGTGTCCTTATTTAGAAGTCCTTGGTTAATTCAACATTAACTGTACGTGGAGTGTCCGTCAGGAATTCGAGTGAATCTTATCCAATTTCCAGAATCTCAGCTTTGAATCGAAGCACTTGAAGGGAAGTGGGGTGTCACAGATTTGGAATTTTGACCCCAAATCTCGGTAAACATGAAATCAGTATTTGACTGCATCGATTGGGGCAGAAATCAATATTATGAAATAAATAACAAAAGGAGTTCAAGGACATAAACTTACAAACCAAGAAAATATGCATTGGGAGAAATTAAATACAACTACAACTTGAAACAGATCAAAGGTAAAAGCTGAAATTAAAAAGGAGGTGGATATAGATATACTGTCACAAAGCCTTACTTATTGTAAGCATTAGCCTAACAAACATAAACTAGACTTAATTAATCTCTTGATCAGAGAGGGATTTGATTTCAGGTCCTCGAGATAAGGACCAAGCTTCATACCAACTAAATTCACATCTTCATGTATCATTGTTCTCTATGCTTTAAACGTTACAGATATGACGAAAATCAATCATGCATCAGACCAGTAGACTTCCATACCACCCCATTGATCTTCAGGCACTCCCAAGGCCTTCCAGACTGCATCTGAGGCATCAACGATGTTGTTATCGCATGGGGGCTGGTAACTATGATCAGCATCGCAACCCATTGTCGAGTCACATTCATCAACTACCTTAGCTTTAACACTCTTTCCATTGCCATAAATGTTAATAAAGTTGAGGCATCTTTTTTTGTTGTTGAACCATCCGGTTGAAAGTGCAACCACAAGTTCTGAATCCTTGTGGTACTTGTTGTCACATTCAGATGGTGCACCACCATCCTCTCCGCTATCGAAGCCGTTGAGTGTCAGGGTTGCCTTAGTATGGTTCGAAACTTCTGGTGAACACTTGTAAATGTCATAAAGCTTGCCTTCTACGCAGCAGTCGGAGTCATGGTCTCTGTTACATTCCCCAGGAGGCTTTTTCCCTTTTATCTTGCCACTTGGCTTGCAAGTCTTTGTCGTTGCTTCAACAATAAAACAGTCTGTAACAATCAAGAGAGAGCAGACGAGAAGAGAGACAGTAGAACAAACCTTTCTGCTCATTTTCTCTACTTGTTTTACTGTTTCTTGTGTTCGGTGAGGAAAACATCAAGAGGTGGGGAGTTATATAGAAACGAGCAATGGTTGCTTCTCAAGACATCTGACGTGTAATTTAAGATTAGGACAAGTTTACAGTCTGTTTTTCCGAGGAAACCCCACCATTACATTAGAAATATCGTATGAGTTACGCCAACAGTTAAGTAACACCGGAAAGAACAACTGCAATCATTACAGGGTTAAAAATCATCATGTTTTTTTTTTTGAAAGTTGATATGACAGAGGAAACCAAAAGTTCGCATCTAGAGAAGTTACAAACTGATTCAGGTCTGTTACTCTCATATTAGAGAATAACAATCCTCAGTCACCACAGCATCTATACACAAAAGACTATACAAACCATTAGTGATCAGTGAGCCTCCCAAGTAAAGAACAACAAAACCAGCCCCTGTACCTTTCCAGAAAACAAAAAAAAGAAAAGCAATTCCTAACACGGGTAAAACACAACTGGTAAAAAGGTTCATCAATACTGTACACAACATTAAATCTCTACACAGCACTAAGCAACTAAACAGAAACATTAAATCGAAACACAAAACAAGCCTTCCCCATTAACACCAGTACTCCCCAGGTGGCTATAACAAAAAGAACCCGAGTAGTTTTTTTTTTTTTTTTAGATTTGGGGAAGGGGAAAAAGAACCCGAGCAGTTAACACCCTCTAAATTCTGAAGTTGCTCTTCATAAAATATCACCTTCAGCTTCTCAGACCAGGCTCAAAAGCATCATTATCCATCACTCACACCTCAAACCACAAATTAGCTGTAACAATCATTGACACCAGAACCTCACCATTAGGCATTAAAGCAGAGATCATCATCAAAAAGCCGCCTCAGTTCAAAGCTAAGATGTTTAACATAATCCTTCCCAACGTCATCCATGCACAAGTCAGTAGAATATCTTTCAACCAACACAGCAGAATCACAATGATGCATAAAAAACACAACACCTATTAAGCAGCCACACTCAGAAGGACGCAACACATGGATATTAATCAAAGACATTCAATAAATCAACCTGTCCTTGCACTCCTCCCTTAGCAAGGCTATCAGCCAGCCGATTTGTTTCCCTGTAGATGTGTTTGATTTCCCATCTCTTCACCTCCTTTTTCAACCTTTCGATGAGCAAGATCCGCTTTCTAAGCCTCCAGGGAGCTTCTGATGGGAAAAACCATCATGTTACAACAGCAGTCTGTTGGTAAATAAAAACACGTGTGCTTCAATTTAAAATAATGCAGAGCTTCCAGCATATGGAGCTGTGGAACTTGATATATACAAGAAAGTAAATACCTTATTTCTGCTTAAGGGATTGGAATGTTTTGAGCAATTAATACGACAGAGATACTAGAATCTGACTCTGATGACCATTGCCGAAACAAACTCAGAAAAAATAAATAAATAAATAAATAAAATCTTTTTGTTGTAAGATTCTTTTAGGTACTAATGTGAGGAAAACAACGAGATGTTCTTCTTAAGATACAAGGGGGTATCCATAAATAAACACGCTATACTGAGCAATGATCTGGTTGCATATTCATCGTTGGACGCATCTACCTGTTGCCATATGTTTCTGACAATTTTGCCGTCCTTATACCAAATTTAGTACATTTTCCACAAACAACCATCTGACAAGACTAGATAAGCAACAAGCATGGTGATTTTGATGCCATGAGATGCCAATTATAAACAAATCATTATAATATAATGTCATGACTATCATCAAGAAATCAAATAGTTACTGCTCATTTGAGAATTAGATCTTAATAGAAAGCAAAATAAATTCCCTCAGCTTTAGCATTAAGGATGAGTTGCACTTGATTCTGATCAGGTGTTTGATGGAAAAAATGGAAGAAGCTGCTCATGAAAACAGCTTGAAGCATGGGGTAGCTCCAGTCCGGATGTATGAAGTTTCATGTAGTTTGCTGTAAATTTAATTAAGATTAATGAGGCAGTAAAAAAAATTGTTGATGGCAACTCTTAGAGGTTTGCATATGATCCTGGAATCCTTCTACTAAAGGGACTTGTATTGTTGCAGGCACGTGGGAGTTCAAAAGAGGCAAGCTACCAAGGAATGGTCGGCATAGGATTGCTTGGAATCCAATATTCAATTCGTAAGCATTCTTTTATTACTTTCTAGAAAATTCAAAGTGATTTGCTGTCAAAGACAGATTGCAGAGTTCAAGAAGTAAATGTTACTTGTCTGTTAACTCAAATACGTACAAACTTGGAGACTAGAGATCATATCATTCTTTATTTTGTAGTTATTTTAAAGAAAGCTTGCAAATGGCTTTGGATCATTTTAACTACATAAGGCTATAGTTGATTGAAATGATGAGTTCCAACAAAAAAAAGAACAATTTGAAGGGAAGGTCTATTGCTTCCACTCTTCTGAATCTTGCTTGCAAAATCATATTTTGTTAGAAAGAAATTTAAGATTTCCTCATAAAATCTGAGGGAAGCTTGTTCATGAATTCCAGTCCATAGATACTGATGTCCGAGCCACAGGTTGCTGCTTTACAAACATTGGGGGGCAACCGTGTTACCAGATTCCTTTGCTTGAGAATAGCATCAGCTTAGACAGCTCTTGCTTCTGTTTGTCTGGTACTTGTTTGGGGTTCTTTCTTGTTCTTTATTACTTGCTAGTAGTCTTTGTTTTCTTTTGTCATTGTCGGTCTAGTTCTGTTTCCAGTAGAGTTATTTCTCCGCTTTCGTTCTGTGAAATTTTTCCTGCCTTTGATATTGGTTACTGTTACTTTCGACTAGCATTTTTGTAATTTGTAGTAGCTCTGTCCAGTTTTTTTCCTTTTCAGATAAATTTACAGCTTAGTAAAGCAAAGGAAATGATAATAAAAAGAAGGATGAATACATTATTATCTAGTCTTTCTTCTGTACTAGTACTAATAAGCATTAGCCTAGCCCAAGAAAAAAGACTTATTCTTCTGTCAATAGTTTTTCTGAAAACCAGAGACTGGTAATTCATACATATATCTTAATCTACATTAGGACCAAATATCACACCAGCAATACTAATTCATAAATATATCTACAGACCCCCATTCTTGCTTTAAACAACGCTAATATGGTGAAAGAAATCATGCGTCAGACCAGTATATGTCCATTCCACCTCGCTGACCTTTGGAAACTCCTAAGGCCTCCCACACTGCATCCGAGGCATCAACAATGTCGTTATCGCACGGAGGCTGGTAGTCATGTTCATCGTCACAACCCATTGTCGAGTCACATTCATCGACTACCTTAGCCTGAACACTCCTTCCATTACCATAAATGTTAATAAACTTGAGACACCGTTTTTGCTTGTGGAACCATCCTGTCGAAAGTGCCACCACAAGTTCTGAATTCTTGTGGTACCGCTTGTCACATTCAGATGGCCCGCCGCCATCCTGACCCTTATCGAAGCCGTTGAGAGTCAGAAATCCCTTGGTATGGTTCGAAACTTCTGGAGAACACTTGTAAGTATCATAAAGCTTGCCTTCTACACAGCAGTCAGAATCATGTTCTTTGTTACATTTCTTTGGAGGAGGTTTTTTCCCTCTTATCTTGCCACTGGGCTTGCAGGTATATGCCTCAACAAGAAAACAGTCTGCAACAAGGAAAAGAAAGCATATGAGAAGAAAGACAGTGGAGTAAACCTTCCTGTTCATCTTCTACTTCTTCTATCAACTCCTTGTACTTAAGTATTGCCCGGTGCCAGGAGCATGAAGAGTTGGGGGGTTTATATAGAAATAAGGGTGCATGCTTCTCAAGCAAACTACCCTGTAATTCCAGATTTCGACAATTTTAAAGTCTGCTCTTCCAAGGATTCCACCATTTTATTGGAAGTATCTTATTAGCCGAACAAATTGTCAGAAAAGGTTAAAAAGTGCCACATTTTGCACAGCTGGGAATCATAACACAATTAAAAAATAATCATCACTTGACAAAGCAGTCTGTTGGTAAATAAAACATGTCTGATTCCATTTAAAATGGTACAGAGCCATGAGTATATTTAATTAAAGAGGATAGGCTTGGACGTCAAATACAGATTAGCCTGCATCCAACAATGTTGAATACGATAACCTTGACATATCCAAGCAACAAGGCTGCTACCTTGTTTCTACTTTAGGATTGGAATGTTTTTAAGCAGGTTAATGAGTCAGATATAGAATCTGACAATACATATTTGCCAAAATAGAATATTAGGAAAGAACACTAATAAATATTGCCCCGTAAGATTTTTTTTTTTTGGGGGGGGGGGGTGTGGAGAGATTTTAATATGAGATAACCAAGGAGACATTTCTTCTATAAATAAAGGGGATTCCGCAGATAAACATGCTATATTGAACTTTGATCTCGTTGCATATTCATCTGATGGAGGCATCTGCCTCTCGCTATATGTTTCAGAGAATTTTACCGTCTCCATAGCAATTTTTCCTAAACAACAAGCTGACAACTCTAGATGAGTAAAAGCTGACATAGCATTTATTCTTCTTGCTCTGGAGTAAAAGTTTGAGCATCCAAGTTATACACTCAAAGATACCAGTTAAAGAAGAATGTCATGGAGCAACAACTTCTCCTCTCCACGTTCTAGATCTTTGCCCTTATAGACCAAACCGTCGAACATTCATGTTTCTCTTACTCTTAGTCTCGGTTTTGTTGACACTTTATTTTTTCTTTTTTTATGAAAAATATTAAATAAAAATATCAACCAAAGTTGAAAAACAAAGAATTCTAGAAATCTGATGGACACAAGAACAAGGGAAATAGCTAATTTGGAGAGAAATTTGTTGGGCACAGAAAACCAGTGCACAGCTACAGCTCACTTTTCATTGAAAACAAGAATAGTATTTATAGGTGGTTACGTGAGAGAAAAAATAAGGACTCAGCATACCAGGTATGAACACCTGGCTATACAAAACAGCAGAGAGAATATAAGGCACAAAGGATCTGTGCTTAGATTCTCAAAACAGCTCACACAGCCTAATGGCTACAACAAGTAAAACGACACAGCATTTAAAAGAAAAATATTACTGGTGAACAAGCTAAAAGGTAACTGGTAAAACGTATAAAGATAAAACGACTAGCACAAAGGCTTAAAACGACATAAACTACTCTTCTATCTGCAGCTATGAATTTTCCTGTAACCTTCAGCCTTTCTATCAGCTTGCCAGCAAGATGAAACCATGTTTCAACAGAAACATTAATTAACAAAAATATAAATATTTCGCCACATACCCTTATTTTCATAAAGTTGCGAAGAGTGTCCCCATATAAAAGGGTTACCTTTAATACGAAAACGGATGACAAGGTAACTGTGAGATGTAGTACTGTCTCGTACCCTAAAAGTACACACAACTAAGAGAGAAAGAAGGGGCTCGATCACATATATAGAATGGTTGCACCATAATTTGATAGACATAATAAAATCTTTATTCTAATTCAGATTGACATTTCGAATGTGGTGAAAATGATCAAATAGCATCAGACCAGGTAATATCTAGTTCACCCTGCACACTTTCAGGCACTCCCAGAGCTGTCCAAACTGCTTTTGAGGCATCAACAATATTATTGCGACATGGAGGCTGGTAAGCATGCTGATCATCACAACCAACCTGAGAGTCACATTCATCGACTACCAACGCCCTCACAGTCTTCCCATAGCCATTGATATTAATAAATTTATTGCAACGACTGCCCTGGCTGAACCAACCCGTTGAGAGTGCCACCACAGGTTCAGCATCCGTGTGATACTGGTTGTCACATTTTGACGGGCCGCCGCCATCCCCACCCTGCTGGAAGCTGTTAATAGTTAGGGTAGCCAGCGTATTGGCGGACACCGGTGGTGAACATGCGTATGTTGTGTAAAACTCGCCTTCTACACAACACCTAGCGTTGTTCTCTTGGTTACATTGCCCTGGTGGAGGCGTTGTCCCTTGTATATCGCCACTAGGATCGCAAGTCTGAGCTTTAATACATAGACAAATGAAAAGAAAAAGAAAACAAAGGAAAAGAAACCGAGAAACACTTGAGAATAGAACTTGCTTCTTCATTCTTTTTCCTGCTTTTTATATTTTCTTTTGAACTATTCTTTTCCGATGTTCTTCTATGAAGAAATGCAAACTTCGGATAAGCTATATACAGAGAAAAGCTATGGCCTAAAATCCAAAATAAAATTGTGAACAGCCCTAGCTTGAGAAAGTGCGGGTTGTTACGTGTCTAACTTGCGAAAGTGTGGGTTGTTTTCCTTGTACGTGTTAGGGAAGGCATTTTGCTTGACCACAAGTCACAAGTAGAAGTCGTCTATCCACATTAGTTTGAAGTTATGAGTTTAATTTACCACAAGTCCAAGTCAAAAACTTTTGTTAAACGTCACGGATTGATCCAAGGATAAAGGGTTGGTGAAGTTTCCTGGTAAGGAAAAAGCTTGCAGAAAATTGGGCATAAAGGACTTTGCTTACCGCATTGAACAAGATAAATTACTAGTAGTACTAATAATACTAATTAAGGTTGGCTTGAGAGATGATTCATTTAAGTAGCTACAATTAGCCGGAAGTTGCCAACGGCCAGGTCGAATGCCAGGTTCCAGTAGTAATGAGATTGATACGTAAAAGGTTAAAAGATTGTCAGAAGTCAGGATAGAGCAAATGATTAAGAGTTAAAACATAATTGTATTGCTTAAAATACACAAAACATAAGATGTATGACTTTTACATTAATAGTAATATAAACATAAACCTAAAACGCACCAGAAATATTTATTCTAATACAGACGTGGGTAAAAGTATTCAATCAGTATCAGACAAGTAGATATCCATATCGCCCCAATCGCTTTCAGGCACTCCCAGAGCCTTCCAAACTGCTTTGGAGGCATCAACAATGTTGTTAGGACAGGGAGGCTGGTAATCGTGGTCAGAATCACATCCCATTGTAGAATCACATTCATCCACAACCTTGGCCCTCACACTTTTTCCATTGCCATGGATGTTGATATATTTCAAACATCTTTTTTTATGGTTAAACCACCCCGTCGAAAGTGCCACCACCGGATCGTCATCCGAGTGGTACTGATTGTCACATTCTGACGGTCCACCACCCTCCCCACCTGCCTCGAAGCTGTTAAGTGTCAGTGTTGCTTTCGTATAACTTGACACAGGTGGTGAACATTAGTATGTGGTGTACCACTTGCCAACTTTGCAACAATCAGAGTCGTTTTCTTGGTAGCATTGCCCTGGTGGAGGGTTTTTCCCCTTTATCTTGCCACTAGGATTGCAGGTCTGAGCTTTAGCACTTAGGAACAGAAAAAGAACGCAAAGGAGAAGGAAGACGCTTGAACAAACTTGCTTCTTCATTTCTCCTTTTTAATCCAATACTTCTGTGTTGATGTTTTGGTGTGGAAAGTTGCAGTTGGAGAAAAACAATATATAGAGATTAGCCGTGAGTAAGATCAAAATATCAGTCTTTCAATATGGAAATTAGGAGAAATTTGTGGCGCTATATACGGCCTTCAATAAGTCTATTTGTTTGCTGAAAATATTGTGACAGTGATATAATAAGGTGTATGGAGTCAAATATCATGGTGGACCGCTAACATGTATAGAACCATTTCCCATAGTTTTGTAACTATTACTGGAAAAACCCTCTTAGAGCATCTTTGTGGGATGTTCGTGGTTTGATTCACTTAGTATCTTATGGCAGCAATAGAACTTGCTCAAAAAGTTGATGAAGACCCAGATCTTGCTTGTTGGAAACAGGGGACTTCAAGTTACGATTATACTAATCAACAAACAATTCCCTTGTTCCTAGACGAAGCAAAAACCTTGCAAGAGTGAAAGAGATGGCAAGAATGTTGCAGTTCTGATTGCAAGATCTCCAGGCCTGTAATTCCTTTTATGCGAAGCAACTCAGCCAAAGAAGCAGTAGGTAACCTTGAGAAAACTTTCTAAATTAAAGCAGTGGACATTATTGTTTCTAATTGGTCTCGAAAATTTGTCCAGTTGCGAGCCCGATGCGAACAAATTAAGTACGATTATCTAAAGTGGCAGGGCGTGGTACTAGACAACTAAGCAATAGTACACTGACTAGCTCGTTACCCTCGAGTTATCGCGGAGATAAATATTGGATATTTCATCGAATAAATTTAAAAGATTATAGTTGTAATTTATTTTTTAAAATAATTATAATTTTCTTTTGGGTGTGCATTAATGTTGTTCATTTTTATTATTTTTACAAATACAAATTGAGAATTTTTTTAATTTTATAATGTTTGTACAAATTTTTTTAAAGAAAATATTTAAGAAAAAATAAATGTAAGAAACTAAAACTTATATAATGGTAAAAAGCTTTCATATTTTTTTTTCTTCTTTTGTTCCCCCTTTGTTTCTCTTATAAAAAATTTAAAACATTTTAGTCATGTTAAAAATACAAACACCAAGATCATAAATGTATGCTTATAAATATTTTTTAAAAAAACAATCTTAAATCATAACTTCTTTTTTGAAAGTATTTGTTTGAAAATATTTAGAAAAAATGGTAAAATAAAGAACAAAAAAAAAGGAAAAACAACAAAGGAAAAGTCTTTTTTTTGGGACTAAAAGGTAACGAGTAATGATGATTTTGATGCCCTGAGATGACAATTGTTACAAGCTGACATAGCCTTTTTATTCTTCTTGCTTGGAGGAAAAGGTTGAGCATCCAAGTTATATACAAAATATTGTACCTCTTAACAGAAGAATGTCATGGAGCAAGAATTTCCCCTCCACCTTCTAGGTCTCTATCCTTAGTCCAAACATTAGAACATTCATGTTCTGATCCATATTTTATCTTTTGTTTTTATTTGATATAATGGTTAAAAAAATTTCTAAATTTTGCAAAAAAGGTTTAAATAGATCTTTATTTTTTATTATCTGCGATTAATCTCATTTATTTTTTTCTCAATCTCATTTATTTTTATTTTAAGTTAAATAAATTTTTATAATTAATAATTAATTAATTATCTTTAATCAAAATATCATTTGTCATTATATACTCATTAAACATTAATGTAAAAAACACAAAATATCATAATCATGTTATTACGTCAAATCAATATGTTTTGTCATAAGCTATTATAACATATTGATATGTTGACAAATGATATTTTAATTAAATTAATTATTAATTATAAAAATTTAATTTATTTAAATTTTTTAAATAATTTATAAACTTTTTTAAATATTGTTATATTTACCCTTAATGCAACAACAAATGATATAGGTAGGTGAGAGATGTGATACTGTCTCATACTCTTAAGTTCTAAAATTGCACACAATTTAGAAAGAAAGGAGGAGAGGCTCGATATTGTCTATCGTAAACAATATCAATCAGCGTGAATGCTACAAGTCATTTGTTATACATGTTTACCCTAAACAATATCCACTTGCAAATATCAAACAGAAAGCTATCTAAAAAGTGAAAGGATTGTCAGAAGTCAAAACATAGCAGATGATGAAGATTTAAAACATACTGTATTGCTTAAAACAAACAAAACATTAGAGCTATCACTTTTACATTGATAATAATATAAACATAAACCTAAAACACACAAGAAATGTTTATTCTAATACAGACATTGTAAACATGGGTAAAAGTGATCAATCAGTATCAGACCAGTAGATATCCATATCGCCCCAATCGCTTTCAGGCACTCCCAGAGCCTTCCAAACTGCTTTAGAGGCATCAACAATGTAGTTAGGACAAGGAGGCTGGTAATCGTGGTCAGAATCACATCCCATTGTAGAATCACATTCATCCACAACCTTGGCCCTCACACTTTTTCCATTACCATATATGTTGATGTACTTCAAACACCGTTTTTTGTGGTTAAACCACCCCGTTGAAAGTGCCACCACCGGTTTATCATCCGAGTGGTACTGATTGTCGCATTCTGACGGTGCACCGCCGTCCCCGCCTGCCGCGAAGCTGTTAAGTGTCAGTGTTGCTTTCGTGTGGCTTGACACGGGTGGTGAACATTTGTATGTTGTGTACCACTTGCCATCCTTGCAACAATCAGAGTCGTTTTCTTGGTTGCATTGCCCTGGTGGAGGGTTTTTCCCTCTTATCTTGCCACTAGGATTGCAGGTCTGAGCTTCAGCACCTAGGAACAGAAAAAGAACGCAAAGGAGAAGGAAGACGCTTGAACAAACTTGCTTCTTCATTTTTCTTCTTTACTCCAATATATACTTCTGTTTTGATGTTTTGGTGTGGAAAATTGCAATTGGAGAAAAGCAATATATAGAGATTAGTCCTGAGTAAGATCAAAATATCAGTCCTTCAGTATGAAATTAGGACAAATGTGAGGCACTATATACGGCCATTCAACAACTATATCTGTTTGCTGAAAATATTGTGACAGTGAGACAATAAGCTGTATGGAGTCAAATATTATGATGGACCGCTAACATGTCTTTGTGGGATGTTCCTGGTTTGACTCATTTTTTTGGTATCTTGTGGCAGCAGTAACTTGTTCCAACGGTTGATGAAGACCCAGATCGCTTGTTGGAAGCAGGGGAGTTCGTTATGATTATACTAATCAACAAACAATTGCCTTGACCCTAGACGAAGCAGAAACCTTGCAAGAGTAAATGATATGGCAAGAATGTTGCAGTTCTGCTACGCTGATGGAGATATTGGACATGGTTATAGGATTCATTCGGCCTGAAATTCCTTTTAAACGAAACAACCAAGCGAAAGAGCCGAAGAAGCAGTAGGTAACCTCGAGAAAACTTTATAAATTAAAGCACTGGGCATTATTGTTTCTAATTGGTCGCAAAAATTTGTCGCATTGCGAGGCAAATGCACATAAACTAAGTAGGATTATCTAAAATAGAGGGCTTTAATTTGGTGACAAAACGACTAATAAGAAATATATATATATATATTTCGAATATTCAAAGGGTGTTATATAAACCCTACCCGAATCTCATGCAAGTAATAAAATTACTAGTCAAACTCATCTTAATTCGAATATAAGATATCTTCATTCTGTATAATTTGATCAAATATTCGCGAGTACCCATTACCATCCCTCTATATATATATATATATATTTTAATCACAACTTTTAATATTTAAATTTAAAATATATTATTTTTTATTATTTCAATAAATTTTTTAAATTCTGGAATACTTTTGTTTATAGCTTATATCTATGTATTTACTTTATTTTATCTAAAAATAAGTAAGAAAGCCATAACCTACTGTGTGAACTATTCTACTTAAGCTGGAAAGGTTGCTAAAGATATTGTTCTTTTGTTAGGAAAAGAGCATGAGGAGTTAAAAACTTTCTTGATTTTAAAAATAGATGGCAATATTCTCTCAATAACAACAATTTAACTCTTCCAAAAATCTTCAAACAATTCCATATTTGCATCATATTCTTCTTCTAAAAGATTTCCTGAATTATGATTTTCTTTCTTTTTATTAAGATGGACAAGAAAACATATTTGACAAAATCAAAAAGTAAATTACTTGGTTTATTGTCGGTCTAAATCACTATCAATGAAGATGAAATCCTAAGTTAAGAGAATATGATATCTTCAGCTAACATTATATCATGTGCTTGATGCAATTTCTTTTTTCTCCGAAGTTCCGGCAACCTGTTCTCCTGGCTTTGCATCTCCTTGCTCTTCATTATCATTGTCTTCGCTTTAATTTAAATCCAGTAAAATTTGTTAATAACAATTAAAATTGAAATTAATTTATCATAAATTCTACTAGATAAATTGTAGATTACGACAAACAATTTACTTACAAAACATAACTATATTGCTTCAAATAAAATATTATTTATTATGTAATGCCTACACAATTAGACTAAAGATTGATGAATTTAAATCTCTTCTAGCAATATAATTTTATTTTTTTTTTATTTTTTACATTTTATTTTGAAAAATATGAAGATTTTGAGAAAATAGAAGCATAAAATGCAAATGAGAAAGAAAATTGACTTAAGAGAGCTAAATAGTATTTGAAAAACCATAAAGTACAAATAAGAAAGGAAGGTGACTAAATTTAAAAATTTTGGTGGGAAAAGACTCTACAATATAAAAAAAAATGGTATAATGCTCAAATAAGTCTTTAAACTATTTTAAAAAATTTAAATAAGTTTTTATTATTTTATTGTGTTCAATTAGGTCTCTATATTTTTTATTTTGAGTCAAATAAGCCCTTATGACTAATGATAAACTAATTATCGTTAGTCAAAATATCACTTGTTATTTTATATTCACATGACACTAACATGACGTTGATGTGAAAAGTAAAAAATGTAACATGATTATGTTATTATGCCAAATTCATATGCCACGTCATAATTAAATATGATATATCAGCATACCACATAGTAGCACGCATCATAAAATAACAAATAGTATTTTGATTAAGTCAATAATTAGTTATAAGAGTTTATTTGACTATAAATAAAAGTAAAAAAAATTATTTAACTCAAAATAAAAGTAAAAGGGCCTCATTGAATGCAATTGAAGTATAAAAGTTTATTTGAATTTTCTTGAATAATTTTGTAAATTCAAAATAAAAGTATTAAAGTTTATTGATTCAAAATAAAAGTTCAAAAAAAAATATAAGAGTTTATTTGACTTAAAATAAAAGTATAAAAACTTATTTAACTTTTTCTAAATAGTTTAAAGATATTTTTATATAATATGTCTTTTATCAAAGATAAACTCAAAATAGAATATCAGCTAATATGCCTTTTATCAAATACAAACTCAAAATAAAATGTGATAAAAGTTTTTTATATAATATATCATAATGCGGTCCACGTGGATTGATGATTAAATTGTTATTTTAACAAGTTATTACCATGTAGGGTCTAGTCAAAGTTAGATTACTTGATTAGAGCGTTGGTCCTCAGGTGAAGTTAGCTTAGTTGCTAGCTCAGTTTAAGCCCTTATCGAGTCCAATGATTAATTATGCTAACTTTGTAGCACTTGTATAAGTATAAAATATAAAATCATTGTAACTCCTGTTTAATTATAAAAGACTTTGACTCTCTAGTCAAAGTTGGACATTGGGCAATACTCTTGTCAAAATCAAACATTATGTGGACATTGGGCAATACTCTGTCCAATCAGACAATACTTTTAACAGTTTTGTTTCTACTTTTATTTTTCATTATATTTTTAATTTGCCTGGATCACAATGACAACGAAACGAACTATTAAAATGGTAATTAAGAAAAATCATATTTATTAAATTAAAAATATATTTAAATATAATAAAAAATATTTATTTTCAATTGATTTTACATTGAACATACCTTTAAAATTTAAGATGAACTCAATTCAACATTTAAAAAATGTTTAACAGTAATAATGATAGTTTCTATGTTCTGTACACTGACATTAATTGAGGGAAATAAAATCTCAAACTTAAATCTGATAAGATTAAGTACAAAGAAATAACAGAGAAATTTATTGTTAAGAGAAACAAAATATTATATTTATAATGTAAACCGTCACAATATATATGTAACTGTTACACATTAACCCAAAAATACACACAAGAAACCTTAATTTAATTATACAAATATAAAAGCAGTTGTGAAAATCAATCATCATCATCGGACCCGTAAATATCCATGCCACCCCCGTCGCTTGAGGGCACTCCCAAGGCTTTCCAAACTGCTTTCGATGCATCAACAATATTGTTATCGCATGGGGGCTGGTAATTTTGTGGCCTTTTTACTCTTTCAAGAAGCATTTTTCTTTTGCCAAAATTATTGTTACAAATAATGATGCAAGATAGTATCTAGAGTATAAAATTGTAGAGGTAATAACATGTACGAATCATATCCCACAATTTGGTAATTATAGAAAAATCCCCTCGGAGTATCTCTGTCAGATGTTCGTCTTGGCCGAGTCATCTAAGTTTGTCTTCTAGCATCTCAGTACGACGCCAGCTTCACATGATCATGGCACCGGTTACCAGACAGTTTTGGAGACATAAGATTGCCTGTTATGATGTATTGTAGATTTGTTGTGATCAGGCCTTGGTGCATGAAGTTAAAACCTTGTCCAAGAATGAAAGAGATGGCAAGGTTGCGGTCCTGCTGACCATTGCCTGCTCATTATTAAATGATATCTCGGTTGCAATTATGAGATCCTTTCGGCCTGTCAATTCTTTGCATATAATACAAACTGAGTGAACCGTGCCAGAACAGTTGAGATAACTTTGAGCTGATGGGGATCTCCATGTGCCTAAACTATCTTGGAGGATTTCTCTTTGTTTCTCTGGGCCTATTGTGAGTAAGTTGCTATTGTCTCAATTGCAGTGGGTCATAGCGACAAGACCATTGAAAAATGAATATCTAAATATAAATCAGCTCCACCCCGATGATCTGAAAAAACTGTGGCACTGTCGACGGGAATGGGTTCAACAAAAAGAAGAGGTGCTTACACAATATCACTATAAGGGGTAATGGGCGCAGCGTGGTGGCCATGGTGGTTGATGAGTGTGATTCCACAATGGCATGTGACGATCAGCCTGATTGTCAACCTCCTTGTGCTAACGTCGTTGTTGATGCCTTAAAGGCTGTCTGGAAAACCATCGGGGTGCCTAAGAAATATAGGATCGGCTTGGACATTACTTGGTCTGATGCTTTAAGTACTGTTGATTAATTTTACATGTTCACAGCACTCTTTGCCATCAAATTAATTTCCATGTTCATCTGTTACGTGTTCTGAAACAAATAGATCCATTACATACCCTTCCAAAGTTTCCTCAATCACTTGATTACAAGTCTGATTAATAGAATTCTAGGGTGAACTTTCTAGATTTTCACTGATTAAACTGGCTGTACATTTCGGAGACAAATTGCATTTTGACCCTCTATAACTATCTTGTTTTTCAGTTTGTAACGTCTGGTTGGGAAAATCCACGAGGAAAAACCCTGGATAAGCAAATTACTAGTATTTTCTAATGTTTGATATCTTCCCTGGAGTGGATGGACAGGTAGAATGTCAAGAAAGTCGGGGAAAATACTGAAATAAAACCATGACAACCTATAAAGAGAACTGAAGCATGTCTTATTTAACTGGTTCACATTAGAGATTGAAATGTACCTCTCAGGATTAGTGGAAATAGTGAGTTCTAAAATCTTTGAACTAGCTGTCATCAAGCTACAAATATCAGAACAAATCCCATTGTCTGTCATTGTCTTGGGTAAATGAAGTGAGAATCATCAAGCCAAAAATCTTCTGGCCTCTATTCTGTCCATAGGGCTTTCAAATTACAATCAGGTGGCCTTCAACAGCAAACTATATACATTGCTCATGATACCATTAGGAGGAAACCGTCATCCGCGCATTAGATCAATGTCAACATGGGTGTTACGCATATCCATTGATCGTGAACCCGGCCATACACCTGCTGAAGTTGGAGTCAGATTTTGACTTGGCGAAATGCCAGGAGGAGTTACTATATTGTCAACAGTCTGATGATCCGAGTCTTTTACACCTTCTTGACCTCCCCCTTTCTTGTTCTTTGTCTTTGAACCACCCCACAGAAAACTTCCCACAATCACCTGGTTCATTCATCATTTGCTTAAGATAAATAAAAGGTTGATTGGATCATGTTGAATCCCATGCTCATGGTACACAATTTAAGTGCCCCAGTATTATAACCCAAAGCATATAATAGTTTTAACAGATCTACCCTTTGGAATGGTATTATTGTGACATAGCAGGCAAAATTAATTTGACCTGAAAAAATAGACAGCTAGGCTGCCAGTGATATTCCTAAATAAGTTGAAACTGCCCAATCTCACCTAACACCCATATTTAAAAACACCAGCATGCATAAAAAGCCAGTTTAAACCTATAGAGGGTCTAATTAACAGATATAAATCACCAATTACAAATAAGAATTTAGAGATAACATCATAGATATCACAGAAACCAAAGAGATACCTGAACAGGGCTTGCTGCAATAAGCATCCCTCCAACACCTCCACCAATGACGCGACCATCAGGACTGGCAAGGGAAACACTGAGACCACCAGTTCGATTGCGAGAGCCACCATTGCTGGTCAGTAGGTAAGAGCCTGACAGACATAATATCTCAAATCGCCCCTACAGAAATCAGAATACAAAGAAAAAATATGCTTATCAACTAAAAGAATGCATTAAGAAAAAGAGTTTCAGAAGAAAGAGGAAATTAATGTCAGAACTGAAGAGCTTGCTAAATAGTAATGAAACTACTAACAATTGTAACAATATTGGACCGAATATATATGTGAAAATATGCAATCTAAGTGTCTTTTATTGCATTCAAGGAATGAGCTTAACAGGAAACTTAAACCTCTCAACATAACTGCCATAGAACAAAATAAGAATCAGCTTATTGAGTGCTCAAACCTCATATGTGACAGTACCACCCGAGGATGATGGCTGACGAAGAGTTACAGTAGAGACAGCACCATTAGCTGACAAAATGCATACAGCTCTTGGCCCTTGCTGTGAAAATGACATTATTTTTGTTGCAATGTCCTACAAAAAAATTTGAAGTAATTTCAAGACAAATATACGATAACATGCCAAAAGAAATAGTACCACATTTAAAAAACTTATACCTCACAAGTATCATTTTAAAACAAAATATCTACTTTTTTGTAAGAAAAACAGAGTACAATCTTAATACAAACTTAATTCCCTCATCTATCACACAACTGAAAGAGGTGGCCTTGGCTCAGAAAGTTGTAAATACAGGGCCAAAATAGAAAATGCAAATTAAGAAGCAATGTTCTATTAGATGTAAAATTATGAAGAATAACAGGGACAATTAAGCCTAACTATGTTCCTCCTTTGATTCCTTATAAAGGACAACATATAACAGCCTAGCCCTTGGAAACTTATTTTCAGTTTTGTGAGAAGATACAGAAACGAAGTAAATTACAGTTCCTAATTGTTGTTCCTTATATTTTTCTATCAATGTCTACGTCACCTGCATTATCATCATGCTTTAAATGAACAAATATCGGGCACTTCCAGTTCACCATAAAATATAAAAAGTTAAGGAAACAATATATATAGACCAAGCAGCTTTTGTGCCTAATACGGTATGGATTGGCTGCCACCATCCCGGACAGTGAAAAAATCCTAATTTCTTGTATATTTAATTTAAAGGGTAGAGACCCTAGTATATTTGATAAAAGAAAAGGTTGCATACTTCTCCTATTGCAATGGTGATGACGTGTGGAGTAAAACCCATCCCAGCTGAACCAGACAGCCATTCACCTAGCAAAACAATTAAACATTTGCAACATCATTCACATAGAAAGAACAAAATATGTCAGAATAAGCACTTTTAAACAGAGCTGAATAGCTCAAGGTAGCCCTTCAAAAGGCTTAGAAATCCAGCTAGCAAACAAGTTTACTTAAATTGCAAGCATTATGATAGGAGATTACATGTTCATATGCTAAAGAAATGGAATTTCAGCTTATAGAGATGGATATGTAGTTAGTCATGAAAACTTCCACATTTGAATATTTATGTCCTGATTATTATAATATGTCACTGACACATATTTAAAGTCTAAAACTTTATCAGCTCTCAGCATATTCCCAACAATATAGCTGAGCATACAATTTGACAACAGTTGCCAAGCATAAAGGCAATATTAATCATCTCATTGAAACACTCTAATTGCTGCTGCTTTTTTCTTTTTGCATTCATACCCTTTCTCTGGACAAGCTCTAAGTTGCTCATCTCATTTTCTCTTGCACTAATTTTGTTCTTTTAAATTTCAACTGCTTTGGAAATTTTATTGCTTCCAAAATTTTATATTGAAAATGGACAAATTTCCATGGATTATGCTCAGGCCAATAGGCTAATAATATAGTCAGCAACAGAGTCCCATAGGCAGCTTTTTTTAATTGAGATGGAATCTAGTATTCATTTCAAGTGGAAGCGGCTTCTGACCCCACTCCGCATTAAATAAGCACAAATGAGCCAGCAATTTAGAACAACTAGTAGAAACTAGAAAGCAGACCAGTTGGCAATACAACAGATTCATTGGCAGCATTGACATAAGCCTGACTAAATATGCGGACACAACAAAAGTCTTTTACCCTAAGCAACAAGAAAAAATGCAACAAAGCTTATTTCCACCAGGTCAAACCACCGCTACAAGTAATGTTCTGCATAATCAAGCTGTACACATTAAAAACAAATTGGAAAAAATATCTTACCAAGGGAAGCTAACTGTTGCTTCCTTCCAGTACCCGGTGGCCGCCCCCTTCCCCGTTTTTGGGTTGGTGTTATTGTCCCAGGATGAGTAGCTGATGGTGGAGTCAATGCTAATGAAACAGTCCCATCAGGTCCGTACTTTCGGGGCCTTCCTCTTTTCCGTTTCACAGTCTCACTAGGTGGCACAGCTGAAGGTGTGCCTACATTGACACTATGAGGGGTAATTCCTGATGAAGGCTCTACAGATAACGTTGATCCCATAGTGGTGGCACTAATACTTGATTGGTATTGTACATTTGGACTAGATAATGGATGAATGCCTGGTGATCCATGTATCCCAGACTGTGTTCCAGACCCTGACCCGGTTATTCCTCTTTGTTGCATATAGTAAGATGCAGACCCCGATAATGCCATAGCATCCCTTCGATCCATGCATTTACCTCGAAGAACCTATACTTGAATGCGCCTTCAAATCAACTTACAAGCCAATTTATAAAAACTAAAAAGATAGCTCTATTTTTTCTAAAGTTCAATGCAATGACAAACGCTCCATACAAATTGTAAAGTCAAAACAACAGAAACGCGCCCATGAAGTTCCAAATTGTGAGCACTAAACAGTTGAAAAGGATATAGATCTTGGAACCAACATGAAGAGAGACAGAGAAAAGAATACGCCATATCAAAGATTACAAGAATTCAATGAAGAACTCGTTTCATGGTTCATATTCCAATAAACCAAAATTCACAGACGCATGGCCCTGGAAATCCAGCCAGAACAGAAACCGAAGAGAGACATTTAGCGTTACAAACGAAGCTCCTCAAATCTAGACATGAAAGAAAAGAAAATAAATTGTCATCTGCTCACAGTGGTGCCAAAGTTACAAAAAGAGGAACTAGTAAAACAACCACGGAAGAAATTACAAGACTATAAGCGGAAAAGGCAAAACCCAAGAATCTAAAAGCAGCCAACAGAGAAAAAAGAGTTGAAATATCAAAAGCTTAGAACTTGAAAGGAAGGAAAAGACAAAAATGCAAGCTATTTTACAGCTTACCAAACCACAGGAAACAAAGATAAAGGCTTCATGTTAAAGATAATAAGAAGCAGATGGAAACTGAAAACCAGGTCCACACTCACCAACCCATTATATAC
Source organism: Theobroma cacao (assembly GCF_053813885.1). Lineage (NCBI taxonomy): Eukaryota > Viridiplantae > Streptophyta > Magnoliopsida > Malvales > Malvaceae > Theobroma > Theobroma cacao. The sequence continues at coordinate 40,039,724 of NC_142639.1, read as the reverse complement.
CTTTAACACCAAGCATTTTCCACGGCAAACCCCCAGACCATAACACACTTCAAAGTCACAACCCAAAGAAAACGATTTACACACAAAATAAAAATAAAGAGAAAGAAAAAAGGAAGAAACAGACAAAAGCTGGAGCCAATGCCAGTATAGAAAGTCAAACTGAGTTGAAAGAACTAAACTGCAACTCTCTTCAAAAACTAAGCAGAAATGGGTAAAATCTTTTGCTCCTTTTCTATAAAAAAAAAAAAACCCAGAAAAAGAAAGTAACTTACATTAGTGGACTGGGGTTAAAGGTCCAGCCTTTCGAAACTAAGAAGCTTTGAAGAAGATGGGTTTTTTCAAAAAAAAAAAAAGAAGAAAGAAAGAAAAGAAAGTGAAGCAGTCTTTGCGAGAAGTTATGGGAATTAAAGGCAGACTGAGAAATGCAGAAAAGAGGCCATTTCTGCGTGAAGTGGGAAGGAAAGCGTTTTTTATTACTTACTACAAAAAGCTCTGCATACACAAGTCCTTATCGGGATGCATATTTCTAGGGCAGAGCTTTCTCTTTCTCCTTCTTACTCACTCTCTCCCCTCTATAATAAAAGCTGTTTATCTTTCTTTTCTTTGTTTCTCTCTCCCCCTCTCTCTCTCTCTCCTGCTATCTAAAAAGTTTTATCTTTATCTTCGGTTTCTCTCTCATCTTCTTCTCGAGTGAGTGAGTGATGATGCTTTGCTTTTAGGGAGGGCCGGGGAGGTTGGCTACTTGGCTTAAGTTCAAAAAGAGTTAAAAGACTTAACTAAACTAAAGGCCTTTTATCCTAAACGAGGGCAAGAGAGAGGCTGACAAACAAACAAACACCAAAATTCAACAGAAAATTGAAGCGTTTATTCTTGGATAATACTAACTGATATTTATTTCTTTGTAAGAAGTTGGAATTTTGAATATTAAATACGGTCTCATGGAAAGCCTCTCTGTCCACTCCCACGCGCTCTTATATGACGTGTGCTATTGTTCCGCACCTTTTCCTCTTTCCTTTTTACATTTTTTGTACTACATCATATTTTTAATTTAAATTCTAAATCAGTCCTTTTTTTCCATTAAAAAAATCATTAACATTTTATGTTTAATAAGAAGGAAGCTGAAAATGTGAGAAAAAAATTTATTATTAACTTAAAATTTTATATTTGATGCATTACACATGTATTTCATACTTTATAAATAAAAAATAATAATATCTCATTATCTTAAAGATAATTACTCTTTCATTTTCCATCGAATTAACTTAATCTATTGGGGATTTGTAAAGATTGCTCAAATCATCACCAAGTTCAATCATGGAGTCTCTGTTCTCTTTCTTCTTAATTGAATTGTTAGTTTCGTTTTTTTTCTTTTTGAAAAATCATAAATCACCTTCATTATTTAATGAGAAAAGTATTTATATTTAATTATTTTAAAATTTTAAAATTTATTCATTAATGAGATAATAATATCTCCTTAAATCAATATAATTATAATGTATGAGATATAAATCTTTAATTTAAATTCTTATAAGAATCATTGACATTGTAATTTTTGGTTCAATTCTTAAAAAGGGTCATTAATTCTTTAGATTAATATTACTAGAATATGACTCGTGCTTTGCACACGGTCTCTCTGCACCGCTCTTTGCCTCAGCACCTTTTTTTCTCTTTTAAAACAATGGAAGTAGAATTACAGAAAAGCTGTAGATATTTCTCTATCTTTTTTCCTAAGATTGAACTTTTGTTGTTGTCGTTGTGTTTTACGAAAATTTAACCTTTGTTCAGATTGAGTCTAACTCTATTTATTTTTGTTCTCATTTTTTTCTATTAGAAAAGACTCAAAATAAAGAATAAAGTCTAACCATTTCGTGGATACTTATTGTAAATTCATTTTCTTCTTATGTTTTTTTTTTTTTCATGTTTCCTATCAATTCTTTTTTTCTTTGGTTCAAGGTCTACTATTTTACTCTAATGAAATTGTTAAAAAATATTTTTTATTTTTTAATTTTACTCTCACATGGGCAATTTAAAATTTGTTTTGGAAACTTGCTAGAGCTGTAAAACTCCTTCTTGAAGGCACCCTGTTAGAGCTTTAAAATAAATCCCTTCTTTAAAGCCTTACACGTGGCAAGAAGAATAAGACCCTTTGAGATTTCTTTTTAATAATGTTATAGATAATTTTGTTGTGACAGATAGTAAGTAAAAGAGAAAAATGGAAAACAAAAGAAAGTGGTCCTTCCAATAGGAGCGCGTGGAAGGCACGATGACAAATGAAGATGGGGATTGAGCCAAGGGGCGAGAAGAGGGCGAGCCTTGTTTGCATGTGACCTTTCTCTGTTACCACTAACATTGCTCTGTGTGTAGACCATCAGCCTAAAAATATCTATCCCGAGGCAGTGATAACGTCACCCCCCCGTGCTCGACGCATGGTTCATTCGTTTGGTTAAAATCAAAGCAAATAATATTTCATGCAAAATCAAGGCCATGCCACAATTTTCTTTTTTAAGTTAGACCCTAATAACATGTAAAAATAACTTTAACGTATTACAATCTGTCTATATATTTTTTTAATAAAATTTAATAAAGTATTTTGACAAGATGAGATAATTTATAAAAGGATATATATATCTATTATGTTGTCAGTGTACAAATTGTACATTAACAATAAAATTAAAAATTATCATGATTTTATTAAAAAAATAAAAATTGAATATTTATAATTTAAAAAAAATAAATTTTTATCTTTACATATTTATAAGATTGTATTCTATAATTAAACATTAAATATAAACTCTACTACTTTTATAAGAATAGTATCAAACAAGTACTCTATTAGTCTAAGGCAAGTTTCATAAGAAAAAACCAGATGCTGTCATTCTCTTTGTTAGATTCTTTTCCATTAATAATGTCTATTTATATTAGATACTATGATTCATAGCACTATAAACATATACTAATTTCTTCATTTAAAAAAAAAAACTGAGTACTTCTTTACTAAGACTTGGTAATTCGTTCTATCTATTTGGTAGCTGACCCACAGGCCCCTCTTCCCCACTTGGAGGGACAGGAGCCCACAAATATTAGACAAGAAGATGACCTCAAAGTCTTGAATATTTTTGGCGTATTTATTGCCCGGAGAGAAGAACATCTCGTAAGAGGTCTCTTTCCTCCCCTACTTGGGTTATCCTCTGTGTGCAAGATTTCAATTTTGGTACATTTTTTTAATTAATAAAGACAGTTAAATATATTTATACAAATAATAAAATATACCCAATTATGACACATTGTCGAAGTTTAGTGTTGTATTTTTTAATGTTATTTTTCTTTTTTTTTTAATTCATGGGTCAAGGTTGACTTCCCATGTGGCGACAAAGTCAAAGCATGTCGGGGCAGTAGAGAGTTGATATCATTAATTATTTTGTATGATTAGTTTAATGTAACCCCTTTTTAAGTATAAGATTAGAATATTACTTTATATGGGACAAACTCAGGATCATGAACCACAAGAAAGCACCTCGAGCTATGATGTATGCCTCTACAGTGGAGTTCCTAGTCCTTTGAAGTTACACGCCCTTTTTATTTTTTATTTTTTCTTTGTGTATTTTGCAAATTAAATTAGTAATTCTCTTTTTTTTTTTTGGGTATGTTTCGATTTCTCGACAACTATTTATGGATTAAGAGCTTGTGGAATCTTATACCCCATGCTTAAAAGATGATGATGATTTGGGTTAGAGGGTCGGTGCCACTAAATTCACATGTTTTAAGCAAAGTAGACACAATATCTTTTTTAAAGAGGAAATATAGCTATCAGCTAAACTATGCACAATGACCTGATAGTTGTTTATGAAGTTGAAATCTAAAGAAAAATATCTAATGATAGTAAGTTTCAAGTCAAGAGGTTGCAAATTCATAACGGCCCACACTTTGAACATTTCAACTTTAATCATAATTATGAAGGACTTTGGATGCCTATGATTGATTTAAAGGTAAAAAGAAGACATAATTTAGCAGGACAAATGGCAAAATTTGAGGCCAAAGAAATTGTCCTTCAAATAACAAATAAAAAACCCATTTTTTTTAAGCTAATGATCTTATGTGAAAGATATGTAAATTTATCTAATTTGACGAGAAAATGCTTATTTATTAGTAGGAGAAGGTGGTTTGGTGATGTTGACAAAGCGTAAACGGATCCCCAGACAAAATACGACCTGTTGGTGGCTTTTGTCTATTCTCTATAGACTAAAGTTGACTCATTTGCAAATGCCTACATCCTCCATTTACTGTACTAGAAAATTTATTGATGCACTACTTCACAAATCATACCTGTCTGTCTGACACCCACTACTTGCTGTAATCTTCATCTTCTTCTTCTTCTCCTCTAATTCAATTAAAAAACAAAAAGAAAAAAAAAGGTATTGTATGGCCTTTTATTTTTGGTCAGATTTCAGTCAAAGAAAAAATGAGAACAAGAACTAGAACAGTGAAATTGGTTCAAGTTGTGAAACTTAGCATATGTAGTCGGCACGTCCAGACACTTTAGTACCAGTGTCATGACTCAGGACAATTAGTACACTGTTTCTTTTTTCCCTTTTTAAGGCCAAGCATCGCCTCTCGAGCACTGAAATTTCACCTAACCTGAAATATAATTGTCATAGAGGAAGTAAAAGAGCTTCGAAAGATTGACATGGTTAATCAAGCTTGTTAGATTGTGTTTCCTGCCTCATCCAGTTCAATAATTTGATACAAAATGCTGGTTTTAAGGCACAAAACTTATAATCAAAGCTTTGTAAGAAAATTATATTTCCACCATGGTACCACCCCTTTTCTTCTTTCATTTTTCATTTTCCTCGTGCCTAATTAAGCAGGGTAAACCGGTAAAGGACAGCAGTGTTTGCATTGAATAATCTTGTGGCAGGAAGGGCAGGGGTTTACAAATTTCAAGGCCCAGTACGGTGCATTACGAAACCCACCAGGCAAGCAGAGAAATATGATGACACAGAGCAGCAGGCAGGCATTAATAAATAATAACTTGACTGCAATAAGTGGCCTTCTTCATCATTATTGAAATATCGAAGACCATCAGCAGACAATTTTTTGAAATGGGCTTTTTACAGTACAATTATGCATTTGGCTGCTAGTTGCAGGAGATCGGGGAACAGGGGATGCTTGCTAACTTTGCTTCTTGTACATGCTTCATGAGCCTGTGTAGTGAAAATATTAATCAAATTATAAATTAATTAATAAATATTTATCGATTATTAATGATAATTATTAATTTAGATTACAAATTGAGAATTAATTTGTGTGATAAACTCGGTGTAGTGGAGTCAAATGCTTATCCCTGGTAAAAGCACGATTGGAATCAATTGAATCAATCATCGTGTACCGGTAGCAATCATGTCTAGCTATTACCATTTAACATCACAAACATGCAATTGAACTTCTCCAAGCCATAGCTAGCCAAATTTACTAAAAGCTGGCATAAAGAAATTCACAAGGAAGTATGCCAACCTGCACAATGTGTCGGCCAAAAACTTCACTGCAAAGGAAACACACATCTGTCTTAGCACTTCCGACAATAAACCTGTTTATCAGCTTAAACATAGGCTTGAGCATAGCCAAAACATAGTTATACAACCAAGCATCAACACATCACCGGGCAATCCGACCATAGCACCTTTCCCTTGATGTAGCATTAACCTGGACTTCTGACTTCACTATGCAGAACAACTGCATAGAATAGATAGGCACACTTCATGTCAATAAATAAGACCCGTTTGGGTCATCAGGTGGCAAGGCACAAGGGAACGTAAGTGTTTTGTGTAACACTGAAACTGTAAGCATTTCCTCATTGAAACCCAACAAGAGTTTAGTGGCTTGGTTATAAGCAAGCCATCCAGGGAGTTTCTTCTAGCATCCAACATAATATTTTCCACACTTATATATACAAATGGATCCTAACAAAGAGTCACCTTTTTGTGATCTCTACAACCTTCTTGCCTTACCATCATGTATTGATACGATATAAATTTTGCAGTCTTAACACATTACAATATCAAAAAATTTTCTCTACTCTAAAAAATGATTCAAGAAAAGCAAATATTCCGATCAGACAACAAAGGCTGGATAAGATATCATGTTGTCTCTTTAACCATGTATTCCAAACCAATAACATATTTATCTTAGTAAGAAAATTGGTCTGCCAAAACAGATTCATTAACCAACATAAGAAAATCATCTCACATTCATAATCTACAACATTAGAAACAGCCATCCAAGGAGTTTCTTCTAGTATCCAGCATAATATTTTTCACACTCATATATATATATATAGATCCTAACAAAGAGTCAACTTTTCTTGATCCTCAACAATCTTCTTGCCTTCCCATCATGTATTGATATAAAATAAATATTGCAGTCTCACACATTACCAAATCCAACAAATTTCTCAGCTCTAAAAAAAATGATTGAAGGAAAGCAAATATTCCCATTAGACAACAAAGGCTGGATATGAGATCATGTTGCCTCTTTAGCCATGTTTTCCAACACATACTTATCTTAATAAGAAAATTCGTCAGCTAAAACAGATTCATTATAAATCATGCTGTCACACTATCAAAAATTCTCAAGCTAACATATACTTTAATCTCAATAAGCAAAATTTAACAGAAATAAATAATAAATATATATATATATATATATATTCCCATTAAAATCACAAAAACCGTGAAGCTCAAAATTTTATTACAGGAACCTTCATTTGTCAAGCTCCATAGCTTGAGCTGCTTTAGCTTTTGCCACTTCTGTCAACTTGGTCTTCAATTTTCTCTTCCCTACTTGAAACCCACTTCCACCTTTCTTCTTTTTATTCTCACTCCCATCAACCTAATTAAATTTTAGAAATACCCCATAAAATATATCAATAAATCAACCAAAAAATTTTATTAACTAACGAAATTATAAAAGACTCTTACCTTCATCTTATTCTTCTTTGCTTGAAGCTTCTTAGCCTGCTTTTCTTTCTCTGCCTTCTCTCCTAAATTGCCAAAAATAAATACACAATCATAAATCACTGAAGTAAATAAATCAAATGAGGCATCAAGAGGGAAGAAACATGACGAATTTGGTACTTTGGAGATCGAACTCGTGCTGCTTCTTTCTACGAGCTAAATTATTCTTCTTCGACATCTTCTCCTGTTGGCACCGCCTCGGACTTGATTGTTCTTCCTCCTCTTTGCTTAAACCCTAACCCAAACTTGAGTCAATTTTTAAGCAGTAAATGCTTGTATTTTCGCGATATCTCACTTTTGCCTCAAAACTTTATTTTATATCTCGTTGGGCACCCGCGACAGATAAATTTAAAACTCCTTTTGGGCTGATGTCCTTTTGACCTGCTTGTGGATCATGGGCCCATATCTTCATTGATATTGGGCCGGGTTAAGATTCTTTAACTACTTATGCAATGAATTTGTTTTATTGTTTTTTCAAGGGTTAATAATTCATACTAGGATGTTATAATCTTGTGATCTAGAACTAATAATTTAACAGATAAATGAATTGATATAAATAAGATATAATTAATTAATCATATTAAAGTCCTTGATACAAACGCAGCGCATTTATTATGAGTCAAATGATATGATACAATTAACATGTTTGAATAAAATCTACCTAATAGACATCATAGAATTAACTTACTTGAATAAAGTTAGTTAGTTGATTTAATAAGAATAATAAATTGCTTTAAATATTTTTAAAATATTAATAATTTAATAAATAAATTTAAATGAAACGAATATGTTGAGCAACGTAAATTAACTTATTAATATGATTAAGACACAATTATACAAATCCAAATTAGTTAAATTGTTGTTGCATTTAGCAAATTGTGTCAAAAATTATTCGGTCTAATTTTTTTCTATTAGATTGAAATCCTTAAATTTTGATGTCGGGTATTTTCTTTTCATTTTACGATTTACAATTAAATTAACATAATAAAAATTTGATATGTTTAAAATATTGTAAATATTTAATTCAATGATATGGGCATATATTTTATATATAAAAAATTTAATTAAAATATTATTTTATTGATATATTATTATCTTATCTTGTTTAAAATGGAAGGAAGAGATTTAATTTAAAGAAAAAAAGGGGGAAAAAACTGTCCATTGGCTTATATAATTCGATACAACTTTCCTTTGAACAGTTCATACCCGATACTGTCTCGACAAAGAAAGATTCAAAGGGGTCCCGCTGATCGAACACCTCCAACAACGGAGAAAGGTAAAACATGCAAACCAAACGGCGCCGCATGAAGCTAATTAAAGTCCGCAAATTGAAATGATTACGGCGGGAGCCATGGAATGATGAAAGACGTTATTCTCTCTCTCTGAAAGACTTTAAAGGGGAAAAAAGAAAAGAAAGAAGAAAAACTGGATCTGTTCTCTGACGGAGACCACTTCCAGTCCCATCCATGTCAATCCCAAATCACCAACGGTGCCAGATTTTTAATTTATATAAATATTTTAAATTAGAAACTTAAAAGGAAGTTCCAGTTTAAATTTTATTCAAATCAAAAATATATTTTTTAGGCCCAGTCAATAATTATTCCAACACACTTGCCTTTAAAAATTCGCTTAAAATAATAACCAGACTCTAGGGCTTTGAATAAAAATTCGTGACATGTCGGTAGATTATTCACTCTAAACAAACAACTGAGTCCCCAAACAAAAAAAGATTTTAATTGTCCCTGTTCATGAATCTGATCTCCATCTCATCTCTATTTTTATCAATCAACGTTCTCAGATTTTCGGATATTGTTTGATGTCGAATTGTCGATCACGATTTGATTCTTTTGGGTTCCCAATAATTACGTTTTTATTTTTTATTTTTAGAAATTAAAAAGTTTAATACTCCAGTAAGTATTTGTTGGATCGAGGATACATAGGAGACAGGAATCTGAAAATTTTCGGTATGAGTTTGATTGTGATTTGAGAGAAGGGGGACGAGAAATGTGGTGGATCTTGTAAAAGTGGAGTTTGATTTGATCCAGACAAGGATAAATCTGATTGGTTCGAGGATAAAAATCAGAAGAAGCGTCAGTGAAACTGAGTTGACTCGGAAAAGAGGAACCGCTTTTTGAGGTATTTCAGTTAATCTTTCTCTTCTCTCTCTCTCTCTCTCTTTATTTGCCTGCTCGTATTTATTATTACTCCTATTTTAAGTAAGTTCCTTAATAGGAATTCTGTTCCAGAATTTAAATGCCCTGCAAATTTATCCAATATTTGTTTGGTATAAATTGAAGTAGAGAATACTGCTCCAATTCAGCTTTTGATAATTAACGCTTGAATTTAACGATTTAATTAATAATTTTTGGGTTTATGAAGTTTCTGAGATGGGGTGTCAGTGCTCTAAGTTAACACCATGTTGCTGGGATTCACAGTTCAAAGCAGCAGTGTTAGAAGCCCCTGATGTTGGTGGGTATAATTGTAATTTTTCATTGGTAGTTGGTTTGATTGCCGAGAATCATAATGGTTGGTTAAATCGATTAACTTTGTTGCAGAGAATGAGGAGAAGAGCGAGGTTGATCACTTGCCTGTGTTTCGTGAGTTCACGTTGGAGCAACTCAAGAATGCAACATCTGGATTTGCGGTGGAGAATATCGTTTCTGAGCACGGTGAGAAGGCTCCTAATGTTGTTTATAAAGGGAAGTTGGAGAATCAGAGGAGAATTGCTGTTAAACGTTTCAACAGGATGGCTTGGCCTGATTCGCGACAATTTTTGGTAAATATGGTTTGCACTTAGCTGAGCTTTCGTTGCATTTCTTTATTAGTAGTAATCAAGTGCATTAGTTTTCGTATGCCTATGATCGTAACTTGGGCTATTTTCTTCTGCATCTGTAGGAGGAAGCAAGATCAGTTGGTCAGCTACGCAACAATAGATTGGCAAATTTGCTTGGCTGTTGTTGTGAAGGTGATGAGCGGTTGCTTGTGGCAGAGTACATGCCCAATGAGACACTTGCAAAACACCTTTTTCATTGTAAGGCTTATCCTTATGTCTGTACTTTTATATGTTATGATTGGATATCTAATAAAATTAGTTCCTGCAATTGGCCCTTAGTATAGCTGATGTATTTAACCAATGATAACTGGTTTCTAATATCTGTTGGTAATATGCTTCCATGTAAACAAATAGATTATCTAAGTTAATGTAGAGCCGGGAAGTTTGTACTTTGTACATATCACTGGTGTTCATGTTCTGCTGTCTGATTCATTATTGCTTTTTCTTTGTTGCATTTTTAGGGTTATATGGCTTAGTTAGCCGTATAAAGTTATGTGTCCTGGATGCTGTCCCAAAATGAAAAAGTGTTTGGAATAATTTATTTACTTGACTGAATCAGGGGAAACACAACCAATGAAATGGGCCATGCGGTTAAGGGTTGTACTCCATCTTGCACAAGCTTTAGAATACTGCACAAACAAAGGGCGTGCGCTATATCACGATCTCAATGCTTACAGAGTTTTATTTGATGAAGTAATAATTAATTATCTGGTTGTCTGAAAATTTTTGGTTGCTAATTTTATATGATTCCTCTATTTATAATTTAGAATTTTGCAGGATGAAAATCCAAGACTTTCAACCTTCGGTCTGATGAAAAACAGTAGAGATGGAAAAAGCTACAGTACAAATTTGGCATTTACTCCTCCTGAATATTTGAGAACGGGTATTTACATTATGGATATTTTTATGCAATGTATTCTACTTCGTTGTTGTTGGATAACAGCTCAATGAAATTCTAGCCATGTCTCCCTATTTAGCATGGTTATATTTAGATTTAACTCTATGATATCATTTCATCATGATTTTAAGTGTTCATTAAGATGCTAACCTGCTTGTGGATTTGTCTGGCACAACTTTAGTACTTGATGCATTGAATAATCCAAGATTATGTTTCACATTTATTTTTGGTACGTAGGAAGAGTTACGTCAGAAAGTGTAATATATAGCTTTGGCACTCTTCTGCTTGATCTTCTCAGTGGAAAACATATCCCTCCTAGCCATGTAAGTTGCTTCTTTCTGAAAATAATCATTGGTATTGTTTCTTTTCTCATCTGGACATGCTGGAATGTTTATCGTTGTTGAAGTTGTCATGACATGGACATTTTAATACCTTTCACCTTGATTTCTAATGCCTAAGCATTTTGTGCCAGGCCCTTGACTTGATACGAGACAGAAATCTTCAGATGTTAACTGATTCCTGCTTGGAAGGGCAGTTTTCTGATACTGATGGAATGGAGCTAGTTCGTTTGGCTTCTAGATGTTTGCAGTATGAACCCAGAGAGCGGCCGAATCCTAAATCTTTAGTTGCTGCTTTGACACCCCTTCAGAAGGAAACTGAGGTAAGTTGTTTTCCTTTTTCCCATCAGTTACTTTCACATGTGAGTAAGATGGTTGAGCAGTAGCATTGGAGTTTGATTCAGAAATCTTTTTTTCCACCAAGGTCCATGCATTACTAAGAAAAAGAGCAAAAAAGACTGCAGTTTTTTGAGTTATTCTTTCCCTTCCTATGTAGGTTCCTTCACATGTCTTAATGGGTATCCAAAACAGTGCTTCCTTCACTCCTCTATCCCCAGTTGCAGAGGCTTGCTCAAGAGGGGACTTGACTGCTATACATGAGATCTTAGAGAAACTTGGATACAAAGATGATGAAGGAGTAGCAAATGAGGTTTGTGTCCACTTAGCTTGTCTTTTACCCTCTCTCTCACTTTAATTGCAATACCAGTTACAGTTTTGCTCACATTGTAGGTAATAATCAAATTTTCTATTCTTCGCTGTGCTTCTGTTTTAAATTTCCTTTAATTGCAACTGCTTGGTATTCCTTTATATCTTGTTTGGTCTCTGCCTAACATGCAGAGCACTTGTTTGCCATTGTTTCTGAAACAGTTGTTCCGTTTTCCTGCAGCTATCCTTCCAAATGTGGACTGACCAAATGCAGGAAACCTTGAATTCAAAGAAAAAGGGTGATACTGCTTTCAGGCAGAAAGACTTTAAAGAAGCAATTGAGTGTTACACTCAGGTTTAGTTAATTTTTATGTCATTTTAAAGAACATTACTTGTGACTTCCATTATAATTTTTGTACATGCTATCCTTTTGAATATTCTTTTTTTACTTGTGCAGATTCCACAACCTTTATTTATGAATGGCATGCATCTAAAGTGCTATATGTTCTTTTCTGTTTTACATTAATATAATATATCAAAGATTTTTTAAAAATAATTTAGTTTTTCTCCTTTTTTTGATTGTTAGGTTTTCTCGATACTTCATATGCATGTTGTTCTTAGAAACCTGCTGACATTTTCTCTATAAATGAGCAGTTCATTGATGTTGGTACTATGGTGTCTCCGACTGTTTTTGCACGGCGTAGCTTGTGTCATCTCATTAATGACATGCCTCAAGAAGCTCTAAATGATGCAATGCAAGCGCAAGTCATTTCCCCTGTATGGCACATAGCTTCCTATCTTCAGGCTACTGCACTTGCTGCTCTTGGAATGGAGAATGAAGCACAAACAGCACTTAAGGAGGGTGCAACTCTTGAAGCCAAGAGAAACTCAGCAGCTGGGCAAAAGTAAACGGGGTGACATGCAGACTGTGAATCTCCTAACTGCAGTGCTTTGTTTGTGGAGATGACTGCCTTGCATTGATTTTGGGAATCCACGAAGACCGTGCAACCACGTCTCATTCAGTCCATAATTCAGCCGCACAAAAGCAATTATTTTACCCTGGAGAATGCCATGAGAGCATCATGGGGTTGAGGTTTTCTGGACAAAGCATTTGGACAGGGTTGTAGTCATTGGTTTCTTTCGCTTTTTTAATTGTTTATTTTCCTTTTGAGTATGTGGGAGTTCTTTCATTCTTTGTTCGGTTTGATCAGTTGTGCATGTTATGTAACAAATTCTTCCCTGTCACATTGATTGGGAGCGGAGAAACATTTTCTTCCCCTCGTGTTACCTTTTTCAGAAAAGAGAATGAGAGCAAAAGTTGTTCACAAGCTTGTAATTTTCTGTATAGATAGGATGCTTTTCAATGTGTTGGTAATGAAATCAGTGGTTTTAGAGACCAAACTCTGTTTGATGCACTAATCTCTCTGCCTCTTTGCTTGGTGCTGGTAACAAACGAAGCATGGTTCTCATGACGAATGATGGATTTTTTCAATCAAGAAGCTTGACAAAAAATTTTGCATTGTAAAGCTACTAATTAAAGTTGCTTTGCAATCAAAAGTAGGAGAATATAGAGGGCCCAACCGGGTTCGAACCGGTGACCTCTTGATCTGCAGTCAAATGCTCTACCACTGAGCTATGGACCCTATTTGCCGGAAAGTTGTAAGTTTTCAACAAATTTGTAGAGAATAATTATTTCCTACCTGTTCAACCCTATGCAGGGAAGTTGTAACTGTTATGAAGATACCTATTTTAGTAATTCTTTAACAAAAACTCATATCATTTTCTAACATTGGGGCCAACAGGGTTGAAACCCGTTGAAGTATATGCATATTGCACCTCTACTTGCAAAGTTTGCATCTCCCATTTAATAAAAGCAGAAAAAAAGAGTAAAGATCATTACTTGTTGGAGATCTGTTAGTTTTATTTCTCACTAGATGTCAATGACACCCTATTTTCTTTTTTTTCTTGAAAGAAACTTGGATTAGAAAGATGACAAGAGTATCAAGCAATGTGAGAATTCAGACTTACAGATCCCTTGAAAACCCTAATATGTTTTACTACAATCATTATACAAATGATAATCCCTTGATGTCTATAGTAAGGTAGAGCTCCAAAAGCATTTGCTGTTAACGCGTTATTTGGCCACCACTACATGCCAGAAAGAGTTCACTCTCCCCGTAATGTTGCTTGAGCACTTCGAAATGATTCCTTTGTTACTCCATAATGAACAGGTTTGCTCCCTGCAAAGGTGATAAAGTTCCATCCAAAAGCTGACCCTCCGACAATATACGTCTTGGGAGCTTCACCATCTTCAGATTGTTGCTTATCAGAGACATTACTTGACTGGAATGTCTTATTTTCAGATGATACTGCTGGCTGAACAACTTGAGGCTGCTCTTCTGGCTTCTGCTTCATTCCAGTTTCATCTGCTGCATTATTACATTTCTCTGTGGGGACAGTTCCAGCTGGCATCTGCTTGTACAATTCCATCAAAAGCTTCACCTCTGCATTTCACAAGTTTGAAACACATAAATGCAAATCATGAACCCAACATAAATAACTTATGCACCATGTGATATAGCAAAGAGAGCTCATTTTATAGAAGTTGTTCTATGACAAAATGTTTGACCATTAGCAACCAGTCAACTGCAAATAATAATAATTTGAGGTCAACCTGACTTCCGGAACTTAATGTGAAAGTTAGGATTGCCCAGCTCAAGATGCTTTGGCTGTTAAGCTTTTGGGTGAATCAGTTCCTAAGTTTTAAGCTTGTCTAACAGGCAGATTAATCAAGTCAGGTGAGGTTTCAGAGTAGTCAGCCAAGTCAAATTGAAGTTTCTTCATGCAACCCTTTAACAGTTTTACTGATTGTAATTTAACATGAAAGACTCAAAGATGATCATAGTTAATAGGTGGAAAACAAACTAAGGAGATGCTCGTCCTTTCTTTTCCTACTGGCGAAGCCAATAGATAGCAGAAACGGATCAATTCCATGAAGATTTGTAATTTGCAACAGTTACCAAGCCATAGATGAATTGAAATGAGGAATACACCATGCCTACAGTTGCAAAACTTAAAAAAGCATATCGATGAGCTTACTTTCTCTAATTTCATCGGCGGCCTTGCAATTTCGAAAATCAGGAGTTCGAAGCACCTTCAAGGAACGTACACATCCATATCATATCAACAAGATGTTCCATAGATATAGAGCAATAAAAAACCCAAAATAATTCATTCATGCACCCAGAGTGATGAAACTATTTCAAGCACACATGATTCTTCAGTGAGAATAGCCAAAGAACAAAAATTAAAATAAAATAACAGGCAAATCAATCACTATAAGGACAAATGTGAAGGATCCTCCCTTTACTTTGTCCACCCTATGCTAATCGAACATGGAGCAAAGGATCACAATGTAAACTTGAACAACTACCCTCAGTTAAAAAAACATAAAGATGATACAAAATTAACAAATTTTCACAAACCAAACACGATAAGGTCACTTGAAGAAGAAAGCACAAAATGGGAACACCTAAGAATCCAAAATAAAAAATTTTGAACAATTATAACTCAATTATACTGCCACATATTTAGTTGGAGAAGTAAATGGGGAGGCCAGCTCTGAAAACTGAAACTTGATCACCAAATGGGGTTTTTTTTTCTTCTTTTATATCAACATACAGCAAAAGGAAAAGAAACCAAAACCCAGAAATGAAACAAATTAGGAAGTGTACCTCGATGAAATGAGGACGGAGATCTCTGAGGATAAGGCGCATCTTGTGATACTCGGAGTGTTGGAGTTGGTCATTGCTGGTTTCTGGAGGTCTTTTCTTGCCAGCTGGCTGTTCTGGTGCAGTAGACGGTGGTGGTTGTTGCGGAGGAGGAGGGCCTGTTTGGGCTGCGGCTGGTGGGTTTGGATCTTGGATCGGTGGTGGGTTCTGGGCTGCCTTTGGCTCTTCCATTTCTCAGTTCAAGATTATAAGGACATTGAAGGCTGCGTCTTCCTTTTAACAAATTATAAAACGGAGAGAGGAAAGAGAAGCAAAGAAAGGGTAAAATAGCTATAATTCTCTAAGCTTTAACTAATTAAGAAAGTACATCAAACATAAATCTGTAAAATTAAGGGTAAAATAGATAGAATTTTTTAAATTTTATTCATAATTTTATGTGAGTTTATTAGTCAGCAAAATGGATAATTCGTTTAAAAAAAATATTTTTTGTTTTTTTAATTTAATAATATAATAATATTAAAAAAATATTTTTATTGTTTATTAATTTTAAAATTTATTATTATATAAATTATATTTTTAATTTTTTGTAAAAATAAATTTTCAAGCCTTTGGGAGTATGGATCTGGTGCTCCCTAAGTAAAAATGGCTTATCACATTGTTTGAGAAAAAAAATTAATTTTTTTATATATTTTATTAATGGTATTTATATTTTTAAATTTTATTATTTATTTTGAAAATTAATGAATTTGTATGAAATTTTGATTAAAATTTAAAAAATTTGGATATTTTTCCTTAAAATTAATAATCTGTCAAGTTAATTTTTTTAATTTATTTTATTACAAAAGCATTAAACTGAAAAATATGAAATAATTCTTGAAAAGGTGGTACTTATAGTAAATTTATTTTTGACTAATATAATATAAAGTTAATAGATAATGATTGTGTAAATTTTTTAAATTTCATATAAATTATTATCAATATAAGGTATTAATTTTTTATTTTAATCAAATTTAAACCAAATATATTTACTCGTGATAGATAACTCGTACAAAAAAACCAAAACCAATTAAGTACTATTAAGATTCATATTTTTATTAAAATATCTATTGAATTATATTAACCTTCTACTATTTCAAGCTATGTGGTTCTAGTAAATTTTTATTAAAATAATAGAGATATGAAATGTAGTAATTAATAATAACTCTTAATTACAAAGATTGTTATGACCAATAATTATGAAATAAAATTATACATTAATATTCAATTTTATTTTTTAAAAATTGTTAACAGTAAAAGATTTTGATAATTGCTTATCTTTTAAGATGCATTATTTGGAAAGTCTTAACGAAAATAAGGAAGAATAGGTAAAATAAGATAATATTTCTTATAAAAAAGGTAAAATATTGTGCAATTATGCTATGATTTTTAATTTGATATTTTTAATTGTAAAAATAAGTATAAAATATATTATATATCATACCATTAAGAAAATAAATTGGATTAAACATAAGTTAGTAGTTATAATAAATATAAATATTAGTGAAAAAATACATTATTTTTTTATAAAACCTTGGAATTTGGTCCTTGGAAAGCCTACCGTAACCTTCTGAAATAAACCAAAACCAAATACTATCATAGTTGTATTTTGATGATTAGGAAATGATGAACCCTCGAGCAGACAAGTTGGTGAGGAGGACTACCATGGTGGCTACTGCTACTGCTTCCTACTTCCTCTTAACCGCTGACTATGGCCCCGAACCCAATGTTCTCGACCCAGTAAGTCTCGTCTACTCTTTTTCCAATTGTTTTGCTGACAAAGCCTTTCAAAGTCCAAACTTTGGGTTTTCATCCTTGAGGATAAGGGCATCATTTAAAGTTCATTCTTTTAAGTTTTTTTTGTGTGTTTTTCATCGATTGTTTGTTGCCTTTTCGTATAGAGATTGAAGCTTCCCTTTTGGGGTTCTTATTTGTGGGTTTGGTCTAGTGATGTTGTCTAGTCAGGAATCAGTCTTTATGAGTAAAAAAATTGGAAGCTGGAGCCTCCAGATCGTTGTTTCTTGCCTACTTTGGAAGGCAATTGGCAAGAAAGTGGTATCGTTACCCATGATTTGCGGTCTATGATGTTCCACAGTCTTGAAATAAGCTGAAAACATTCTAATATTGTTAGTGAATAACAATGTTAAGATGGTTGAGTGGTCGATTCTAGTTTGTAAAAAGGAGTGGTGAATGTATTTATAAATTATGATCTTATATAGGAATTCTGAAATTGTTTAGGTGCCAGAACCAGTGACAAATGCACCCTTCATTAGGAAGAAGAGAACCCTCTATGTTTCGGTATGGGGGGTGATTGGAGAGGGGGATGGTTTGATGCACAAGTTCTACTTTAAAATTTAGCGTGGAGAATTATAACAAATAATGATGAATTGCTAGATGGACGTAAACTGCAAAGTTCATCAAAATTTCAAAAGAAATGAAATAATTAACACTGAAGGATTGAACTGGCTAGTTGAAGAGTTTAACCACTTCTATGCAGGATAGGATGCTAACAACTAAACAGACATAAATATCACAAGAAAGAGTTCTTAGACGGTGGAACTGAATGTTTTTGATGTGATTATATGCAGTTGAAATACTTTCTTATGGGGTCTATGTTACAACTTAAGAATGCAGATGCATTCTTTATTTGCGAGAAGTTAGAAGTCTGACAATATTCTTTATTTCACCTGTAAGGTAGCCTTTATTAGTTTATAGTTTTGGCTTGCATAGAGCAAGTTTTTAGTTGGTAAAATGTTGGCTGCTAGAATCTTGTCAAATGTAACTGGGGCGTCTAATATTTTATCTCTTGTACATAAGTTGTTCTAATCGTCCTAAGTTCCCATCTGCTTGTAATTTCTGGGCTTTTTATGTTTTAACTTGTTACTTCCTCTGTTTCCATAGAGTCCACAACTCCTATTTCTTTTAGCTGCATATGTAGTCCAAATCTCTCAATGTGGGCATAAATTTTACTTTGCCTCCTATTGAGTTTCATTATTTAGAGCATGCCAGATGTAGATGAATTGCTTTTAGTTTGTTAAGCTTGAATGCTAGAGTTCGTGGAAAAAAGACTGCTAAAAGAAAGAAAGCAGGATGTGATAGAAACAAGGGGATCAGGAGGTATCCCCCATTCTAAAACAAAATCCTCAACAAGTAGATTGTAGAAAAGAAACCAGGAGGCTTGATCATTACGATCTTAGTTAAACGTGGTGATCAGAAGTGAACTTTTTGGGGGGAATAAGGGGATTTGCTGATGCTGTCATGTATTCTGCTGCTGTGTTATCCGTATTTTTGTTTTAGAATTTGATTTTATCTCCACACGCTGAATATTGCAACCTTTTTGGAATTCTGTTGACATGATGTTCCATTGTAGATCAAGAAGGCCATACTATCAGCACAAAGTTCTCTGAAAGAGTTTATCCTTGGGTCAAGGAAAGAACATCAAGAAAGTTCTGTGAGTTCCAGCAATGCAAAAGAGCACCCATAGTCAATAATCCATTCCATAGGACACTGAAGGAAGCAGTTATGAGTTTTTAAGGTTTTTCTGGTCATTGACATTGTGAATACACGAAAAATGTAATGAGAACGAGACCAAGCTTCCTTTGGAATCGTGTACATACATACAGAGAGCTTTTGAAGCAAGAATTTCGATGCCAGTCCCTCATTATTTTTCTTCCTTAATGTTTAATATTTATACTAATTTATATTTTGAATATAAGTATTTTCATAGCATGTAAAGTTCTTTCATCCTTATTTTCTTTTAGCAAATGAAAATCTAATCAAATTAAATCAACGGAAGAGAATGCCCCCGTGACATGGATTCTCAGACTGCCCTGTAAGGGTAACTTTTTCGATTATCCTCTTGTTATCCGAATGAAATCCTTAATATGTGTATCATCCTCCTTCACAAAAACTCACTTCTTTCTTACTTACCCACTCCCACCCCTCCGCACTTCCTCTTCCTACTCTTCTCCCTTGGAGCCCTAACATAGTAAGATGTCCATCTGCTGCTTCGCTCTCCCTCCTAACCGTGACTCATGGCTCAATCTCCGAACCCTTCAAAGCTCTTCCTCTCTTCCAACTTTACCCCCAAACCCCTCCTCAGGTTACACCCCAACTCCTCTCTTCTTACCAAACTCAAACAACCTCCATCTTTCAAGATCCTTTCCTCTCTTTCCCCACCACCACCGCCACCGAGCTCAAAGCCCACCCCGACTAAAACCCTGAATCTTGTCTCCCTCCTCCGTGCTATCCCGGACTGGGCTGATCGTATTCAAGAGCGTGGAATGCAACAAAACCGTGCTCTTTACAACCATGAAAATTGGGTTTACCACAGAAGTTCACTACGTCATCTTCGACATTTACTTTCCAGTTTACAGTCACGTGTCATCTTATCACTGGTGCCACCTGTTTTAGCCTTTACTTCGGTGGCTGTGGTCATTGCCGGATACAACACTGCCGTGGATTTGCATTGGTTGCCTGGTTTTTTCCCAGTTTTGAGAGCTTCTTCGTTGCCTTATCAGTTGACAGCGCCTGCATTGGCTTTGCTGTTGGTGTTTAGGACTGAGGCCTCGTATTCGAGGTTTGAAGAGGGTAGAAAGGCTTGGACTAAGGTGATTGCTGGCACAAATGATTTTGCAAGGCAGGTCATTGCCGGGGTTGAGAATTCGGGTGATGAGTGTATCAAAAATGCTCTCTTGCACTATATCATGGCTTTTCCTGTTGCACTTAAGGTGGGTTTGGTTCAGTTTTTCTTTTGTCTTTGAAGCTTCTTTTTTCGTGTTATTACTTGTCTAATTATGGAGTAATTAGAAAATAAAATACAAACATACCAAGTTCATAAATGGCTTGAAAGAAGGAAGGAATTTCGTTGAAAATTAGTAGTTAGTGATCCATTGTTCATGGTTGTGTTTGCAGTGTCATGTTATGTACGGCTCGGATATTGGCAGAGATCTTCAAAATTTGCTTGAAGGTGATGATTTAGCGGTGGTACTAAATTCAAAGCATCGGCCCCGCTGCATAATTGAGTTCATTTCTCAAAGCCTTAAAGTGCTGAACTTAGAAGAATCAAAGAGAACTATGTTGGTATCTCCCTTCTTGGACCATTTGAACTTTAAATTTTAACCAATATTTTTGGGAGGAAAATGAACTCTAAACTGCTACTCGCTGATGTAGAGCTCTAAAATGAACTGTTTTAATGTTCTTATAATCTCATTACATTCCAGGAGTCAAAGATCTCATGTTTCCATGAAGGAATTGGTGTATGTGAACAACTCATGGGTATTCCCATCCCTTTATCATACACTCGCTTAACATCAAGGTTTTTGGTCCTCTGGCATCTTACTCTTCCTATCATACTCTGGGATGATTGCCATTGGATAGTTGTTCCTGCAACTTTCATAAGTGCTGCCTCTCTATTCTGCATAGAAGAAGTATGTATCTCTTTCTGTGTTATTTCTGTACATAGGAGTAACGTTTTTCTCTTTGATGTTCAAAAGTTTCTTTCATGTTGCAGGTTGGTGTTCTTATCGAGGAGCCATTTCCGATGTTAGCTCTTGATGAGCTTTGCAGCGTGGTGCAGAACAACATTTGTGAAGCAATTGCAACAGAGAAGGTTATTGAAGCAAGGTTAAATGGAAAACGAAAGAGGCATTCCTACAAGCATTCACCTAATGGTTGGCCCAATACACAATGAACAAGAAATTTTCCTAAGGCAGTGCCTTTTGTGAAATCCCATTCAAGGCTAAATATCCCACACACCTCTGCAGCTTGGCATGGTCTCTGCCTTTTTTGCCAACTAGAATCTGGATATCAAAGTATGGTTGAATCCATGCGTGCAAATATGTGTAACGAAATGACATTGTTAGGATATGTATATATTTCATAGCAGCCACTTTCCTCAAAATTTTCTTTTTCTCCCAAACAGACGTGTTTGGGAAATATCGATTGCACGACTTTGCTGCAATGAGAGTGAACCTGTAAATTGGTTAAAATCTTTAAGCCTAGAAATGTCAGTAAAGGTAACTTGAGGAGTAATTCTCCTGTTGGATACTATCTTAGCAATGTTACAGAGCACTCCAAATGGTTTCACTTTTGAATCTACAGAATCCTATCAGCATTAAGACCTATGAAGATCAAATTCAATTGTGGTTGTAAGCTGATGTTATTCTTATTCTCACTTTTTTTGGGGTTCGTAAGAATGCTTCTTCAATATTACAAAACATATCAGCACATGGAGAGGACAACATTCGTGACACAGGGCTACCAATCCCACTCCCTTTCTCTGCAAGAAAACCAGAAGAGTTGCAGCAGCACTGTCCATAAAATTTCTTCATGAAGTCTGTTGCTCAATGATATCCCATGGCATCAAAGAACCAACAAAGCCAAGTGCCAGTAAGAAGTTGTTGCATTGTTTTAATCACCTATGTTGAAGATATCCCTCAAGCACAATGCTTTTATTTGAAATCTTGGATTGTAAATTCTTCACTTCTAGTCTTTCAGCCAGACTATTCAAGGCCACGAGTGAGTCTCCACCATTTGATTCATCCCAAAACGGCAACACTTCCATCACTAGTTTTTGCAACACATTCTGCTCAATTGCTTCTTTGAGAAGTACTTCAAGCTCACCAAAGCTGCCCCTCATATCCAACAAAACACTACATAAACCCTGGTGCTTACAGTGTTCTAGAATTGAAGTCAAATTTATCCGCTCCAAAACCACTGCCTCAAATCCTTTTTGAGCCAAATCTGAATCTATGGCTGTTTTTTTGTCTGCAAATATTATCATCTTAGAAGTTTCTTTAGAAAGACCAGGAAGTCGACAAGGATTTCTTGCTACTATAATTTGAAGAGGCTGATTGGCACCAGGCTCCTGTGATGTAGGAATTGAGGACTTCTCAGTTAAGGAGGCAGAAAGTATCACTGCATCATATTCCTGTAACAATTTTGAGTAGTATCCACCAGTCTCTGTAACTCCATCCCCAAGCTGGTCCAAAAAGTGGCCATTGACAGCGAGGGAGTATCTGGAGGTCAGGAAAAGCCTGTGCTTAGAATTCACTGTCCTAAAATCATGGTATAATTTGAAAACCAGAAACACACGTAGCAACATGTTTGTATGTATACACACATGTGTGCTAAACAAAACATTCAAAGGGAGCCAAAAAAAAAAATCGAATCAATGTCATGTTTATAACTTGAGAAGAAATAAATTTACCTTAATGTAACAAAAGGCTTCCCAGTCAACATTTGATGGATATAGGCTTCGATGAGTCTCTTGCATAACTCTTCTTCAACACCCACAGTCACATCAATTCCGGCATCTCGCAGTCTATCCAACCCCTTTGAAGCTACAATTGGGTTAGGATCCACCATACCAACCACCACCCTTTTCACTTTTGCTTTAATCAATGCTTCAGTACATGGTGGAGTTCTTCCAAAGTGGTTACATGGTTCCAAACTCACATAAGCAGTTGCATTCTCAGCCAACTCCCCAGCATTTCTCAAGGCAAACACCTGCAAGTTTAATTTTCTGAATTCAGTCTAATATACAGTCCAGAAAGCAAGAAAGAATGACCAAATTCCAACTGAAACATAGATTGCAAAAACTTAGAGCTAATAATGCTCAATCAGCATTAAACAAGTTATTTCTTGCATTTTTATTATAATATCTTTTAAGTGACAAAAAAAGTGTAGACTTTGTTTTTTCACTCTGGAGAGTAAAGTTAATCCAGTGATTTTGTTTTAAATTCATTTCTCTTACCATTCCAGATTGGCAGTTCCTTCATTACTGTCAAAAACCACACAACAATTTACAAGTGAATATAAATGAATAGAGAGAGAATAGGGATTACCTCAGCATGAGGCTGGCCAGCTTTCGGATGAAACCCTTCACCAACAATCTTACCATCTTTTACAATAACACACCCCACCATAGGATTAGGACTTGTGCAGCCAATCGCAGTTCTTGCCAACTCCACGCACCTCCTCATGTAAAACGCATCATCAACACTCTCATCTTCCACCACTCCACATCTGACCCTAACCAGACCACCACATTTTCTCAAACTAGTTTGAAATTTAGATACCCTTTTGAGTGAATTAAAAGACCAAGAAGGGAAATGTCCATTTACCACAAGTTCGGCAAGCTGGTGTCTTGATGAAAAGGAAGTGAAAACGTGGGGAGAAGGTGAGAGGTTGGGTGGAGTTAGAGTGAAATGTGGAAAGGAGTGTAATTGAATTTGCATCATTCTCCCACAATTTCAATACAAAATTGTCTCCTTTTTATTACAGTTACGAATTCCAAGATAAACCCCAAAGCAACAAGTTCAATCTTTTGGATTTTTTTTTTTTTGAAAGGTGACACCAAGTTCACCAGGTTCAATCTTCACTCGCCTTTTACACTTCCTTTCTTCTGGAATTCGTTAGTCTTCCTAATCCACAAAACCCAACTCAATAAATCAAATATTTACACCAATTACTTCTACACAAAAAAATAAAGAAAAGGGAATATAAACATTGAAAAATGGGTGTCAAAGTGAAAATATACCTGCTAGATGCTTGATTATATGTGGGTTTATAACCGAATCGACAAAGAAAGTGGATCGAAACTGAAAGCGGCAAAGGAACTGAGATTGGCTTTGAAGATTCTGCCTAAGAAGTGAGGATGTGGAATCTTACATTTTCTGGATACAGAAAATTGTAGCCTCCCGATTTTCGAAGATAAATTTTGTCTGGGAAACAGAAAAATGGAAATTTTAAAAGTTAAAAGGTAAATTTTATTGAGTAAAAAAATTAATGTCCTTCGATTTTAGTAGGTAAAGGTAAAAGGTAAATTTTATTCAGTAAAAAAAATAATGTCTTTCGATTTTAGAAAGTAAATGTAAAACGAAAATTTTGTTGAGTAAAAAATTTAGTTAAAGTGCTTTGGAAGTTCCTATATTAACATATTTCATTCAATTTAATATCTTTATTTAAAATCACAATACTTTAATCTCTTGATTTTGATAATTACTTTAATTTAATCTCTTCTCTTAATGACTTCTAATTTTATCATTAAAAAATATAATGTTAACGACAAACATGATGATATGGCATACCATGTAGCATTGATGTGATAACATGATAGTGCCATATAGCACTAATATAATGATGTGGTAATATTAATGTGGCACTGATATGCTGAACTATCGATGTTATGCAGCAGATTAAAAAAATTTAAAAAAATAATTGTACTACATTATAAGAATTAAATTAAATAAAAATATATGTTACAATGATTAAATTGAATAAAATTGAGATGTTGAGCGAATAAATTAAAAAAAATATTTAAAAAATATGAACATCTAAGTAGCTGATAGATATACTTATTCATAAATGAAATATTTAAGTATAAAAGATTTATAGTATTAAAAGATATGTAAATAAATTTTTATTTGATTATTTATTTCTAGAATATGTATATTAATTTATCTTCTTTATAACAATTAAGTTTAAATTCTCCTTCTATAAAAAAAATTTCAAAAAAATTTCATACTTAAAGTTAAATTTAGATGAATAACTTGTGCTATGTTGAAATAAAATAATATAAAAAGACTAAACAAATTCTTTTTTTCTTCTATTTATAATAATATAAAAATTGAAATTTTATTTGACTTAATTTTTAACTTGAACTGAATTCAAATTAGCAAAATATATTGATTTAGTTTTTTCTTTAAAAAAATGAATAACGGAAATATGAAATTGACGATGATTATAACAATAATTCCTCGTTCTGACTTGTTTGATTTGAGCATGATAAATCTCTTATTACACTCATAGAATCTGAGTTATTCTACCCATTTAATTAATTAATTATTTTTTATATTTTTATTTTATTTAATATTTTGGTTATATTTTTTATGTTAAAATTTTCTAAATTAAAGATTGTATTTATGGCTGATAGAGTTAAATATAATAGTAAATATTTACATAAATTTATTTTGTATTTATAAATTTTTTGTAGATCTAAATTAATAATTTAAATTTAAATTTAATAAAATTTAATTGTGGTATTTAAACTTAAATAAAATCTTTTTATAGGAAACTTTCAGTAAATTTAAATAAAATGTAAATTGAGTTAGGATTGAATAATTCTAAAAGAATGGGTATTTGTAAATTGTGAAAGTTATAACTAAATAACCTACTTTGTTAATTTGAGTTTAATTCAAATTAAAAACTAAATCAAATAAATTTTAAATTTTTATACTATTATAAATAGAAAAAAATAATTTATTTAGTCTTTTATATTATTTTATTCTAACATAATGCAAGTTATTTATCTAAATTTGATTTTAAAGATGAAATTTTTTGAAAATTTTTTTATAGAAGAAGAATTTAAACTTAATTTTTATAAAAAAATATAAATTAATGTACATATTCTAAAATTAAATTATCAAATAAGAAAATATTTATATATCTTTTAACACTATAAATCTTTTATACTTAAATATTTGACTTATTAATAAGTATATCTATCGTCTACTTAAATATTTGTATTTTTTAAATTTTTTTTCAATTTAGTCCCTCAACATTTTAACTTTGTTCAATTTAATTCATGTACTATATATTTTTATTCAATTTAATTCAAATGACGTGATATAAATTTTTTTTGAAAATTTTTTATTTGCCACGTGGCACCAACACATCAACATTACCACATCATCATATTAGTACCACGTGGCATTGTCACGTCATCACGTCGATGCCACGTGGCATGTCGCTTCATTATGGTGATACCATATCATTAAAAATATGTTACGTCAACATCACGTTAGTACTAACGTCATCCTCTTTAGCGACAAAATTCAATGTCGTTAAAGGAAGGGATTAAATTAAAGTAATTCTCAAAATTAAAATACTAAATTGCAGCGATTTTAAGTAGAAGAACTAAATTGAACAAAATGTCATAGAATAAGGATTTTT
Source organism: Theobroma cacao (assembly GCF_053813885.1). Taxonomy (NCBI): domain Eukaryota; kingdom Viridiplantae; phylum Streptophyta; class Magnoliopsida; order Malvales; family Malvaceae; genus Theobroma; species Theobroma cacao. Next base: position 40,013,277 of record NC_142639.1, on the reverse strand, counting down.
CATATATTTTAGTTAAAAAAAATTTATTGAGAGGGGGACTAAATTAAAGTAATTCTCAAAATCAGAGAATTAAATTATTACGATTTTAAGTAGAAGAACTAAAGTGAACAAAATGCTTTTCTATAGGAACTTCTCGGATACTTTAACAAAAAAAAATTTATTGAGAAAAAAATTAAAAAGGCTTTAACAAAAAAATTAATAATGTCTGAGCCCGGGTTCGAACCGGGGACCTCTAGTGTGTGAGACTAGCGTGATAACCAACTACACCACCCAGACAATTTGTTATTGTTATTTTTCTTGCGTATAAGGTAGCAACTAAGTTAATGTTATAAAATTTTGCTGGTTAATGTTATTAAATTTGCTAAATTTAATATTTGCCCAGATGGTGTAGATGAATTTAAGAATTATTTATAAATTATTAAAGATTCAAATATATATCTATTGTAATATTTTTCTGAAAATACAATGTCCACTAAACAAATAAAAAAATATCTATGCAACATATTTAATACAAACGAAGGAAATTAGAATATATAACTTTCCTATTTATGTATTCCAAATTCACTATCTATTAGAGATATAACATTTTCATAAAGTTTATTGTAATTATGAAATCGTGTTTTTTTTTTTATTAAATCTAGTACGATAGGATTATACTAATTTGTAATTCAAAATTCCAATGCAACAAATTCTGTCAATCGTTTTATATATAAATACAGATATATAATGATCGATTTCAATTTTTTTTTTCAAATGTAGATTTGGTTCACTCTAATTATATTGTTTATTAATAAAAAAAAAAGAACGTGGAGGGATAAAACATTGAAGGAAGCCTCAAAAGTTTTGGAGTAATGCATCAAATTAGATTAGGCACATGCATGAATGATGAATCTATATTTATGAGAATATTAGCAATAAGATAATTAAGAATGTCAGTTTCACGTAATTTCCTTTGGTTAAATGTGGGTTCAAATCCTTTTGCAAGCTTATTGATCAGAAAAAGAGACAAGCTGCTAAGCTAGCACAATTGCACAAAACTGAGGAAGTTGTTGATTTCTTCAGATTTAGAATTTGATACATTCATATCCCAAGGAATTGATTACAGATTCAGGTTTCCAGGTCTTGCATGAACTGAGGCAGATTATTCATCAAAGAGATGCAAGCAAAACCTAGAGAGAGAGAGAGAGAGAGCATGGGTTGCATAACCTGTGTATATAGTTTAGTTCCCCATAAGGTTTTTTTTGTACACAAGATCAAAGGGATGATTAACATTCTTGTCTACATTGTTATTTGGTGTAAAGAAATTGATACAGATTCTTATGAAGGGACAAAAGTAGCGAAAAGGAGAAACATAAAACGATTATAGTGAAAAAGGGATAACTGGATAAGATGCTCCTGCTTGTGATGAGATAGTTTCATAACACAATACAGCTACAGAAGGATTTCCTTGCTTTCTCAGTTATAAAACTATCCTGGATTACCTCTAGCTGCACTATTATCTCTTCGAATGTTGGTCGACAATCTGGATTTTTGTGCCAGCATGCTTTGAGAAGACTGAATGAAGAGAACAAAACCATTAGTTTTAGATACATGATGCAGAACAAGTAATTAAAAGGAAAGAAAATGACAAAAACAAAGTAATGTAGTTAATTCTGAGTAAATCATCAAGATCTACATTTGAGAGTTGCTGATACAAATTTAGATGGCAGAAGCGATAGGGGGAAAGTATTCTCAAGGATAACCTTATATTAGCACATGCATCAACTTTCAAACACAATTCTAGAATTTCTACATATTCTTATGGCACCAAAATGTCACATGCCAGTTTACATCAATTGCTAGTTTTTAACTATGTTAACCAACTCAAGGATGCCTTATGTTGTATCTTCACTACCCCAAGCAGGCGGTTGATCTATGGAAATATTTGGTGAAAGTTTTTCTTAGATTCTCAAATACACTTTATCATATTCTATGGCATTTTAATTTTGATTCTTATCAACAAGCCCAAGTGGCAAATCAGGAAAGCAAACCTAGAGAACTCACGTCTTCATTTCTTCAGGGTATATGAATGAAGAGAGAGGTGGCCTTGAATCTTCATACGCCCTTCTGTCTGCAATTTGTTCAGCGTTTTCCACCCTATTTGATGGTGCTCCTTGTAACATCTGTAAGGAAATTTAAAAAGCAACAAGCACATGATATTCAAACAGCCGTGCTTGATCTGCCATGAAAACTATCAGTAAGAAGTTTTAGAAGATAATGCATTTGGTAGAACTTTTTCCATGAAGTTTAATTGATCTATACAGAAGATTAGCCTACTATCCCATATTGCACCAAAAAAATATGAACAACAATTCATATATAAACAATCCATATTCCCAACTTAAGATACCTCGTGCACGATTAAAGCAAAGGAGAAGACATCAATGCTCTTCCCATAGGATTCTCGGCGGTAAACCTCGGGTGCCATATAACGATCTGGCAAATATCATAAGAGCATCTGAGTAAACATTCATTACTTACAAATATTTAATTCTCAGAAGGAAGGGATTTTTACATGAACCAGTTCCCCCAGTCATTTTGTAACCATATGAATCCTTTTCCTGAGCAATTTTGCTCAAACCAAAATCAGTAACCTTAAGGCGGCCTGCTTCATCTTGTAAGACATTCCTGCGGGTCCAACAGAATGAAGGCATCAGAATTTTTCCCTTTCAATGGCTACTTACCTAGCCAAGCATGTCCTCCAAGTTGGTTCACAAAATGTCGAGTGGCAAACATTTGACTTGGGCATCAGCTGAAAGATCAAATTTGCAATACCTTGGTGTCAAATCTCGGTGTATTATAGCATGTGGCGTATGCTGGTGTAGATAATTCATCCCTCTGCAAGGTTTTGGCAGATATCAGCTGGTTGTTGGATTCAATAACAATGCCCCAACACTATAAGTAAACATAATCCAAACCAGAGCAGCAGATGCGGAATTACATAACAAGATTTTTTGAAGCAGAAGTTTATCAATGGTTTTATTATTACTTTTCACAATCCAAATTCTTGTCCTTTCCTGAAAATTCATGTCAACTCTTGCCGAACTGTTTTTTTTCTACTAACACCGATAAACAGAAAAGTGGCAGTAATATGTACCTTGCAATATCTAGAGCATAGGCAATGGTTGTTGTTGGATCAAGTCTTCCCTTCTTTTTCAATATATCATACAAACTTCCCTAGCACATCACAATTTAAACGACAATAAGCACAAGAAAATCTTACAAGAGTTGATCATAACGAATGGGACAAGACTCACATTCCGAAGGTACTCAGTGAGGAAGATCAAGCGATCAGAGTGCTTTAGAACGCCAAGAAACTGCACTATATTAGGGTGGCGCAACCTTTGCCACAAAGCCAGTTCTTTTAAGAAGGCATTTCTGTTGAATAGTCAACAGCAAGGAGTCAAAGTCACTATTATTGTTAAGTTTTACTGATCTGCAACATTTTGTCACAAAGCCAGATCCTTTCAAACTTTTAGTGACAACCAGATAACAGTCTGACTAAAAGTACTTTAATGAGGGCTTACAGATAGAGAGAGAACGAAGCTTGTTATAAATCATAGCATATGAAACTTACTTCACTCTAGGATTTGACGCAATGGAGGAACGAATTGTCTTGGCTGCAACTTCAGTGCCACGCCACTTTACCAGATAAACTTCACCATATGCTCCCTGCTATACTCAATAAATTAAGTATGGGTGAAGTATCACCAATAACACAAAGATAAATAAAAAAAATGAGTCAACTATTACCTAAAGGTGGAAGCATCAAGGTTTTAAGGCAATGGCTAAAACAGGAAAAGGCAAGGTGGGGAAATCATATCAGAATGCTCAAGAAAATTAAAAAAGGGGAGAAACTTGCCTCTCCAATAAGGGTTGCTTCATCCATTTTCACCTCCATGTGATCAATTTGAAAGCACGGAGCTTGAGAGTCATTTCCCACCTATCTCAAGGAGTATGATAAGATTTCAAATGAGATGCAAGATGATATGTAGAGGCCCAGCCCCCTGCCCCCCAACCCACCCACACACAAACAGACTACTCTATACCTTATGTTTGCATTGGCAATATGATACTTGTACACTAAACACAAGTCTCAAATTTTAATAAGGAGATATCATGTATGTGAATGAATTCATTTGCTGCTTGCCTGCTTTTGCTTTTAGAACTAAATAGATCAGTGGACGAGCCACATAAAGTTGGAAGTAAGCTTTATAAGATTCCCTAGAACAAAATGGTAAGGTGGTCTTGTTCTCATGCATAATTTATCAACAAAGAAAAGGTCGCACATTTTGTAATGCAGAAATTGGCATTGTGAGAACAAAAACACAATCTTAAACAGAAATCATCGAAAAAACAAGGCACAGATGCATCAATAAGGTAAAATACCGGATCGATTCCCCCTTTAGCTTCAAGTATCTTGCAAATCTCATCATGACCACAGCTACGGGCATCAGACAATGGCTACAAAATTACCCACATCAAATCCATTCTGATCAATCTAACCAAAAACAAAAAAATCTTGATGAGGAGAAAAGAACATGAATTAAACTTACAGTTCGACCCCAACGATCTAAAGAATTGACATCAGCTCCTCTATCAAGAAGCAGAACAACAACTTCAGTCCAACCTTCACAAGCTGCTAAATGAAGGGCCGTCCTCCTATCGTAGTCAGCCACATTAAGATCCACTCCTTTCTCCAATTCTTGTATGACACAGGCTTTATCTCCTTTACTTGAATATGCAAGCAGCCTATATGTACCCCCTGAATCAACTTTCGAAGGTACCATCCTCTGTTCCAAACAGAATCCTACTAACTTCATAAACAGCAAAAAAAAAGAGTTGTTCAGCTTGAGTTATGATCTTTATGAAGAGATTGGATTTACCAATGAGGGTGGCCTGAAATCTTCCATTGTGATTGCAGAACCGATAAGGCGGAGTTGTTGAAACGTAAAAGGATTGAAAGAGTGAAAGAAATAATAGCTTTAATAAGAAAGGCTTAAAATCGAAGCAGTGACAGTTAACATTGTAGGAAAGTACAAGTGATTGTTCATCGTATTCTTCGGAGCCGCTCAAAGTTATCTTCCTTTATTGTTTTGTCTTCATTCTTAGATTTTGACTAATCAAATTAACTGCCTCGTTTCGTTCGCCTGGAAATGGAGCTTGACATCAAGTGGTTTCAACGCAGGGATTGGAAGAACAATCAAGATGAATTTTTCTGTTTGGTTTATCGGAAAAAAAATTTACTTTAATTTCTTTTTCTACTTTCTTGATTTTGGTTTTAGGCAATTTTCCATCCGTTTACTGGCTAACCAAACAGCCAAAAGAAAGTTCTGTCAACTGTTTTTTATTCGGGCGGGGGATTCGAATGGGGATATATGATCATTCATTCATTGTCGACTTTTAAAACGACGCCGTTAATTTGTTTCAAGTCATTCGTTTAACGTATCAGGCCTGATACGACGTCGCTTTCACCTGAGTGGAAACGGGCTCATTTCAGAGTGTTTCAAAATCAAAAACCAGTAACAGGCAAAACCCCAACGAAAATCTCAGACAAGATTTACGCTCGAAATTTTTCAAATTTCAAAACCCTAAAGCCCTCCCCCAAAAAGGAAAAAAAATCTCTCAGCAAGCAAATTCAAGTCTTCTCCTTTTAATCCATGGCCCTAGACAACAAAACCAATACTCTAGAGGCGCGCATTGACAATCGAGGAGACGAATCGGATCCGGAATCCGAAGAGGACTTGGAGGAGCTGGAATCGGATGTGAAGAAAATGGCGGAGAAGATTCTAGAATACAGAGCCACTATTCCAGATCAGCTCAAAACCACTCTCGATTCAATTCTCTCTTCTCAAAGACCCAATTTGCCCGGCATCGATGACGGGTCCGAGCCTGGACCATCCGGAGAACATAATGCAGGTCCGTAGACTTTTTAGGGTTTGTAAAATTGGGGTTTGATAAATCTTTCTTGAATGCCATTTCATTTGCTGACTTATGTAATCAAGATATTGACCAAGATTTTTTGTTTGTATAGATTCAGAAGCGATTGAATTAGATAAAGAGCAAAGGACGGAAGAGAAGATTCGATTACTTAGAGAAAAAATTTCAAGTAATATTTCAGCTATGCCAGTTGTTTTGAAGAGGATGAAAGAGTGTATTGCCAGGATTGAGAAGGTTGACTCTTCCAATGGCATTATACATCCAGCTTTTAAAAAGAGAAAAATCAGTTGATCCAATGAAGGGATGATTTTTCCATAATTGACATGTGTGGAAATGGTGGATCCATTGCATCTAGACTTGGAAGAAAAGGGTAATTGGATTTGGGAGGTTTTTTCCCACATAGGTGTAATTACTTGAAACCATTGCTTTTGGTGCCTCGGTTGATAATATATTACAAAGGGGCATCATTGCTGTATTGATATGCAAATTTTTTTGTACTAGTGTTTCTTTTGCTGCTCAATTCTGCCAAGATTTCATGTGTGTTCCAGAAATGTAGAGCTGTTTGAATGTAATTATTGTTAGCATTGACTTTTGCTTGAAGTTTGTAGCCTTTGGTGTTTCTTTAGATTGATACTATTTTTTTCTTGACAAACAGCTAGTACTAATCTTGCTTGAATGAATTGAAGTCGGTATCCTGCAGGACTGTAACCATGCTGCCCTGTTTTTTTTACAAACAATTACAACTAGCAGTTGCCAAAAATGATGTCAATCCACAAAATGATACATGTTTGATTCAGCTGTAGTGTTATATAGAATGATAACATGTGTAACTTACAAAAGTAATGATTTTCGTTTCTGAGGTCAGAACCAAAGAATATTGCACAACAATGGACAACAAATCCAACCCCAGGTTTTCCAAGAACCAGAGGATTTAAATGGACAAACATTTACAACTTAATATCTCATCATTTGAAGTCAGTTTAGGTATGGAAGAACTCACCATCAACCCTCCCATATTTCCTGCATTGCTAACATCCACAACTACCGTGCTACGCCCCTTCCCTATCACATAAATGCTCTTTCCAACAGCAACAAGCTTGCAGGGTGGTCTTGTAAGTAGGGGCGAAAGCCTACCTAGGGGCACCCACTCCCTAATTTCCTTCTGCCACATTATTAACCTTGTTCCAGAACTCTCATCCAGCACATAAAGAGTCCCATTTAAAACAACTGCAGGACCTTGCCAGCCTGATGCCATGTCAGCATCTGCATGCTGCCAAGTGCAACTCGATGGTTCATAAACTACTGCATAAACATGGGAAGTTACCGCAGATCTGCCACAGCGAATATAGATCTTCCCATCCAACACAAAGGAATCTTCAATTTCAGGAACAATGTTTGGATCTGAAAAAGATTTCCAATTGTTTGTGCAAGGATCATAAGTGTCCCAAGAATGTGGAACATTTGAGTTTAAACCTAATCCACCAATTGCATAGATTTTCTGATTGAGGACTTCACAAGCAAAGTAGCACCTGAGCAAATAAAAACTCCAAGATCACTTTAAAATTATCTCAAAAATGAAGAAACTACAACGCCTCGACATCGTGTAGCAATTCCATGCAATAAGTAGAGCATACAAAATTAGGTAAATATAAATAACTATTTGTTAATTCATTTATTTGCACACTGAAGATAAGGGAAAGGGAGTTGAAGTGCTTCATTTACCGGTTCAACCTTTAGGAGTAACTTCTAGGAGAAGAACAGAAGAAAGTTTATTACCTTGCAGTTGATAAGGGATTAGCTTCAGTCCAAGCGTAGATAGAAGCATCATAACAGTAGGCCTCATCAGTAGCATCTTCAGACCATCTGCAGCCACCCATCAAGTAGAGTTTCTTCCCCAACACTTCAAAACCTATTCCCTTTCTCCGTAAGCTGCGAGATGGAAGCCCCCGCAGCTGCTTCCAAGACCTTCGTGAAGAATCGGGATCCAATACATAACAACAAACCCTCTCAAACTTGTCTCGACACAAAGCATAGATCCAAGTTTCATCTAAATTATGCTTTCTACGATAAACATGCCACTCTTCGCTGTGCACTAAGTCCCTCCATCTCCTTGAAACACACTTGAGGACAGTATGATACTCTCTAGGGACTCTAGCCAAGCAGGAAAGTGCGATATCATCAGGAAGCCAACCTATCAGTGGCTCTTGAGTTTGTTCCGTTTGACTGTTACCATCTGATCCACCTTCCGCACTATCCATTGTAATCCCACAATCAAATAAAGTCCTCAATCTAATAAATAAACATTGGAAATATCGTCACTTTCAAAATGTTTTTGGATTTTAATTTGGGAAAAATATCAAAAAATTCAAGCTAGCATTGATCTTGTAAGGGACATTAGAAACTAGGTTGAGCAACATATTGACCCAAGAAAAAAAAGACCAAATAATTTCTTTTCCAAACTTAATTTTTGACGAAAAATTATACACGCCAAACGAACGAGATCAATCACTAAAATAAATAGAAAATTATGAATTACGCTAAGCTAATTATCCAAAAAAAAGGCCTAACCTAAATGAAAACAAAGGTCCGAAAGAGGGAAAGAAAACGCTGCAATTAAAGATTAGAACAGGAAAAATCAACATCGAAAAACAGACGACAAGATTGAGCCAAGGATCGAAAAGGTACGTACATATACACACGCAAATTCATAGAAAAATTAGGGAAAAAACACAGAGAAAATGCTGACCTGTGATTAGCGGTTAGTAGCTTGAATAATCGGAGATGAGGGAAATCGACGACCGAGGATTGCAGAGGTGTAAAAGCGGGGGGAAGAATTTCCTAATTAAAGATTTTTGGAGGGGTGAAGTTTATATAACGTGATTATTGAGAAAGGAACGATTACGGGCCGATTGGATTACGACAGAGACCAAGGCAACCCCAGTTTCCTTCGGGCCTAAGAATCAGCCCAGATTGAGGTCCCTGGTGAATTTGCACTAGTCCAACAAAAGTAAAATGTGATCCTACTCCAACCACGAAAAGGGGGATGGAAGAGAGAGGATCGCGATACTTGATACTTAAACTTCACAAAAGGAAAGCAAAAGGATTCTTTGTTTAGCAATAGAAGCAAGCTTACTGGTTTGGTATGATGAATTGCAATGGACAATGGGCTACAAAATATTCCTGTTACCACTTTGGGTGAGAAAACTAAATCGTCTACCCCGAATATTACAGAGGAAGAGGATCGATTTTACTACTCCTACACAGCCATTTAAAACAGCCAATCCTTCAAAGTAATTAAGTGCTGGAAACAGTCAAGTTAAAAGAGTTAAAATTTCTTCTTCGCTTCTTTTCTTGTCTATATAATGTTATTGGGATTTGAACCATCTTTATCGTGGATAAGGATAATGATGCAGTTTCCTACAATAACGTGCACAAATGAATGGCAGTAGGTAGTTGAAGTAGGTTTTTCCACCAGAATTGCTACAAAGCAATTATCTGAAGAATCTATGCTAGGTGCACCCTGGATTCTTCCATCAATATTGCAGCTGTGATCATAAGGCTTTATATATAAAACATACAGCAGTTCAAAGCTTTGATACAACCGGAGGGTTCAGGGGCCTGGCCATCCTAAGCAGTGCTTCTTGAGTTAATGATACAACAAGCTGCAGTTTGATATAAGAATGATTGGTCAATAACACAAAATACGAAAAGAAAAGCAAGAAAGGATGATGTAAACTCTATACCTCTCCCTTTCTGTTGAACATTTGGCCTGAGACAAAGCCACGGGTGACGCAGGCTGTAGGACTCACAATCTGCATGACATTGGCTCCATTAGTGATGTTCTTTCATTATAAAAGTGAAAAAAAAAATGTAACCATACACGAGATCAAACATCGGCTGAAACCTACCACAAACAATAACCAGTCATCAGCCCTAAAATGCCGATGGAACCACATCCTGGCAAAAGAGAAATGAAAGAGTAAATAAATGTGATATATCAAGTAAGCCTATGGGCAGTAAATATATTAACATGTTACATTGGGAAAAATAAAGATATGCTGAAACTCTTTTTGTTTTATGATTATCTTGGTACGTGCCCATTGACACAGGTATGTTCAATTTTTTCTTAAGTTTTTCCTTGTAGTTGGAGGGTCAGAAAGCCATATCCCTGCAACTTGATATGCGTCAGACACAAGTAATTCAGGAAAAATCATATCATGTATGTATGGGTGTATTTATAGTTGGGCTGGGGGGAGGAGTTTGCCCAATATGTAAATTTTTCTGAATAAAAAGTAAGCAAGAGAATATGAATTTTGCTAGATTAGGGGGATCTATGACCCTCACACCAAAAGAATATATTTGATATGATGAAGATCAACAGCTGCTTACGAGTGGTCCAGACTAAGGGAAGCTGACTTAAAACCCTGTTTCCGGTGAGGATTCAAACTGACAGCACTAAATATCAGATCTGAAGCAAAGGCCACCACACATCTGCAAAAACAACCACATAATAGCACATAAAATCTATGAAAGATAAGAAAGCCTCATCTACAACCCAATGTATGTATATGCTTCCTGAAGTTGCTAGTCCGATACTATTCCTATATGCCTACAGTTCTGGTAATATGGGAAACCAGAGTGGATGCGTGCATGCATAAGCATGTGCTATTCTTCGACAGAACAGATTAATTAAGCTACACCATATGCAGAAGAAGATTAAACATTTTGCCAAGTCATGAGTACAGAAAAGGTAGTCATGAAAAGTGAAAACACATAGATAAAAAGCAGGAAGTATCTAGCCTTTAAAAAGAGATCACTGACCTATGCAAAGCTTGATCATCTGAAAGTTTTCCTTTGGCTCTAAACCAATACCTCAATCTGTAAAGCAAATTATCATTCTCAAATAAGATTGCACCTAACTGAAAGACAGAAGGTAAATGGGTAAACGCAAATTAAAACATAACATTCATATTTCCACGCGAATTGGCAAAGCTAAGATTACGCAACACCACAAAAACAGGGCTAACCTTGGAGTAGATTTAGTCTGGTTTGTGTTAGTATTAGGTGCACAAAACCTTATCTCTATTGGCCAAGGAACAAAATTTGTTGTAGAAATTTTTTTCCGATAACTCCTGAAACAACAGATTATGAGTCATTGGCACCTAACACAGGAACACTCAAAATAAGCAAACTATCCAAAGAGACATAAATATTAGGACACCCATGTACACTTACATATAGCAATAAACTATAGTAGTAGTGAGTATTAAAATTCTTACATAGGAAGACGGGGATCAGTGAGACGTAAGTCTCGTAGCTCATCCAATGACAGAAGCTGCGATAGCTCAAAGTCTAATACAATTATCCACCGCAGCAAATGACAGGAAATGTTAATTAAAGCATATATTATTTACCACATCAGGAGCTGGCACAGATGGCATAATTGAATCTTGATGATCAAACCCTTCTTCTTCTTTCTGTAAAATCAACTCACCTAATATTACAAGTAATCTGAGAGGCTACAAGTACCCTTTCAGCAGCAATCACTTGAGCATACATTAAAATAGATCATGAATTTAGGTAAAACAATAAGAGTCTTACAGATTATTGCACCAACAAACCAGTATCAAAAAGTATAATAAATAGAGAACATAGCTGCTGCAGTAAACTATTGTTGTATGTTCTGCACCTAATTTTGCTAAAATCTTCTTTACATATTTTCTATAGATAAAACAATTGATTTATTAACAAGTTGGAAAGAGCAAATTCAACTCAATTTTCTTTTGCTTTAATAGTAATACATGATTACCAACTAGCTTTCGAGTTTGCCATCCCAAATAAAAAATTCTGCAATTATTGGAACCTTTCCTTAAAGATCAGAGTAAGCACTGCAAAACAGATACTCTTCTTTAATGTTCTTTCAAACCACCTTGTATACTGATTTTTCTTCCTCACAATATCAATCTTCAGATAGTATGAAACAAACTAACTCCCTGAAGTGAAAGATTGGATCATAATAGTTCTTCATAGATTTAAATTGCACTCTACCTCTCAAGAGATGTCAAACGTTCAAGCTCATACAACATACAAAAAAGTCAACAACTGAAGTTATAAGAAAGTAGATGATGACCCTTGAATATAAAAATGAGGATACTGCATACCTGAAAAGAAGCTAGTAAAGTGAATATTATGTTTCCTTTTTGTATTGCATCTACTCTACGGGTAGCAAAGTTTCTACCATCACGTAGACGATTAACTTGATATATTATTGGTACTGTAAAAGTATGTATAAATATCTGTTATTAATAACTTTTTCACTTGAACTGCTAATTTCAATAACAGCATAAATCAGTGATTTAGAATGCAAAGTTCAATAAAGAAAAATGATGTAAAAGCCAAGATTAATCTGTACTGCTGATCTTTTTCTTGATCAGAAGGATGATCAAATAATTTTCTCACAAAACTACATACACATTAAACACGAACACAAACTAGAATAACATGCTCAATGCCTTCACCCGACCGCCATCTCTATGACAAATTCTATTTTAGATAAACAACAGGGTAGCACTCATAATCTTTTGGAGGCTAAGGGGAACAACATTGCTTCTGCAGCTTGTGCAAGCTTTTTTGAGCAATGAAAAGTCAGTAATGACAGTATATAACTTCAATTTAAAAAGTACAGGAGGCTAGGATACCCTTCCAAATGACAGGAAGAAAACAAAGAAAGAAGAATGAAATATATTAGCTTAGACATATATCAAATTCTTATGAGTTATGAAGCTTGAAAATGATGGGATAATGACCCATTTATAGTGAGTCATGCACATATTGAGTTACAAACTCACAATGTAAATATATCATGGATAGGACATTTCTAAATACAAAGAACATATGATGAATCTATTCATTACACTAACGCTCACAGATAAGGCACTTACTGCTAAAATCCCCAACCATAAGAAAATAAGAGTGCAAACTATGGACAATTTTAAGAGAATCAACAGTTTTTGATGCTGCAGCCAGTGCCTGAATACATTATGACAAAGGAAGGAAACAGTTAGCTATTTTAAACAATATGATAATCAACAGGAAGCAATTAGGACAACAATTACTAAGTCCATTAAGTGAATTAAACCACTTAATGTTGACATATCAGGAAGCAAACAGTTTGTCAACATAACAGGACATGAGCCGAGTTTCTTTAAATTCTCTTTTTTCTCTCTCAAAGATTTTGAGCAGAGAACAAACTACCTTGATATTAACTAAATATCAACCTCTATATGTAGTTATATATCCATATAAATAAACTAATGTATGTCTACCATTTCACCCAACACGCAAGAGGTTTAGTGTTTGATTGCCAGCATTTCATCTACGAATCATTTGTCCTTATCAGCAAAAATATATCAGGCCACCATTTAACCTCACAAACTATCACTAGAAAGTAGCCATTTTAAAAACTGATAATCTTCTTCTAAAACAACAGTGCAGATCATTGAGTATGACATACATCAAGCACACAAGTAAATACAAGGGAAGCATCTTGCCTACATTTAATACACTTGTCTAAACTATATTATCGTAAAAGCTAAGCCTGGGGGACCAGAAGTAGACAAGCAGAATGAAGGAAACAAAGAAGCTTAAACATGCCTGTCCAACCAACTGTCCTCCAAAGACCTTCCCAAATTTCGGTGCTTCTGGCAAAGTAATTCCTTGGAATATGTTCAACTTCAACAAACAGAAACAAAGTCTTAGTATAGAGGTTATCTAAAGAATTATTGATGTCTAATATTTTCCACCACTATTTTTTAGCATGGTTCACTAAGGAAAGAAAAATGGCATGATTAAGAGTATACCAAGAAAACATGAGCTATAAAACTTCTCACTATCCATATGGAAATATTATTAAGTATTTTCATCTTACTTTAACCCACTTTAGATGTAGGAAACTATAAATGCAGCATGTTTCTGTTAGCTTAAGTTGGTGGCTGATGAAAAGGTTGAATAGGGCAAATGATAACAATGGTTACATGTAGATTAGGACTCCAGGTAGAGGAAAAAGGGAGAAATATTTTTTTCCAATAAATAACTGGGAGAGTGGGACCATAGGCTCATAGGTTGAGCCTTAAAATCTATGAAAGCTCGAAGATTTCCATTCCTTCAGTTATGATTATTCAGCTATTTTTCCTTCAAAGAAATCATGTCATTTATTTATTTATTACATGTTAAATGAGACATTATTTGAAAGCCTCAAAGCTCTTATCTCATATACATGTATAGCTTATGCAGTTGAAGGGTGAGTACTGCTCAGACTTGACAATATAATCTGAACATGTCCAGCAGTACATACAGGTAATTAGGATTTTGAACTCAGTCAAATTTGAGTATTTATGACAATTAGTAAAATGAAAGAAAAAAAAGGCATTTCTTCAACAAGAGAAACTTAATCACAAGTTACGACAAGCAACATTGTTATACTAAACATTTACTCACTAGCATGAAAAATATCAATATACTTCTATTGGCTCCAAAAATATCAACAGTGTATAGATGCTCCATAAGGTAAGCATAAATGTAAAGCCTTGAGCCAAAAAAAAAAAAAAAAAAAAAGAAATGACAACAGAAGAAGCATACTTCTATTGGCTCCAAATGCAATATACTTTCCACAAGTGCAGAGGTCTCAAGTGTCTTATCTGCACTCCAGATAGATTTTGACTGAAGCAAAGTGAAATGCTTATGAGGTAGCACCAGGCAGGTCAGCTGTATTTACAGATAATACAACAAACACTCCATATTAGTTTTCCCTAGGAGTACATTTTCATATGTTTAAGCAGTTGGTTCAATGTACTTGTCAAGAAAAGTGATGCAAGGGAGAAGAAAGAAATAAGTAGCTACCTTAGTTAAAGCAATTATATCTGCCACATGACCAGAGGAATTAACTGCAAAAGCAAGCTCAATTATATTCTATTGCGGATGAATGTCTCCATCATTAGTTGATTTTAAGCCACTTCTTTTAATATAAGATTATTCAAACACACTTGCACACACACGCAACTGTACATACTAAAATAGGCCAGCACTTTATAACTTTCAATTTGCAAAATAATATAAACATAAGGGAAAAAATGACAAGCTTCTCACCATTGCCAAAGTAATCATATCGTTTCAACTGATACTCAAGTCGGTTTTCTTCCTCAGCATGGACTGATCCAGAGACTTCAGCCTGTAAACCACAAAACTGAACCTTAACAAGCTTGAGAAGAAAAAAAGATCCGTTCAATTGTTACTTTTAGTTAAATTTTTGCTTCTAAAAACAAAATCAAAAAGTGAGTTTGAATAAAAAATTTTACTTGTTTATGAAACAATTATGGTCAATTGTCCATTGCATTTTAGCTATTTCCTCATCCTCAATTAAATATTATCTACTTGTTTTAACCTTTTAGAAAGGGAAAAAAATAGCAAAGCCTAAAAAGAGAAAAGAAATATATTACGCACGTAAATAGCAAAAACAGACCTCTCCTTCCCATACGAAATATATTCCATCTCCAAATTCACCTTCACGAACAACATAATCTCCTTTCTCTGTAAAGCAAATTGGTTCAAGCAAATTCAGTAAATGAATCAGTTCTAATATTCTTCACTGCACTTTAACTTAAACTGATCAAAGAATTTTTTTTTGTTACTTATAAAGCAGATGAAAGAAAAACAGACGCAAATCAAACGGAAAATCAAATCGCAAGCATTTCATTTAACTGAATTTGGATCAGACTTTGGAAAAATTACCATAGTGTTTAAACTTCACGACTTCAGCTATTCTCTTGAACGAAGAACTCGGTAATCTCTGCAGCAACGGAACGTTGCCTAAAAACTCGATTACTGCAAAAATTCAAAGAAACAAAAACATTTCACACAATTTGGAGAAAGTAAGCAAATAATCAGGCGGGAGATTAAATCTTCCCAGAAAAATAATACTTGCGGTTGCTCGGTGACCAATCGGAGGAATACCGGAGATTAACGGATAGAGAAAAGAAAAATTCACCTTCTTCGGTGTCCATGACTGAGCTTAAGCGGAGCAGCGGTAACAAGCAAACTAGAGCCGAGAAGAGAGATTAGAGAGAATATTTAAAAAAAAAAAAGGAAAAATAAATTGGAGTGATGGTGGGGATCAAGTGTTTCCGAATATAGCAGCATGAAAGTGAAGCTGGCAAAGTCAAAGCAATGAATTTTTTTATTTGAAAGAAGTGAAAAAAATAAGAAAGGTAAGGCGATCCACGTTATTTTTTAGGAATAATTTGGATAAGTTCTAATGTCACGATTCTCACATATATTGAGTATATAAATATAAGTTTTTTATTACTTATTAAGTACGTGAATTCGTAATTTATAATTTTATTTACATTTTAAACGAAATTAAGTTTAAATTTTATATTTAAGTTTCGATCTGTGATAAGTTATATTATAATATATTCAAATTTTTATTAATTTGAGACCTCACGAAAGATATAAAAATCGAGATAGATTCAGACTACTGTAACAGTTTCTCTCTTTTATGAGTAAAGAGCTAGTGTAATAAAAAAAAGATAAATGTTAAGTATATAAATATGAGTGTTTCATCCCTTATCAAATATATATTTTGAATTGAAAACGTGAATTTATGATTTATAAACTTATTTAAACTTTAGTTTAAGAGTTTAAGAACGCAAAAATGGAATAGATGTTGGCTACATAAATATTGATCTTTCACCATCTATCAAATATATTTTTTTAGTTAAGAATGTGAATCTATAATTTATAAGTTTAATTAAATTATATTTTTAGAATTTAAAGTCGGATGTGATTGGGCTTAAGTTTTGATTTGTGACAAATAACCCTAAGCCACATGAATAATGCTAATAATAATTTTAAAAAATTAATATTAATAATTCACTTAACTTATATATATATATATTTATATAATAGTATATAATAATTGATAGGGTGACCTTCTAAGCAAATATTTTTACATTTTAACTGCTAGTAGTATTATTATTTGTTTTGGTATTTAGAGGATACATCAACTGAAAAAAAAAAAAACATTTCTTGAAATATTATCTATGAGATATCGTTATTAATACTGTTTTAAGTTTTGTAATAAACACATGTCACGTTTAAAATAATTTTTTGCTATCAACTACTAACCAAACAAATTTAGTAATTTGATTTTATTGAAGATTTTAAGAAAGCAGAAAATGTAAAGAATTTTCCTTCAGTATCACTCTAATTGTCAAAGGGTTGTTAGGTTAATCATAGTAGTAACCATGAGAGAGGTAAAATCGCAATAGTAAAGTTCTTATCAATTGCTTACAATCTATTTTTTATGTAATTTTTCTAATTACATGAAATATATATCACGTAAATATAAATAAAAAATATAATTATCACATGAGTATAAATAACAATTATAATTAAATTTGACTACGATTAATTTTTTGTCTAAACTAAACTTGTTTAGATATATTTCAAAATTTTAAAATCTTAATTAGATATAATAAAATGAAAATCTTAATTTAAAGAGTCATCATAGTGTAGAAACTTTTTAACTATTTAAACCTTTCTATTATTTGTTATCTAGAAATATTAGTTAAAACAAGAAAAGTATTTATTAAAAAAAACAATGAAACGCCGGTTTTATTAAATATTAATTAATGCTTTTAAAACTGAAGCTAATCCAATTCTTCTTATATATCTCAGTGTGAACGTAGTCATTTATATGTGTATATATATAAATTATTATGAACCAAGTCCCTTAGAAGCAAACGTTGCGTTCTCAATGGCGAAATCAGATTGCATACCGAAGACGGAATGGAGTTGAAGACGTAATTTTTACGTGTTGAAAACTTCAAAATAGGTTAGAGCAACGACCTTGGTGATATCATATCACATGTGCCATCACTTTGCGGACAGTCACATGGTTCCAAGTAACATACTCA
This sequence comes from Theobroma cacao, assembly GCF_053813885.1. Classification (NCBI taxonomy): domain Eukaryota; kingdom Viridiplantae; phylum Streptophyta; class Magnoliopsida; order Malvales; family Malvaceae; genus Theobroma; species Theobroma cacao. The sequence goes on along the minus strand of NC_142639.1, from coordinate 39,995,326 downwards.
AACTGAGGGTAAGATTGGATGCCCTGCCTCTCCCTCTGCATCTGCCGCTGCTCAACAATCCTTTGCATTTAAAGGCAAATCAGATTCAATGGTAAACTTGAATCATTTCAAGTTCCATTCAAGGATCCATCACAGCAGATTGTTTCCATCTTTAGATCAGGTCAATATTCTCATGATCAAGTGAACCAATTGCAGATTAAAAAATTCAAAGAAATTGATATAGAACCAACTGTAACACAACAATTCTCAAAATTTGGAGGCAATACTACAAAATTTTGAGCTCTATAAGCAAGTCAAAACTCTCAAAACATGACACGGAAGAAAAATTGACACATCAAAAAGTTGAACTGTCTATGAAGGACGACCATAATCCAACTCACTTCTTCTTCTCTGCACCTCCAGCTGACCTGCAATAGACAAGAAATGCATCAGCGCACTATAAAACCTCATCAGAACAGAAAAGCCATTAAATAATGATATTGATTATTCAGTCATCATTAGACTCTGTTACCTCATCTTGCGTAGAACACTGGACATCTCCTCACGCTTCTTCTTGGCCCTCTTATGAGTGCCTAGCTTTCTCTTTGCCACCTTCAAAGCACGCTTATCTTTTCCAACCTTGAGAAGTTCAGTAATCCTCTTCTCATAAGGAGCAAAACCGGCAACCTCCCTAATTAGGCTCTTCACAAAGTGGACTCTCTTGCTGGTTTTCTAGAAAAAAAATATTGTAGATCAATATACAGAATATATCAACAATGCAAGCCTTATCATCAAGACAAAATGAAGGTAGGTTCTAAAAATAATATAAACATACAGATATACTAAAGGGTCTGAAAGATAAAAAAAAAAAAAAAAAGGCCACTTCTTAGGCTGCTTGCCATGACTTCATCATAAGAACCTTCCTCTATGCCTTAAAAAAAAGTTTTAAAAAGTCCACAGAATTGAGAGTGCAACTACATGATAACTTTTGAACAGTAGGAAACCTTACCCCCTTTCTATCAGAAGGGCGGGGAGCCAATTCCTTTTTGGTAACAACATGTCCTTTGTTTAAGCCCACAAAAAGGCCAGTATTAGGTTGCTTTGGAGCCATCACCTGCAAGAAGCATCACCCACAAAACAAGTCAGAATTTATATCAGTCTAAGAAAGGAAAGAAAATTCTATAAACCACTTATACGTACTGAATAAGTATAGACTGTAATTCATGTTAGTAATAATTGATTGACTAGTGAAGAGTTTCAATTATTGAGGTCTAGACATTAATGCCATGTCACCATGAAACAGGGAATCCAGTCTCAAACACCAAACCCACCCTAATCCTTAGACCAAACAAAGGAAAAAAGAAATGGCAAAATACATCTTCAAAAGCACAGCATAGTATTCTAAAAGGAATACAAACAACAAGATAAAAATCCTACACTTATATCAATACCCTCCCTTTCCACCAAGCTGACATGGCATAAGAAACCAACCCTGTAATTAAATGCAAGCAGAACTTGATAAACTAAAATACTATTGCCTAACAAGTAAATTTTAAAAAAAACACGTGCCTATTATAAGTTTCAAATTTATCTAAAGATCAAGGAGAAGATTTGTTTATTTTTTAATAATGAAAAATGAAAGGGGTATCACAAAAATCAACAGATTCACAAATACCAAATAGCCAGAAAAATCGCCCTCAAAACATCACGCACAACATCATAAATCAAAATTGTAGAAAACCAATGATGTCATACGTAATTAGTACAAATATAAAGTATCACCACATAATTAGAAGACCTCAAAATGGCATGGAAACATCATTTCCATGCTGTTTCATCGACATAGATCCCTTAAGAAATTTACAGACTTAGTCACAAGCAAACCAGGGTCCAGACAAAAAAAAATAGTAACTCAAGATAATATAGACCTAACAAATAAACAATCTTAGGTTTTTATGACATGTCAACATGAGAAATTGATTGGGAGTCCATAGCATTTTTTTTTCACATATAAAACATGAAAACAATAAAAATTCAATTTGATGAATTTTAACCATCCAACATGAACATTTTTAACCGAACAAACCTAAAATATACTTTTAAGAAAATATAAAACAATCCAAATTATCTACTCAGGGAAAAAAATGAGATAAACCATACTAAAGATTAATAGTACAACGCAAATGAGGTTAAAAAGGATCAAATCAGATGGTTAAAATTCATCAAATTGAATACAGCACTATGATAAAAGTATGTCCCAATCATCTTTCCTCAGTTCAAACAGACTTTACAACCAACTTAACTGCTTAGAAAGAACTATTCGATTTGAAGACATACATGAGTATGTTTCTAATTAGTTTCTGAGAAAAGAAAGAAGAGACTGGGAATGATGAACTTCAGATTTAGTTTTGGAGCCAGTGAAAATGCGTAAAGGATTACCATTTCCAGGGAACCAAAGCCTAAAACCTTCAAAAATTCCAGAACCCTAAATGACTTCTTCCTCAATTTCTCGGAAACCAGAAAGTAACAGTAACTTTATGCTATTGACACGCACTTTTAAACTTCAACTATCAAACAAGCTACATTGAAAACAAAAACCTTCCCAACAGAATAAGACACAAATCAACGACAAATGTAGCAGTTTCAGCTTAGTTTCTCACCAACCAAACAGCTCCAACTGAATACCTCCTAGAAAACCTCGAAGCTGCGATAAAGAGAATAACATAAATTAGCTTTGCATATTCTGAAAAGATTTCAAGTTTCATTTAAGCTTCGAAGGGCGGTCTCACCTCCCCGGCTGCACAAGAGAAAATGACTAGGGTTCCGCGTTTCATACCTATTTATAGGTTGTAATTCGGGTCGGGTTCCTTGGCCCTGTTAATCAAACGTTGGAAAAACGATCTAATTGGGTTCATACTAATTGGCCCAAAAAATTAAGAATGACAGGATCTCCGTACTCCCGAAAGCCCAAGAATGAAAATGGGCCGAATGGGTTGACCCATCCAGTTCCCCTTCATGGCTACAAAAGGCAGGAGAGAAAGCGATGTGCATGGAAGCTAATGGAATCAAAGAATTCCAGTGAGTAGATTCTCGAAAGCCAACTCGAAGACTGAAAGGGGCAAATGGGGGTTTTGACCGGCAGGTATAATTAAGCTTTATAGCCAATTTAGCCATGGCTTTCAACCTAATTCTTTCTTCCTTTCTATGTCGTTCAACCTTCTTCTGTGTTTTTTTTAATCTCTTTATCTCTTCTTTGAGCTGTTCCTTTGTTCTTCCTTTTTCCTTTGCTAAATCTCATCCAACCACTATTAGAAAAGTAGTTGTAGTCATAAAACAACCCAACCTCTAAACTTCTCCAATCTTCACATGCACCCCTTAAATTCTATCTTCTTTGCTTCTTGAATTCCCACTTTGTAATTCAAAGTTATCTCTTTTATTCTCAAATTTTGCAAATTTTTTTTTTTGGGCAAAGAAACCTTTTGTTTTATATAGATACGATTATCTGCACTTTTGAGCTCCCTTTTCCTGCACACCCTCAAGTGAAAATATGAAACTTTTCTGGCCTTTTTGTTCTTCTTATCAGGAATTTCGTTTTCAACTTCTGTTTAGGAGAGCATATCAATTTGAAGTACAGCAGTGTATATACTCTTTTTGCTGACACTTGGGCCCCTTTGAGATTCCAGAGACCATTAATTACCTTCAATTTAGTTGGATTATGCCTTCATCAATGGATGTTTCCTTTTGGAAACTTGATCAACTTTCTAAACCCAGATTTTCCCAACCTTAAGTTTTCATTTCCACCTTTGATAAAAACAAAAAAATACCCGCTTTATATTTATTACATATTATCAAATCTTTACATCGATATGGAGTACGTGGCATGTTATTAACATGTTTGATTCATAGGTGCGTCTATGTCAATCGTCTGTTGCTGTCCCATCCTTGAATGTGTCTACTGTTTGGCCTGTGCCCGTTGGGTATGGCAGAAATGTCTATACACTGCAGGCCATGAAAGTGAGCACTGGGGTTTAGCCACAGCTGAGGAATTTGAGGCAGTGCCACGCCTTTGTCGTCTAATTTTATCAGTTTATGAAGATGATCTTCATAATCCTCTTTGGGCTCCCCCTGGAGGCTATGGCATTGAACCTGATTGGGTTATCTTAAGAAAAAATGACCAAGAAACTCAAGGCCGAGCTCCTCCTTACATGATTTACTTGGATCACGATCATGCTGATATCGTCTTGGCTGTCAGGGGACTTAATTTAGCAAAGGAAAGTGATTATGCTGTTTTGCTTGATAACAAACTTGGGCAGGCAAAATTTGATGGTGGCTATGTGCACAATGGGCTATTGAAGGCCGCAGGATGGGTTTTTGATGCCGAGTGTGAGGTTTTAAGGGAATTACTTGAGAAGAATCCAAGTTACACTTTGACATTTGCTGGGCATTCCCTTGGGGCAGGGGTGGTGGCATTGTTGGTGATGGTTGCAGTTAAAAATCGTGGCAAATTGGGATTCATGGAGAGGAAGCGGATTAGATGCTATGCCATTGCTCCTGCTAGGTGTATGTCTCTCAATTTGGCCGTTAGATATGCGGATGTTATCAATTCTGTTGTGCTTCAGGTAAATTTTCATACTTTTATATTGTAAACTTGTACTTATGTTTGTTGCAGTATATTGGTATATATGGACTTGGTTCATTGACTTCAGTTTGTTAAATTTGTTAGAAGGTTTAGGTTAGGTCAACATATTATAATGCCTAATAATATCTTGTATGCTTGTGTTCTAACATGAGCTATTCTAATGAACCAGGATGATTTTTTACCTCGAACAACCACCGCTTTGGAAGATGTTTTCAAATCACTCTTCTGGTAAAATACAGTATGTCTTAGTCACCTTTCCATTACTAATTTCCTTAATATGGGATTTCCCAATATTTTCTGCAAAATGTGATTTCAGAAAGCCAAACTCTCTTCGGTCTTAGGAATGATTTGATGCTTGCATAACAGGGCTGGTTATACTTCTGTTCAATATGCAGTTTACCATGTTTGTTGTGCCTAATTTGCTTGAAGGACACTTGCACAGTGGAGGAGAAGATGCTTAAAGATCCAAGGCGGCTGTATGCACCTGGTCGCCTGTACCACATTGTAGAAAGAAAGCCCTGCAGGTATTATGGGATTTATTTTGACAAATTTATGAATCAATCAACAATAGAGGATGAATTGCCTGGTTTTCAACACCAGTTGTTAGAGGGGTGAAACTCCTTGATAATTATTGCTGGTATATGAGTAACACGGATCTGCTTGATATAAAACAAATAAAGAAGGGAGTTCTTAGTAAAAGAGGCCAATAAGTCCAAGCTGTGGTCAAAAGTCTCTTTCGTATCACTTAAATATCATCACATTTTTATTGGGATTAATCGAGATGTTTTGCCATTTCATTGCTTCATTTGCATTTCCTTTGTCCTGATTGCAGGATAGGAAGATATCCCCCAGTGGTGAGGACAGCAGTACCTGTTGATGGAAGGTTTGAGCATATAGTTCTATCCTGCAATGCAACCTCTGACCATGCCATTATTTGGATAGAGAGAGAGTCCCAAAGAGCCCTTGATGTAAGTTTACAGCTTCTTGACCTTTGGACTGTGCTTTGAGGTAGTAAACCCTTGCATATTTAAGGTCACAATTAAAGCAATCAAAAAGAAATGTTTTAGCACAGACATGAGAGCTTGAATCTTAAACTTGCTGTTTTCTTTCAGTTGGAAATTATAGATATTAAGAATCTAATTAGCTTTAAGGGGCTTTTGGGGTGCTGGAAAGGAAACAATACAGAAAGTTTGGCTACTATCATCAACTTTTGTGTTTATGAGCCAGGGATCTACCCCTTAGTTTCTTTCCAATCTATATGTATGGTATGGTAGGTGAAGCGGCTAACAAGATGCATAGGGAAAAATCATATATAAATTCATTATTCTGCATTTGCTACGCACTCTCTTCCGCTAGTACTTGGTGAGTTTAGTTGTTACGTTTGCATATAATTATCTCAATGATTGTTCTAAATATTAAAGGTGGAAAACCTTAGGTGGTTGAAATATGAAAAGATTTCATTACTACAACAAAATAATATGTTCACATTCTGTTGAGTGCAGTTGATGCTGGAGAAAGATGGGATGATGCAGATTCCTGCAAAGCAGAAAATGGAGCGACAGGAGTCCCTTGCTCGAGAACACAGTGAAGAGCACAAGGCAGCTATGCGGAGGGCAGTTGCTTTGGATATCCCTCAAGCTTACACGCCTTTGTCATATGGAACATTCCATGAAATGGAAGAAGCTGAATTTTCTGGTAGATCAAGTGAGGAGGTAACTGAGTTATCATCTAGGAAAAGAAGGGAGAGTTGGGATGAATTTGTAGAGCGCCTTTTTGAGGTAGATGAGTCTGGCCACATGGTGTTCAAGAAGTCTGTTTCATAGAACAATGCTCAACCTCACTCCATCCCCATTCCCCACCCCACCTCGCTTCCCAAACTAAAAAAAAAACCCTGCAAGATGCATTCTTTCATGCACCCCACAATTCATTGCTTGATTACCAAATATTGAATTATTATAAGAATGATAGAAAGTTTGTACATAAAAGTAAATTAATTTTATCAAAGTAGAGCAACCCTTTTTCTTGATGTTCATTGGCTTTAGTCATGAGTTAACATAAATGAGGGGCTAACCTTTTGGCATACAACCACCTGAGTATTATCACCTTATATTTCAACTCTCATGCCCTGCAGGAGAATGGGCACACTGACATTGGATATGAATAAAATAGAATAAATGGGTGAGAACTGATACGTGGGAGCATAAATGGACTCAGCTTCTTTGTTGCCTGGGAAGGGCTGTAGATTGGATGAGTCTGTTTCCTTCTACTTTTCGTTTTTTGGTTGTCAATGGTTTAAGTAACAAAGGAAAAAGGAAAAGAAGGGTATGATTCAATGGTAATCTATTTTTTCCACTATTCCAAGGAAAAACGTCACGATAGCTTTCGTTCAAAAGAAATGCTAATGTCCTCAAATTCCAATGGTACATGAATCAATTGATCATTGATCGAAGAAACTACCTGACCTAAGTTGAAAACAGCTAGGCATGTCAAGGAGCGGTCCAAAAATACTTCACCACTTTTATCCATGATTTCCATTTACAAAAGTGTTTGTTAAACTAAACTAACATTACCCTGATATGCAACATATGTACCTTCAACATTAGTTGAGGGGCAAAAGAAATGATACATGATTTTAAGGAGCTTCCCTACCCCTTGCTATACCTGGAGATCTAGAACTGCTTCCCCTGCAACGAAGATGAGATAGGAGTCAATAATCAGTTTACTCAATGCCATTATTTTGTTCAAATTGATCTCATCCTTTATATGACATATTCTAAGAAATCTCAACACTTATGAAGAGACGAGAGGATAGACGTTGTCTTTGGGAGGAAGAGATAAGAGTACTAAAGTAAAACTTAGGGGAGGAAATACCAAACCAGTTAACCCCCTGATCTTGGGTAAGCTTTACACCTCCCAGAACTAGGAAAACCCAAGCCATACCAAACTCGATTTTATTCCACATTTAGGATCTTTATTTTAGAGAGAGAGATTTTCAACTTCAATGAGATACAACATATGAATTGGGGCAAAATCAAATATGATTTTGTTCATTTGGGCTTCAAGGTTGAAATTTCTTTTTTTTTTTTGATAATAATAGTTCACTCCTTGTTCTAGTTTCAGTTTTGCCAGTGTTTTTTTGGCCTTTTTGGCCTTGTTTCGCTTCAATTGAGAAGTCCTTTTTTTTTAAACCCTCTACCCCAGGTCCCCATCCATAGATAAATAAATAGTAAAAAATGCCTAGAAGAGAAAGATTATAATAACTTACCATGCATTCGTTTGACAAACCGTTCAAATTCCATGAAATTCTGTCTCTCCATGAGAAGTGGACTGAGCCTAAGGTAAGTAAAAGATGCAAAATGTCTTCCATCTGGATCATTTACAAGTTTGAGATTGTCCAATATCTTGTTATAGCCCATCCTATCATGGCAAAGCAGAGCATTCTCACTTGCTACTGGAATGCAAACATCCCATGCAGCATTCAGCACCTGAAACAGACAATTACTAAGCTTCTGGCTTTGAATATGGAATCAGCACCATTGAATTTACAGTCACATATTGCCAATGGTTCTCCAATTTGCCAGGTTTTTCCAAAGAAAAAGTGTTCCTCTGGGAGAAAGGAAAACTAATAGCAAGTAACTGTTAAGGCTCATCAGGAGCTCTCAAAACCTCACCTGCCAGACTAAACCCTGAGGATCTGCCAATGCTTCCCGCAAGTCCTCATGCTGCTCTAACAAATGCAGTTCAGGACATGCAAAGTTTAAAGTAGCTCCATGCTTATGCAGCATTGCTGCTATTGCAGAATAGCCATCACGATTGCAGGGATTGTAGAATCCAGCAGTTAATTCAGCAGCATGACTAGCTGTTTTATACCACCATTGAATACCTGGCAGCTGCTCAGCAATTAAACATGGCAAAAAACAAAGCGAATACTCCGTAGCTTGTAAAAACAACTTTTAAAATTAGTTTAGAAAAGGTACCAAAATTTGTATTCAAATGAACTTAACTGCAGGAGGAAACCTCTAAACAAATTATGGTGGAACAAGCAACAAAAAGGATAGGAAGAGAAAGAAGGGGGGAGGGCAAGAGGAACTCTTCATTTGCAGATTAGAAAGATCTTGTCAAAATGAGTACAAAGGGAGCAAAAATAGAACATGTAAAAGCATGTTATAAAACAATTTAGTTTTTTTCTTATGTAATTTGATAGATCAAATGCTACATATTAGAATCAAACTTGAATAAAAATATCATAACAATTTACAATCTTCAATTGCCTATAATTACTTTAAGCATCCATGTTGAAGAATGAACTCTTATAATAGCATGTTCAAAACATTAAGACATGAAACAAGACTTGGACCTGGGCATATTTCTGAATTCACCAGGATTTAGGGAGTTTAAGGATGGAAAAGGACAACACTCTTAAACAAGGACCAGAGTTGAAGGGGTTGAAGAAAAATAAGACTGCTATCAGGCTAAACAATGAATAATAATATCAATATTAGGGGGTACTAACAAAAAAATTCAATCCAATATAAGATATATCTATTCAGGTGACTCACCTTTGCTGCAATGCAAGTGCCTTCGAAAGCTAACTTTGCCAGAGAGAGTACCCTGTCTCCGTGATCGACTAATACCTGAGAGTACCAATTAAGGAAAAACCTACCATAGTAACCATCATAGTCTCCACCATCACAAAAGAAACCAGTTTCATCTGGCTGGGAATTATAGGACCCAGCATTATCTGGCCCTCTAGCCCAAAAGCTGTGTCCCCTCAATTCTGCTGCTTTCCTCAGGCTTTTTGACATGTACTGATCATAACACTGCAAAAGGAGAGACTTATCTATATGATGCCCGGAGGAGAACCAAAAATTTAATGCTCTTGGCAATGTGGGTGAGAAAACCACAAACATGCAATGTACAGAGACAAACAGGAGCAAAAACAAAGAGAATTAAAACTAGCTAGGCTGGCGATAGAGCAATACTAATAATCATTATGAAAATACTTGCTCTAAATTTGAAAAGAATTGCCAGCAAGGAACCCACATCTTAACACAACCATAACAGATAAGAACACTGAGCATGCTAATATAGCCCTTTTGAAAGACTCCTGGAAGGCCTGGCTAGTCGGCATTTCCTATTTATTGGTCTCTTTCCTCCTAGGCAGTAAAAATAATTGGGGCGAGAGAGAGAGGGAAGATGTAGGCCAAGGTTCCAGGTGTGTGGAAATGGGATTGAAGCATCTGAGTGACAAAACATATATATAGCAGCAAAACATTATATTAATCTATATAAATAGTTATTGAAAAATCAGTTGTCACATTTAGGGTTCAAAAATCAAATTGGTGAATCTGGTTCTAGATTGCAGAATTTCTTTCAAATTTCCCACTAGAAAGAACAAATCACTGTTCTTGTAGCAGCAACTTCATATCAAATCGCTGTGTATCCCAATGCGTTAAATAAGCAACCAGTCCAATGTTGTAAGAATGTGTCAGATTTAAACAATGCAGGATTGGTATTCAAATTATAATAACAATTACCTGGAACTCTCCAATCCCAGGATATCTCCATCCATGCTTTACTGGACAAGATGGGTACCGTAGCTCCCCACAGGGACCTAGTCCAACTTCAACCATGGATATAATACCATCCTCAAAAAATTCATTAAATTCCACCCGGAAACTTCTCATATAGTCAAAGTATACCTATGTTCACCAACAAAAAGTTAAAACATAAAAAAATCTACCCTTAGCAAAAATACTAGCTTGACATTGAAGGATGGAAAGAGCAAATCAAGTTAGCATAACAAATCTGTTTAAATATCCCTCAAAAGTAAATTCCACAAAATAGCAAATTTGAAGTCACTTTGTTTTGTAGCAATGGTGATTTTTACATAAATAAGATCCAAAGTTAGATCCATTGCCAGTTATATTGACAGAACTTATGCATGGAACTAGCTTCAGTTGTTAGCAAATAAAATTTAATGATTCACAATAAATGAAGAAGGCAGAATGTAATACAGTAAAGCCTGGAATTTGTATGACGTACACAATAGCATCAATAGCAATTGTGACAAAGTTAGAGACTAAGTAATGCCTGACAATTATATCAAAGACTAATACCTCAACAGCAGTTCGGCCCCTTAGAACTCGTTCCTTATCAATCCCCCATGAGAGGCATTCAGGGTTTCTTCTTCCTTCTCTATCAGTGAAAAACATGTCAGGATTACTTCTACCAATTTCTGCAACCCAATGGGGAAGAGGAATACAAACATCATCACCAACATTGCCACCACATTCATGAAACGACATCACAACCTGATCCATCAATTAGATAACTGTCACACTTGGAACAAATCTTTAGAAGGATTACATCCAAAAAGTGAAGAAAAGAAATAACACATCATAACCTTCTTCACATCTAAAAACAAGCTTCAGATACAAAAGAAAAGAAACTTTAACTACTCATGGCAGTCTAAATTGTCTGGGTTACTTTCTAAATTAAGTTGTAAATGTTCAGATTGTTTCTTTCTCTTCTAAAGTTAGTAACTGGTGGAAATTTCAAATTTCCTTCCAATATTTGAAAGCTTGACTCAAGCTCTAGGGAGTTATGAAGCACAATTCCTAAATGCAGCCTACCCTCCTAAGACATACCACTGATGAACATGGCCACCAATTAAGGTAACATGGCTTTTGACTACTTTCAGCTTGAATTAACTTATAGTGCTCTTGGGGGATGAGGCACATGAGGGTGAGTAACAACGACCTATGCTCATATGAACAAATAAATCAAATGAAAATAAAATCAAAGGTAGGTGATAATGGAGGTCTTTACCATATCAGACTTCAGATATAAATATTGCATACTACCTCAAGCAATTAGAAAGCATTCAACCATGTACAGAACTCATTTAAAACTCACCTGTATCTTAAGCTTAAGCTCACGAACCATCTGAAAGAGTCTTCGGTAACCATTCCAGTTATACTCCAGGGGAGCATGTGCTTCCACTATTCCCCACCAGCAGTCAACCATAACCCCATCTACATTGATTGATTTCAATGCTCTTAGCTGCTTTAGCAGACCGTCTGGATCAATGAGCTCACACTTCATGTTGATGATACCCAACTGCCACAATTAGAGTGAATCATTATACTGAAACTAGGAAAGTATCTTAAAAAGTTGTCACATCTTGCATGTAGTTAGCTTTAAGAAACACTAAAGCATCAAATCTGTGATGTTGCAAAAAGTTATGAATGCCCATTTGACAAAAGGACCAAATATGAAGTGTTGAAGAATAACTAATAAGCCAATGTAAATATAGAGCGAGAATTTTGAATTAGAAAACTCACTGGTAGCATCACATAAACTGGAACATATGGAGTGCCAGCAAAATCATGTTCTGGTAGCTTAGGGGGTAAATCAATAACCTATAAGGTTTGTAGATGAGAAGAGTAAACAACTGTCACAAGAACCATCCAAGAAAATGTGACCTGCACATAACTCTGTCAAACCTGTTTGTTGTTAACTGCTTCCATGGAACCAGCAATAAGTGGAAGACTTTCCGTTTGTTCTCCACCATCTCCAACCATGCCTGAACTTTGAGAACGGGCACTTGAGGATAGATCATAAGGTGAAGGAGTAGGCATGAAAACACCCTTCATTCGACAAGCATTGTAGTCTACTGAGGTCCGATAGCCAGAAGAGACTCCCCGCAATGAGGTAGGTGGAGTCGGTTGTGACACCATTTGGGAGGATGATGACGTCATGCCAGCAGAAGTGCCAGCAGCAGGCCTTGAACCCTGCAAAGTGAAAACATTCCCATTTGGATTTTCCATAGATTCATCTGAAGTGAAGATCAAAGGAGCATTAAAGAGCAGTGCAATCAAATGCGTGATGCATGGTTCTAAGCCTTACCATCAATATTGTGCAGGACAAAGAGTAACATGTATATATAATCCAAGATTAGGTAGTACGTTAAACAATGAAACAATCTATAGTCCTGTTGAGAATGTTACATTTTCAATGTTGTACCTTGCAGTTGATATTGAACAAAATAATTGCACAATTTAAGAAGAAAAAACTGATGCATTCAAAAAGCTAGTACCTGAGATCTTGATGGAAAAGTGGTTCCATCTGGAAGAACAACCCAGCCAGCTTCCCTAGCCAAAGCTGCAATCACATCATTGATATCAGCTCTAACCCTCAGGTTATAGTTCCCATGCCTCCGCAGCCCTGCCAAGATCCTTGCCGTTATTGCTCTCCTATGCCGCTCTCTTAGCTTCGTTCGCTCCTTTTCTTCTAGTGGTCGAGACCTCCGAGCTCCTCCTCCCCCTGGGGTGCTGACTTGCTCTTGAAGTTGCTGGTGATGCTGAAACTGACCACTACTACTTGTACTTTGCATCACTCCATCAACACCCATCATCATCTGTGCAGCAATATGCTTCTCGCCATTCTCCTCATCCTCATCATCCTCTTCTTTTACATCCATTTCCATTTCCTCTTCATCATCTTCCTCACTAGCTCCTATCAATTTCTGCATATCTGTTGCCATAACTTCCCACTCTAATCCTGGACCTCTAACTCCAAGATTACCTTAGGATTCTAACTTCTGGACTATAAAATGTTATAACCATTTCTCTTATGACATAGATTTCTCTTATACTGCAGCAAACATCCACAAATTGCTGCCCCACCGCGATTTCTGATTATCCTGGTAACAATCATAACTTCAATTCATATTAATTACACAAAGGGGGAAGGAAGGACTCCCCAGTTAGATATAGTTCCAATTTTACAGTTTTTCTTGCAGACAATGTCCAAATAATAACAAAAATTATTATAAGGCACCAAGTAAGCTTCTATCTTAAGCCTCAGAAATATCAAAAACCCCAATAAATTGTCGGTTAGGAAACTATTTGTCTTATTTGGATTTTAATTTTTTGTTCTTGAAAATTAAGACAACAAAATACCAAAAAAGAGTCAAAATTTTATTATTTTTCTTCTTCTTTCCCTTCTCCAACGCTTTCTCAGCAACCAAAAGAAGAAACCTAAGTACTTAACTGAATTCTCCGCGGTAAAATCTACACAGACAAAAAGAAAAAGAAAATTCTCTCTAGAACTTCAAATAACAAGTTTTCCAAAAAATATTGGAGAATATTTCAGCAAAAACAAAGAAGGCCAGGCAAAATTTGGAAAGAAGATTACCTTGAAAGAAGCGTCTCAATTTCTCGCGTACTTCTCACGCGAATTTTTCAATTTCCTAGAAATGAAGCTTCGAAATATCTGCAATCCTTCATCTCCTCTTCAAATTCCACTTTCCCGACTCCAACCGACCGCTCTATGCGAACAGATCCATTTTCCCGGCGACCGGAGGGTATCTCCGGCATAGTACGACGGCTATTCTCCGAAGCTGCTAAGATAGAATAAGCGAGGAAGAAGGGCCGAGAATGGGGCTATTTCCGGCGAGGGAGGGGTGAGCGCGTGACAGAGAGGGGTGAGCGCGTGAGGGTTAGGGTTTCACGCGTGTGTGGGATGGGCGAGCGTGTATGTGTGTGGAATTTAGGGCTTGGCACGAATGGGGCGTGTGTGGGATAGTGTATTAAGCGGAGTCTACGGAAGTGTGAGGGAAACACGTGTCACAAGTGCCGTGGGCTTTGTTTGAGGGACCGGACCGGACACGAGATATGGGTGTGTCTCTCTTTAGGTGGATATATCATGTGACCTGCGATTCGTGCTAAAGCCGATTATAAAATCCGTTTTATTGACTGTCGCCAAAAAGAGAATATTTCCCATATTTTAGAAATATATTTTTTTAGTTTAGTATATATATTTAAATTACTTGCACCTTGCATAGATGACAAAATTTACTAGTATGCGGAGATGGCGAAATTCATTCAAATTCCAAAACTCCTTTAATTTATTTGAATTTCAAATAAATTAATAACTTAATTCATTAAATCCGAATTTAAAGTGTCTCCACTTCAAGCATTGAAATATTCTAAACTTGAATTGATAGAAATGTAAATTACTTGAAAAATTTATAACAAGTCATATGAAACTTGAATAAACATATTCAATTTCAATATAATTTGATTTTAAAAAATTAATAATTTAAACTTTATATCCGACTATTTAAATCCAATCTAATTCGATTTAACTAAAAAATGTCAACTTGCCTTGCACAATCCGAAAAAAAAAAAACTAAAAGTCAAACTAACTTAAAATCGAAATGATTTGAATTTAAAATAATTAAAACGTAAATTAATCTAAACATAAACAACTTTAAAACTTATCTCGAAATTATCTAAATCTGAAATAATTCATCCAAATCTAATTCAATTTAGATTTAAGAAATTCAACAACTTAAACTTGTAATAATCCAAATATGAATAACTTGAAATCTAAACTTCAATATTCAAATTTAAAGTGATTCAAAATGAAATGATCGGAATCCAAAAATTATCCAAATTTTTTTGTTCCAAAATGACCCAACCCGACTGCTCAATTATACCAGCATCTATTTACAGAATTTGGAAAAAGTCCTACACATTTTTAAGATCTATAACAATGAATTAGACAACATGATACTTGGAAGTTTTCTGAAATGAAACAAGTTCTCCCTGTTTGGGGTGCCAAATGTCCAGCACCCTGAAGAAAACATTCTCAAAATTTGAATTTTCTCGTATGCATTGCTCTTGGTCACTCGAGGGACCAACGGAACCTGAATTATTTGTGTAAAAACGTCTACAAAGTTTACATCGTGTATCTTTCTCCTAAGCATCAACCTGTCCATCCTTCCCCTCGGGTTTTGCAGGCTTTTCATTCGGAAACGATTGGAGATCTGGGACTGCTTCCCCTGCAATGGAGATAGCATAACTCATAAGTTTCAAGTTATTGCTACAAAGTAAGTAGTTTATACACTTGTAGAGCCAATGCACGCTCCAAACCTAGTTATAAAAGTGCCTTGCATCAAGTTGCATCAACTATGCTTTGGAGGGTCAACTCTTTTTTCAACAAGGAGGAACAAAATGAGAAAAATGAAGGTAATACTGTACCATGCATCCTTGTGACAAATCTTTCGAACTCTGCAAAGTTGTGTGTCTCCATCAGAACTGGGTTGAGTCTGAGATAGGTAAAGGCAGATAAATGGCGGCCATCTGGGTCATTCCGTGGCTTGGCATTTTCTAATATCTTATTATAGCCTTCTCTGTCATAACATGGAAGAGCATTCTCACTGGCAACCAGTATGGAAACATCCCATGCAGCATTCAGCACCTGGCAGTTAGCAAGATGGTAGAAAAATTAGATGTGGTTTGCTAGGACAACCAAGCCATACTGCAATACTATGACTTCAGACTCAGCTAACATCCACACATATGATAACCAACTGAATGGCCCTGATCCAAACATTATTGTACTCAACTGAATATAGGAGTTTGGTCAAAAGCCAAAACCACTCTAATTCATGTTTTCTCACTCCACTTTTGACATCCAAGAAAATAGATAAGCCCATTTTTTCTCTAGAACACATATATTATAGTAAAATTCTATACCCACCAAAGTTGAAAAACAGAATGAAAAACTGCTAGTACCTGCCAAACTAATCCCTCAGGGTCTGCCAGTGCCTCTGGGAAGTCCTCATGCTGATCCAAGGTGCGCAATTCAACACAGGTGAAGTTTAATGCAACCCCATGCTTTTTCAACATTGATGCAATTGGAGCATAGCCATCACGATTTGAAGGATTGTAAAACCCAGCAGTTAGCTCAGCAGCATGGCTAGCTGTTTTATACCACCAATGAATACCTGATAGCTGGAAATTAAAATCAAAGCGGAGCCAAGATTCTAAGAACAAAAGGTCATGAAGAGTTTGCTCGTACTTTTATTTCAAAACATGACATTCGAATCAGCTCCAAAGAAGAGAAATTGCTGCAGCACTGACCTTTGCAGCAATGCAAGTGCCTTCAAAGGCTAAATTGGCCAGAGCAAGCACACGATCACCATGATCAACCAAAACTTGAGAATACCAATTAAGAAAGAACCTGCCATAGTAGCTGTCATAGTCACCTCCATCACGAAAGAATCCAGTCTCATGAGGTGTGGAATTATAAGAACCAGCATTATCTGGTCCTCTGGCCCAGAAAGAGTGCCCCCTAATTTCTGCTGCTTTGCTTAGACTCTTCATCAAATATTTATCATAACACTGAACTGAAACAGGTTGCATTAATGCTTGGAAGATAAGAATATATCACATATCAAAACTACAATCAATGCTTAATCATAACTTTTTTTTTTTTGGGAATAAAAAAAATTTCACCGATACATAGTCATTTGAAATGCACCTGAAATTCACCAATACCAGGATATCTCCAACCATGCTTCGCAGGATAAGAAGGATAGCGTAGCTCCCCACAAGGACCCAGTCCAACTTCAATTTCAGATATGACTCCATCTACAAAGAACTCATCAAATTCTACACGAAAGCTCCTCATGTAGTCAAAGTAAACCTGCACTTAAACATGCAGCAAAAGAAAGAAACTTAAAAAGAGGGTATGGAAGATTTTGTCAAAAGCAAAGCATGAATATAAAGTATAGCTCAATAGTCTGAGCAAAAAAAAATTATAGCTCAATAATCATAATCAACTGTAATACCTCAACAGCAGTTCGGCCCTTTAAAACCCGCTCCTTATCAATTCCCCATGTGAGGCATTCAGGATTCCGCTTTCCTTCTCTATCTGTAAAATATATGTCAGGGTTGCTCTCCCCGATTTCTCTTATCCACTGAGGGAGTGGAATATGTACATTGTCTCCAACATTGCCTCCGCATTCATGAAATGACATTACAACCTGTTGCCATTTTAGATTAAGAAATGGGAAACATTATCCAGCATGGAATTTCAAAAGAAAAGGGAAAATAATCCCGATTAAATGATATATTGATTTCTATGTTGTTGTCAAACACAAAAATTATTTTCCCATATATGATATGAGAGCAACTTTAATCAAACAAAAGCATAACATTCATAGATAAACACCAAAGAATAAACCATCTCATCTCAGTTTTCCATCTTGCATAGACTACCGATGGTTAGAACATGTGTCACGATCAATTAAAGTCATCACAAGCTGACAGTTTAATGATAACAATGGTCTAAATAGTAACTAATCTTGTTCTAACTACATGTATATACCAAGAACAAAAGTGGAAAAGAAGAAATGGCACCCAGAGAATGAATAGTTATTGTTAAAACAAACATAGAAAACACTAATTTATATACTACAAATCACCTGTAACTTAAGCCCAAGATCTCGCACAATCTGAAAAAGCCTCTTGTAGCCACTCCAATTATACAATTGAGAAGTGTGCGCCTCAACTATTCCCCACCAGCAATCAACCATAACACCATCAACATTAACAGACCTCAAAATCCTTAACTGATCCAGAAGACCCTCTGGGTCAACCAACTCACATTTCATGTCTATAACATCCAGCTGCCATCCCCCACATTAAAAACACAAAGAATAAACTAGTTATTCTTCACTAGGAAACATTAAAAAAGAGAAAACCCTTCATAAACTAATTTTGAAACTTACTGGAAGCATAACATATACAGGGACATAAGATGTGCCAGCAAAATCACGCTCTGGTTCCATAACCTACCAAAACAAGAGCCCTTTAGTTTTAGATTCCCAGTTAGTTCTTGTTAAAACAGTAATAAATAGAAAAATTTATGAAATGCAAAATGTGTTTTTACCTGATTCTCGTCAACTTTATCTGTCGAATCACCAACGAGTGGATGATCCTCTGTTCTCTTTCCTTTATCTCTGACTATGGCTCGAAGTTGACACGATCCGGAAATGCTAGAAGAAACAAAACCTCCCTTCAACCGACAGAAGTTGCAATCCAGTGAGCTCGGAGACCTAGAATGTACTGTCGAGTAAGCTGTAAGAGAAGCACTTGGCGGCTTTAGACTATTGAATATCCGAACTGACGAAACAACCATTTTCATCTTTCCAGTAATGGCCTGAATAAAAAATGCAATTAAACACTTGCTAAGCTCTACTTTCAAATAAAATAAATGAAAACATAAGAAATTCCTTTTTAAAGCTTAATTTGCCGCACGTTTTATTTTGAAGATCCTTTCGAAGAATATGGCGACTGGTTTTTGGCCTTTTTCTCTTGTTCTGGAAAACTTTCTCGATAACCAAACGGAAATTGGGAGGGAAGAGTGAACTTCGTGTGGCGGGGAAATAAAGGACAGGAGCACTTAACGATGACGTTTTGCGGACGTTTTATGGATCCAAGACCATGAGCTCAATTTTTCGAGCCCCGGTGCAGCTTAAGATTAGTTAGTAAAGTAAAAAGTGACGGGCTTCTAGCTGAAAACACGAGAGAAATGGGACAGACCACTCTTTGCTGCACACGTGGCTAATAATATGGCTGTAACCCGTTGGTTTTCTTTGAAATAAAAATATTTAGGCTGCAAAAGGCCCTAATAATGAATGAGCAAAAGTTAATCTAAAGCCCAAGAAACAAAATTTCTTATCCAAATAGGTGAAGTCTGGGGTGCACTCATGGCCTTCACAATAGAGGCCCAAGCCCTTTGTCTTCAAGTTGGGCTTTCAATAAGTCTCACTGGAATCTCGATTTATTACTAAAAGCCTACGAATATTCGTGAATTATTTAGACTCAACCAGATGAATACTTGATATAAACATAAAGAGATTAATGGGTGAATACTGTGAGATACTCTCAATTAGTTTTAGCTCAAGGAAGAAACATATACATAAAGCATCAAGAATAGCTTTACATAACAGGAAAAGGGAAAAGGTAACTTTCTTCCATCTATAAAGTATAAATTCTATTCTTCATTTTTTTTCTTCGAGATCCGCAAATGAGATAATTGAGATGAATTTTTAAGTTTTTAAGTGTTATTATGTTCCTTTAAGAGTATTAAAGCTTGTTTTCATTGCGAATTATGAAATATATATATATATATATATATAGAGAGAGACTTTATTCAACATTTATATTGTAACATTATGAAATTACTACTTATGTTTCATCCTCTAAGAATCAGTGGATTGGGTCCAAAATGGTAAACCTAGCCCACACCAACAACATACATATGCCATCCCTAGTTTCAAGATCCAAAAGAGAGTGGCCTCCTTCATTGTTATTTCATTATTTTATTTTTATTTTTGGAATTAAAATTTGTAAAGATTTTCAAAAAAAAAAAAATATTTTTATATTTAAACTGGGTTTTAATTGAATTATTCGCTCTCTAACGCCTTTGTATTCCTTTTCTCAAATTTTTTCAAGTGTGTGTAATAATTAAAGGACTGCATGCCATACAAGTTGTACTAAATGTTTTATTTTTCCAAGTCACAAAATTAAATGAAAATTAATAAGTTTTTGAAAAGAGAGAGCTTTGGATATGCAATGATTATTGATATTGAATTATAGAATGGATGATCGTTGGTGGGATTAAATCATACAACTTGAAAATTTCGAGAAGCATATCATCATTCATTCACATGCTTTGCCTCGTGAGTTGGAAACAATAATCAAACATTTATTTTTTCCTTTTTGTTGATTCATTTGGTTTCCGACATAGGAATCCTCAATCGAACCACATGTCCGCCTCACCCTAATCATAGCTCTTCCGTACACAAATGAAAAAATTCCTTAAATTATTAAATAGTTTATTTTCTTTTGACATTTAAACAAATTTTAACATTTTTATTTTCTGTAAATAAATTTTGTAATTAATAGTGATTAATTATTAGTAATCACTTATCATTCACGTGAAACTGACATACAAAATAACATCAATATATTAATTTATCATATATTATAACGCATTAATATTTTATATATGAGATATTATGTGATTAAAATGTTAAATAATAATTCATAATTATAAATGATAATGCTAGTTAATTTAAAAAACAGCTCGTTCCAAGATAGATATCATCATGTGGAAGCAAACAGTTTGACAGCATTGTCTCATCGTAATAAATACGCTGTTACTCCATGCTGCATGCTTCAAATTTAAGGCACCGCCCTTGACTTTTGGAATGGAAACGGAAGACTTCACATGCAATCTGCAAATCATTCTTCCACCATGTTTAAACCAAATATTGCAGCAACCTCGTTTAACATGGCTTTCGAGGAATTCCTTTTCTTCGTAAGGAGATTTAAAAAGCACTTATCAAACGATATAATAAAAGAAAGATATACTCTCAGCGTTCATCAACTTTGATGCTGGGATATGATGCGATGTGCCAGTTAGCCATGGCAGATTACAGCGGGACATCCACCTTGTCAATCAAATAATATGGTTATTCTTTTTCTACAGCTTTTTGAAGTAAAAGTGAGTGAGACAATGGAATGACTCAAACACTTACTTAACATAAGGACGTGATTTTCTTTAACGAGAATCTTTGCTTTGGTGAGGTGATAGTTAATTTTTCTTGTCATGTGGGACGAAAAGGAAGCCATATTCACCCCTAAGAAAAGCCATAAAGTATCAAAATGAAGTTTGAAAGTGTGATCCATGTACAGTCATGCATGAAATTTGCCCTGATGTGATTTTTTACGAAAAGATTAAATTGTTTAAACTTTTCAAAATTTATATAAAATTTGATTATGCATGAAGTATTAGATTTATTAATTAATGCATGATTTTTTATTTAAAAAGTAAAATTTGAATTCTTTTTTTTCAATTAAAAAAAAAATCATCATCTCTTTCTTTCGAGTTGCTGAATTTTCCAACACCTACCTGTCAAGTAAGAGGCTTTTAATTTGCATGATTTTATGATTGGGTATTTTGAAAAAGAGGTGAAGTTTTTTATTTTCCCTGATGCATGGTTTTGGTTTGTTGTGCAGGCCAGAAAACTACAAATAACAAAACAAAGAGACAATATGGAATTAGGACAACAGAACGTTCAAGTTGTCCGCCATGGACATAACTCGATCAAAAGCAAGACTCCAAAGGAAACTTTGTTTTTGTTTTCAAAACATATTCGCCTACAACATAAAATATGGACAGACGCATGCAACGTGCATTATCGCATATCTCGTCTGTATTCTTGATCCTCAATATTATTGGACCCTAAAGCCAAACCTGTACAAACAATATGTACCAGGAGGCAAAAAAAGTAAGGAGAAATCATGCGTGGAAAGGGCAACTTGGTGATCTAAAATATAGTACATAAAGCAAAAAAATTATTATAAAATGCCAAGGACGAGGAAAAAGAAATGAGGCTTACAAAGCAATATCAGTGTACTGTAGATGGAAAGCTGACAAATGAGAAAATGAACATGAAGCACGAAGACACTGACCTTTCTTCTTCTCTCAGATGAGGGCCCGTTGGCCCCTCCTTCAATAATGTACCTGTCGCCTACGCATTCATCAATTCAACCAGTTCTCCCATTAAAGCCTGCAATCACCCTTTCCTCCTGTCACTCACTCGCTTTAACACCCCACCAACCATTCCTTGGTCTTCGTCTGCATTCCTTTCCCCCAAGGGTTTTACCCAATTGGTTAACTTTAAGTAC
Source organism: Theobroma cacao (assembly GCF_053813885.1). Taxonomy (NCBI): domain Eukaryota; kingdom Viridiplantae; phylum Streptophyta; class Magnoliopsida; order Malvales; family Malvaceae; genus Theobroma; species Theobroma cacao. The sequence continues at coordinate 39,973,150 of NC_142639.1, read as the reverse complement.
ATCCAATGATCGGTGATCGGTCCAATCCTGTTTACCCTGTTCCGCCATTCTTTTTTTTTTTTTTTGCTAAACATGAGATGAGAAAAGGACTTTTTTCCACTGCACCTAAAGACATTAATCATTTAATAATTGTTAGTGTAAGTGTTGCAACTGATAATGGATTACAGATGGAAATGGATCATTAAAGTTAGCATCGATACAATGTAACATCAGATCTAAAATCAATAATTCATTGATATTAGCTAAAATTTTTATGAAGTAAACATGTTTTTCTAGATCATAAAATAAAAAATCAGCCGTTTCCAAGCTGTGAGTGAAGATTTTGCCGTTACGAAGATCAAACAAGAAAAGTTACTTAGATAAAGCTGCCACTAGGTAGTCTAGGGAGTATAGACCAAACCCGGGGTCCCCCATATTTACTGTTTTTCTTTTATTATACCCTTTTTCTTGGTTTCAGCAACACGATCTTACCCTACGAATTTTGAGGTCATCGAGGTCTATTTCGTATAAACAAGTGTTATCATGGTGAAAAGAACTGATACATAAGTGTTAATTTTGTCTCTCTTCTTATCCCTTTATCCCAATAGTTCTTTTTTAGTCATGATTACTGTTTTAAACTATTGGGTTTTAATTTTATCAACAATAAATATTCGAATAATTTCTGTTTAAGTAGGACTAGTTGGCCTAGTTGCAATTTCTTTGGTTTCATGGCTGTGTAATTATCAACGGAAATAAGGAAATTACTATAATAGTTTATTTTAAGCGGTAACAGTTGGTGTTTCTTTTGTGAGACAAGATTATACACACACGTGATGCTAATATTTGAAGGATTTCTTTTTTGAGATATAAAGATAGAGTTCATGAAACTTATGCACAGTGGAATAAATGCCGGATGGAGATTCTGTTTGCATTTTTTTATTTAAAGAAAAAGTTTCATTGTTCTGTACATTATTTTCATTAAATTCAGTGGCATTCTTGGCCTTGCAACCTTCAGAAGTAAAGAGCCAACAAGATAAGCTCTATATTTGTCTGTCTTTAGTCTTGTCCTGGCTTTTTGAGTTTTGAGATCTCCTCCCTCCTGATGATATATCAAGTTAGTTAGAGAACTATGATTTGTTAACAGATGATCACTGCATTTTCTGTTTTTCCACTCTGCTGAAAGCAAAAATCTTCTTCTGGGTCAAAGCTTGGGTTAACTCTGTTGTTGATATGGGTGTTTTCCACTTTCTGTAAGTTGAATTCAGTCATATTTGTGTTGTCAATGGCTAATGTTGTTGTAAACCAGGAGGGGGTGCCAGAAAACTTAAGGAAACAGCTTGCAGTGGCTGTAAGGAGCATCCAGTGGAGCTATGCTATTTTCTGGTCGTTATCAGCTACACGACAAGGGTACTCTTAGCATTAATTTGTTCCCCACTGATCATTTCTATTCTTCAAATTTAATGTTCATGTTTCTTAATTCCCATTTTTAGGTTTAAATGTGTTTTTGGAATCCAATGCAAGTGAATGCTATCTGTCTTTAATTTTCTCAAATCGGAACTTTCCTTCTTAGTTAAACTTACCACAAATAGAACACTGGTTTTCCTTCTATAGCTGGCATAAAGAGGTACTTGTGCAGTAGAATGTAATGGAAACATGGTACCTGGAGAGATCAGATTTAGTAAGTCTCCTTTTAACTTTGAAATGATAATGACATGGCTTGATTAACAATCAATAGGGTACTTCAATGGGGTGAAGGGTACTATAATGGAGACATCAAGACTAGGAAGACTGTTCAAGTAATGGAGCTCAAAGCTGATAAAATAGGTCTACAGAGGAGTGAGCAACTGCGAGAGCTTTATGAATCTCTGCTGGAAGGTGAAATTGACCAAACTAAGAGGCCTTCTGCTGCATTATCTCCAGAGGATCTGTCTGATGCAGAGTGGTTTTACTTGGTTTGCATGTCCTTTGTATTCAATCATGGACAAGGGTAATAAGTCTCTTTCTTTAGTATCTAAACCTATTTTAGTCACCTTTTATATGTTTTGTCCCCATAATGTCTGTCTCTTATTGATATTTTAAGTATGTTCAAAGTTTTCTTAGTGTTTCCTTATAAGACTTTAATCATTCTTCTTTGACATTGTGCATAGCTTGCCAGGAAGAGCATTTGCAAATGGTGAAACCATATGGTTATGTAATGCTCAATATGCAGATAGTAAAATATTCTCCCGCTCTTTGCTTGCAAAGGTTGGTTTTCGTTTGGCTTGAGTGTTGTCATGCGATTTTAAAATGGTACAACATCCCAATTGCATTACAAGAAACCACTTGACTGACATTATTTACCTGTGAACTTGTTTTCCATGACTGGATGTCCATAATTGCCCACAGAGTGCATCTATTCAGGTAAAATGATCCCTCCTTGTACAAAGTAAAAATCTTGTCATTTTTTTTTTGAAAAGCAGTAAAATTCTGCTCATAAAATGTGCCTTCTGATCATTACATGCAGATGTGTTATCAGAACAATCTGCAGGCTATGATCCCATCTTACCTTGACTTTAATGTTTGTATTGTCTATTTCTTTGGCTCTGCAGACTGTGGTTTGTTTCCCCTACCTTGGAGGTGTTATTGAGCTGGGTGTAACTGAACTGGTAATTTCCTTTTTTATGGACCTAGGCTGGAGTTTTTCAGTTCATCATATGAAGATAAATGTAGCCATAAAACTTATCAAGGAATTAAGTAATTATAATAATTTTTTTTTTCTGAATACTCTTAACTCCTAAGGTTCCGGAGGACCCAAGTCTCCTTCAGCACATTAAAGCTTCCTTGCTGGACTTCTCAAAGCCTGTTTGCTCTGAGAAATCTTCCTCTGCTCCTCATAATGCAGATGATGACAGAGATCCTGCATGTGTCAGGGTCGACCATGAGATAGTGGATTTGTTGGACTTAGAAAACCTCTATTCCCCTACAGAAGAAATCAAATTTGATCAGGAGAAGTTTAATGAATTACATGAAAATATCAATGAAAATTTCAACGTCAGTTCCCCTGATGAGTGTTCGAATGGATGTGAACAAAATCATCAGATGGAAGACTCATTCATGCTTGAAGATGTGAATGGTGTTGCTTCTCAAGTTCAAAGTTGGCATTTCATGGATGATGACTTTAGCAATGGTGTTCAAATTTCCATTAACTCAAGTGACTGTGTATCTGAAGCTTTTGCAAATCAAGAAAAAGCTGCTATCTCTTCTCCCAAGCAGGGAAGTGTAAGCCATTCTCATTTTAAAGAACTCCAAGAAGGCAATCACACAAAACTAAGCTCTTTGGATCTTGGAGTTCGTGATGACTTGCACTACAGAAGAACTCTTTCTGCTATACTGGGAACTTCAAATTGGTTGATTGAAAGCCAAGGTTTTCATACTTCTGGCTATAAATCTAGTTTTATTAGTTGGAGGAAAGGAGAAAAGGCAAATTTTCATAGACCAAGGGTACATCAGAACATATTTAAAAAGATTCTATTTGCAGTTCCTCTAATGCATAGCGGCAGTTCTCTTATGTCTCAGAAGGAAAATGGTGGAAAACATTGCCTTGGGAAATTGGAAAATGATGATGATGAAAAAGGATATCTTTTACCAGAAAAAAGAAGAGAGGAAGAGAAGTTTCTGGTCCTCAGGTCAATGGTTCCTTCTATTAGTGAGGTTGGTCGACATTCATCTGCACTATCTCATCTAGAAATCAACTGTGGCATAAACTTCATACTTTGTTTATATATGCACTTACATATTCCCATTATGCAGATTTTCTCCGCAGTTCTTTGTGTAAAACGTTCATTATAAGTGTAAACGTCAGAAGCAATTTAGCTTCTGATCAGCTTTGGATAAGTTGCAATGTTTTATCAGGCTAGTTTCTTTTGAAATTTTAACTCTATTAATTTGTTGTGTGTTAACAAACTAGATAGTGTTTTTGCAGATTGACAAAGCATCAATTCTTAAGGATACAATCAAGTACTTGAAAGAGCTAGAAGCAAGAGTAGATGAGTTGGAATCTAGCATGGACTCAGTGGACTTTGAGGCAAGACCTAGAAGGAATTGCCTGGATGCAATGAAGCAGGCATCAGATAATCATGAAAACAGAAAGGTTGAAAATGTCAAGAAGTCTTGGATAAACAAGAGGAAGGCCTGTGACATTGATGAAAGCCACGAAACCGGCTCAGAACAAAGCAGGGTTATTCCAAAAGATGGCCTTACATCAGATGTGAAAGTAAGCATAAAGGAACTGGAAGTCATAATTGAAATAAGATGTCCTTCCAGGGAATTCTTGTTGCTGGATATCATGGATGCTATAAACAACCTACACTTGGATGCCCACACTGTTCAATCATCTACTCTCGAAGGTGTTGTCATAGTAACCATGAAATCTAAGGTTCGTATGCTTAGGCTCATTCTAACAGATTCCTCTGTTCTTTATTTTTCCATCCTCATGAGTAACAAAAATTGAATCCCGAGTCCCAACCTGTTTCATTGTCGTAATTTTCTTTTGTTTTTACCAGTTCCGAGGAGCAGCAATTGCACCTGCAGGGATGATCAAACAAGCACTACAAAGAGTTGCAACCAGGTGATGAGAAGCCACATCAGAAGTAATCATCAACAAGTATTTGTAGGATTTCTCGATTTAGTAGGCTGACTTTCTCGGTGTAGTAAAGGAAGAGGAACTGATATTCTTCCTAACAAGCATTTCTTATCAACCGTTGCAACCTTCCCTCCTAGCTAATAGGCTCAAGTAGGAACTTGCCTAGTGGTAAAGAAGGCCAAAGCCTTCAATATATTTCACCTACTACCAGTTTAAAACCTTTTAGGTTTGAATCTCAGTTGACAAATTACTTTATTTTATGATGCAATTTCTAATTCATGTATGAATATTCTAGATAACATAACCAAACGTCAACTTGAAAATCTCATAATTCACATTGTATACATATACAACATGAAAAAATTGGAAAAACAAATTATACAAATGTTATTAAATTTTCACTGAAAAAAAAAATCAAATTCAAGCTAATACCTAAAAAATAGAAAAAAAAAAGAAGAAAAAAATGTACAATTGATTTTGTACAAATATTATAGTCGGTAAATGAACATTCCTTTAATTGCTTTTTATTTTTAATATAGAAAAATTTCGTCGATGCAATAACTAATATAAAATATTATTATTGGATGAAAATAAGAATGATAAGTTCAACTAATAAAAAGAATTTAGAGTTTCCTTTATAATTATAATAAGAATAAATTTAATGGAAGGATTAAGAAAAGATGAAACAAAAGTTAAAAGAAGAAAGAAAAAAGAACGCGGAGGAAAAATTCTTTTATAGAAATAATTAATTTGAATGATGATACAAAAAAATTTGATGCAAAACTATCCTTCCAAGACCAAAATTCAAATTAGTAATTAGGTTTAAAGCAATTGATGAATTTAAAAAGGCATTTAATATTTATTAAAATGAAATTTGGAGCCAACAAGCAAGTCAATTGCAGTCTGCTAAGACCTGGGCCTGTGGGCTTTGTTTTTTTTTAAGTTAATTCATGGATAACAAAAGTTAAGTAGAAAGTTTGGCTTAGCCCAAGCAAATCATAGTCTCCATGGCTGTAATCAGTAAGCCCAAATTCCTAGTCCATTGTTGAATTTAATCCCCCGACGCCGTCGTTTCACTTTGAACGCCTCCGTTTGGCGCTCTGATCGTTTATGGTATTTATGTTTTACTCGTCTCCTAATGCACAGGCAGAAGCTATTCGCAGAAATTACCCATAGAACTAGAAACTCTCCTACGAGAATCTCCGTAGCTTTGTCTCGCTACTCCACTTTATGCTATAGAAATCCAAATCACGACGGCCCAGTCGATCCTTATGCTGATAAAGATCATGTAATATCATGGACATCCGTGTTATCCAAGTTGGTAAGGCAAGGCCAGCCAGAGGAAGCCATTGGCTTGTTCAAGACAATGTTAATGAGTAATCAAAGGCCAAATTATGTTACAATTTTAAGCTTAGTAAAAGCCTTTGATACTTTAGATTGGGAGGCATTGAGAATGATGGTTCATGGGTTGGTGATCAAAATGGGGTTTGAATCAGAACCCTCAGTTTTAACTGCTCTTATTGGGTCTTATTCCGTTTATGGTATGGGAATTTGTTGGAGTTTGTTTAATCAAATACCCAATAAAGATGTTGTTTTACGGAGTGCTATGGTTTCTGCATGTGTTAAGAATGGGGACTATGTGGAGGCTCTTGAGTTGTTTAGAAGAATGCAGTTTCTTGGGTTGAAAGCTAATCATGTAAGTATTGTCAGCATCTTGCCTGCTTGTGCTAATCTTGGCGCTCTTCAGCTAGGTAGAGAAATACATGGTTTTATTATAAGAAGAATGATTTGTTATGTCAATACTGTTCAGAATTCATTGGTTGATATGTATGCAAAATGTAGGAGTCTTCAGACAGCAATCCGTGTTTTTAATGGGATGTTGAAGAAGGACTTGGTTTCTTGGAGGACTTTGATCCGTGGTTATGTTGAGAATGAATGTGGAATAAAAGCATTGGATGCTTTTTCAAAGATGCAGCGGTTGTCTTTCTTCGCTCTGGATGAATTTGTTGTCCGGGATATGATTATGGCAGTGCTACAATCTGGAGAGAGTAAAATTGGATCAGCATTTCATTGCTACATTCTGAAAACCGGGTTCTTGGCTTTTGTTTCCATTGCAACTGCACTGTTGCAGATGTATGCTAAGTTTAGCATGGTGGCTTCAGCTAGGAATGTATTTGATCACATCAGTAATAAAGATGTCATTGCTTGGAATGCGATGATCTCAGCTTATGCTCAAACCGGGCTGCCTTTTAATGCCATCAATACATTTAGACAGATGTTATTGATGAATGAGAAACCTAGTGAGTTCTCTTTAGTTAGTCTATTACAAATCTGTTCTCTGATGGCATCTCAAGAAGTATCTGATAAAGTTGGTGAAACCATCCATGCTTTTGTGGCAAAAGTTGGTTACTCGAGGAATGTGTATTTGTCCTCAGCTTTGATAGATTTCTACTGCAGATTTGGAAGGGTTAAGCAAGGAAAGGCTCTTTTTGATGAAGTTCCTACCAAAGATCTTATTTGTTGGAGTTCAATGATTAATGGGTATGTACTGAATGGTTATGGAATTGAGGCTCTTGAGACATTTGCAAACATGTTGGATTGTGGGATAAAGCCCAATGACATTATTTTTCTTTCTGTTTTATCTGCTTGTAGTCACTGTGGGCTTAAAAATGAGGGTTGGAACTGGTTTTGTTCTATGAAAGAGAAGTATGGAATTACTCCAAAACTTGCACATTATGCATGTATGGTGGATTTGCTCAGTCGCCAGGGTCATATTGAACAAGCTCTACACTTTGTGAAGAAAATGCCAATGGAGCCAGATAAGAGAATCTGGGGCGCTCTTCTTGCTGGTTGTAGAGTCTCGCCTGGTCCAATTAAGATTGTAGAGTTTGTTGTTGAACGGCTTTCCACCTTGGACCCACAAAATAGTACTCATTATTACATGATTTTGTCTGACCTATATGCTGAGGAGGGTAGAGGGGAAGATGCCAAGAGGCTGAGAAGATTGGTCGATGAGAATGCCTAGAGGGGAAAAGAAAAGTTGGATACCACGGTAGTCAATGCAACTACTCTCCTCTACGTACTTTCAATTGATTTTATAACAAGTAGGTAACCAATTGATTTCCTGTCTCTGTCTGTAATTCATTTTGTCGCATGTTGAAAATATATTCTAAAAATTTGTAGCTAGTAAACCTTGAGAGCTTTTTTTGATGGAATCTGAGATCTTTCTTGTATACAGCTAAAATTGTTTACCTTCTCATTTCATTTTGTGTTCTGAAAATCATAATTGGGACTAAAATAATGTTCATGTTCTGAATCTGATACTGAGTTTAAGCAAGAAAACATTAGCAAGATATAACGAGAGTGTTCAATTGTGCATTCTTGAGAGAAAACATGCTTTCTGATCTGCTTCTGTTTAAGCTTGTTCTTTTATAAGAAGCCTTGATCTAAGAGACCAAGCAAGAGCTACTTGGATATGGAAAAATACAATTGATGGCTCTATCAAACTGAATCACTCTCAGTATACAAAGCATTTCCTATATTAAAATTAGATTTTCATAAAAACGAGAGAGGAATTTGTAACAGAAAAAATGGATTCTGCTTGGGAGTTTGAAGTGAAATTATGGCTTGAAATATCTTCCAATTGACAAATTAAAATTGGAGTAAATGTTACATTAAATGGACTTTTAAAACTGACTGCATTAACTTTCCCAGCTTAAGCACACCATAAATCGTTCTTACTAACCACACTCTGTTCCAGTCTTGTCCCCTTTCTTAAACACATAAACACCAAGACAACCTAAGTTTATACCCGTTTGTCTGCAGACAATTTCAAACATGAAAGAAGGAATACTTGAAGTTCTTCTTGTAAATGCTGAAGACATTAGGCACACTAATCTTATTGGTATCTCTTTCTCCTAGCTAAAAATTATAAATATGTCCTGTGCTTTTTTCTCTTTTTGTTGTTGTCGTTGTTGTTTTTGACAAATTTAAAGTAACAATTTGGTTTTGATAATTTGGCCATAGGAACACCAGCCTACTATGTTATATTACAATGTGGAACTCAAGAATACAGGAGCAAAGTGTCACCAGGTTCATTTCTAGTCAATTGATGCTCTGCAATTACTAATGGTTTTCTTTTGGACTGTCTTGAACCATGATGATTGTGTTTTTTGATGCAGGTAAACATGAAAAAGTATTGTGGAATGAGAAATTCAAGTTCGAATTTCCACAATCCGAATGGGAAAACTTGACTCATATTACCTTTAGAATCATGGACAAGGAATTCTTCACAGACAATGGATTTGTTGGTAAAACCATGTAATGTATTTTGCTTCTTTCTCCCTGATATGCTTTTTACTCCATTCTCATTGCCCTGATACCTAAATCAGCATTTAAATCAGCAGGAGAAACTAGTAATATATTTTACCTCACTTCTTCTAAATTTGACAACTAACCTTCCCCACCCTTTTCCTAGAATTTCTTCTACCATGGAAAGTGTAGATAGGACTGGTAGGAAAGTGATAGAATGACAAAAACATGATCTCATAATGACTAGCAGATAGTGAAATGTTGCTATGATTTAATTTTCCCTTCGAGACATTAAAAGCAATTCAACAATTAACACAGACAACCAATATAAAAGCTGAAGTGAGTTGTTTAATTACCATTTTTTTTTTGTAGAATTCACCTTGGTGGAATAATTGCTGAGGGGACAGACAGAGAATTTATTGAACTGAGACCAGCTCCTTACAATGTAGTGCTTGAAGATGACACTTACAAAGGACAGATAAAGATTGGGTTTAAATTCATTGCTCATGTGAGTATGTATAGACACCCAAAGTTCTATTATTGATTCTTGATATCAATTAGCTTGCTAAGAAGCCTAAACTCATGTTCCTTTTGCAGAAAGAGATGCAAGAATTTGCTCTGCTGCCTAATGAACCTAGACGATCATTTTGTAGCTCCATTAGGAATCTATGGAAATTTCCATGGTGGAAATTTTTATTTCTTTATGTACAGAGGAAATCCAAAAATGAGCACAAGGATAATTAAGAGGAATACAAGTGATTGGTATGTGGTTTAATGTAAGAATGTGAACCATGGTCTGAAAATCTATGATAATATGATCAGATTTTACACTTTTTAGAGGAATAACTTGTCTTATTTTAGTGTTCAATAACATAGAAACAGGGCTTGACACCATTTTGCAGAGGTTCACGCATTTCATTAAAAAAGAAAAGGAAAGAGATAGAGAGAGAGAGAGACCATTTGACCTTTCCAATCTAACTCCCAATTAGACCTAACAAGGCAATAGGCTTCAAAGAAATGGAAAGCACGTCTATCTCACGAATCTTCCACCAAACTAAACTGAATTTGTTTTCTTCCTCTTTCAACCCATTGATTTTCCCAATAAGTTTGACTCACCAAAAGTTGAAAACCCATGAATTATTCTTCCCACCAAGGCTTTTAACAAGATGTTGCATGCCTTCCAAGCTAACCTCCGACCAAGCCAACCACCGGGTCCCTATCAAATTTCCAAAACATGCAGGCGAAATCCCCCCATGTTCTATTTCTATACTGCTACCACTACTTTTTCTATGAAACCAACTTGGCAGTAAAAGTAGAATAAACTTGGTATTGAAATTAGGGGCAATGGGGATGGCAGTGGGGGTGTTTGTCATCTTTTCCTATCAAGTAGACTCACGGGTACCTACGACCCACTTGAGTTATAAAGACAAATTAATTGAGTAAAATGATGGGAGGAAGCCTGAATTTGCCTACTTTTAAACTCTGACAGCATCTTCCTAACTTGTTATTCTTCACATGCCATGAACTTACATCATAAGAAAGTATGTATCTATGGCTAAATGAAAATTTTTGCTGTGCTTTGAACCAAACACATTATTTAATTGGGAATCGTTTCAACATATTTAATTGGTCTTCAAGATAAGATAAAATAAAGTTGCTGTTATATATCATTCAATCATAACGTGCTAAATCAGCTCATTTTGGGGCAATTTATATTAATTTCGATAATGAACTCTGACAGGGTAACTGTTCCATGTAAAATATTTCTCACGTATTTGCAATCATATAATATGAAGCCACCAGGCCTTCATAAATATTCATGTACAACTAAGCCACACTCTGCATGTTCTCTATCAGCAAGCCAATACTCGTTCAACCGAAGAAAGCCAAAACTTTTGGCAACTTTTCGAATCAAAACCCAATCTTTCTTTTCTTCTGTTCATTTGCTTGATACCACCGATTCCGATACTGGGTCTTTCTTGTTTTGATCGGAAAAGAGAAGGACCCTGCAATTGGACGGTCGAGATTCCTCGATCATGGCAAGTTGGTGACATGGATATGCCAAAAGAAAGTGTTTCTTTTGGAAAGAAAAGGTTAGAGAAGGGGAGAAAGAAGTGCTTGGGAGGGAACTGTTTCAAACAGTCCCCAGACTGCTAAGCTTTCTTCGACGGTTTCGAATTCAAAATTCTATATTTGACAACCTCTAAAGGTAACTTACGAAAGATTGTTAAGAGAGAGCGTTGCTTTATTATCAACCGTTGGCTTTATATTTTTCAAATTTTAGTTGTTTCATCTCTCTACAATTTACAAGTATTACTTTAAACATAAACTTTATTGCATGTTTACAGTGAATTATGTAAAGAATCTGATAACAAAAACGACCTGTGAGTAAACATCTTTTGCTTTTTGGTTGCTGCAAGAAAGATGGGTCATTCTTTTTTCTTTTCTTTTTCTTCTGTCCAATGTAAATAATACAGTTTAATTCAATTCTTTTGCCGGGTCCATGTTTTGGACCGTGAGTCTTAAAAAGTCCCATCGGTCCAGTTTGTTTTGATCATGATTCAAAAAGTCCTCAAATCTTGAGACCCACTAACCAAATTTCATGATTATTTGCAGAGTTGAGTTGTAACAAGGCTCAAATGGACAGCATGTCAAATTCTGATGAAAATTATGATCTGGGATATCAGCCTTCTCCTTCTTCTATTGATCAAAATGATCAATCAACTACAGGAACTCCAGGGCACTCACCGCTGAGTGGTGATTCTTTCGTGTATTGTCGGACTTATTCTGAGACCTCTGCATTTTCAGACCCTGTTGATAATCACAGTTGTTGTAGTGAAGCTTCACCTTCTCACTGGCCACCCACAAGATCCGGGGCTCAGAATCAAGCTGTTCTTAGCAGGCTTGGAACGAAGCAGCGAAAAAGTAATGCGGATGACAAGCTTGATGATCAGGATTCATTGGATTTAGGTAAAATATTGGGCAGAGTTATGTCTTTCCATGCGAAACTATGTTGGTTTTTTTTTTCCGAGCTAATTGGTGTAACATTATGTTGACAGAGCTTGATATGATGAAGGAAAGATTTGCAAAACTTTTACTTGGAGAAGACATGTCAGGAAGTGGGAAAGGGGTCTGCACTGCGGTTACAATCTCGAATGCCATAACCAATCTCTATGGTACATGTTTCCGGACAGCTGCAGACTTTGTTTTTAGTTGTCTTTCAATTCTATGAAATTGCTTACTTCTGTTAATTTCTGCAGCAACTGTCTTTGGGCAAAATTTGAGGTTGGAGCCTTTGAACCCCGAAAAAAAGGCACTGTGGAAAAGAGAAATGGACTGTCTTTTATCTGTCTGCGATTACATTGTGGAATTTTCTTCCAAATCACAGAATTTGTGTAATGGAACAGCTGTTGAGGTAAGATTTCACAATCCATAACCAATTTTTTTTGCTTAATGGGGGTTCGTCATCTTTGCCTGGTTTAACATGATGCTTTTGACTTTTTAGATAATGGAGAGCAGACAAAGATCAGATATTTATATCAATCTTCCTGCACTGAGAAAGTTGGATGCAATGCTCATTGTAAGACAAGCTCCACGTGAGAAAACTCACAATCTTTTCTAGTTGAAAAGGCTTATCTCATAGCTCACATCCTTTGACAGGAAATACTGGATAGCTTCCAGGACAGAGAATTCTGGTATGCAGAGCAAGGGAGCATGTCCTCGAATTCGACTCGTACTGGCTCCTTTCGAAGGGTTGTTCAGAGAAATGATGAGAAATGGTGGGTTCCAGTGCCATGCGTTCCTCCAACTGGTCTCTCCGAGAAAGCAAGGAAGTGCTTGCGACACAAACGTGACTGTGCTAATCAAATTCACAAGGCAGCTATGGCTATCAACAGTGGTGTTCTTGCTGAGATGGAGATTCCAGACTCATACATGGCATCCCTTCCAAAGGTTAGTCCTTTGCTGCACAAACTTTCTGGTTCAAGTCATTTGGAGCAGGCATTGCTAAAACTATAAAATTTGGGAGTTAATTAAATCAGTGAATCATATGAGAATAACTATAGCAAATTCAATTGAATAAGATCACTTGAGATGAAACTGGTCCCAGGGACAATAACTCCAAAGAATCGTAGCGGTAGGAAAGTCTACAAAACAAACAAACACGGTTACAAACTGTGCAAAATGTCCCAAGTATTATACTATGGGTATGAAGGCTAGATAGTACGATAGGAATCTGCTGACAGTAGCTACAGTTACCACAAATTTCTTATTTCTGACTCTATTTTCTATCTGGAAACTCCTCTTATCTACAGAGCGGAAGAGCCAGTATTGGAGACCCAATTTACCGCTTCATGTACACGACAGAAAAATTCTCCCCTGACTACCTGCTTGATTGTCTCAATATAGCATCCGAACATGAGGCACTTGAGCTTGCAGACCGCGTTGAAGCATCAATGTATACATGGAGACGTAAAGCATGCATGAGCCACTCAAAATCATCATGGGGAATGGTAAAGGACCTCATGTCTGATGTTGATCGAAGTGACAAGAATCATATATTGGCTGAAAGAGCAGAGAGCTTGTTATTTGCCTTGAAGCAGAGGTATCCTGAACTTGCACAGACGTCATTGGACACATGCAAGATTCAATACAATCGGGTAGGTGAAGTTCGGACCTTGTCTGAAATACTTTCTTCCATAAATTGCCAAGTCTTTTGACCACTATGGGAAGAACTAATGGAAAATTCTATCTTGCAGGATGTGGGGCAAGCAATCCTGGAGAGCTACTCGAGAGTTTTAGAAGGTCTTGCTTTTAACATTGTTGCTTGGGTTGAAGATGTCCTTTTTGTAGACAGAACAATAAGAAACCAAGAGTAAGCTAAATGGCAAGCAGGAAAACTATCAAAGAGGGCTAGCTCAACCCCAAAGTCATCTCTGGCTGTTCATTCGTTCAACAATTTTTGCTGAATCCATTTTGCAAGAGGCCAAGAACATAATCTGGTTGAGAAACCTGGCAATTTTTATTTATAGTTTCATGCATATTGTAATTGCTGTTACATGGGAACCAATTTGTACATTAGCATCAATTCAAGGAAATCATACAATTCTATCCCCCCACCATTTCTTTTCATTGGGTTCCTATTCATGAATAAAAAAAAAAAAAAAGTCTTCAACTGCAATCTTCGACAACCTTTGAAAAGACAAACTCTGAAATAAAATTTTCCCAATTTTGTACACCAACACTACAACTGTTTACACTTTGGAGAAGAAGAATGGGATTCCCACTAATCCATTCAAACATCAGTCAACAAACCACTCCGTAGTCTTAAAGACTTCAAGGGTTTTTTTGGAGAAGAAGATGATCTGAAAGCTTCAACCTTAGCCTTGCATTTGGTGTTGTCTCCTTTGTTCTCCTCCAGACACTTCTCTAAGGCCTCAGCTTTGCCTTGAACCAAAGTCTTCTTCTCTGTCTCATCAATACCACCACCAACAGCGCCATTCACCTCCTTCTCTTGATCCATTGTATCAACAAAAACCACAAGATTCGGAAGCCTGTATCAAATTTTTTAACAGATGAATTGTTACTAAAATTGCTCTAAAAACAAGAAAGATAAAATTCAAAAAATTCAGACAAACATACAAATTTATCTGATTTGACCTCTTACCTAGGCCCACTGTTCTTCCACTACTGAAAAATTAAAATACAATTAATGGACCTCTTAATTTTCCAAGTCAATCTAAGATCCCTTATACATCCTCAACAGCCTTCTAAGAAGGCTCATCCTAAGAGCAAAAGACAGAGTTACAAACTAGGGTTCCCAGTGCACTACTTACTTTTGTAAAACGTAGAAACTATAAAAGTTCAAAGTAAAATGGGATTAGAATGGAACAAGAAGTTTAAATCCATACAACTCAATATTGTAAAGAAACAAGAATTCTAGTCAAATAAGATTTAAAAATATAATAGAACAGACAACTATGATCAAATAGGGAAGAAAAAGAAACAAAAAACCCCTCACAAAAATTATGGGCTTCATATCCATTGTTTCATTAGTTTCAGCTATTGAAAGATGATAGAAAAAATTATTTCAAGGGAAAAAAAATGAAAAGAAGAAATAGTTACAGAGAGATGAAAACATATTCTCACCTGATCTTAATCTAAAAACAACAAGAATTATTAAACCTGGAAGAAGAATTCAAGATAAAATGATTTTCCTACCACCTTTCTCTGAAACCCAACAGAACAAGACTGTTCTATATCAATTTATAAAAGGTCCACCATAACCAAAAAGGAAACGAAGAAAAGAAAAGGGTGCAGAATTTTTAAGCTGATGAACTTACTCAGAGAAAACTAAAGGATGAAGTGGAGTAGCAGAGGGAGAGAGTAGGAGAATAATTTTTCTTAACAAAGGAAAGATGAGCAAGAAATAGCCAGAGTCACCAGTCACACGGAGAAAGCTTTTTCCATGTTTTTCTACAAAGACTAAGACTCGCACTCGCATTCATATACTATAGAGTTATGTAGTTTCCTTGCAAGACTTTTCTGATTTCTCGGCCGTCCACTGTTTTAAATGTATTCAGTGATGGACGGCTAGAGATGCAAGATTAATGAAAATCAAATACACTTGGCCGTAAATGTCTCATAGGGAGAGTTGACCTCTTCAAGGGAGGTAGAGAGTCCTTGTCCGCTGTCGCTTTCTATAACGTGCAACTTCATAATCTTTACCTTATGGCATAAGAATAATCGTTTCGTTACTGTTTCGATCTAAAAGCTTAAGCTCTTAGTGATAATCAAAGAGTAATTCTAAGAGATTCAAACCATCAGCACTATTAACCATTAATTTGGATGAAATTATTCATAAAGACTCAATTGTATACATCATAATACATGTATCAAATTAATCAGATTTTGACTAAAAAAGTTAAGTTGGACAAAACATTATAATATAAAGACTTCCTAACTACTTTGACCATTGATTTTTCATGTTTAATTTCAAGATTAAAGGTGTCAAACATGAGTTTCTAATTTGTTTATAATCAATTACAATGTAACAAGAATTTTTTTAACTTATCATGATTAGATTAATTTATTCTTTATAAAAAAAATCATGTTAAATAATAATTAAATCCAATAAGACGACGTTTGGCAATTTGTTTCCAAGTATTTGATTGTCATTCTCAATGTTTCCGCCTATTCTCATATTGCTTTTATAAAATACTTTACTTTATTTCAATTGATGAGTTTTGCTATATATAATTTAATTGCATTATAAAGTATACTACTATATATAACTTTGTTATACAAAGTTGCCATCCCAAATTTTTTTTTCTTGCCCATCTTTGTCAAAATATTTTATAATAAAATAAATTCACAAAATACATGTATATAAATTAAAGAATATATAAACATGCATAAAAATATATAAATACTAAATAATAATTATTTTAAAATAATATAAAATGTTGAAAAAATAGCCAAAATCGAACATGTGCCATCCAATGTGTGTTTTTAGCATTTTTTTTTTTTGCATATTTTTAACACATTTTTAACATGTTTTTAGTACATTTTTAACAGGTTTTTTGCACGTTTAAGGACAGTATATACTCTCTAGGTCTGTTTCGAAATATTTTTTAGATTTTTTATTTTTTTCTCGTTTTTAATGCAATTAAACTTATCAAAACTAAATTAGATTTTGATTTTACAAAATTCATACTTCAAAACTAAAATGACTAATTAATAATAGTCCACGTAACAAAAAATTCCAACATATTATTGTTTTTTTATAGTATACGTTATCATAATTTTCAACAGCAAACGAATTTTGGAAATATGTTTAATAAAGATTTAAAAGAATAGTTTTTTTGTGGTTTTATTTTTTCCTCTTTTTTCTTTATGATTCTAGGTATGGAACATTTCTTTCGAAAATTATTTAGTTCAAAATTAAACTATATGTTGCTTTAAATAAAGTCAAATATTCAAGCATTTCCCATCTTAGCCTTAGGGTAAATACATCGATCCATGAAAAATGAAGAAGTTGAAATTGCTACGGTCATTAATAATGTGCCAACTATTGCAATTCTACAACTCAAGAGCAACAAAACGTCTTCACCATATCTTCAAGATTAAAAAGTTAGAATAATGTTCTGAACATATTAATCATCTAATTTCGTTTGTGCCTATATCTATTACATAAGCTTCAAGTAGTGGTGAAAGCTTTTTAAAAAAGCAACGCAAAAAAAAGAAGAAGAAAAGGGCTAAATTGCACTATGATACTAAGTATTCGTTTGTTATTCTCAATGTTTCGACTTATTCCCATATTGTCTTTAAAAAGATTTTATTGTATGTCAGTTGATGAGTTTTGATATATATAATTTAATTTGCATTATCATTTAGATGAAAGACTTTACTATATATAATTTTGTTACACAAAGTTGCTATGCCCAAATTTTTTTTTTCTCTTAGTCATCTTTGCCAAAATATTTTATAATAAAATAATTTTACATAATACATGCATATAAATTAAAGAAAATATATAAACATGAATAAAAAGATTAAATATTAAATAATAATAATTTTAAAATCATAAAATTTAAAAAAAAAATACTCAAAATGGAGTGAAATTAGATGCTAATTTTACAAAACCAATGCATCAAAACACTCCAAAAACCTAGATAATTAATTTTGAAAACCACGTTTTAAGTTTCTTCAAAATCTGTTACAAAACACATATTTTATTTAATTTAACTTTAGATATCAATTCTATAACACATGTTAGTTAATTTTAAGAGAACAATTTTGCGTTTTATGTTCAAATCTGATATATATATATTCAGGGATGGAGGGCTAGAGATGCAAGAAAAACGAAAATCAAATACACTTGGCCGTAAAAGCTTAAGCTATCAGAGACAATCAAAGAGTAATTCTTCTTCAACCATAAATGAAGAGGATGCTATAGCATTCAGAGATTGAAACCTACTACTAATATAAGGTTAAGAGTGAGGTAAGTAGCCAATTGGATTCTTGGAATACATTGGTGTCCGTCTGTGAGGGAAGAATTTCATTTTGGACCATTGGATTAAGGCCTATTAATTTACTCTTAAGATCAATCAAGTTTTCCTTGCCTAGGTTTCAGAGTTTGAGATAAGATTAACTTGGAACAGCTGAGATGTGCTCCATATTCTTTGAAAAAGACCCAAAAACATTACTAACTCATGAATGTTGGCTCATATCCTCACAAGTCAACTACCTTGAGCTAGAACCAAAACTAAAGAGAAGCATAGGATTTAAAGTTAATCTACAAAACCATCTATCTTCAGACTTTTATTTGCATAAACAGGAACATCTAACTGCTAACATTGCATCATTGCCCAGCAGCTACCACAGGAATTAAAGTTGAAACAACCAGAAGTCTTACATCTGTTAAAATCAAGAAAAATGCAATTGTATTGGTACAAATACCCATAACTGATACATATGACAAATTCTAAGTAGGGTGGTCCTGTGACCAACCATTCATCAGTTGTAGATTATGCCTTATCCAACAAAGACGCCATCTTGATATAAAAAAAAGTCTGGAAAGTAAATTTAAGTATGCAGAAGCTGATGTTTTAAGAATTATCGAAACATTTCTTCAACCTCCATCTCATATAAATTACAGAAGTGAATAACTCAATGCCACTCCACCTTAGGAAATTTTAATCTTCATACATGTACATATATATGCAAGAATTAAATTACGCATGCATGACCCCGACATAAGCATTCAATGTATTTCTAAAAATAAGTGTTTGTGAGAGAGAGAGAGAGAGGGTGACGTGGAGGCAAAAGATTGATTAGCAATGGAACAGCTACATATCATTCTTGAGATATTTTACTTGATCAATTGGTAAACTGAAACAATTATCTCTATATATACAACAAAGCCTCTGGAACCGTACCTGTGACTATACGGCCCAGGTAGTGGAGGGCATTAAAACGTTAGTAGTTGTACAGGTTCTGCAAGCTGAATAGATGGCCTACATGAGCACATCTTTTTCTACAAGGACTGCAGCATGCGCAGCACACCTCCCTAACCCCTCACCCTCCCGATGTGAGAAAATGCCCCTCCCAACAATTCTCCCTCCACTATTAAACATGGGAGGGGCAAGAGATGTGACCTTGATGCCAATTATGCACAACAAATGACACATTAAATTTCCTGTTGTGGGGGGTTTGCTAACCTTGTACCAAATCAAAAATGAAGTCAAACCTACAATCAGCTATCATCATCCACAGCCCCGATATACGTGAGATCTGTCCGTCTCACCCTTACAGCCCCCTTAAGCCAACTAGAAGCTCGAAGATTAGCATGGTCACTGCTGCCAATGACAACAGTGCTATTTGAAGATGGACCTGATCCTGCTCCATCTTCCAAAAGTGTCCATGGGTCAATTTCCATATCATATTCCTGAAGTAATGGCATTGACTTTGACTTTCCCAGGATATTATTTGCATTTCGTGCCAATGGAACCTGTCTTTGAGGTGCGTTCAAATTTCCAACGTAACATCCAGAGACAAAGATGCTGGGCTGAAGCAAACTAAGAGCACCAATTGGGACAGAAGGTGGGTGGCAGGAGATCAAATTGCGAAAAGAAGGAAATAATATTGGCATTGCTGCTTGGATACGCCATCTAATCATCTCAGGCAATTGCATAGAATCCAATTCATTCTGCACCCACAGGAAAAACAGTAGCAGAGGTGAATTTAAATAATAACTTCTACACATACAGCAAGAATTCTTAAAAACTTTATATTCATGAGAAGGACTAAATCATTTCATAAGAGCAATTAAAATCACTTGCATTCTACATTGACAGAAAGGACATCTCAAGAGCTCATAACTTGCGGAATGAATAATTCACAATACTTGTAATGATAAAATCATAAACCACAACTAGAAACACCCATTTTGGGAGGGAAGAAAAATTTCAAAGTCCACAATCCAACAAAGAAGACATTCTGTCAAATTAAAAGTGCCTATAATGATTGTACATCTTTAGCACATAGCATGCATCTATATTTCTCATTACTAATTATATTACAGGTACAGCAACAAACACCTCATGGACCTCATTTCCACACAATGTTACCGCAATTTTCTTGTACCTTTATAATGCTAAAAAGACCAAAATATCCCCCAAACCTTCAACCGCTAAGAAACCATTAAGGCATATCATACATACTCGTTATGATTGCAATCCTGAATATTCAGATAATGAATAGGCTCCAGACCCTAGGCAGACTGGAAAAATTACCACATTTTGCCCCCAAGTAAATTGATATAGTCTAGCATTGTGAGGTAGGGTATGATAAAATGTTTAATTTGAGGAGTAAACCAAAAAAAAACCATTGAAAGCTCTCATTTCTAATAAATTTAGGTTTATTTACCAAAACAAGCTGCAGTAAATTCAATCAGTGCAATGATAGAGATCAAACCTGCAAACTCTCCACTGCCTCACGGTCAAAACCAGTAAATTCACTGGTATGTTTGGAGGCAGGCTTTGACCCTAGCCAACTTGGCTGAGAACTGCTTAACAACCCATGTAGAACTAACAGCAAGCGATCAAAAAGACTATCTCCAGACAATTCCGACGATGCAACAGATGACATCAGCTCCATGTCCCTCTTCAACTGTACGAGATTAAAAGATAGGTCCACATCCTCATGCACAACCCTACTTCCAAGCAATCGAAGTATTACAGAGGCAAGCATGTGCCTCATGTTTCGTGTTGATGGCTCCCTGAATAATCCAACAAATGAATCTCGGTGTCAAATAATTGAAATAAGATAATGTAGATTTCATGACATTGTTGCATCAAGACTATACAACAACATGAACATTAATTAGGATGAAACAACTAAAAAAACATGGGTTTCCAGTAGAAGACCAAAAGTCTATGCAGCATAAAAATTGCCCAAAAAAAAAAAAAAAAAAATGATGCTCCTGGCACTCTCCCAAAAAGAAAAAGATCCTCACATTCAATTGTGAACAATAGGGGAGAGAAGTTAAATAAAAAAGGGATTTCCTCACAATAACATATTGGAAAAGATGTTCAAATCCAATATAAAACACATCTAAGCAGTGAAGTTTCCAATTTAAGAATTTTATGAATTAGAGATTAAAAAAGAATTACTTCAGTGCTTAAACAGCAACAAACCATCAAAATAAAATATTCTTACCCTGAAAAACTAAGGCATCAATTTACAAGTACTAAAAAAAAGAGTCAGTGTAATAGATAAATAAGCAGCATTAAGGCTAATTTATCAGACCCCTTTCCAACAGAATAATTAAAACTTGAAAGGCTTCAGTTGAGACCAAAATGAGATAATACACAATTAACCATGAGGAATTCATAAAGGAAACAAAAAATAAGTAAAGAGCATATTCATTTGCAGCAGAATGATTCACATACTACTAGATACCATAGAAACAAGAAAATTAAACAATAAAAAACTGACAAATTCATAGCAGCAAGAAAATTTTCTTCGTTTATTGGACAAAGAAAAAGGTCTCACATAACAGGAAGCCAGTAAGCATAGAACCTGAACATGCTCAGATTAAAGTGGAATAAACTGAAATCAGGGGCAAAATAAATCGTAAATTTACCCATCAGCACATATGATTGGAAGCAATCTGACAATAAACTGCAACCTCAGTGACATAGAAGCTCGCAAAGCTGCAGGGGAAGGAGGCACAGACTCCGCAGATGCTGTTGCCGTTGTTCGTCTAGCCAATCCAGGACTACTACCTCTTATACCTTTGCGATTGTTTCCTTTATTAGTAGAACCTTCAATTCCAGAAGTGGCTGTTCCAGTCTGCTTGCTTACACCACGAGTAACTGAGTTTATTTGTTGCTCAATAATGTTAAACTGCTTTATCAGATCACTTGCAAAGGTGTTGCGCGAGTCATCAGAGCTTTGGTCTATGCAAGGAAGAACCAATTCAGAGAAAGCCTTCTCGGTTACATGCTGCAGGCTGATACTGGAACCCTCAACATCAACTTGACTAGAACCCTTCAAATACCTTTTTGACTCCGTGCCCTCCTCAATGACTTCACCTTCCTCGAGAGAGGTGACTTCGTACTTCTTCTTCTCTCCCCTGTTTGTCACAGGATCAACACCAGAATAAGACCATCCCCAAGGCTTCCAAAACTGGGTCTTCATAGAACGGCTGTTAATTTCAGCAAAATTAATGAGCCGTTGCCTAACAGTCTTCCGTCCCAAAAGAACATCCTGGCCCCCTAGGAACCATTTAGCCTGCATCAACACTGAATCCTCTAATGACATTCCAAAAAGATGAACCAGCTCTGAGAAAAGGGGAGCAGCATCAGGTCTGACCAACAATCTGGTGAAGATGATCTCAATTAAAACTTTCTCATTCTCGGAAGGAGAAGCTCTTTCAGAACTGGGTGAGGAAGAGCGAATAGCATCCACCAAGGACATCTCCTGGTTCTTCGTCTTATCAATGAGTGCTTGTTCATTTAAAAGAAGCCTTAACTCAACCCACTGCCAGTGAAATTTGGCTGGTTGCAGAGTGTCCAATGCACGAACAAGCTTATCTAAAAGATTTGACTCACTCTCTGCACGTAGAGCTTTATACTCGCTATGTCCAGAGACCCGATTCCCATCATCCTGTGTAAAAGCAGAATTAGGCATCTTGCAATCAATTATAGCATTTAGAAAGAGCCTTGCACGGAGAGGGACAAAGGCCATTGATTTCCCGTTCAACTCTGGCAAGCCTGCAAACTCGGCATCAGTGGTATCTGCAGCCAAGATATCATAAAAAGCACGACTATCCCTCATACAAACATCTCGAAAAGGTATGTGTTTTATGGCATCGCCAATGGCCATTGTTAAAGACTGATATAATTGATGGATGTCTTCACGACTTGCGATGTTACTATTCAAAATGAAGGGCTTCCATATAACAAAGGCAAATATTGCATAAGCTGGTGGAAAGACCAAACTGATAGGAAGCAATCTCTGCATCCTTGAAAGAGCTACAACTGACTGTTCACCCAAGAGTTCCAAAACTAGTCCATCACAAACAGTTCTGCAATTACCAACAAACAACCGAAACCAGTGCACACAAACTTCAACGGAGTTGTCAACCTTAAAAGCCCCAACAGATCGAGCATTACCATTAGAACTGGTTTTTGTGCTCCTTACAAACTGAACAACATCCAAACCTTCCCTTAATCTTAAGACTGATACCAATCTATCCAAGCTAATAACCCCATGAATAACAGTCCCAATGACAAGAGCAGAAACAGCAGCTACCATTTTGGTTGTCCTCCCAAGAGTCACTTTGGCAGAACCGTTCAAATTGTCACCAGATATGTTTGCATTAGTATCAGGAGCATCTGAAGCCAAAAAAAACTGACCTCGTGAGGACTTGGCAGGAGCAAATGCTACTGCTAAAGCAGAAGAAGCCTCTATTCCAAGAGCTAGCTCAAATGCTCGGCTTTGGCGCTCTCCAAGTGCTTCCTTCAGCAGGCTTAGACAAATTAAATGAATGCGCAAGATGCGCTTGGCAAAATTCAAGGAATTCATAGGTGGCTGATAATTTGAATAATTGCTGCCACCAGTAAAATCAGGTATCTTTGCTAGGGCTGGTCCAACATTGGTAACAATGGCAGAAATAGCAGAAGACACCAAAACTGGATCCCCTTCCTGAGCAGCACCACCAGTCTGCCTAATACAGTCCAGAAGTCCAATTGCAATTTGTTGAGCTACTTGATAACCATCATCACCTTTTTCAATGGCAGGACCTTTTGGTGCATTGGCTGCAAAAAGTTTTCTCTCTTTACCTAAGAAATAGTGCAAGACATCATCAACATGACGCTGAACCATATCCCTCATGCTCAAGCCCAGTCTGGATAACCGTGCACCACTTAGCTTTTGACGGTAGTAATCATCAGGATCTTCAATCCCTGCTGGAACTCCAAGTGGTAACCCAAACTCCCCATCGTGTGCTTGTCCAGATTCAAGTTCAGACAAAAGTCTGTTATCACAAGTTGCCTTGAAATTTTTCTCCCATTCAATTACACTGGCAATATTGCCATACCTCTTCAACAAATACCGAGCAAAAACTAAGGTTCCTGAACCTGTAATTCTTCCATTACTGGCCATAACTGCTGCAGCACGATGCATTGTAGCCGCCAAAGCTTCAGGAATAAGATCTGCGGCAATAAGTATGTTCTCATACCTGAACAAAATTCATCATTAAACAAGTAAGACATACATATGAAGGTCAAGCCAAAACATGGAGAGGAATGACAAAAGGTTTAGCCATGACAGATCCAGTGGCTTGATAATCCAATCCCAAGCAATAACAATAACTTCCAGGGAAATATGTTGAAGTTCTCCCAATCTCCAAAATCATTTCCTAGATGTTAGTCTACTCCAACAAAAACCAAGAAAAAACAATAACATTCAGGGAAATATGTTAAAGTTCTCCCAATCTCCAAAATGATTTCCTAGATGTTAGTCTACTCCAACAAAAACCAAGAAAAAATATATTGTTGAAATGCTTTCATGCAGTCAATAATAGAGATGCAAAAGCATCCTAAACAGTTTGCAAAAGCCAGAATTTAGGAGGAAAAAGAGGCTAAAATTATTGCTAAAATACGATCAAGACACAGCAGGTGCAACAAAACATACTGCATGCAATGGGCACTAATCTAAAGAAGAACAAATTAGATAGCCAGAGATGATTTGCAGGAACAATTTATTTAAAAGGAAAAAAAAAAGCAGAAAAATTATAGTTCACCTTCGGAGAGATGATAAAAGGTATGCCTCCCCGACTTCACATGCATGATTTTCCACATTCCTGGGCACCATTAGAATGTTTCTCCCACTTTGAATGGTAGGACTGGGATTACTAATAACTTTTGGCAACAGCCAAAGGAGAAATTTGACAGCTGAAGGTAAATCACAAGAAACATCCATTAGATACAGGATGGTTGATAGCTCATCCTCACCAAGCTTCCACCTTAAAGGACTCTTCTCATCAGCCACAACAAAAGGCCGGCCATACTGGCCAACCTTGGCCACAGATTTCTCAGACTCTTCAACAAGCTGCCTAACTACAGATATCAACCAAACTGTGACTATCCTCTTCTCCACAAAGCGAAGCTGCTTTAAACCCTTTCCAATCGAAATAATATCTCCAGAATGGGTTATTCTGATCCCATCCACTGGCTTCAAAGTTTCCACCTCAGTTCTATGATGAGGGCAGCTTATCTTATTATCACATACATGACTTGTAGACGCTCCCTGGCTACCCTCAATTCTAGCAGCTGCTAATTGAGCAAGACTCTGAGTTTTACGCACAGTCTTTTGCCTGCCCCGAGAAACTTGCTTCGTTGACTTAAGTGGAGGATCGACTTTGAAAGGCTCTAAGTTTTTCGGCCCCTTCCTCACCCACCAAGTATCTTCATCATCTGATGGAATTGGTGAAGGTACTTGAAGATATGAACTCTTTTCCTCACTTAATTTCTGTCTTTTCACCCTTCTACAATCTTCACACCCAGGAGTAACTTCAAACAAATCCATCTTGTTGCATGTTGACCCAATAGGCCTCTTGACACTCCCTTGAGACTCATCCACTCCACTATCTACAGATGCAGAAGACAAGCTAGGGAATTGCAACAAGACTGAGATGGAAGCCTTCAATTCTTCAAGGTCCACCTCTCTTCTGAAAGCCTTTGAAGACTGAACAGTTTTCCGCTGATCACCTGAAGCTTGGGAAGCACCATTCCTTCCAGAGGTAGAATGATACTTTTGCTTCTTAGCAGATACATGAGCATTGTTTGCATTACTATATTGATCAGAAAGAAGCCCATGAAGGACAAGACGGCGTTCATTTGAGTAGACATTTACAGCCTCCAGAAGTTCTGAGCCTACAGCAATTCTTGCTTCTTCCAAAACATCACACATAAACTGCCCAGGGAGCTGCTTCAAGATTCGATGGTGTCTCTTCCTTCTGTCAAAGTCACTGACAGGTCCATTTGTATCAATAATTCCACTAACAATTAGCTGCCTCACATATGCCTGAGGATAAAAGATTCCAGAACGTATGAGTTCCAAAACAAAAAGCTGAAGGCGCTTGCCACCTTCTCCTTTATGCCCTTCATGTTGATCGATCCAGCACACAATAATATCATGCAGAGGACCTGGGCTGTCAAATATATCTGAAGAATTACTATTTCTTCCATCCACAACTCTTACTTTGCTTTTAACTTCAAATAGATTTCCTGACAAATTCCTGCGAGAATAATTATTCTGCTGACTGATATTCTTTGCAGTGCTGTTAACTCCAGAAGCCCTGCCATTCTTGTGTTCTGGATTCTGCAACTCTCTTATCTTCAGCTTCAAAAGCTGAATTGCAAGATACATTTGTGAAAAATCTTTTCTGCCTGTGAACTTCAAGTCACGGGGCGGAGCAGTCCGGAAGTCTCTGAAATCACATGTTGCCCACTCACAAAGGAAAAAAACAGAGCAAATTAATGACAAATTCACAGTTTGAATCCATTTTAATGATGATCTTAAGCATGGACTGACTTCTGCAACCCAACCTTCACGTACTGCTCCATCACACAGATTTTCAAAGATATGTTTATAAGCCTCCATTAGATCTCCTTGCAAAAGAGCTTTATCCAGGGTCTGCACAGCTTTAGCCACACTTTGGCTAGGATATCCAGCACTCGTGCCTTTAGCAAGATTATCGGCACGTTTCTGGATAGTGGAAACAACATGATCAAATGACAATGATTGGTATTGCGAATCAAATCCTTTACCTCTGAGAACATAAGCATCTGCTGAGTTATGTTTTATTTTCCCTGCATCATCCGATGACTTTGATAAAAAACCACCATCATTCAATGCATGTGAGACTACACAAGTTGGTAAAGGAAAGCAATCTAAAGCAACAAATGTATCTGGTACAGCCTGTATCAAATAGCGAAGCATCTCAACAAGAGCAGATATTGTGTACGCCCTCCGGGAATTATCAACCAGATCTGATCCACCTGGAGAAGGCTCACGGATGAAGCGAATAGCTATGCCTACAAGATTGCGTACATACGTCTGACATAGAATGATGGTTTCTAAAACTCCAAATATGATAGGCAATAGCAACTGCAGAATCTCAAACAATTCCTTTTCCTGGAAGAGAACAAGTATGACAATCAGAAACCAGAAAGAGTATTCATAAGCTCATAATTACTCTCATGATTACTCTACGAACGTGCATCTCAGAAAGGTGGACAAAGTATTCGCACTGAGGGTTCAATACACCAAATTCAATACCTGCAGTTGATTCAGAAGCCAATCGATGATAAGAGAAGGAAGAACAAGTCCTTCTGCATGATGCCATTGCAAGAGTCGCACCACATACCACCATTTAAAGTGAAGGGACGGCTCCCCACCATCAAGGATTGTTGATGCTGAATCAATCCTATGCTGCAAAGAACCAGCATAAAGCATTTGTGGCAATCGATCTCTACTGTGTTGAGTAGAATGAGAATTACTTTTTGGAAAAAATTCATCCAAAAGGGTCTGCAAGTAATCAATAACATCTTTTGTCCAGAGCTCTGTACGAGATAGTTGAGCTTTATCGGGTGCTCCAGAAGAAATTGCAGAACCAGGATGAACCTGCAAAAGATAACCATAATCTGCTACCTTCCAATAATAAGAATAGCCTAGTAAAATTACAAAGTGCATGATCGACTGATGACAATACCTGGTTAAGGTAAGTTACTTTGATAAACCAAGTTGCTCTCAGCAATGGAACATTATTCCTGATAAGAACTTCTATTAGTGTTTTCTTCCTATACCCATGAGGAACTTGATCAGCCAAAGAACGCAAACGTTTGTGTTGTTGTGACAAGCCCTGAGAAAAATAAGAGCACAACAATTAAAAACTAAATACTTCATTTAACTTCGTCAAAGAATTCTTTTAAGCATTTAATCAAAAAACATTAATCATTGATCATCATGCCTCAACAACTGAAGTCCAATTTGATTCCAAATCATAAATATATTTTGCCACATGGCATATCTTTTGTCTAAGAAAAGTTTATCATGATTGCATATGTAGTTTATAAAAGGCAACTCATTGAGTTAATGTGTAAAATTTGTTTCTGCCTTTCACCAAGTTTTAAGAACTCAAAATCAATAAAAAAAAAAAAAAAGAATGAAGTTCTGTACAACCAGTCATGAACTTAGCGGAGAATGAACTTACCTCAATCCATTTCTTTCTGAAATCTTCATTGCAGGGCCTTTGTTCAGGGAAAACCCCAGGTTTACTTAACAGTGCACCAGAAAGAGGGACACCATAAACCTGACCAGCCTGACAAGAAATATATACAGCCTTAAATTCTATACTGAAGATCCAGAACTTTAAAGAAGAAGCAAAAAAAAAACAATAATATAAGTACAGAAACAAGAAACAACTAAGGACGCAGATAAACCTTCCGCTTTTGAGCACGAGACTCATTTATAGCCCTTAGACACTTTCTAATTGCCTGCAGAGAAGAGAAACGAATTATCTTAAGAAGTTCAAAACTGACGGTTATATTTCATGCGAAATTATATATGCCTAGATCAGCCTACTTGACGATCATAACATCACAAATCAAGTAACTTACATCTCTGCATTTTAAGACAACTGGCTTTGTAAAAGCCTGAACCTGAGTCAATGAAATCTCTTTTGAATCCTGAACAGTCAGCATGTAGAACCATGTTAGACAAACTGATGGCAATAAAAGAAGCTAATGGAAAGAAAGTTAATATCCCAAAATTATCTTGAAAAATTTCTAGGTTCAAATTTCATATGGCTTTAAAATATTACTAAGTTGCAATCTCAGTGTCAACTCAAAGCAGCACTCACACCGATACTATCCAAATTGTATCAACAGCAAAAAGGTAAATTAAAAATTGTACCAACAGCAACATGAAGAAGAAGAAGAAAGTATGGTTTGACAGAGACTGCCACAACAAAACGAGAATCCCATGCTTGGAGCACATGCAGATATTAGTTCCCAAACCATAAGAAAATGTTAATATATCTGAAAAATAGCACCTGCTCAATTCCTCTCTAGCAGAATAGAGAAAAATAGCATCTTGAACTTCAATTATAAGTAACAAACAACCATAAAACAGATCCAATCTTTTCATTTTCATGGAGACCCAATTAGAATCATTTTACTTAGCTCAAAAAGGTAAAGTATGGTGTTCTGAGCATTAAGTTCAAGAAAAAAGATATGATTGCAATTCATATAGATTGGCAAAGAAACCATAGTTAACCCACCACTTACATGCAGCACAGCATCCACTGACATGGATGTTGCAGAAAAACAAAAACCGAAAAAAAAGTAATGAACCAATCAATCATAAGATCATACCTCCAGCCCATCAATAGTCTCCTTATATCCCTGCTGCACATTTTCTCTAGTGAGAGTCTCCTCGGGACAATTTTGGGACTGAGGATGAAAATCCGGTGGCCCAAGTCTGGAAAGGAACAACAATAAATTTACTAGTATTCAAGATAAAAACTACATCCAAAAACTTAGAAAGATAAATTTAAAAATCAATTCAGCAGGATAAATCATCAACTTAGTCAGCTGCAATCCATTATCATAAAACAATCAAAAGTAACATATAACTCTATTCTGAGTCATAATGAAACCATTCAGCATGAATATAACTAACACAACAACAAATGCTTAGATTCAATTGCAGAAATTACCTGGAATTAAGAGGTTCCTTGTCACACTTTAATTTGTAGGGTGATAGCTGAGTTTGCCGCCTATAAAATGAGAATAATTTAGAAGACCAGGCAGAAAAAGTGTGTTTTCCACATTTAGACAACCATACAGCTCTAACAAAAAATGGTAAAGACAAATATGTTCTCTGAATAAAATAAATTAACAGTCTCATCTTAGCATCACAATTCTATTTTTCAAAAAATGCAAAAAATGATATGAAGTAACAAGAAAGTTTTGGGAGATATTCAAGCATTAGCTGCCACTTTAACAATGGGATGTAGCTTACACACAATCAACAATCAGAGAAAAGCGCACAAAGTGCTCAGTGCAAGACTTAGAACAACTAATCCAGATTAATAGTGTTCTACTTATGAGTGAGAGCAGAACATTCTAAACATGTGGTCATTAATTGAAAAAACATCAAAGAAAGATATCCTAAAATATAATCAAACACTAGTTTTAGAATCAATAAATGAAGTCAATTCAAGAAGACATCTGTGAACAGAGCACAAAAGAATATGGTATTTTGAAACAGTTACCTAGAATTCAAGGAGAAGTTAGGTGGTAAT
This sequence comes from Theobroma cacao, assembly GCF_053813885.1. NCBI lineage: Eukaryota > Viridiplantae > Streptophyta > Magnoliopsida > Malvales > Malvaceae > Theobroma > Theobroma cacao. The sequence continues at coordinate 39,942,860 of NC_142639.1, read as the reverse complement.
GAAGATGAGTCAGCCCGGGCAGTATCCCTAGCTGAAGCTCCTCCTATTCCACTGTTATTAACTGCACTAGTGCAGCTGGCAGCATGATACCTTTGCATTTCTCCCAACTATCAGCGGCATACTGCTTCCAGCATCAAATCCTAAGAAGAAATGTCAAATCCAAACTGCATTTATGCAAAAATATAATAATAATTAGGAGATTAGAATCACCATGCAAGGCATAAGTAATTTTATAGTAATTTGATAAAATAAAAACTGAGAAAAAATAGATTCACTGAGTGTGCCACCTGAAACATGAAATCTACAAATTAGCTTATCAACCTCCCTCTGACCTGTCAGGAACATTGAAAGTAAAACATCACATCTTGCAGAAAATTTTATTTTATGTTTTCAGAGACTAAGAGACAAATAAAGCACACCATTGAGGAATGGAAATCACAATTTCAATCTCCAATATAGTTTTTCGAAACAAAGTATGTACCTCAGTCAAACTTAAGTCATCAAAGCTAAGATATAGTGTTTGATTATTTAAAATTGTCACGTTTATGCACCCATTCCAATGTAACAGTTCTAGCTTCTAGTTTCATGTGGTTACAGAAATCAAAGTATATACATATAAAATGCCTTACTACTGAGGTTCTAGGAGATGGAATTCTGATCATTTCTGCCATAGAAGGGCTTTGAACACGAAAACATAAGCTAAAAGGGTAAAGCAATGACCGAATAACAGATAACGCATAGGTTGAAATTAAACCATGACAACCACAGAAATGGTAAATTCATGATTTTACTAGTTTGAATAACAGTTTAGCAAAACTCTGAATATCATATGAATTAAATTCAATACCTTTCTGTTGCTAAGAACTGATCCAATAAACATATAAAGCCATATCACACCATTCGAATAACAATATAAGACATCAACTTGAATTTGCAAAAATATGATTCCAAACAAAACTTTAAACTCTAAAAATGTTTCACAAATTATTAAATTTTGAACTTAAAGTAAAACATCTCCCATTACTTTGGAAATGCAAACTGGAACCACGAACTTGAAATACATAAAGCAAAACAACAGAATAAAAATAATCAAATGACTTTGATCTATAAAAGTAAACCAAAAGAAATAAGCAACACTGGTTAAAATTCAAAATATCTCTCACCCAGGTGACTCAATCCGGTTTACCATCAAAAACACACAAGAAAGCACTAAAAACTCACCGTGTTGATTCAGCTATGAACCAAATCTTCTGAATCCAGTAAACCCCCAAATTGAACTGAAACCAAGCTATTTACTTTTACATGCAAAAAGGTAAAATTAGAAACCAAATCATCGAATCTAGAACTACAAGCAATACAAATTCGAAGCAAGAAATGAGAACTAGGGTTTATGTCAGATGCCAGAAAGATAAGCTAATAAGCTAAAAAGAGTGACCACCCTTTCTTATTTCCTCTTTGCAGATTAGTGAAGCTAGGGTTTGATGGCAAATTCGTAAAATAATGTCAGAAGCCGAGGATGAAATGGGAAACAAAAATAAACATGAAGAAGATTGAAATTGCAAGACAAAGAAACTAGAGCGTACCTCTGATAAAAATTAGGGATTTCGAAGAGAGAGAAGGGAAGGGGGGGAAATCTAGAAAAGAAAAGGGGATTTTAGAGAGAGAGAGAGAGAGAGGGAGATTCGAAGGAGAGAAGGGCCTCGGGCTTTGAGGAGTTTGACTCTCTTTTAGCTTTGGCTGATGATGACGATGACGGCCTCGGCCTTCTGTTTCTTCCTCTGCTCAACAATTAAAAGAGGAGAAATTGAGAGCGATCTACTCATTAAAATATTATTATTTTTTGTGTGCTAATCTTTCACTTTCCTATTATGCCCCCCCCCCCTCCCCCCTCTTTCGCATTCTCCATAAATCCTCCAAACGGTGAGGGAAATATAAAGTGGGGATAAAATGGGGAATTAATTGGATTCCGCATATTAAATTGTATTAAGTGTTGATTAAGTGAATTTAATGCCCAAATTTCCAATTAATGATGCAGTGCTTGAGGCCATACTTTTCAAACTTTGGGTTAAATACATAACATATGAACCAAATGCACCAAGACAAACCATACAAATGGTATACATCTTTACTGTTTAAAGAAGATAAGACTCTTGCATCTTAAATATATCATCATTTTCTTTTTCTTTCATTGTATTACTTTATCAAAGAGGAGAAAATATTTACCAAATTTGGATTAAATATTATCTATTTTTCCCAAAAAAAAAATAGCTTTCCTTTCTTATTTACATGTTTGTAATAGATTTTTTAAATTTTAAGATAATTTAATGTAATAAATCTTGAATAGATATATGGAAATAAAACTTTGAAAATTTTAAAAGGTCTTTTCATTTATGTTGGCGTCTGGCTAACTTTTAACTAGTTTCTTTTTAATAGTTTCCTTTTCTATTACGTTATTGGAACAAATGTAAGCATGCAAACACTAAAGACATCATTACCTAAATTTTTTGTTTTTCTTTTTTTACATCCAACGGCTACTATCTAAATGTTGCCTTTGCAATTATTAAACTGTTCTAAAAATACAACAAAACTCATAAATTGAAGAAAATAGTAGCTTTCGCTTCCTTAGTTACATGCTTGCAATATATTTTTTTGTGTTTGTAAAGTTAAAAATCAAGATAATTTAATGTAATAAATCTTGAATAGATCGTTTTTTGAAAGAAAAAAAAAAAACATCTTGAACAGATCTTTCATGATTTTAAAGAGTTAATAATATTATGTATGTATTTCAAAAAAATTATATATAGGAGAATACAAATTTAAAAAATTTAAAAAGGTTATATTGAGATACAGTAAACTCTTAACTAGCTTGTTTTTAATAATTTCCTTTTCTATTACGTTATTGAATTTTTAAGAGGATGAATTTTTGTTATACAAGGGCCATGCTTTTTGCTAGAAGAAGTGGATGAATTTTTAAATCATATCTTATCTACAAGAACTTAAAAATTGGGATCTTTCAATATTAAGCTAGCTGGAAACTTTCATGGGACTCGGGAAGAACAGGGTGTATCTTTAAATAAAGTCGTACTCTTACCAACAAGAGCTGGGAGCTGACGCTAAACTCGTCTGTCTGAACACCATAAGTTCAGCGTCAAATCGGGCCCAACCATGTTGCTACCTATTCCTTACTACCTGGTCAACAGGTCAAGTACTAGTCAATGGCATTGATAAATTACACAATAAGGATAGGCCGCAAGTGATGTTTAGCAAATTATACGCTAGGGGAACTTGGAGAAGTACTCTGCCTCAATCAAGCAAATACCAATTTCTTGTAATCCATTCCAGTTGTCAACTTTTCCACACAAAAACAAACCCTCTGAAATCAATGTTGTCCCCTCATATTGAACAAAAAAGGGGTCATCGAGAATTAGCGTTAAAGGTGGATAGAGGACCCGAATCTTTCAAACATTGGGTTGCTTTTTCGCTGGCTAGATAAACAATGAATGATTTATCTTAAAACAAAAGGAAGAAATATGTGTTCACAATCGATGGTTAAGCAGCTAGTTCAACCAAAAGCGTTAGAAAAGACCTGCAGGATAAACACAGCTTTCTTAAATTCAAATCAAAACTAGATGATCTTCACACACAGCTGAAATCTACACTAATTCGTTGATAAGTTTTTGTCAATCACTCTTCATGCGGAACGAACGAATTTGAAAAAGATAAATTTAGTGAAACTCTCTTTGGTCAGATAAGCTCATTGTTTCTTTGTTTGGTGTGCATTTTTAAATTAATGATAATAGACTTGTTCTTGCGGGTGCTAAGAGGAATGACCACGACGCGATGAAAGATAGAACTAAGACAGGCCTTTTTGCACCTTTCAAGAACTCTGTCCATCATAACCTGGCTCAAGTTGGAGCCCAACCCAAGAGGAAGGATTGCTTTAGGGGATGAGGGTCCAGATTTAATGGGATTGCTTTCTAACAAGCTTCATTTAGATGACATGTTTGGTGGGAAGAATGATTTGGTACACGGGAGTGATCACCGTTATGAAACTGAACATGTATTGAAATTTTATTTTTTAATATTAAATATTATATTATATCACAAAATATGATATAAAATTATAAAATTAATTATACATAATATTTATATATATAAAATAAAAAAATTTAAAAATTTATATTTTTAAACAAAATTGACGATTATAAAATATAAATTGAAAAGATTATTATTTTTTAAATTAAACTATCAATATATTCCTTAATAATATATTTTTTAAAATAATATATATTTATATTAATTTATTAATTAAAAAATTTAGAGCACTTTTCTTGTTGAAATCAAAAGGGAATTTGATTTTTTTAGGTTTTTTTTTGTTTAAAATATAAACATTGAAACTCATAAAATATAGTTTTTCATGTTTCAACTCAAAAAATAATAAAAAATAAAATTTTTAATAATTAGTTAGAATTAAGCTTATAAAAGGTATATTGACAATATTGTACGATATGTCTCCGTATCGTAAAATACGCATCGCATACCGTACAATATGCTTTCAATAATTAATCAAAAATAATACAATTATAGATATATATTATTTTCTGTTAATATCGTACTATATCTTACGATACGTATCACGTATCGTACAATATTGATAACTATGATCACCACCATGATCAATGGCAAGGATGCATAATTGATTGAAGATGATGAAGACAGATTAGGGAGAACACTTGGGATGTTGTTCCTTGGGACTAAATGAGGATGGATTGTAGGAGTTAGAACGATCTAATAAGCAAGCCATGTAAGACGGATAAGTGGTTGAAATGCAGTAATTAATTTTGATGAAAAGAGCATTCTTGACTGCAAAGACACTAAACTTTTTTTTGAAAAGGCAAAGACACTAAACTAACCTAGCCCATGAGACATGATGATGGTATAGTGACAAATGTAGGTCTTGTTGCCATTCAAATTGATAGTTTCTACCAAAAAAATCCTAAGCGATATGATTTTCCTTGTGGGTTAGATTCTAACACAGATTTTAGTAATAATGGATTTAGATATGGTGAGATTGTGTAGAATCCTGAAAAGTCAGGCTAACCTGTTCGAACATAATCATGAATTTATATTGTCCTTTTCATCTCTTCTCACAGTTGGCACTGGATTGCACATTTATGTATAATGAAGATTAGGGCTTCTTACATGCTCTTTGGCCCTATGTGAGTGTGGCTTGGCATGGTGCGCCTCACTCGTATAAGCCCCCCGGGTGTGTAGCTCATCTCACTCGGCTTGCTGCTCACGGGTGAGTTAGTTGGTGTGCGTGGCTCACTCATGTCAGGTCTTTTAGTGTTAGGCCTACGAGCGTGTGATCTTCCTCGGGGTCAAACTCCATAGTGAATGGCTCCTAAATGGCCTGGTCTGGTGTACGACACCCATGTGTACCTAGTTTGGTCGTGCTGCAGGTACGCGCTCTATGTGCGCAGCCCCCTATCCCTTGGTTGTGCTGTGTGCGGCCCATGCATCCGTTTACCTATAGGCCTTGCGCATGGCTCGTGCAAGCTACTGATGTCGCGGCCCATTAGTGCTAGGCTGATGTGCTCTCAACCTCTTCCTGCAAGGCTATAGTGTGTGTTGCTTGTGTGCGCGCTACACCTGCTACGCGACTCGTCTGTTTGCCTTGTCGCGGGGCTCTATGCTGTGTGGCCCCAGTCTACTAGTGCGCCAGGCATGCAGATCTGTGGAATGCACTTTCAGTGCGCTTCTCGTGTGGCTGTGTGAGCTGGGCATGCCGTGCTGGTGTGCCATGTCTGTCGAAATGGCCTAGGGTGCGTTGCTTGTTGGCCTATGTGTTGTTGTTGTGGCTCGGCTACCCTGATGTTGGGACTATCTGGAAATCCTTTGTTGCGGACTACCTGTTTGCATTCCTCAACAAACTCCTTGCCCGAATCATGACTGTGGGTTGGACAACAGACATGTGTGCTGGTGGGTCAACAGCGGCGGATTGGACTGGTCATGGATTTACGGACCATGACATAAGAACTCTAGCCGCTCACTTACACATTTCTATCAAAGGAAGAGATCTAAATCTGAGTTGTTGAGTGTTTTTGATAGTTCTATCTATGTTTGCCTTTCTTGGTTGCCGGGGTTTTTGAAGCTTGAGGTTTTGGAGTCTTTGAGTAAAGAAAGGGAAAGGAAGTCTTAACTGTTCATTCTAGTCTCGTGGTGAGGGATATGGAAGGTGGAGGAAGAAGTTGTCATGTGAGCTGAGGTGGAGTGACAACAAAATAAAATTATCAAAAAGAATGGAAACTTTGGAAAAAATAGAGATAGATTAAAAATAAGAATAAATTTAGGATTTAATTTAAATATATAAAAATGGTAACTTAGGTTAGTTTATTCTATCCTTATTTTTTAGATTTTTTTTATTTAATCATTTTAATATAAACTTGCATTTACTATTTATGTATACTTATAAATAACAATACTATTAATATTATTAAAAGCATTTACTATTTTTTTAAAAAATAAAAGGAGAAATCATTAATCAAAGAAGTGCAAGAGAAAAAACTTAAAAAACTCTTTGAATAATTTTTTTTATTTATGTGATAATTCTAGGTATTATTACAAAATCATTATTTTTAATATTTATAGGTATTATTATAAAAATAAATATTTAGTAGTTTTACATATTTTAATATTTAAATAATTAGTATTCAAATATTTGAAGAGAAAGTTTAAGTTAAATATTTACATTAAAAAAATTTAAATTTATTCAATTTTATATTTTCAAACATTGAGATAATTTTGTAAATTTATATTGCATTCTCTAGTAAAATACTTTCAAAACAAACATTATAATGTAACTTCTCAACAATCATACAATTATCACTTTCTCATGTTATATCAAATATTCTAAAATTATATTTTTAATAATCACGTATATACTCAATAATCATATTTTTAATAAAATACCAAACGTCACTTAAATATAATAACAACGACTACAGAAAAGATAATTGAGGTAAAACAGGCCTATTTGCTCCTTCAAAGTACTCTGTCCACTTTAACAGGGCTCCTGTTGACCCTTTCGTCTTTTGGAGCCTAACCCACTAGGAACCCAACATATGTCCCAAAAGCCCAACTAGTTAAATTTTAAAGTTCAAGAAAAAAGCTTCTTTTAATAAACTTTGGTATTATTTTCAAAATTAATTTAATAATATAATCAATGAAATGATGAGACCACCAAGATGATTTGATCACTGGTGATTTTATATTATCATAGTTGGTGTAATATTATAAATCACCTGTAATCTACTGATCGTAAATTACCCTCATTGGTTATTGGTGCCCTAGCCAAGGGAGAAACTAAAAATCTTCACTGTTTCCTATTTTTGAGTTTTTTTTTTTTTGTTGATTTTTGAAATGCATCATCCATTAATAGTTGACAATAAAGTAAACTTTTTTTCAACCTGATCGGATGATGGCTCCTCCCTTCACCAATGTTGCTCATACTATGAGCAAACTGCACTCTCATCAGATATCCACGGGGAAAAAAAATGTCGAACTAACTAGTCAAATGCTAATGATACAAAAAGGTTTACAAAGGTCAAAAAGAATACGAAGGAAAATTTGCATGTAGCAACTGGACGTGGCTAAAAAATGTACCAATTAATGGAGAGGTTGCCCAAACTGGCAACCAATTGCACTGGAAGCTTCAGCGAAAACCTCCAAATGTTCTTCCATGCGTCATCATAACATGGAGATATCTTGCATCGGCAAAACTAACAAAGGCATACACAAACGTTATTTGTCACTGAAGCATAACTATGTATGTACAATGCAGGACATATAGCTACATGCATCACCATGAGCAAACGCTAGTGTTGTCATTCATTGCAAGCTAATAGAACACATATTGACTCATTTTTTCTGATTTTATATTTTTCAGCCCAAGTGGAGCTACAGGATATGCAGTAAAAACATGAGATCCAATTCGATGCTATGCGATTGTTGTTTAATTTTCTGAAAGTTTAAACTCACTCTAAGGAGTACAGTTTGCTAAGGAGAGGTGGAAACCTTTAGCTGAGGGGTAACTGCGGAAAATGCCAACCTGAAGATGCTTATGCTTAAGTACCTTCAATTAATAATTATGAAATTCTGGCTCTTTCTCTTTCGCCTCCTAGCTTTCCTCAAAATCCTTTCAGTCTCTTCCTTAGCTTCCTTTATCAAACAGTTTGTTCTGTCTTCTTTAAAAAAAAAAAAAACAGGTTAAGTTCAGAAAAGTTGATGGAAAAGAGCAACTAAAACTTTATAGCAGCAAGTAATAGTAAACCAGATAGAATTATACTATCAATCTGCTGTTGATAAACCAAGACAATCCAACTGGCTAGAACAAATGTCTTTATCCAGTTTGCGTCAGTTGAAATAAGAAAAATCATAAAGCAAACCCTTATAACAGATATCATACTTTTTTTTATACTTCAGCTTCAGAATGCATTTAAGTGGCTTATTAAATTCTTGTAAGTTACTAATAATGTTTAGTTAACGTTTAATAAATTGGTTGTGTACTGGGCAGAATTGCTATTAGGATGATGCCGCATGGTCATAAAACTAATTAGAGTTTGAGTTCCATCTCTCTATATACAGAATTTTGGTCATTAGCAGTAATCTGTGTAAATGCTAATTTAAATATCTAAGGAACTAATGTCTAGCAGGTCACAGGAGTCATGGTGTCTGCCTCCATCAGGAACTTATAAATAGGATAAAAATAATAACTAATAAGCAGAAAATGAATCATATAACTTAAGTCTCTTATTTAGTTCAGTGAATACTTGTTTCCTTGTCATCAAGCAAGCAGGAAAAGCCTCCATCCATCTCTTCATCCGATTCAATTAAGATTCTGTATTTTTCCTGTATCATGAAGTGGCATTTTGATTCAGTACAAACAAATCCATGCAGCAAATAAGCTAAAACGAAATATCAAGTGGATTTAAGGAATGTAAGTCCATGCAAATCGTGGAGGAGATATCCAAACAAATAAAAAGGAAGAACCACCTGCTCAATGGACGAAACTCCTTTCCTCTTGTTCTCTTTACAGAATGCCCTTTCATTGATAGTAGATTGTTTCATTTTTACAGATTTCCAGCCTCCTGTTTCTACCTTTGGAGCTAGAGTGGGTTGCTCATAAACTTTTGGAGGCACAGCTTGCCTTGAAGCAAGAGAATAATTTAAGAACTGTGAGAAGTGAGAAGGCCCAAGAACTTTAAATTTAAAAAAGAAACTTTTTCTTAAATCTGTACCAAAATGAACACCGATATCCTTCACTTTGGCATTCTAAAATGATAATATCACATGTGTTTCCTCTAAATGAGAGCAAATAAAAGAAAGAGGAAAAATAGTCGATCATAACTGGCTGAACAAACAGAGGAATAACCAAGACAGTATAGCGTGAATTTTACATACTTCATAACTGGCTGTGGCTTGCTTTGTGGGGTCGCACAGCTGGAACACTGCATATTCACAAATAAGAAAATTTTACTGAGAAATTTTGTTGTCATGACATGCCTGCTTGAAAAGATTCAGGGTTATTCAATGAGAAAAATAAAGCACCTTTGGTTGAAGAGAAGTACCAACTGGACCTTTTTGGCCGAGGGTCTTCACATTGCTAGCAATTCCCTGAAACATAATGAAAACAAAGGCTTTCTGAACAAGCTGATAAACATGGCAGTATTCAACACAGAAAGTCTAATGAATTTGACAGAAAAAGTTTGTAAATGGGAAACATTTCGGAGCTGTTTATATTGGTAACTAGAAATGATCTCATTTGAGGCCACGAAACTGAATGCATCATTTTAAAGTTTGAAGTTGAATGCATTTTGAAGTTCTCCCTTACAGCATAATACATGCCTTTACTACGTTAGTGAAGGTGTTGCAAATCTCTGTTTGTAATTTGAGTAGAGAAGCTTCTGTCTGTTCTGGCAATGCAGAAAGCACCAAGAAAATCTGTTGTAACTTGTCTCGGTATATATCCTTGTTTAGTTGATCTGATATAGCTTTCATGCCTCCATCAAGGCTGGCTTTAATATCTTCTTGTCCGTTGTTCTGTTTACCACATCTCAGTTCTCTTAACAACTATATATTTACAAATGCTCATAACAACAAGGCCGGTCAATTCAAAAAGTAAAAACGGAGCATAATATTGTGTTGTTACCAGTAGCTGTAAGAAGGTATCTTCAGCAATCAACTTCTGCCGTATCCTTTCCACTGAAATATAATTGATAAGAAACTTCAATTTAGATAAGTTCACAGGTTTCAGAATTGTTCATTCCTCATTGAATTCATGGTATTATTATTTCATAAAAAGGCCTACCTGATGGAATAAAACACTTCACAAAATCCAAATTATAGACATTCATTAGTAGTTGCTTATTGTAGTAATGAAGATCAAGTTTCATGACAAAAATAGGTTTCTATTGCCTTACATCAAATTATATGTGTTAGAACTACAGAAGATAGAGCTTCCATTTTCTCCTTTCTTTCCATGTCCTGGAATGACAGGAATATAACAATCTTATGCAGACAAACAAGTTATTAATAGCTATAACCATTGAGCAATATATTATCCCTTTCATCTCTCAGGTTTTTGTAACATTGAGGAACAGGGTAACTCACTTTCCAGCAACACTTCTTTCGTTCCTTTATTCACTTGCATTACATCACTCTGAATAGAATCCAAGATCATTCCAAATCTATTTAATGAAGTTTCAACCATTGAAAGCCGGTGCTCAAGTTCTTGAGAAGATTGACCTGGTCAGGCAAATAAAAGATTCAGCATCCATCCTTAGCAGTTACATAACAAAATGTAGCTCAAAAGCTTAATTAAGCTACCCAAAGGAAAGGTCATTAAACTGGTCTTATTGAACGTAAGCCTTGCTTGTAATAGTATAACTAAATAATAAACTTACATCTATGTTCTGGATTAGAAGCCGAATTCCATTTGCGTATTAGGTTGGTGGAAGTTTTTGAAATTGGGATTTGACTATCTTCTCTTGTAAAGTTGGTTGGAGGCAAGCAAGAAAACTTCTTCACAGAATTCTCTCGTTCTTGAGAACCATATCTCTGCAAAGATGAAATACAAAGACAATTTATGTACTCTCACAAGAATAAGGTATAGAGCTTTACATGCAACCTTAAATGCTGAAAATCGAAGGAGATTAGATTCAACCTGGTCGGTTGTCACGACTTCATCGAGTGAGCTTTGCGAGATCTGGGAAAACAAGGCATGCTGAGATGAAATCCCCTGTGAGAATGACTGTTGCGATGGCTGTGATCTAAGCTGTGATGATTGTGGTCCACTCGGTACCAGGCTCGATCTCCTTCACATATATTTGCATAACCAAACAGCGTCAAATTGAAATTTTAAACTCTCAGGTATCAGATGATGATAATCTTGAAATTGTCTAAAAATTATTTTCTTTTCAAAATTGAAATTTCATTAGTAATTCTTATTTTCCTATAAAAAGAAGTAGGAAAAAAATATGAAACTCGCGTCGACGTATTCACAATACAGAAGAGATGTGAGATAAAGAAATTTGAAAATTTTTCCCTCCAGTCAAACAGATCTTTGAAGGCTCAAAAGAGAATTGATCTCCTTCAAATATCTAAAAAATTAACAAAAATGAACTAGACATGCGTTTTCTGATGAAAACCTAGGACGATTAAGCTCATCTCTACACTTCCATATACGAGAAAACCGCAAATTATGCTCGATTAAGCTAGTATGATCACACCCTCACGATTTAAGTTTTGAATTAGTTGACCTTTAAATACATTTTCTCGGAAAACGAACGAGAATCATGCGAGGTGAAAAACAAACCTTGTATGAGGAGGAAGAACAGAGATGGAGCTGAGATCGCAGGCTTTGTTGATCTTCAACTTCATTTCAACCGAAATCGGTGAAGATGATAAATTCAAGCCCTAATTTACCAAAACTCTAAAGAGAATCGTTTTATTTTTATTTATTTTATGATGATGACGATGGTTGGAGTTTGAATTACCTCGGAGAGAGAGTTGTCAGTTACAGGTGGAAAAATGCAAACGAGGAAATGAAATGATGATGTTAAACACGGACGATGGCGGGAAAGGGAACCCGTATTTCGGAGCAAAATCAACCCGAACCCGATGTTGCGTCCTATCATTAAACTCAAACTCTATTAAACCAAAAGCCCAACATGGGCCCTTTTTTTAAAATGTACTAGAGTGGTGTCCCGCTTCTAGTGGGAATTGAATTTTTTATTAAAAAAATTTAAATTATATAATATTATAAATAAAAATAATAATTATTACAGAGAAATAATTTTAAATTTAAAAAATTATAAATAATAGTAATAATGATAAATTAAAGATAATTATTTAAAAAGTCCTTATTTTAAAATATTTTCTCATGTTTTACTAAGTAATTTTTTGTTTAAATAATTTTTTTAAAAACATTTGATTTTTTTATCTTAATATATGCTAATGTTGAATTTTTCTTCGAATCTTTGAATAATTGTTACCTGGTAAAGGCAGACAAAAGGATATGGAGGATGAGTTATTTTACGGTTGTTCGGGCAATTTGAAAATATCGTAACGATGTTGTCTTCAATAGTAAAGTTTGGGATAGCACACAGTACTGGAGACCTCAAAGATAAGAGTGGTTTCTTGGGCTAATGCTAAGTGACCTAATGAGTATCTTTTTGTTATAACTACCTTTATGTTCCCAGAAGTTGGATGTGGTGGTAAAAAGAAAGCAAAAGAAATAAAAGGTGCTACATGGGAAAAACCAAAGCTGGGGCAGTTGAAATTTAACGTTGACGGAGCGGCTCAAGGTTGCCCTGGACTAGCTGGAATTTGGAGTATATTAAGGAATGAAAAGGGAGAGGTATTAATTACCTTCTCCAAACCGATTGGTATTGCTAATTTTACTACAGCTGAAGTTCTTGCTGTGAAATAAACATTTTTTATCTTCTTAGCCCCGAGATGGAAAGATAGCCATTCCTTATTGATTGAAAGTGACACGTGCAACATTGTTAGATGGATTAAAGATCTTGTGAGTGCGTTTTAGAGGTTGAGATTTTGGATGATTCAGATAAAAAATGTTAAAGGAGATAAGTGCAAAATGGGAAATTAGACATTTATCGGGAGAGGCAAATCAAGAAACCGATTCACTTGCAAAAGCTACTATCCATCTTCAAAGTGAGATATTAAAAGAGTATTAACTTTCTTTTTTAACCTTGATTGTGGAGGTGAGGTCCAGTTATAGCTAACCTCTGTTTTTAGTCTAATTGGGAGTTATGGTTGTTAATGAGTCATGATTCTCTTAGTCTGTGTTTGTGGTTTATTGTAATCATCCCTTCCTTGCTCTTATTGGATTGGGAGAGAAAGGCACTTGGGAGGCAAGGATGCATTGTCAAGTTTGTGGTGGCTGCGATATCCTAAGATTTCGTTTTGTTTCCTGGACGGGTGAATGTAATTGCTCTCTTTTGGGGGTTTTACTTTTCTGGTTTTTGATGTGTATAGGAAATGTTTATCTTTGGCTTTTGAGGAGGCTTTGGAAAGATATATCAGATAGAATGGATTGATATATAAGCCAAAGCCTTATGCTCTAATGTTTCCATGTAATGGTGGAGGGGTTCAGTTCCCTTCATGATGAATAAATTCGATGCTTTTGCTATTCAAAAAAATATATATGCTAATATTGATATAATCATATTTAGTTAATTACATGATCCTAGTAGCGAAATCAAATTCATATTGAGAGAATATAGTATTTTAAAAGTAATTATTACTAAGCTACATAATTAATATAATAAAATTATTAAAATAAAATGAATATTTTTTTATTGTCAAAACAAAATGAATATTAATTACACTTATTAATTTTTTTTTAGTTTTAATGATGAAATTTTCTAAATTATCTTCAATTTTAATTAATACTTTTTTATCTTATGCCTTTACAATTATTTAGAATTAATCCACTTTTATAATTATTTAAAATTTAAATTTTGTTTCACTTCAAATTTGGATGAAATCCACAAATATCCACCCAAATATTTTATTTTCATATTTTGTATTATAAGAAATATATATATATATATATATATATTCTAAAGGGAATAATAATGCACATATTAAATCTGTGTGTGAGTATTAAGAGAAGGAATCAACCATCACTTTTTTATGTAGCATAAAACAACCGATCACTGATCAGAGTATTAAAAAATAAAAAAAAAGAAGACAAAAAGCCCACATCGTGTTTCAAGCGAGTGTAGAACACCCTATAATTACAACCTAATACTCTAGATGCTGACACGTAACTAAATGAGGGGATTATGTAATAGACTATACTATAGCCCGTGCGCTGCAAACGGGCTTCTTTGTATCTCTCTTTTTGCTTTAATATATTTCTTTTTGCTTTTTATGCTCTCCACGTGGCAAAACGAGGAAAGAGCAAAAGATCAGGGATAAGAATGGGCAAAGAAACACGTCAAAACCGACTCTTCACGTCGATCATCCAAGAATTTACTTACAAACGCAGGTAATTTGGGTTTTCTTTCATAAGCCATGTCAGAGATTTCAACCCCTTTGTTCAAGTCTGGGCGTGATTGATAGAAGTCTAAAACTCCTAACTTGAAAACGTGCCTCATGGGCAAAAGAGATTTCAATTTGACTCATGGGCAAACGTGGCTTAACTGACTATTTTGCAAAGTTTGACTGAGACTGAAAACGTGACTAGTGATTTAGATGACACGTAGTTAAAGCCCTTCTTTTAAATATGTAATAGATTTTGATTTTGATATTTTTAATTAGTGTAAAATGTCCTTATTTTTTAATTTTTAATTTAAATGACACGGAAATTTATTAATTTTTAAAATAAATACTTCAATTAAAAAAACTTTTTCACTAGACATGTAAGTTCAATTATTAGTATTTTTATCAATTTATTGACGTGACAAAGATAACAAAAATTACTTTTGATTAATTTTTATAATTATTATTATATTTTTATTATTTTTTATTAATTAAAAAAATTCCCATGTCTCTTTTTTAGTATTTTTTTTTATTTTTTAATATGATAATAAAATTTTAAATTAATAAAAAATAAAATATTTGAAATTTTTTTATAATTTCTATTATTGGTGTTTGCATTCTTAGAGAAAAATATTTATTTTAAAAATTAATAAATCTTTGTATAATTTTGATAAAAATTAAAAAGATACCTTATACCTTTTTAATTATGGTCGGGCCTTGCAATATTGATAACTTGCGCTTCGACTTTTTGGGCATACAAAAAAAATCATCAAGGCTGCAAGAAGCAAGAGGAAATGGAGAAAGAAGAATTGCCATCTAAAAGCAAAAGCTCATGTCACCTGTAACTATTGGTAGCACAGTAGTACCAACAAAGAAGGAAGAATTAAAGACAGTACGGCTATGACTTTTCTTTAAAATAAAATAATGACTCAGTCAAGCTGTGCAAGGCTGTACATGTGAAGCACATCTC
Source organism: Theobroma cacao (assembly GCF_053813885.1). Lineage (NCBI taxonomy): Eukaryota > Viridiplantae > Streptophyta > Magnoliopsida > Malvales > Malvaceae > Theobroma > Theobroma cacao. Next base: position 39,927,322 of record NC_142639.1, on the reverse strand, counting down.
TGCAATTGGAATCTTGGCTTTTGGAAATTTTTTTGAGTAGAATATGTTTGAGATAATGTATTTTGATTTAAAATTTAAAATTTTTTTATTTAATGTATTATCAATGTATATATCTCATAAATGTGTAAAAATAAATATTCAAAAATCATGTAAAATAAATATTTTTAACAATATATCAAATATTAATCTAATTTAAAATTGAGTTATAATTGATACATTATCAATTAATTAAATATAATTATCTTATTAACAAATAAATTTTAAAAATAAAGAAATTCAAAAATATACTCATAATTTTTAAAATATATATATATATAAATTTTGGGTTTTTAACTTTATGTATTTGCAAGGTAGTATTACAATTACGTAATAGTTCATATATCGAATATAAATCTTTTAAAAATAGAGATTAAATTTAGGCAAAATCTAAAAAAGATTTTATAATATAATTTTTTTAAAGTAGATTGAAGAAATCAAATAAAGCTAATCGCGCAAAATACATCAGATGATTACTTAAGTTACATTTTTTTATAGATCGAATTCAAGTACCCAATAGACCTCAATTTATTTGTTTATGTATAGCATGTAGAGGGGAATCGTACAGATTACATCATATGATTACTTATATAATGTTTTTTTATAGATCAAGTTCAAGTACGCAATAGACCTTAATTTATGTGTTTATATATATATATAGCAGGTAGAGTGTCTCTGCAGGACATGCGAAAGTTAGTTGGCGTGGGAGTTTTAACCTCTTTCAATTTTCAAAACTTACATTTCACAGTGAAATTGAAGAAGACAATTGACGTTTTCTTTTAATATAATAACAATAATGATAATGATAGCATTATCGGATCCTTTCTACATTTAATTAGTTTTACTACTATTAAAAACATGTGTTTGGAATACAATAAATTTATGGGGCCCAATGCATTACCCAAAGAGCAAAAAATAATTGGAGATATAGCTTTCTCGATGTGTCCCCAAAAAACGAGATTAACTGTCACTAGACTTTTTAAGTCACATTCTTTGAAATTTAATACTTTGTTTACTAATTAAATAGAATCGTACTTTTCAAAATGACCATTTTATTTCTTTTCTTTTCTAAATATTAGTACTTTTTAAGCATTTCTTTAGTTTTTTTTTTTCTTCTCCTCTTCTTGTTTTGCACATTGGATGTAAAGCCCAAGAACTACACCTTGAAAATCTTTAAGTCCATTTGGGATTTATATTATCAATTAAGATAAATTTTTTATATAATTAATTTATTTTTAATCCACTTTCAAAAAATATATATTTATTTAATCCAAAATTCATTAAATTGAATTTTAAATTCAAGAGAGTACTCTATTTTTTATTCATAATTTGACAATAAAAACAATAATGATTAAATTAACCGTTGCAACTCAGTGCATTATAATTTTCATCCTCTTTGATTTATAATTTTTCAATAAGTAGAATTATTAATATTTTTAGATATATAAAAGAAGAGATCTATCATTGTTTTTATTGTCACGAATCTCACATTAGTAAGAGATGAGATGGATATTGAGTATATCAACATGAATCTTCCACTATCTATCTAGTATGTCTTTTAAGTTAAGAACGTGAGTCCATAATTTATAGGTTTAAAACTCTATTTTTCAAGTTTAAAACCTCACAAGGTTAGACTTAAATTCCAATCTGTACCAAGATTGAGTTTAAGTTCTGTTCTATAATATTTGGTATGTCAAGGTAAATCTGGACTGGTACATCAGAAAGACTTCTATCACTTATTAAGCATAATTTTTGGATTATGAACGTGGGAACGTACAATGTTGGATTTAAGTTCTGACCTATTATATATTTTATGCATTATAAGATTTAAAATTTAGTACACTAAACCTACATTTTATTTTAAAACTTAGCTCGCTGTTAGGCTATGATATTATTTTTTTATTAAAACTAAATTAATATTGTCTAATTTTGATAAATAAAAAATTAATTAAATAATATAAATGTACACTTTAATTATATTAAGACAATCATTGAAGCAATTTTTTTTTCAAATTAATTGACATTTGGTAATAAGCATTTGAATCCTGTTATTCATGTGTGTGTGTTTTTCTAATTAAGATCAGTAATATTCCCAAGTACCGAAAAAGGTGAAGTCCTTAATATTTAGATATGAACTCTGACTCTCTACTTTCACATGTTTCACAATATCAAAATGTGATTCGCGCAATAACTTTACCGCGGCTTGGGGCCAAAACGAATACCCGTGCATCAAAGAAAGACCATTCCTTTCCTTGACCTAAACCAATTTTTTTTTTTTCTCAATCAAAAGCAATTGAGCTAAACCAAATTGATCATTTCACATATCTCCTTCAACTATATTATTACGTCAAGAACATTATGATTTATACTAAAACCATGCGTACAATAAACGTGTTATATTGAAAATAAATAGAATCTTAATTTCTTTTATTTGTTGGTATATATACTTATCTTCAATGTCCTGTTCATTGACTGTATTAGACAAGAAAGCTTGATTTTTTTTTCTTTTAAAGTGGTCCCATTTTTTACATCAAGTGATAAAGATTTATAGAGACATTCCTCCTATAGTATTTCTGATCCCGACCGGAAATTTGTTCTAAATTTTACCTTAGAAGATAAGTGTTGGGTGACCCTGACTAAATGGATTTTTATTTTGTCATTGCTATGATTTTTGGCTGCAATTGATAAATATAGTCAAAACCGCGTCTCAGAGAATTGAATGTACCCACGTTAGCGCACATTTATAGTACTTGGCCTTCAAGAAAGTGCTCTTATTGACATTTTGTCGTTTGTAAATTTTTTACAATATTAATTATTATTATATAAATAAAAATGAACATGATAGGAATAATTAAATTGATCAAAATTTTAATTACACATATGAATATATTAATTATATATATTACACGACATAACATGATTAATATGTTTACTAATTAAGTTAAGTTAAATTTTATATGATATGACACGATAAATTTAATTAATACAAGTAATTTGTTTAAATAGATATTATAAATTAATTAAACTAAGTCATATCATACAAAATGATACGATAATAAGATTAGTTAAACACGTTAAAAGTGACATATATAAATTCAGTAAATTTAATCCGTTTACGATATAGAATTAATGTTTAAGACATTAAACACAATAATCTTAAACTTAAACTTGTTTAACTTTATATTATAATTTTATTCTTATACCATGTTAACATGTTGTTTGTAAAAATTACCAAAACTACTCATTGTTAGAAGAAAAAAGGCAAGTTATTGAAGATTTGAAGCCCAATAATAAGTTTAAGTGGACAATTGAGTTTGTGACAAAATTTACCAAAATAAAACTTAGACACTCAGGCCATGGTTCAATATGCCATTATCATTATTGTCAAATAGGCATGAATCAAATACATGATTATAAATATTTTATTTAGCGCATCCAAGTTAAAATATATTGCTAAAGTTAATAATGGCAATATAATTTGGTAAGATGTCATAAAGTAATGTTTAGAGAAGACACATTCAAATGCTTATGTTTTTCACAATGCACTATTGTTTTATGCATTTAGACCAATTCCTCTTGTAGTTTGCACCAAAATTTTGGACAACTGCTGAGAAAATAACATCATACCTTGCCTTTTAATGCATCCCAAATTATTATTATTTTTTAAATTATCCTTTAAAACCCCATTTGGCATGGTATTGATAATGAAGTTTAAGATGCCTTAAAACAACAAACATATAATAAAATAGTCACCTCATTGTCTGATTTATAACTTCAACTTGATATAAATATATGTATATATATTATTTTTAATCCTCTTATACTGATCCATACATTATAAAAACATGAAATTAAAAAATGAATATAAATTTTTAAAAAATTAGAGAGAATTAATATAATTGGTAGTCTATTATTACATTTTTTGTATTTTAAAAGCATTATGTTTTAAAAACTTCTAAATTATTTAAAAAATTTTGAATAAGTTATTATTTTTTATTACGTTCAATTAAATTTTTATATTTTATTTTGAGTTAAGTAGATATTTATAATTAATGATTAATTAATTATTAATAATAAAAATATCTTATTTATTTTATGTTAATGTGGAAAGTGAAAATGTTATATGATTATTCTATCATACTATATTAACATATCGTATCATTATTAATTATAATATATTAATATATTACGTTAATATCACGTGATATAAAAAATGATGATTGATATTTTGATTAATAATAGTTAATTAATTACTATTTATAAAAATTTATTTGATAAAATAAAATATAATAATTTGATTTAATATAAAAATAAATTTTAAAATAATTTAAAGATTTTTTAAAATGTAATAATATGTTTTAAATTCTGATTGACAATTCGTTAACGGATGTGAAGGGGTGTGTTTACTACACGTGGCGGTTTATCTTGCGTATGATCTTTTTTCTCCAATTTCCAGGTTAGTGTACGACAGTTACAACAGTTGCGAGATAACGGCCAACAACCCGGTAAACATCAGGGAGAAAAATCAACGCGGTTGAGGACTTTTTTTAAATTTTTTCTTCATTTTTATTTTCCTGTAATGAATTCATTTGTTTTTATTATTCATGAGCTTGCGAGAAGTAACCATCCTTGACAGCTTTGAGTGGAACACAGCTAACACGACGGTTTTTGCAGAAGAATCTACCAAGAATATTCCTTGGCGGTTTGTGGGTGCAGGGTGGCCTACTCTTCCGTACGTTTTGACAAATCATCACTCCATCACCGTCGAGGATGTCGACTTCCCTCGAGGATGTCGACTTTAGAGTATTGACTCTTGGAATAAAATCGCACGGTAACCGCTACCAGTACAGTAATTCACCATTTTCAGTTTTTCACCCATTAAAGTTTTTATCAAGTGTGTGTGATGTAGCGTAGGGAAGAGTTGCATTATCAAATACTGTATATTCCCCAGCAACTAAACAATCAAATCAAAGCTGAAATGTTCACACGGTATTTTCATAGTTTACTGTGAAAAACATTATCTCAAGATTCAAGCGTGATCTAACTATTCAAAGAGCTTAATCATACCAATATATCAAAGATTGTAAGAAACACTAATGTATTTGGCTTTATTATTGATTATCAATTTTCAAATAATAAAAAATAATTAAGCTGCACTTTCCAAAGTCCAAACAGAAGGAGTGGAGCCCAATGGTAAGTTGGTGGAAGCTTCTTACAGAAGGAAATTAAAGCTCAACGCATCCAAATCAGAAACAGAGCTTAGTCAGAGAGAGAGAGGAACCTCAAAACAGAGGAAACATTGTATGCATGATACTAAGAAAATGGAGCCCGCCGTTGTGTTTATCTAATTTAACCACTCATTCGTTTTGTATTTATTTAATTGTCATCAGAGTTACAGACAAGCTCTTCCTTTTATGCCTGCCTAACTTTTTTTTAAAAAATATTAACCCATTCACCGTTCATTGTTTCCTGCTTCTTCATCTTCCCAAACCACGTCGTTTTTAGCTCATCATTCGAAGATGTGAGCAGATATGATTGTTGTATTGGTTGTTGGTGAGTTTAGTTGAGAAAATTTTCGTTGTTTGATTATTTTATTAATCGGAGCATGGCTGTGGTGAGTCCGGTACCTGCAATAGCGCAAGGTGTGAATTCGATGAGGTGTCGCGACGTCATAGCTCCAGGAATCATGTCGGGTCGAAGAGAAATCACGGAGGAACCGGTGGCGCGTGTGATTGAGGAGAAAATCTACGTGGCAGTTGGCAAAGATGTGGAAAGAAACAAATCAGTTCTATTCTGGGCTTTACAAAATTCCGGAGGAAAACGAATTTGCATAATCCATGTTCACCAGCCGGCTAAGATGATTCCAGTTACTGACAGTAAGTTTCATTGCAATTGTCTTTCTTTATTAATATTTTGATTAATACTCAGAAGGAAAAAACAAAGGGACGGGTCAAAAACTCAAAACTAACGATAGAGTTGCCTTAATTCGATTGAATTTTGGAGACCTTGGTTTATGTGACTTTTTGATGGAAATTATTGGATGGATAAAATGAATAATTTTCGATGGGCAATTGTATTCTGAGCAATCTTTTCTCTGGCTTGATTTTGTAGTTTCCAATTGAGAAATTGTTTTATTTGTTTTTGCTTTGCAGTGGGTACAAAATTTCCAGCTAGTAAAGTCAAAGAACAGGAAGTCAAGGCATACCGGGAGATTGGAAGACAAGAAATGCAGAAGAACCTGGATAAGTACCTTCTGCTTTGTCTCCAAAGCGGGGTATTAGTTTCTTCTTGGACCTTAGTTTATACGGTTGTTATTCAACTTCAATTCATATTAGTGGAGTTTGTAATTCTGAGAAGAAAAGAGCAACTTTTGTCAACATTAATAAATATTGATTATGTTATGACAGTTATTTGTGGTAATTTAGCTCAAGGTTTCAAATACTACTAGAGATACTCCGTTCAGTGCATGGTTTGAATCACATATTTCATTTTCAAATACTAAATCGACTCATTTGCAGAGTACCTGATGTGTTTTAGATTCTATCTTGGACTGTAGGTGCAAGCAGAGAAGCTATACATTGAAATGGATTCCATTGAGGAGGGAATTTTGAAAATGATATCTGAGAATGGGATTCGGATGCTTGTAATGGGAGGAGCAGCAGACAAACATTATCCAAAGTACAAACCGCATAAGTAATTGTCCATACCGCCTTGGGCTCAACTAGCTATTTTGGATCTTTGAGGGAACTAGCATGTCTTGCCTCTTGATAAAGAACCGATATGGTGTTGCTTACCTCATTTCTTTTATATTGCAGGAAAGCGGTGGATCTCAAGTCCAAGAAAGCCATCTCTGTGCGTGAACATGCTCCTGCCTCTTGCCACACAATATGGTTTCTCTGCAAGGGGCTTCTCATCTACACAAGGTATAATTGATTGTAACGACAATCTAACTTTAAACTGAAGCAGCTTATAGGCTTTTCAGAATGCCTGTTCCAGATGCTCCGTTGTTGACTTATTAGAGAGATAGTACACTTGTCTACAAAGATTATGAATTTGACCTATTACCGGTTGCAATGATTATGGTTACTAATATAAATAAAATATTGAAACAGGAAAATAAGTTTAGATGTAACTGATACAGAGAATGCATCGTCATCATCATCACTGCCAGCAAGGTCAAACCTTGAAAATCACTTCAGGTCACTGTCTGTTATACCGCTACAAACTAGTCACGTAAAACCCTCTACTTGTACACCAGACTCATTGCGTAGAGTGAGATCTGAAAATTTTTATGGGCGTGCTGGAAGTGTATTGGGTTCTACTTTCCCTGATGGTAATGGAGGGCTATCAACTCCACAGAGAAGATCTGATGCAGAAGGGAGTTCTGATGAATCGGATGGTTTATCCAGAAGAAGGCATCAGAGTTCAGTTCTGTCATCATCCTCTTCCAGTGGAATGGCTGATGCAGCTTTGGTCCCATATACGGGAACTGAGGTGGATGAAAGTGGATTAGAATCTATTGAAATGTCTCAGGCTAAAGAGAATTTTAATATGTCATCCCTTACCGGTGTTCTGGTATGTACAAAACTTTCATTTATTCTCTGAGAATGTTTAAGCTTCACTTTCTTCCTTATCTTAAACTGACCAACCAAATTATTGCGGTGCCAATTCTTTTGTATCTAGACTATCCAAAAAGTTAACAAATGATTGATTGATTCTTGTAGAATGGAGCTATAGATGATACTCTTTACAATCAACTTCAACAAGTAATGGCAGAGGCAGCAAACTCAAGAAGAGAAGCATTTGAAGAGGCAGCCAGGCGTGCAAAAGCTGAGAAAGGTGCTCTTGAAGCTATGCGCAGGGTAAATTTTCAGCTTTGGTTCCTTTAAATCAAACACACACCTACAGTTCTTTCATGAATTTTCTAGTGTTGTAGGTAGTCAGAAATTAATACTTGATGTTTTTACTCTGGCAAAAGCAAATCTTGCATGTATTTCACTTATTGTGCTCAATTGTCCCGTCATATGACAATAAATAGGAATTTGGTTGACCTTTTAATTGCAGAATGCTTGCAACATACTCTAACTAACTCAATCTGTCGTTGCTGGAGAAATTTAGATCTAAAAAGAATCATATCCTCATATCTGTAAGATGGGCTTTTGAATGATCTTTAGACTAAATGGTGGTATCCTTTTTTACTCTAAAATGTAATGTTAACATATTATCAAGTTTTTTCAAAGAACCAATCATGGCTGCTAATTTTCAGGTCCAAGCATCGGAATTCTTGTATACACAGGAGTTAAAACAAAGGAAAGAAATTGAGGAAGCATTCACAAAAGAAAAGGAGCAACTTGACAAGATGAAGAACCAGCGAGATGAGGTCATGGTAGAACTTCAAGAGGCTTTGGATCAGAAGTCATCACTGGAGAAGCAGATTGTGGAATCTGAAAAGGTGGTTAAGGAGCTCGAAGAGAAGATAATCTCAGCTGTTGAACTTTTGCAGAATTACAAGAAAGAAAGAGAGGAGTTGCAGATGGAGCGAGACAATGCACTCAAAGAGGCTGAAGAGTTGCGGAAAAGTCGAGCTGAGACCTCAGGCGCACATATGCCTCAGTTTTTCACTGAGTTCTCTTTCTCCGAGATTCAGGAAGCAACTCACAACTTTGACCCATCCCTTAAGATTGGGGAAGGGGGATATGGGAGCATTTATAAGGGTCTCCTGCGCCATGCCACTGTGGCCATCAAAAGGTTGCATTCTCATAGCTTGCAAGGCCCATCAGAATTTCAACAGGAGGTATAATCCCCTTGACGTATGCTTATTTATTTATTGTTTGGATTGACTTCATGTTACATTTTGTTGAACCTGTTATTAGTTTTATCTGCGTTGTACAACAGAGCCTATGGTATAACTAGCAGAAATCAAAAGATTTAAAGCCAAGTACTGTTATTTGGCTGTATTTGCAGCATGCTTATTTGTACAGATCTCAAAGTTCATTGTCCATTGTCTTGGAACTGTATTTGCATCTTAGCGATGTTTTTTGTTTACTCCCTCCTTTGGCAATTTTGCATGCTCATGAACAAGCTTAAATTTACCTCTTTGTTAACAGTAGTATCATGTTGTGCATATAAGATAATTGCTTTATTCACTTGTTCTTTGAATAAGAGTTGAACTGAAAAAAAAGGAGACTGCTACATAAGGAAAAACACTTGGATTTGCTGACTGTGAGAACAAAAAACCTACACTTTCATTATTTTATACTTTGATAGTGTCAACAATTTTGCATTAGGGTAATGAAAGGTTATTTTATGTTTTGGAAGTGGCATAAAACTGCACACTTAGAAGAGTGAAACTGTATTCCTTTCAAGTTTAGTTAGCACTGAATGACATCTGTTTATTCTGTGTTTTATGTTTTGGAAGTGGCATAAAACTGCACACTTAGAAGAGTGAAACTGTATTCTGTTCGAGTTTAGTTAGCACTGAATGACATCTGTTTATTCTGTGTTAGGTGGATGTTTTGAGTAAGATGAGGCATCCAAATCTGGTCACGCTCATTGGAGCCTGTCCTGAAGCTTGGACTCTTATTTATGAATATCTTCCTAATGGAAGTCTTGAAGACCGACTTAGCTGCAGGGACAATTCCCCCCCTTTATCATGGCAAACACGAATCCGTATAGCTACTGAGTTGTGTTCTGTTCTCATATTCCTTCAGTCTAGCAAGCCTCATGGCATAGTGCATGGAGATTTGAAACCTGCAAATATTCTCCTTGATGCTAACTTTGTTACTAAATTGAGTGACTTTGGAATCTGTCGTCTGCTGAACAAGGATACAACTGTATGCTGTAGAACTGACCCCAAGGGTACTTTTGTATACATGGATCCAGAGTTTCTCGCAACAGGAGAACTTACTCCAAAGGCCGATGTTTACTCATTTGGAGTCATATTATTACGGCTGTTGACAGGAAAACAAGCCTTGGGTATAACAAAGGAAGTGCAGAATGCGTTAGATAATGGACATTTGAAAAACCTCTTGGATCCTTTGGCTGGAGATTGGCCATTTGTGCAAGCTGAGCAATTGGCTAACCTAGCTTTGAGGTGCTGTGAGATGAACAGAAAGAGTCGCCCAGACCTTTCAACAGATGTGTGGAGGGTGCTTGAGCCAATGAGGGCTTCTTGTGGAGGCTCATCCTCATTCCAGCTGGGTTCTGAAGAGCATTGCCTACCTCCTTCCTATTTTATCTGCCCCATTTTTCAGGTAAGCTAATCCTGTTCCTATCTTTCATATACATCTTGAAGTGGCACATCTGCAATGACCAAGTTCTCCCTCCCTCATCCCCCGTAGAAATGGGTGAAAAGAATGATAAAAAAAAATGTTTTCATCCCTTGGGAAATAATTCACAAAGTGTCGCAAACTCTTCATTCCTAATGCATACTGGCAGTCTTACACGTACTTTCTCTCTACTGTTGTGATTTGCTTCATGAACACTCCTCTTCAAAGTCCGGTCTCAGAAAGGGAGAAAAGAAAAGACATATAATATAAAATCGTATTATAATACTCTCAAAAGCAATCATTTTTCCAGTTAACTTTCTTTGCATTTTCTACCAATAATGTTGTGACTGTGGGTTATAAGGGCTACAAACTAGCTACAAAATTTTGATTTCCTATAAAAAGTTAACATTGTTCATCAATTAAATTTCATTTCTCTATTTGCTTAAATATTTCAGGAAGTAATGCGAGATCCTCATGTAGCAGCTGATGGTTTCACCTATGAAGCAGAGGCTTTGAGAGGTTGGCTTGATAGTGGTCATGATACCTCACCCATGACTAACGATAAGCTAGCACACCGCAATCTTGTCCCTAACCTTGCTCTACGCTCTGCCATTCAGGAATGGCTGCAACAACACTAAAATACAGTACTATCATTTTATCTTTTTGATTCAACATATTGTTTATTGTTTATAGTTGCATCGTAGGTAGCCAAAAGGTAAGAAAAACCGGCAAATTGTCTTATACATATATTGGTAACCCTTTTTATAGGTACTTGTTTGAGTCCTTCGGGATTTCAGACTTTGCAGTCACACTATAATAACAATCCATTGTATTTGTATAGAGGACATTGGTTGTATACTAGTGAAATAAAAGCACCCAATGTTCCATGTTGTGCCTTTGTGGCCACAGGGTTTTGTGAGACTGAACGCCTGGTCTCCCGCAAATTTTCTATACATGGTTGCTTGAGTTAAAATTGGGTTTTGCCTTGCTGGATGTCTATGACCCTGGCTAGATTCCAGCAAATGGTAAACTCCTTTTCTTCGTTTCTTATTAGATGTGTTATAATCGTTAGGTTTTCAAAATTGAAGGAAGATCACGTCTTTGAACTCTATGAAAGCTTTTCGCTGTCATCACATCATTGAACTCTAGGAATAGAACTTTGGAAACAAGCAGGTAGAGAGCTGGCCAATTTCCAGTTCCATTTTGCGGCCTAATCTGAAATTTTAGTGAACATTCTGGATCCAACAATAGTTAAAATGTCCCAAGGGAGACCCAAGTCAAAAAGCGAAGAATCCAGAATGGGAATAGTGGCAATCTCGAAAGGGGTTTGGATATATCCCAAACAGTTGTTGCACCTTTTGCTTTTTCGTTAAAGGCACTGGGTAAAGTAAAACAATCATCGTAGTCTCTGACCCGAGTCATGTGGTCTTTTTTGTTTTAATTTTTCCAGGAAGCTGCCAAGTCTTAAAGAAACTAGAGCACACCTTAGGCGTGGGCAAAAACTTAACAAATATTAACTGCAGCAATTAATGTTACTGCTACAATTAGATGATGACAGCACACTACCAACATCCTAATGATATACCTTATATAATCAAATAAAACTGCAACTTGTTACTATTTTAGTGATATTTAAACGTTTCTGTGCCTGGTTTCATGCATTAGCCACCTATTATTTTCAATTTAGAATCCACTGAAATAAGCACTCCTAGGGAAGGTGAAAGGAAACCAAGGTGTGATGCAAGATTTTTACAGAAAGGGACGACGGAATGAGTAGGAACTTAGCGTGTGGAACCCAGCAGTGACCAATGAAAGCCCAACAAGAAGAAAGAACAGTTATTTGGGTCAAAACGCGGATAAACAAAAAGAAAGGGATCTACCCATTTTCCTGTGATATAGAAATTGCGTGCTATCACAGCCCCTTATATTTACGCTTAAGCCCAAAGCGAAGGCAAAGAATCTTGTCTTTTCCAACCTGCACAGTGCCGTTGAACTTTGATTTGATTGACTTGTGGCGTGCCTTGAAAGTTTCTTCCCACACAGGAAATATGAACTAGCCTTTAGCTCTTGCTTCTAACTTGAAAACAAGTGATCAGTTTAGTGGCAACAAGGAGAGAGACCATTGAACAAAACTAATGGATCAGATGACAGGTGCTGCTGAAACCATATATGTTGCAGTAGGAAAAGCTGTTGAAGAAAGCAAGCACACTTTGTTATGGGCATTGCAGAGACTTCGTCCCACAAAAGTTTGTATTCTTCATGTTCATCAGCCTGGCAATATGATCACCAACAGTATGTTCAGTCGTTGTAATCACAGTTTTGTTTAGTTGTATCATGTTCTTTGAAATTCTTTGCTATGTCAATATCTGATTTCTTCTTTCTGTTTTGTTCCTTGGTGCTATTTAGATGGTGTGAGTTCTCTAACAAGTAGGCTTCCACAACATGAAGTTGGGAAGAAGATGTTAGATAGGGTCATGAATGATTACCTTCTCATTTGTGGCCAGAAAAAGGTAATATTTCTTCTTTAGAGGAATTTTTGTCAAAATTGCAGAAAACTACCTTGCTTTCCCTGTAGACACTTGTTTTTTCTCCAGTGTTTTCAAGATTTTTTTTTTTCAAAAGCAGTTCTTGGTAAAGGGTCAACTGATTCTGTAACAAATCGTGCTCTTAACCTTACTTATGTTTGCCTTCATTATGTTTTCATGCAGGTCCAAGCAGAAAAGCGACACATCGAACTTGATGATGTTGCAAAGGGGATTGTGGAGCTGATTCGTGAGCACAATATCAAACAACTTGTCATGGGAGCAGCTGCTGACAAGCACTTTTCAGTGTACAAATAACTTGTTTACTAGTTCTCAATTTACTTTGACAGTCATGATAATAATTGTTCCTACTATTTAATTCTTTTTTCCCAGAGCTATTTTTCTTGTGCAACCATGTTAATGATTCGATATGTTCTGAGCCCATGAGATTAAGCAATGGCATGCTTTCTTCAGAGAAGAGAATAGAAGCAAATGTTGAACTGTTGGAAGCTGCTGAAAAATCTCAGCAGTTGATGTAGAAATAATCGTTTTTCTTTGTCTGTCTTCTTATTGAAGGAATCAAAAGTGAACTGTTTTTTTTTTAGTCTTGAAAAAACAATAACAAGCTTGATCCCCTGTTCTCAATTTCTCAAGTAGTATGTAACTTTTGTTACGCGTATAACTATTATTGTTAGGTTTGAGCTAGACCTGTTGCCGGGTTTTGCTTAGCTAAATTCTATAGATGGGCAAGCTTTCTCACCTGCCTGCCATAACATTGCAGGGGAATGACTGATCTCAAGTCTGAAAAAGCCCAATATGTGGATCGACATGCGCCACCTTCCTGTCAAATTTGGTTTATTTGTGGGGGGCAATTCGTCCATGGAAGGTATGCTCGCTAATAGTGTAATTGATCTGTTTCCAAGATTATTATGCGTACTGTACTTTTGTAAGGACTTCTTACTGTAGGTCAGTCGTTGAAACTGGACAATCAAACCTGAGTAGTCCTTCGTCAAGTTCCAGTCATTTGCCATGCTCTAGCAAAGTGGCTACCAATTCAGAACCGATTGTTTCTGAGACATCAGAGGAGAGTCCAGACTGGCTTGAGTTTCATGTACTACTCCACTTTGGGGAAGATTTGTTATTCACCTATACCTGATTATACAGGGAAATTTAAAACTTACATTATATATACATAAAGCATGTGAGAAATGAGAGGTTCAAATTTTCCATTTTGTCAAATTCTTTATGTTTCTGAATGAAGTCAGTGAAATCCAGTCTTTGTAAATCTTAACCTTTGCCAATGTCTTAGATGGTTTATGAATTTTCACAGGATTTTAGTAATGATCCACCCTTTGATCAACTTGACCAAGCCCTACTGGATGCTGAAAATTCAAATCGAGAAACATTTGAAGAGTTGGACAGGCGTGTGAAAGCTGAAAAGAATGCTCTCAATGCTGTGATGCGCCAAGTAATGTCCCCCTTTCTTATTTCCTCTTTTCTCCTTTTCTGTAGATAAAATTTGCTTTTGGACTAAGAAAAGAAAATGAGTTACCCTCAAATTTATAGTTACATTACTTGTTGTAGATAAAATTTAACGCAAAAAAGGAAAAGGTTGTGCCTAGCTCTTATGTTACTGATCATAGAAGGAAACACGGTATCTGTTAATTTAAGTCAGGCTTGGCTCAAAATTACAAATATCTGGGTATTTTCCACCCCAAAGATGCAGTGTTTTCATGCTATCTTTCTTTAATCCAACTTGCTTTCTTCAATCCCATTGCCATGAGAAAGCATTTATCAGAACTTTCTAATCACAGCCATTATCAACTTATAGGCTAGTGAATTGAAAAGATCATACACTGGAGAGTTAAGACGCCGGAGGGAAACTGAAGCAGCACTTATAAAACAGAAAGAGGAACTTGAACAGATCAAGCAGCAGAGAGATCAAGCGCGCAAAATTGCCAGAGCTCAAAAGTTATTATCCGAGAGTCGAGGTTCCAACTCAGGTGACATTAAAGTATTGGAAGCTAAGGTATCATCAGCTACGGAGCAGTTACAAATTTGCCAGAGAGAACGAGATGAGTTGCAGACAAAGCTTGAAAATGCTCGCAAGCAAACTGAGGAGCATTCAACAAAACAAGAAGAGACTTCAAGTGTGCATATGCAGCAATTCTTCTCGGAGTTCACTGTCACTGAAATTCATGATGCAACGGAGGACTTTGACCCTTCTTATAAGATTGCAGAAGGAGCATATGGTCGAATTTATAAATGTATTCTCCGTCACACTGAAGTGGCTATAAAGGTGCTCCACCAAAATTGTTTACAGGGCCCCTCAGAATTTCAACAGGAGGTAAGCTAGTGTCACCAGAATTATCCTTTTAAGCTATTAATTTATGAACATACTGTGATTATTTTGTGGCTTTAATTTTATAATTTAGAGACAAATATGACTTCTCAATGTGGCTTAATTTGGAGTAGTTAGGATTTTATGCCTTTGATTGAAATTTCTTGAGTACAAATACTGTGAGTCTAATTTTCAGTTCTATGAAGTCTGAAACTTCTAAATTGCTGAATATATATACTTATTCTTTGCTCATTGACATATTAAAGCAGTATTGCTTTTTTGATTCAAAGAAATCAGATATTTATCATAAAGAGAAAATGAAATAAAGTTTTCATCTGCTGTATTTCAGGTTGATATTTTGAGTAAGCTGAGGCATCCAAACCTGGTTACACTCATTGGAGTCTGCCCTGAAATTTGGGCTCTGATATATGAGTATCTCCCTAATGGAAGCCTTGAAGATCGTCTGAGCCAAATGAATAATACTCCCCCATTGTCATGGCAAACGCGAATACATATAGCTACTGAGATATGTTCTGCACTCATCTTCCTACATTCCAGTAAGCCTCAAAGGTTAGTGCATGGCAACTTAAAGCCAAGAAATATACTCCTTGACACCAACTTTGGCTGCAAACTTAGCGACTTTGGAGTATGCCATGCACTCTCTTCTATCAAAATTTCAAGCAATATGACTGTTCCAAGCAGCAGATTTCCTTACCTGGATCCTCAGTTTCTTACAACAAGATCATTGACTCCTAGTTCTGACATATACTCATTTGGCATTATATTACTACAGTTAATTACTGGGATATCACCCTTGCATATAGCAGAGAACGTGCAAAATGCACTAAATGGAGGATATCTTAATGATTTATTGGATCCTTCAGCTGGAGGCTGGTCATATTTGCAAGCTGAGCAGTTGACTCGCTTGGCTTTGAGATGCTGTGATAATAACCGAAGTCGTCGACCAGACCTTGCTTCAGAAGTTTTCAGGGTGCTTGAGAAGATGAGAGATTCTATTGGACCCTTATCAACATTCCATGCTGGGTCTGAAGATCATCATAAGCCTCCGCATTATTTCATTTGCCCCATTACTCAGGTTAGCCTCCATCCTTACCAATGGCTTATTTATCAGGACTGAAGTCTTTTAATTCTGTCACTGTTTCCACAATCACGTATTCAAGTTAATACCACCATCAGTTAACTCGGGCAATTCAAAGCCTTTACATATCCCTTGTCAAATGCTAGATTCTTGATGCATATTGGGTTTTTTATAGGTCTATTAACCTAATACATACTTTTCGGTATTAATTTTTATGCATCGTAGAGATTAAGAAAACTAAAAGCAAATACCAGAACAGAAATTGTGGTAACAGTGACAACCACAGGAGACTTAGTAAATTCAACTTACCTAGAGGGTGTTATGATTTTTATGAATGTAGCTGTAACTCTTCTTGACTCTGAGGGAAGAACCAGTTTGGGTTGTATTTGAATCCAATATAGCATATTGAATTGGTTTGCTCATGTTTGCAGGAAATCATGGCAAATCCACATGTGGCAGCTGATGGATACACGTATGAATTACAGGCATTGCGGGAATGGCTGGGTAGGGGCCACAATACCTCCCCTGTGATAAACATCGAGCTTCCTCATCTCAATCTTGTCCCGAACCATGCACTTCGTTCTGCAATCTTGGAGTGGCAGCAGCAGCAGCATTAACATTGTATTTTAATTTAGTTTGCTCATGACAGGCAACCCCAGACCTTGAGCTAAATCATGTTATGTCTTTTAACGTTGCTCCTTGTTCTAAGAACATATTGGACTAGTTTCCTAGTATTCCACATGTTGTATGTTTCTCTCTTTTACATGTGGTTGCTTGTTTAAAACAGGATATATGCATATTTACAGGTAATGGATTGTACATATATGATATTTACCTCAACGATCTGCCAACTCTGCTTCTACTTGTCATGACTTGCTCATCTGATTTACTACCCTTGAGCAGGGAAACTCACCATTGGGTGACATTCAGATTCATGTTTAGGGGGTTAATTTTCCTTTCTACTTCCTGCTGTCCAGCTAGAGTTTCAATGTGAACGAACAACAAAAGATACAACAATTACAATGGAGGAAAATGGACGAGGAAACAGCACTAGTTTTTCACTTTTACAGTTTGTACTTTCTGTTCTGTTGTCAGCCCGTGAGTTCAAAACAATCATTGTACTCTCCGATCCGAGTCATGCTCATGTCACAGCATTTATTTTGTCCATGACCGGAGCCCAAGTCTTAAAGAAGCTAGGAGATAAACTTTGGCGTCCATCTTATTAGATTTTGTCCTACCATTTTTTGTTATTTTTTATGACAATCCTCATCCTTATCAGTTACCTTCCTCAACAAAAACCACGACATAGACAAATGTTTACCTGCTTGGTTTTGCTAGCTTTAAGGCTTTCATCGCCTCTGCAAACATATACAGTGAAAAGAACCATAAAAAAGTTACATGAAAAAATGGTTTTTTCTCCTAATTTGGTTTTCATATATAAAAGTAATTTCACTTTGAAAGAGATGTACGCATGAAGGTAGAAAGAAGGTAAAAGGAACCAAGGATGAGAAAAAGAGGTATGGGTGTTGGTTCGTGGAACCCAGCTCCAGCAGTGACCAATGAAACTAAAAAGTAGGGAAAAGAATGCTTTTGGATCCAAAAGCAGCAAAAAAATTTTGGGCTTTGGATTATTTTTATAATACAAATATTTTCCCGTTGATATAATATATATACTAATACTGTTATTAGTGATTAATTCCGTGCCATGGCAAGTCTCTTACATCAACAGGCCTTAACGTAGGGAATCTTCCTTTTTTTTTCTCTGTATGTATAGTCATTGACGCCGGATTGACTTGGAACTTGCCTTGAAGGTTTCTTGGTTTATATCAGATAAAGACTGAGGAGAAGGAAATAGTTGCCTTGACAACTTTAAAACAGGTGGATTCAGGGAGTTAGCAAACTGGTGAGGAGAGAGATCATCAAACAACTGCTGGAAAACATGGCTAGTGATGGTACCATTTATGTTGCAGTAGGAGAATTTGACGAAAGTGAGCTCACTTTGTTTTGGACATTACATAATCTTAGTCCTCTAAAAGTTTGCATTCTTCATGTTCATCAGCCATCCAAGATGATCTCCTCCAGTAAGTCAACTCAATGCAATAGTTACATGTTGGGCTGTTGATTTCTACTTAGAGATTCTTTGCTATATGTAATCTGATTTGTATTTTCTTTCGTTCCCCCTACCCCTAAGGAGTTGATGGGAATTTAGCTGTAATGCTTTTTCACCAACAACAACTCAGGGGTCTAGAAGAAGTTGGGAACGACATGATGCACAGGATCATGGATGATTGCGTTCTTTTTTGTCGTGAAGCAGGGGTACTATTTCTTCTTCAGTCTTCTTTTTGTACAGTTGCACTTTTAATTGCTACTGAACCCAGCAGAAGAATCTTTTTTGCTTAATGGAAAGTTATTTCTGGATTTATAGGGTTTTGTAGTGTTGGGTATGGAAACAGTATGCAATTGTATAGTGAAACATGGGTGATTGTGAATTGAAAGAACCACAGGCATGTCTCTTGACACATCTCTAAGGGTTTGGCGGTGGAATTTACATTAGTTTTTCAACCATGGGGAACTGACACCAAATACAAATCCAATTTTATTCCTCAGAGAACTGTTTTCGGTGGAGAAAGTTCAAAAAACTGCCCCCTCGATGCCCATAAACAACAGTTTTCGAGAATTTTTTATTCTGAAGCAGTTCTTCTTATGACAAGGTCCAACTCTTTTTATAACAAAGCAGGTATATTGCCATTCATTGTCTTGGTGTAGGTCAGTGCAGAAAAACTATTTATTCAAAGGGATGATGTTGCGAAGGGGATTGTGGAACTGATTCATCGGCACAATATCAAGAAGCTAGTCATGGGAGCAGCAGCTGCCGAGCACTTTTCAGAGTACAACTAACTCGTTCAGTTTCCTTAACATTCATGATCTTATTTATTTCCTGCACTCATCTGCTGACCTTGCTCTTAACATTGTAGGCGAATGTGGCTCATGTCTGAGAAAGCACAATATGTAAACGATAATGCACCACTTTCCTGTCAAATTTGGTTCATTTGCAGGGAGCAACTTGTCCACAAAAGGTATGCTCAATGATTGCCAAAATCCTGATTCTAATTTGTCTGTCTTATCTGTTGGAACTTTTGAGATGCATATTTCAAGCTAATGGGTGAAAAATTCTCTCTCAGACTCTCAGCAATTTATCAATAATGAGATTGCACATTCCAACTGCTTCATTATATTGACTTTAAGGTCTTCAGTGCAGGTTTGAAACTGGGCAATCATCACATGCACTAAGCCCATCAGGTTCCGGTTATTTGACAAGCTCTAGTGAAGCTGCTGGTATATTAGACGCGGCTGTTTTTGAGGAAAGAGAGGAGAATGAATGTGAGCTTGATCGATTTGTACTGCTTCGCTCAGGAGAGGATCAGGATTCTCTATCAATGCCCAATGTACTGGAACATAGTAGTACTATCTCCATTCATCTGCCATAAAAGCTACATGTTGAGCATGCCCACAATTCAAATTTCTATTGTCATATGCTGATCATCACCACATTCATTTTGCCCATCCCTTTGGCTTGATTTTGAACTGAATCCTGAAAAATCAAGCACTTTCAGATTTAAACCATTATTGCTAATGTCCCTCCTGGTTCATGGCTTTTGGCAGGAAGGAAGCGGCAATGATCAACTCTTTGATCAACTTGAACAGGCACTGCAGGAAGCTGAAACATCAAACCGAAAAGCATATGAAGAGTCCAACAGGCGTGTCAAAGCTGAAATGGATGCTGTCCGGGCTATGCGCCAAGTAATGTCTTTTGAAATTCTGCCCTTGTTACCTCTCTTTTGTGAAGATGGTTTTGCTTGGTATTGAGAACAAATGAGTCACCATCGAATTTATACTTCCACTGAAGATTGTACATTAAGTCATAAAGATTAACACGTTTACTGACAGTTCCTTTCCCTTTATTTATAGGCAAAAGCCTTTGAAAGGTTGTACAATGAACGCAAGAGAGAAACTGAGGCAGCACTTGCAAAACAGAAGGAGGAGCTTGAAAAGATGAAGAGGCAGAGAGATGAAGAGCATTTAATTGCCATTGGACAAAAGTCGATACTGGATAGCCAAGTTGCCAACTCAGATTACAGGATAAAACAATTGGAAGATCAGTTGTCATCAGCTGTGGAGCAGTTACAAATTTCACAGAAAGAACGAGATGAGTTGCAAGTAGAGCTTGAAAATACTCGCAAAGTAACTGAAGAGCTTTTGAGAAAACAGGCAGAAGAGACCTCAAGCACACATATGCAGCAAATCTACCCAGACCAGTTGTCTGCCTCAGAGATCCACGATGCAACTCTGGATCAGTTACAAATTTGCCAGAAAGAAAAAGATGAGTTGCAGGTTGAGCTTGAAAATACCCGTAAGATAACTGACGAGGTTTTAAGAAAACAAGCCGAAGATACCTCAAGCACACATGTGCAGCAACCCTATGCAGAGTTTTCTCTCTCAGAGATTCAGGAAGCGACTGAGGACTTTGACCCATCCTTTAAGATTACAGAAGGAACTCGGGGGAGCGTTTACTATAGATGTGTCCTTCGGCACACTGATGTGGCCATAAAGGTGCTCGGCCAAAACAGCTTACAAGACCCCTCTGAATTTCAGCAGGAGGTAAGAAAACTCGTTGCATATATTGAGTTTCTACCAGATTATCCTTCTAAAGTTTGCATTCCTTGGGCATTTTCAATTTTGTCTACGTGTTCTTCTAATTATGAAGACTAACAATCAATTAGATTTCATATGAAGCAACAAATTTTAGATTCAAAGAAGTTGCATACATATACAAATAGAGTGAAATAAAGTTTGTTCTCCTGTATTTCAGGTTGATGAGTTGAGTAAATCGAGGCATCCAAATCTAGTAACTCTCATTGGGGCCTGCCCTGAAATTTGGGCTATAATCTATGAATATCTTCCTAATGGAAGCCTTGAAGATCGTTTGAACTGCAGAAATGACACCCCTCCGCTGTCATCGCAAACTCGGATAAATATAGCTACTGAGCTTTGCTCTACTCTCATGTTTTTACATTCCAGTAAACCTCAGAGCGTAGTGCATGGCAACTTAAAACCTGGGAATATTCTCCTTGATGCCAACTTTGGGTGCAAACTTAGCGACTTCGGAGCCCGCCGTGCACTCTCTCTTCTGGAAGACTCAAGCAACGCACGGCCTTACCTAGATCCTGATTTTCGTAGTACTGGAAGATTATCTCATAGTTTAGACTTATACCCGTTTGGCATTATACTGTTACAGTTATTGAGTGGGAGATCAACTCAGGGTATAGCTGAGACTGCGCAAAATGCACTACAAAATCTGAATTCCTTCTTGGATTCTTCAGCTGGAAACTGGCCATACCAAGTTGCACAGTTGACCCGCTTGGCTATTAGATGCTGTGACATTAATCTAAGCCGTCGACCTGATCTTGCTTCAGATGTTTTGAGAGTGCTTGAAACGATGAGAGTTTCTTCTGGAGCCACGTTATCATTCCTTTCCGAGTCTGATGAAGATAATCGTGAGCCTCCATCTTATTTCATTTGTCCCATTTTACAGGTTAGCTCCATTCCATTTCATTGCCCCATTTTATTGTTAACGAAATAACCAATGGATTATTTTTGCAAACACAGTATTCAAAAATTCATTGATAATTGCCTTGCAGGAAGTTATGGATGATCCGCATGTGGCAGCCGATGGTTACACTTATGAGGCATCGGCATTGCGGGGATGGCTGGCTGACCATGATTCCTCCCCTATGACAAACCTCAGGCTTTCACATCGGAATCTTGTCCCTAACCATGCTCTGCGTTCTGCGATTAGGGAGTGGCAGCAACCTCATTGAAAACTGGGAACTGTATTTTTGTTTCAGGAACATGTTTCACTACGTCTCCCTCATAAGGTTCCATTGTATATATCTTGCTCTTTCATCCTTGGGTTTTCCATGCTCTTCCTTACTTATACTACAATGTACTATGTTATATTGTTGTATATACCTTGTCAAGGGTCGGAAACGCTATTACAAAGAACAAAATATAGATCTTGCCCCATTGCAAAGTACCTTCAGTTGATTGGCATGATACAACTGTTTTTGTTATGATATGGAGCTTTCAGATTTATCCTACCTGCTTAGTTCTAATTGGTTTTATACATCCTGGCTTATCCATCTAATTCACAGGCGTTGTCATTGAGATTTGGCAGATCCAAAATCTCAGCTAAAATTTAATACTTGATAATGATGCTGGCATAACCAAAATGGAAATGAACAATTTGTTTGGCTTCAGGAGACTCAACACATATACTCAAAAGACAAACATAGAATTTACTTGAATGAAATATATTCTCGGATGCCACTAGTACAAAAAGATCACTCAGAAGTCTGGAACCATGGCCTTTACTTTGGGATCATTTGATCATAGTTTTACAGAATCAACAGTAAAGCTTCTATGAAATTAGTTGAACTGGCTTAAAAGTGCTCTGTTACTGGTCAATTTCTAAACGGATTGCAATAACTATACTGCAAATATTACATGCTCCTCTACAACCTAAAAGGGTAAAAAGCTTTTTCAACAGGTTCTGTACTAAAAGCCAAAACAGGTATGCAACCGAGGTACTTATTTTTCAATGTTTATTACCGTCATTACTTTTCTTGTAAGGGCTGAAGTTGGACATGCGGACAAGGCCTTTCTGGTTCTCCTCTTGTCCAGAGAATTTTGAGATCTCCCCTCTTCTTTCCCAATGTGATAAAGGTCCCTGCATCCCACACAACAGATTGGTAAGAAAAATACAGTGGAAGACAATGTTTCATCTGGGGCTTATGAGCATGGTAATTTATGTTACAGAGACTGCACTATTCTTAATCTCATTTCCACTTACCAAGTGTGAATGGAACGATGTAAAGCAAAGCTGGTTGGCCATGTCCATCCATCATGTTCAAAGCCACATACGTGACCAGAAGACCTGTAGAATGAATTTATAGAATAGAGCATTAATGAGCCAATGGTCTTTATATTGCAAGACAGAAGACAAGGAAAAGGAAACTGCAAAAAAAAAAAAGAAAAATTCCTATCACATTAAATAAAGCCCCCAGCAAATCTGGGAAATATCATTTTCATGCCCTTTTGGATTAAACTTTAGAGCTACATAAGCTCTGCAAGTCAGGCTCAAACAATTTTTTTTTTCCTTAGCACTGAGAGTTTGAGCCTTGTTAATCAGAGGCTAAGCTAAGTTGGAACAAAGTAAAATTCATGCTCAGCTTGGTCCATAATACCCCCACATATCAACAGGATGGCTCTGCAGATTTAGAATTTCTCATACCTACACCATAAGCAGTCATTGCCCATACAAAATACCCAGCTCGGAGATTTTTCTTTGCCAGCCAATCATATCTGCAAAAAATCACTGGTACAGTCAGACCAAACATCAGAAACCAATCTCTTTGTTTCGAACAAATCTAAGTAATGAACATTTGAGCGAAGATAGAGTACTATGAAAACAAACAGAAGCGATTATTTCCAGTTTAAACTATGCTGCACATTGAATTTGGTCCAACCAATCTTTAGTTCAATCAATAGCACACTCATAAGCCACAGCAACACAAATTATGGACTTATTGATGAAAAATCTTGTAAATATGGTCTATTCACAAATTACAATCAGCATGTTTAGATGTTCTGGTTATAAGATCTTAACTATACAAAAGCATAAAGAATCAGCAAAGGCATCAAAGAGCAAAATTTAATGTTGAGATTCTATGGAAAGCTGGTAGGCATGCAAAAGTTACAATTGGCTCCAATGTTCAAACCTTAGAGAGAATGCCACAAGCAGTCCAGGTAAGATTATGTCTCCAAATCCAATAACACTGTAGCCACCCCAAGGATCAAACATGCGTGGAATTTTTAGTAGCATTGGTATGCCATCCTCTCCACTCTTATCACCACGAGCTACCTATATAGAAGAAAAATAATAATATAACGTCATTCTCTCAATTGTCCAACAGGTCTAGAGAAAGAATATCAGCCATTATTAGAATTCTATGGTGGGAAAATAATGTTGATAATTGCTTACCACTATCATCACGCTCTCATGAAACCACCATTTGGAAACAAACACCCAAAAGATATCATACAAGAAAGCACAACCCAGAAGAACCGTTCCAACCTGATTCAATAAAAATTCACCAATAAAAACATAAAAAATTTATTCAATATTTCAATTATTCTCATATGTATGCTAGCTAAATGCATAGTTTATCCTCTGTGTACAGAAACACGGAGAAGATAAGACCTGTATAATAGCAAAACATGCATGCATCTCTAAGCAGTAGGCAGAAAAAGCCAAATGAATCAAAATACTCACCTTGAGATTTGGTATGCGAACAACCTGAAGAACTGTGATTATAAGTGCAATACCCTGATTGAGCAGGCAAAAGAGGAGGTTTATATACCATCAGCTTACCATAATAAGAGTGTAAATCAAACTAAGTTTCCAAGCATATTATTTTCAATGAGAAGAGATATCACTACAAGCAAATAGACACATGAGTGACTTCCATGCTTTACAACACGATCACCTCAAGAAATTGATTAACTAAGAAAGATACCATAACAACATATCAACGGAAGATACTAGAAATGTTGTCTTACAAGAATATCTTGACCTATCCAGGCAAAGGAGATACGGCGATACACTGCCCAAACAACAGCAAATGCTATGCAGAAGGGACAAACAGCCAGTGTCAGATGCGAAACAGCTCCAAAGAAGGGTACTTTGATAAATGATTCTGCAAAGCGTTGAAACCACCTGAAACTATATATATTTAGCTGTCAGTGTCATATTATTTGTAACCTGTTCATTAGAACTTGGAACGAAAAAGCATGTATTCTATGAATAATGAAATTTTTATAACACTGTAATAAAGACTTTGTTTAGAAAAGTGTTACTGATTTCCTTTTCCACATATTTCTGAGAGAGACTTTGGTCTTAATGATGTTCAATTACAGTCACAGGGAAGGAGAACAATTAAGAAAGTGGCCATGTAAACACAGAAAAGCAACAGGGAAGGAATAAGCATACCATGATAACAAAGCCACTAAACACGTTTGCAGGCCCTGGAAGCATAAAGGGATATCAAGGATCAGCATTCATCTCAATAAAGTCTTCCCCTTCCCCCAACCCTCTACCCTTTCTATCAGGCCTTATCATTAGAGAATATCAGAAAAATGTAATGTGAATTCAACTGTGGCTCATGATTAAGTAATTTTTACATCCAGGCGTATTTATTCAACAGATGTTTTCAAATTGAGGTTCAGAAAAACACTGAGCACAGACACTGATTAGTCATTGGCGGTTGCCAAAGTTGCAAGTTTTTTATCATTTCCAGCACTAAGTTAGATTGCATGATTATTGTCTTCAACATTAAAAAATTACATTGAGCAACACCAGAAACTTTTTTAGTAGGTGACATACTATGTTCTTTTTGATAAGTTTTAAGCTGACAGGATTGTGAGCCTTGCATCTCACACATTCAAGATCCTCGACACATTGTCTAAAATCTTAGCCTCTGTAAAAACATAAAGGAATAGAAATCAGAGTGGCCACCAATAAGGAACAAGGTATCCCTGATTGCAGCTTCTGAAACTAATTACCATCACAGTGGACAGATTCAAGATCTTTAACATGTTGAATAAACTTTTCTTCTCTAAAGATGTGCACATATATGTTAAACAGTCCATAAAAGCACTGAGACATGGATGATGGTGCTCGACATGCACAAGATATGCATGTGCAACAACATTGCAGCTTCCATCAAATGGCTTCATAAGTCATAACTATTAGTCACACTTAGGGACATTGTTGATCATGTAAAATAGAGTCGAAAGATGACTCTTCAGCCCAATAAGCTTCGCTTAAAACTTTTGGTAAGTTTTCCAAAGAAGCACAGACCAAAAACAGGGAGAAGAAGAGCATATAAATATAAGGAAAGAAAGACTAGCATCATTAGTAAAATCCAAAACCTGCCCATGAAAGAATTGATTTGAAGTGGCTCAGTAATAACTAGTGAACTACCGATAAAAAGATGGAGGAAATAAGCCACGCTATAGTAAGCATACAAGTATATGAAGACACACGCACCTCGACTCCACCGATGCAAAACAGAACCACCAGAACCTCAACAAACCAGAATGACATAAGTTTGTAAAGCATGACCAAGAAACATGAAGCAATCACAACAAAGAGAATTGCTGATGTTGTATTTATGTCAACAAAACCACTCGAACCTACACCTCCGGCTTGTAGAAATTGTTCTGATGCATCCTGTGCAAACAAATTCAATCAGCATATCATTGTAGGGAATGATTGAATTATACTGAAAAAGCTTTTGCCGCATATGTACTAGAACAGAATTTAAAACAGAATGCATAAAATTTGCTCTTAAAAAGATAAAAATTGACCTTTAGTAACTTGTCTTGCTCAATAGCAACTTCTCTGGCAGTCCATGCAGACCAATAAGAAGCACACAAAATGGTACCAACGGCCATTAGCCACAAAAACACTTCTGCAACATCAACTGCTGGGCGCTTTGGAGAGTAAAGCGCAACAGATACTAAATAAAGATGAAAAGTGCAGACAAATTAAAATCCATTCTGAAATAATGCTAGATAAGGTATTACCAAGCAATAAAAAGATCAGAAAAGTATTTTTTAAGAACAAAAAAGAGACCGGGTCAACTGTGACATTGATATTAAAGAAATGTGAAAGAAAGAAAGCCATACCCATAGTGTTGTTATTTATATATTTTTCCAAATTTGAACCAGCATCTTGAGGGAGCATGACAGCTGGTATTTGTATATCTACATCCGCGTCAGATTCACAAACCATCTTGAACAGTTCTGTCGATTAAGATTAACTGATTCAGTATTTAGAAAGGAAAAACAAGATTTGGGCTGTTGACAACTGCTCATAATAACTGTAATTAGCCATTATAATAAATTCTATCATCTTTAATGTAGTATTTCCTATCTTATTATGGGTAAATTGATTAAGCATCTGATACGACCACAACCATAGCTCAAGTAACCTCCCAGGATTAAAAATGATGATATCACAACAGCTATCTAGAGAACTTGGACGGATAAAATGCAACAATACATAAAGACATACCAGAAAGAACAGATCAAGTAATTTTATGAGTAATTTTTTTTATCACATTTGTGGTAGAATTGACACTTTTCAAGGAGCAGTATAATGATGGTTATAGTTGAAAAATGAAAAGATATCATAAGCAGAAATATAAGCCCACAAAATTTCTTCAGACTTCCAACTCTAAGTAGTAATCTTATCCTATATTCTGCGCAGAATATCTTCTTTTGCTTTTGGTTCACACAAAAATCTTAGTATAAAATGAAGTAAAGATCTATCCATCAAATGAATACCTCTAAGAAGGCAGATAGCACATGAATAAGTATTGGGTATGTAGCCAATCTTTACCACACCAGGCCATCAAGATGGACGAACTCTTAGGAGTTGCATAAAGAAGTGGTAAAAGAACATGAAATACCTGTTTGGTTGTTTATTATGAGGATGGCAGAAGCACCAACTTCTTCAGCAACATTTGCTTTCGTTGTGAAACTACAGTTACCTCGATGTACAAGAATGACCTCCCCCTCTGTAAGCTACCAACAGACAAGATATTTAAGATTAATAAAGAGTGAGGGAACAAGAATAAGGGCAACTGTTAAGATGAAAGCACATGCACATATCAGTGAGAATATATCTAGAAGTCAAATTGTATGAATACATTGTAAAAGATCAGAATTTGAAAACCTGATTCCTAGGCTTGCTGCAACAATCAGGAGGATCTGCAAGAGCAAGCCTTGTACGGCTTGCATGTTTTTCCTTGGACTCCAAAGTAGGTCCAAAACGAGCGCCAACACCAACATACTCATTATCTTCTAAACTATTAATCCAGGTTGGGACTTTTACCTATAAAACAAATTGGCTCAAATCCAATATACAAAGGCCATATTAATAAATTTAAAAAAGAAATACAAAAGAATATAATTACTCCAAGAACAAACATTACAAATAAACAAGCACCATTTCTAAATCAACTTTCAAAGGGCAGCAAAGAAGTAAGAAATTCTATTATTATGTCCAAAATTTAAAAGCAAAAAGAAGAAGACAGAATATGTTCATTAAAATATTTAATTTCAACAATTTCATTACTAGAGAAAGAAAGACGAAATTTATCTTAATACAACTATTTACTTAACTTATATAAGCTGAGTTCAAGTTTCAAATTCTTCGGAGATTAAAGACATTCTGATAAAAAGTTATCATCCAAGTAAAATCTACTTTGGTCTACTTTAAAGTTTGAGGAAAGATTAAAGTTTTCTGTGGCTGCCAGAAAATGTCTAAAACTGTCCCACTATACTGATATTATGGGAAAATAGTCCTCCTCAACTAAAAGCCTAAAACAACTACTTAGCTTAATTTAACCAAGTTTTTTCCTTTCCAATGCTTAGAAACAAACAATTCAATAAAGTTAATGCATTTTATCTCCCAGCACTTAATAAAAAAATAAGAAGAAAATAAAAATAAAAAGCTGATACCAAAAAACTTAGCTCATAACAAATTGACTACTTCATTTCCCCTTGATCTAAAGCAAAAAAAAGGAACTCAAAAGAAACCACACCTTTACTTTCACTTCCTTTGACAGGGGAAAGAAAAATAAGGAACGAATAGCATGCTAATAAATTTACCTCTTGCCTATCAAAGTTGAAAACCACAATAATAAACCTAAAAAAAAAAAACATTTCCCACCATTTTCTCAGCAATCAAACAGGAAGAACCAAAGACTGAGTCAAAACTTTATGTAAATAAATCCCAACAAAAACAATTAAACTACTTATCAAATTCAATAAAGCATCATAACCCAACATCAAGTACAAAAGCAAAAAGCTAGATTCTTTCATCCTTCATTATCTCAGCAACCAAACAGACAGCAAGGAAAAGAAAACATAACCAAAAAAACAGACGAAGTAAATGTTTAGGGCTTTTGTAGGAATACCAGAACAAAGTTGTTAGCACAACCAGGTCTCTTTGGAGCAACGTTGTCTTGATGAACTATGTCCCCAGCTGACCCCAACCCAGCACTCAGAACTACTATTAAAATTACTATAAACACACCCTTATTTATTTCCATACTAGGAAAGAATTACCATAAAAAGAGAAACAACAGGGTCTCTAGGGTTCTTCTCTTCTTTTCTTTTCTTCAAAGGGAGAAAGAAAGAAAACAAAAAACAAAACAGATAGAAGTGATGAAGAAATGTGACGAAGATGAAAGCACGGAAGAAAAGTAGAGGAAAATATCACTCCTTTATTTCTCTTTTCTTTTTTTTGATTTTTTTTATTTTTGTTTGCGTGGGTTGTTGTCGTTTTGAGGTTCAAACATGAAAGAAACGCCGTGTGGTAACAGTTGTTGACTCGTTTGGCTTTTTACTATTTTCCTGTGTGGTTGACGCTCTAGGTCGGCTTGTGCAGTACACGCGATTCTAATATGGGGTAGACTTGGTCTAGGTTCCAATGGAGAATAATTGTTGTACTGATAAAGTGGTTATTATTCTAACCCTAATCTAATTTAATTTTTAAATATGGTTATTGTTCAACCATAAATCCAATCCTTTTTTTTTATAAAATCGTTTTGTCTAATAATGAATAATCATGCCCAAATTAATCAACATAAAAGTTTTTTTAATAAAAATTTATAAAATATTTCTTTCAAACCCTTTTTCTCTCTTTAACTTTATTCGATATTCTTTTTTTTAATTAACATATAATCAATCTTGTGATATATCACATGATCACGACATAAAACTTATATTACCATTATATGTTGAATTACTTAAAATAAAAGTTTTATAATTTGTTTTTTGAGATATTGAATGTTTTATTAAGAAAAATATTCATAATTTGTTCTTTAAAAAAATTAATTATAATTGAAAACAATATCTTTAAACTAAAATCTCCAAGTCAAAACCAAGATTTTGACTAGTTACGTTTAGGTAGAAATTCCAACACTCAAAAGAAAGAGGAAGAGAGGGGATGGGAGACCACAAGCAAAGGGGATGAATGATCCCTAGGCTGGTCACCCATCGGCCCATAGCGGTGGAGTCGTTGAAAAAAAGAAAGCGCGTGGGACACTATCTAATCGAAGTTTCAAAGGTTACCGGCTACTGTCTAAATTGGTTAAAAGTTTCCGTATAGACCGTACAGATAAGACGGCACAATAAATAATTACGTGGATCTCGATCAGGTAATATCAAACTTACTGATTTCTTGGTACCTTTCAGGTATTTATTGGTTCAACCCCTTTCCCTCCCCATTAAGAGGGAGACACGTGTTCGTAGACGATGGACCTGACCTCATGGGAGCAGTAGACTTTCTTTAGACAGACGGCAATGAAGCTTCAAAGGAGGGGGCCCCACATGGATACCAGTAATGGTAGGCTATTCACACATGCACTATCTTTAATGGTGGAATCACACGTGTGGGAAAAATGGCACATGTGTGGGACCCCTTTTCAATATGGGAAAAAACTTGAGCTTCCGCAGCCCACCACCACTCCGGTACCCCTGATGTACCACACCAAATGTTCAAAATAAGATGATGAGCTTTGCCTGCGGTGAAAATACAAAGCTTTTATCACATCAAAAAGGAAAAACAAGGGGAATCTCCAGAGGACATTTCCAATTCATCGTTGTCCCAATACGAATCTAAGCCTGACGATGCTAGAAAACATTTACTAGGCCCAAAGAAAAGGCCATCAAGATCTAAGGTAAACAGCCACCCAAATACTCCAACGATGGCGATGTCCGAACCCAGCTTGGCATGCTATGATTCCAGGCTTTGCTTGATTACAATTCCACAACATGTTGGGAACAACCTTCCATCCTGGCTAGCCATGC
Source organism: Theobroma cacao (assembly GCF_053813885.1). NCBI lineage: Eukaryota > Viridiplantae > Streptophyta > Magnoliopsida > Malvales > Malvaceae > Theobroma > Theobroma cacao. The sequence continues at coordinate 39,896,053 of NC_142639.1, read as the reverse complement.
CCAAGTATCCTCTTTCTCCAGTACCTTCAGTGCCCTGTTTGGTCAGACAAATGAATTTTTCACAACCAAGGATGCCAGCTTGCAATCTCGTACACAATTCAGTGCTCTTTTGTTCCTTATTCACATGAGTGGAGGAGCATCATTGATCTTGCCAAAACCATAGAAATTGCTTTACCCACATATGCCGACAGGCTATATAGGGCATATCTTTTCACAAGGCTAAGGTTTCTTCTATCAATTTATATAACAAATGGGTAGAGAAAAAATTTAAAGGGATGGTCGTAAAATGTACTGAGAAAAAACCAAGAAGATTGCTACAAGTTCCACAGATTCCAACCTGATACTGGACATTTAGTAACATGGATTGCAGATATCCCCATTACAGGCCATCAACATCCAACCAAGTTTATAGCCTAGTAAGTGTCAAAACAGAATGGAAGTAATTCGATATCTAGGTCAATAATTCCCAAGAAAATGGTTCTTTCTTTATCATTCCTGATTAGATGCCTCCATATGCGCGGATGTGCCAGATACAGGCAACCTGAGACAGCATGAAGGGCTTTCTAACTTAAAGGCCATAATAGCCTGAATAATTAGGGCGAATATTGGACTTGTGAAAGTAATTGACCAGCTACTTTATTTTTCCTTGGTACCTCTGCAATAGAAAGTAATTGACCAGAACTGGCTCAACAAACACAGTTCCCTTCTTATTTCTTTCTATTATCAAAATACAAAGAGGTTGCCCTCTCAATCAAAATTGCATCCTGACTAAGCACAACAAAGAAAAAAAATTAAAAAATAAGAAGTTAAAAACTTACAAGGGATCCACAATGATGAGGATCCCAACCCTTCTAGGTGCCATCTTTCAACCACCTGAAAAGCATCTGATCAAAATTGTCCAGGCTCTGAACTGAGCTGAGGAAGTATCCTCACTTTGAAATCATCTCTGCTCCTGATCTGACCATCACCACACAAAAATATTTTGGCATTAGCTATTCACTAATTTGATCAGTTGAGAATAATAGCTTGGAAACAGCTATGAAGTTTGGTTTTAATTTCTAAATAATGAACCATCACAACCAAGAGAATCAGTCAACTATTAACTAAACTCAGGCATCAGCGGAACATATGAGAATGCAAACATATAGGTATATTTTGTTTACAAGTTCCAATATTTAATTTCACAAGAATGGACACAGTGTAAAAGCAAATGAAAATCACATATAATCCAATTTAAACCTTTTGCAGGCAATGCCAGACAAACTTATATTAGAAAAGAGAAAGCAACATACTTGAATATCTCCTTACCGAACCATTGCCATTAAGCGGAAAATGCACTGCTTTCCTTTCTTGACCCAAAGAGAGAATCTCTTGCATTCTTTCTGGCCAATCGGAATTCAATCTACGGGCAAAATCTTCCACCTCCCTAAACAAAAGATATAAAGGAAGATCATTAGGGCTCCATAAAAAAATTTCCTCCGAAATAGAGCAAAACAAGTAAAGTTATTTAAGATTGTTACTTCATTGGCTACAATATTCATTGTTGTTGTATACATTCTACTTTTCCTCCACTATTAGGACTATAAAATTCGAACAACGTGTAAAAATAATATCGACAAAATACAGAGATTTTCAACAGACCAAAAGCATTAATTCAGATTCTTTTAAAATTCAAAAATAGTCCAGTTAGACAGAATAAGCAGATCATCAGATGACAGGATTTTCTGTTTCTATTACTATAGAGATGCAGCAGCACTTCTTTACATAAACCTTTAAAACGAGAATAAGGTGAGGTCATAATGTTTATAAAGTCTAGTTATTACAATATTTAATTGGCAGCTCAACCTCTGGGACATTTGTCTGCAATAGATCAACAGAAAATGGAGAAGGAGAAAGAGAGGAAAAAACAAAGAGAGAGAGAGAGAGAGGAGACATGGACCCCAACCGCATCCCTACCCCCTATTTTACCTCCCAAACAAGCAACATAAAACATCCACTTGATTTATATCAAAGAACAAAAACACATATGTCTGAAAACTTCAATATCCTGGATTTATTTCCCTGAACCCAGACAATTGAAAAGGAAGTACACACTAAACTCTAAGGCAAATCCAGGGCTATGTGACCATTTTCTCCTTCAATGCCGAGAGAGAGAGAGGAGAAGAAGAAGAAGAAGAAGGAAGCGAAGAGGAAGCGGAAGATTCACACAAAGGCAAAAATCCATCTTCACCTGTCTAGTTTTTCCTTCAATGCCGGATCAATCTCATCATCAATATCACCATCATCAAACTCATTCTTATTAGCAAAAATATCATCTTCAACATCCTGTAAGTTTGAGGTAGCACCAATACTGGGCCGAATTTTCTGACCAACTTCAGAACTATGGCATACAGAGTTAAGACCATTTGACTCCTGGAACATGAGGGGAACTTCAATAACTTGACAATATTGAGAGGAAGAAGAAAGAAGTAACAACAGAGAGGTTCAGACCTCACTATGGTTTTTATTGGCTTCATTGGCAGACGTGCTCTTCTGCTGATCTTTTCTTCTTCGGTTCTTCTTTTTACTCTTTGAAGTTTTAATCCCTTTAGAATCTGCAAAACAGAATTCCCTTACCTCATCTGAGGCCTTCAGAAGGAATTAGAAAAAGAACTAAGAGGCGAAGCATATGGTATCCATAAAAGCAGAAAAAATTTTTAAAGATTACAATTCCAGTATATGAAACTTATGCGCCAGTACAGATGCCAGCTACCAAACAGACAAGCATAATTAGAATTCTAAACACTTTATCTGTTACTTAATATTCATGATTGAGTGTAAAATCTTGACAATTATTAATTTAGTTAATTGGAAATTAGTCCAAAATCAAGTTCCTGGAAGATGATTTTAAGGGAACAAATAAATGCACATAAATCATTTTATTATCCTATACTCTGAAAAGTTCATTTTCCATCCTGAAAACAGGTCATCTTGTAACATCTTTAAAGAACAGACATATTTTTTCCCATGTTTTTGTGACTTAAAATCATCAAACTGATTTCTAATAAAGGAACTCAATACACATTTGCATTTTTTGTCCAATTTCGGACCTATCATTCACTCTTCTGTCCCTCACACCCAAATGACTGCAGAAGACAAAAACAAATTTGGACATTGAGATTGACACATGAAATGCAACCAGAGGAGCGAAACTGAATTTTACAATTCCTTTTAGGAGAAGGGAGTAGGACCATATATCAAGACTCTTCTGCCAATTCAAGCAGGTCAACCAACCAAAATATTCATGAAACAGAGAAGGTTTTACAGGACTACAATCTTTGGGATAGAAACCAATACATGCAGGAAAACTACATCCCATTAAAACTTAAGCATACCTCCATTGTCTCCATTTATAAACGACAAGAGGTCATCAACTGAACGATCGTCCACACGCTCTTCTTCAACCTCAACATTCTGAGACACAAAGAAGTTTTAACTTATTTACGTGCATTTTAAGCATGGAGTTGGATAATGATGCATTATAAAATTAATTAACAAGGAAATTCAAGTCAACCAAAAAAACGCAATACTATAGAGTAAAATTGCACAGGCAGGAAATAATCATGGTATGAAAAGAACAGAAAACAAGCCAGAGACAGTCACCTTTAGTTTCTCTCTCTCTTTTAGTTCCTTCCTCTTTTTTGCATACAATCTATTCAACAGTCGAATGCGTGGGTCATCAGTTGTGTTTTTCAAAGGCTCCAACTTTTCTTCCTAAACCAGCAAAATAAGTACCAAAAATAAGAAAAGAGGTTAAGAAAACTGACATAATAGAGAAAAGAGGTTTCAACAAGCACCAGACACCTCAGTAAGATCATCAGGCAAATGAAATATCTCACGTATCTCCTCAGGGGTTTTCCCCTCAATTATTCGTGCAAGGGCACGACTAGTAAGATCAACTAGAGGCTTTAACTGAAGGCTATCAGCAGCAGACGTCAACTCACAGAGCCTCTTTGTGTCCATTCGAATAAACTTTTCGTCAAAAGACTTGCGTTCCTTCAAACAGGAAAAAACATGAAGGAAGAAGAGGAAGCTCAGAGTCAGTTTGCTATATGGAACTCAATATCCCATAAATATGAATTCTCTTTCTTTTCAAAAATAAAAAGGTGGGTAAAATATATGGAATATACAAAGAAAATCATTCTATACCTAAAGAATGGAAAATAATTGGCTCCATTTATGCCACTCCCAGAAAGATTAAACATCTACTAAAGAAAGGAAGAGGAGAACATCAAACATAAGAGGTAAATGCCAATTGAGAAATACATTGAACCTACCTTGTTAGAGCGACCAGGCACCTGATGAAATCGGCAATAATCAAGAATTAGGCTTAACATAGCAGGATTGACTCGCTGAGGAAGAGATATAGCATAATTCTTGGAGGATCCCATGCCCTTTTGTATCACTTCATGACATATCATGGGGCAAAACATTGCAACCTCTTGTTCCACTTGTTGGATTGAGCCATCGGCAGTTTGAAGCCAAATATAAGACTTCATCATCTGACAATGAATCCGGCATGGCTTCAGAATCAGACTAACCGTATTAAAGATGCACTAGAAAACAAACCAAGACCACTAAAGTGTAATTGTCAGCATCACCAACTTTTACAAGAATTTCTATGCCTTTTACAGCTAAACAGTTAACCCCATCCTACGTTCTAAAGCAGTCCGTGTTATTTTTATCTCCCCATCCTTCAAACACTTGAACTATAAAATTTGGGGTTCTCCTTAAAACCTACTGAGAAAAATATGAAAAGCCCAAAGTTTGCCAGACAGAAACCTAATTGTCATTCGGTGTTCTGCTCAGGACATTATTCCATTGAGGTGTCCATCTAGCCTAACTCACAGTAAATAAGTCAAGAAAATCAAGGAAATAATGGACATAACTGCTAAAAATGCAAACAAACAAAATCGTTCACAGAACCATAATTAGGTCCATGTCACACCAGAGCCAAATTATTCACTAATTATCTAGGATATGTAGTTGCTAAAGTAATGTGTGTAACCCTGACTATGCTTTTTATACTACCACGAAACTGCTCTCCTTTGAACTATATGATAATGATTAATTAACCTAAAATGCAAAAGAAGTGAATTAGAAAAAGAGGATGTTACTTCATCTCTGTTCATTATAATCAAATAAAAAAAACTCTCGATAAATTTAAATGGACTCGAACAACTTACCTCGGGTTTAATGACTGCCATATCAACCTCTGACATTTGAAAGTAGTTGAAACACCAAGAAAGGTATTTATGTAAAGCTTGTTGTAGTATAAATTGTATACTCTGCTTCTCTTGTATTCAAAAGCTTTCACTGCATTCACTGCAGTTGATCAAACAACAGCTTTGCACTGGTTAAGTGACAGAGACTCTCAAACCTGTAATAAGTTGCCCACAGTACTATTATCAACGAAAAACTTCCCACTTGTACGATCATTGATTTCGGAAGACGTTCTCAAGAGAGTACTTAAAGTTGCAACATGAAGCAGTTCAACCAGAAACAATATGAAAAGATATGCAGCTGAGTTATGGACAGATCTTCTGGGTTAAGTAGAATAACTGCATAAATAAACAATCATATCAAATTATAGTCAAGGTTCTGCAATTAAATAGTTAATAACATAAACTGGATGCAAGAGAGGGTAAATACACCTAAGCTTCTACATTAAACATCATGAATGTTTTCCCCTGAACCTAAACGAACTGACTCTTTGAGTTCATGTTAACATACACTGCTGAAAGTGTTCAGAATGGATTGAATATATTGGACAGTCAACACAGAACAAGGATCTCTACATTATCAGTATTCCTGCTGCTACACAATCAGCTATTTGGAAGAGCTAACATCAGAATCAAAGACAGCCGCAAAAGTAAGATACTTGATATTGCAGGGGAAATAGTATAGTAGTCGAAATTTAAAGCACTTACCAGGATAACCTCAAATTTTCTTTTACCAAAAAAACACTTTCCTTCTACAGAATTTTCCTTATAGAACCAAACATTCCAAAAGAAAAGAAGTAATTTTCAAATAACTTCCAAAGTAACGTCCACATACCAACACCACCAAAACGTAAAGCCTAAAATGGTAACAACCGGTTCTGTTCAGCAAATGAGTCTACCTATCCATTAGAAATACAAACGCCAACTAAGTCAATAAATGTTCTTGCTAAAGCTTCTAAATTTACAATGAAACGCTTGCTCCACCCCACTTTTTCTCCCCCATTTCTACAAGGCAATACCTGTCTATCCAAGACCTAATGACATACAATCATGAAGCATACAGATATTTTGACAGTGCAGCAGGGCAACGACTCATGTCACAATGATTCCCTCATGGGAAATCAATACAGTAATTTCTGTTCTCAGATGAGCATGACACCTCTTATTATACACTACTCCAGTAAATTAAAGTTATCAATTAGACACTCCAAGTCATGTAGCTATTGCCTTATAAAACTAGTAACTTTCTTTTGATAAACTTTGACCCTGCACCTCATGGAAAAAATGAGCTAAATGAAATCCTTCCAAAGTCAACACTTATCCTTTCGTTCTTGTCACATGTGGATAATTAATCTTATATGCCTATTGGCGTTAGATCTGATTTCAATAATTGCAGTCACTACAAATCTACCTTTTCGTAAATTACCATCGTTCAACCCACCCACATTACTCCCCTTTTGGCCCTACCTGCAAAAATTCATGAATGCAATCACTTCCAAATATATAACTTCTGATATTACGATCATTCCACATCTATTACCAATTTAAAAACATAAAATTCATGTATTTGATTTTTAAAGTGAGATATTCATTTTATGGTAACTAAAATCATTACCATGAGTAAAGCCAGGTCACGCAACAGTTCTTAGAACCGAATTACTTCATGGCAACCAAATACTTCATCTGCCAAGCTTCTGGAGAATAACAAGATAGCCCAGCTACCTTGCTTCAGTCATTACAGGTCTTTTAACTAAAAATTAACTTCAATGGCATCCAAACTAAAAGGCTAACCTAATTCTGTGCATGTATCAGCTATTCTAATATGCAATACAACCCAAAAAGACCTTATAATTCAACATTAAATTTCTTTCATTTCGCCATACTTGTTCTGTCTTATTTCTTCCATTCATTCTATCAGCAGCCAAGGAGCTTTAAACAAATAACACACATAAAAACATCAAATCAACAAAAAATAATTCGACACCATTATAATACCTAACCCTACCTAGCGCACGGAGTCGAGCAGCTAATTCATCCGAATACGTATAAATTGAACAAAAAATTTAATTAAAAGCAAGAAAATGAAACACATTTCTGTCGCGAATCGATCTAATAAAGAAAAAACAAGGAAGAAAGAAAGATACAATCAAAGTGAATCTATACATAGATAACAAGAAGAGTACCAAAAGAATGATTTTCTCTCTCGTTTTTTAATGTTTAATACATAGTAGTAATTCATTTATTTTTGCAATTTACAAGCAAAACGGCGTTGTTTTGTTTATACCTGTGGAAAAGCAGGGGAGATTGCAGAGCTTTCTAACAGCTGAGATATGGCGGTTGTCGGCGAAGTCAGAATGGATAAATAAGAGAGAGAGACAGAGCGAGAGAAAGGTTTGCAGAGAGAGAAAGGGAAGGGAGGAAAATAGAGTTTTTTTATTTTAAATTATATATATTTTCTAGCGTTTTTCAAATTTTAGTTAATTTTTTGAAAGGATAAATATTGTAACAACGCTGGAAAATAAAAATGGGAAGATTTTCTGTGCCCAAGGTGCTCTCCGCGTCGCTGTCTATGGACGAGCCAGGGTCCGATAAAACGTCACCGCGAGCACACGTGAACCCTATTAGGGTTGGTTAGGGTTAGGTTGTTTCTTTCCTTTTTCTTGCTCAGGTATTTTTCCATTTCCGCCCAGCCACCCTGGAAATATGCAGTTGTCTCTGGCTATTAAACCTCCTTTTTCTTTTTGCCAAGAAAGGAAATCATTTTTCTTGATAAAATTACCACTACGTCTAAATCGCTTTACTGGCGCTGATGCTATCAAAAGCTGCCCAAAGGGTCCCTACTTACAATACTAACTTCTTTTTTAGTAGCATCATTCACATATTAATTTCATAATTAATGTATAAAAGCTTATATGCATTATGTTATGGTCCTTATGATCAATCAAAGAAACTATTACCATTGTCGTACAACATACCTAGTCTTGGAGCAGGTTAACTGAGGATGAGCCTGCTGTCACCCTCGAATCTGGTAAAAGACGTTGATTTTGGATGGAAATTAACTAACCAAATCCGATGATGCGGGAACCTGTTCGGCTCCATGTCAAAGAATCAGGACAAAACAAACAAAACCAAAACCAACAAAAAAAAAAGTGGCATCCTCTTATAGATATCGAGCAATGAACCTGTCTGTGTTTGCCAAATCATCCTGTAATGAAGTGAAAATATTAACAACAATTTTTTAAATATAAAAAGCCACAGTAAATCCCGTTTTGACAATGTCTCTTGGGCTGTTAAATTTCAAAAACAAAAAAAAAAGGAATTACGGCTGCTTTTTCGGGTCTGCATTGGCCTTTGTGATGGGTCTAGGCCTGCGTTTTTCCAGATCTCAATCGAGCCAAGACAAGTTTTCGTTCTTGGAGGCCTATTCGTAAAGGAGAAGTTAAGTCCACAATATATTGGGTTTGATATTGACAATCCAATTTCAATCTTGAAATTACAGGTTTGAATAATTTTTAAGTTTATTACAAAATGGGCTTTGCCCATTAGTTTATCGCGATATCATTTTTTTTTATTGAAATAAATATAAATTCTTTACTAATTTTATGTGGATTTTAACATTTATTGATATTACTTTAGTAAAAATATAATGTCGAAATTCTCTCTCGATGAATCATTAATCCATAATTGGCATATTGAAATATATTTCAATTAATTATAACAAAAATCAAATTAATCTTAATTTTTTTTAAATCTTTAAAATGACAATATATTGACCAATACTACTTTTCACTTTAATAGTCAATAAGATGATTGAAGCATAACCTATAATTTATAAAAATATCATAAATTTATATGTTTTTAAGTCAATGAAAGAAATCTTTTAATTACTAAAAACCTTATTTGAGTATCCAAACTTCAGTCTAATTATACTAAAAAAGCACTAATAGTAAAAAAGAACACAAAAATGGTCAACAGATAATGAGCTTGTTACAGTATATTTCAATTAATTTTAACAAAAATCTAAGTTATACAAATATATATTATATGTATATATATGCTGTATGTATATCTGTTTATCAGTGTTATCGTGCTCGTTCATGACCCACAGAGGAACTTTCCTCGCCGCAACTTTCCTTTTATTTATTTATTTTTATAATAAACAACAGTCATAATCTTATCCTCTCCAACAAGAATTTTGATATTCCAGTTCACCGTACAGGTCATTGACTTGGTTTAAAGCACTAGAAGACACAACTTGTATTTCTGGACAGTTTTTGCTTCCAAGGCAAGTGACCAGAATATGCTACTTTTTAGGACTATTTTAATCCGTTCGATGAGTTACTCGTGGACAGCAAATGTGGTTGGACGGCTCTAAATAAGGTGCATGTATCCCCGGTCATTATTATTATTATTATTATTATTATTATATATTTTTTAAAAAACTAACCTTATAAGCTTCGTAAAAAAATTTTCCTAGACGTGACATAATTAACAAGGCAGAAATTTGAGGGAGAGAAAATCTTGACAGTTTCGGTTCGAGGAAAGGGTCCAAGATGTCATGATGGCCCCAGCGCAGCCCCGCAAAGGAAATGGACCGGTTAGGTGACTTAGGTCACATGTCACTACCACCTGCCCATTGTCACCATTCTCGTGAAAGCCACTGCAATTATTACATGCCTAAGTTTGAAGTTACCTTGATGAGGCAAAGAGCCTTTGGTTTTTCTTCACAATCAAAAAACCAAATAAAATGTCTTGGGATTTGCCGATTGTTTATCTTAATTTCGTCCTCACAAATTAAGAGTGTGTAGCCGTTGGCTAAATTGCATGACAGAGCCGTCGGAAGGCTAGATGCCTTTGAAACCGTAGACGTCTGTCACGCTCTCAACGGTCTCACAAACGGCCAAATTTTCTCTTCCGCATATTCCCTACGCCCTTTTTTTATCACTCATTTTTGTCGTTGTAATGACTTTAGAAAACGACGTCGTTCCCTATTTTCTTTTTTCTTTTTTAGTTTGCTAATTACTAATTATGGAGAAAAATAGAAGGAGAGCGGAACATTATGACGTCACGACAATTCCCTTACTGCGTACTTTCGATACTTTGCAGAAACGTCCATGGATTAGCCCACGGACAGAACTACACTTTCTTATCATTTTTTCCGGGAATTAGGAGTAATTAGTTTCTCTTGGTCATAATTATCCTTGAAATTATATATTTCTTATGTCAAAAGTTAAGTAATTGATAAGTTTTTTTCCATTATTTTTACAAGCACCGAGGCTGGCCATTATGTTTCCTACTTTTCTTTTTATTTTATGCTTTATTTTTACTTTTAATAAAGTAAAAATAACTTTACTCTGCGTTCTGTGTCAGCATTCTATAAATAACTTTATTCTCGCCACCTTATCCTTACTCTCACTCCATCGTCAAGCTTCTGATCCTTTCTCCATTACCCAGAGAGGAAAAATAAGCCAAATTTCTAGAGAAACTAAAAGAAAAAAGGGAAAGAATGGAAGGCAAAGAAGAGGATGTTAAGCTGGGAGCAAACAAGTTCACAGAGAGGCAACCCATAGGGACATCAGCACAGACAGACAAGGACTACAAGGAGCAACCACCAGCTCCACTGTTTGAGCCTGGTGAGCTCCAGTCATGGTCTTTCTGGAGAGCTGGAATTGCTGAGTTCGTAGCAACTTTCTTGTTCCTTTACATCACAGTCTTGACTGTCATGGGTGTTAATAGGGCACCTACCAAGTGTGCCAGTGTTGGTATCCAAGGCATTGCTTGGGCCTTTGGTGGCATGATCTTTGCCCTTGTTTACTGCACTGCTGGTATCTCAGGTTAGTTAGATCACTTATCTCTTAGTCTCTGTTTGTTTTGTCATTGCTGAATTCTTCCTTCCTTCTCAAGTAAAGGAAAAAGATTCTCACCAACTATTTTTTCTTGCATGTGACTTGTTTCTTCGGATATCATTCGATTTCTACGCTAAAAATAATTTTACACAAAGTTTGAAACTTGTTTGTTGTGTTTGATCACTTTGATATAAATTTGTATATTTTATTGGCCATTTCCTTGAACCTTGTTGGGTGCTGAGAGAAAAAAGGAAAAAAAAAATGTGTTTTTGCTTCACAGTCTGTTTTGTTTTGTTTGAATCTCTGTGATTCACAAGAATTCTTTAATTGTTGAAAGAATTGGGGGAAGCAAAAAGCTGGTCTCGTTCGTTATATTGTCATGATGTTATATCTCAGGTGAGTCGAACTGTTACAGTACATAGTAGGTTCAGTTGGGTCATAAAATGGCGGTTAGGGACTGCTTGGGTCCCAAAACATGGAAAAGTCTTGACTTTTCAAAACTCTATTTTCTCAGCTTTGTCTAGTAACTAAACAGAGAGAGTTGATGACTTTTCTGCAACATGTTCTCGAAAATTTTTCAGGTAATTTTTATTAACTTTTTGCATGTTCATGCTCTGGATAGGTGGACACATCAACCCAGCTGTGACATTTGGTCTCTTCTTGGCAAGGAAGCTCTCTCTGACCAGAGCCATTTTCTACATTGTAATGCAATGCCTTGGCGCTATATGTGGTGCCGGGGTTGTGAAGGGATTCCAGCCATCGAGGTATGAGGTGTTAGGTGGTGGAGCCAACGTGGTGAACCATGGCTACACCAAGGGGGATGGCCTTGGAGCTGAGATTGTTGGTACATTTGTGCTTGTTTACACTGTTTTCTCAGCAACTGATGCCAAGAGAAATGCAAGAGACTCTCATGTCCCTGTAAGTATTTCTCCTCTATAAGCAAGTGTACTTTTCCTTTGCTTAGTTGTTCCCAATGCTGGTTTTAAGTTAAGGTTTCAAATAGGAGATTAGTTTACTTTGGGAAGTAGGTAATACATATACATTGAATCTCTATGATTTATAGCTAGTTTAAAGCATTTTTCGTAAATTTTTCAAAAAAAAAAATAGCAATCTCTTTATGTCATTGATATCTGATATATAAGTGTTCTTTTGGCTGAATATTAGTTATGCAGTTGAGTTGACTAAATAGGAACGTAATTGTAAATGTTAATTTCACTAGGCGGTTCAAATTATATTGTACCTTTATCCAAATTTAAGTGGGGGTGCAGATAATGCATGCAAATGTGTCTATCTTGGCAATAGGTTTCCGATGAACTCTCCTCATCAATATACTAACTTCTTGTTAAGAATTATGGAAAAAGTTTTCTGAATGACATTGGTAGTGTTCAGTGTGTGAGAGAGTAAAGTTGATCTCTGATAATCTTAACCACATGTTGGCAGGCACCCCCTTTCATCATTTACAGTCCATTGAGGTGAATGAGTACATTTAATGTAAATTAGTGATACCACATTTATTCTGATCACGATAAAATGCGGATATGTGGTTTATTTTATCTAGGGCTATGTAAACTAGTGAATTTGGTGTGCTTGCAAAGATGGTTGGGTGCATGACTTAATGTTATTGACTTTGAGAATTTCAATTTTGAGCATTTTACCCCTCCATTTTACTATCTTTATCTGGTCATGCTCTGTAAGTGACGACTTCACTTCTGGGAAAAAATTAGCCAAATTGTTATTTAGCAACTTCACGCTCTATGATAGTCCAATCGAACCATAGATAAGGTTAACACACCTAATGGTCTAGGCTCCATATTGAGTTAAATTGTGTTGCTGCATCTAGTTCTATTTCCTAGGGAGAATCACTCTAGGACCATTAGTGCAGACAAGGTCATTTGTGGCAGTGAATTAAACAATGCTATAAATCTTTCTTGCTGTCCACTGTGACTAGCACAAAGCAAATTATTTTAGGTCCATAAAACTATCTCCTTCTGCTTCCTACTATACTCTAGCTTGTTGTCCTTGTTTTCCTATTTCAGTTTGCTTTAGAAGGCTGGCTGTTGACATCATTGGATCATTTCATTTGCAGATATTGGCCCCGCTGCCTATTGGCTTTGCAGTGTTCTTGGTTCACTTGGCAACCATCCCAATCACAGGAACAGGCATTAACCCTGCCAGGAGCCTTGGAGCAGCCATCATCTATAATAGGGACCATGCTTGGGATGACCATGTAAGTTTAAAATATATAACCATATTGACATATAATTTTTTTTTCTTTGATTTATGCTTGAGATAATAGGTTACATTTCATAAACAATTTTTTTTCCTTTGTCAGTGGATCTTCTGGGTTGGACCCTTCATTGGGGCTGCACTTGCTGCACTTTACCACCAAATAGTCATCCGAGCCATCCCATTTAAGACCAGAGCTTGAAATCATGGTTTTTGGTTTTTATCTAGTTTTATGTGTTTAATGGTATGTACTCTGAGCTTATTCTGGTATCCAGATTGGGAATCGGGGAAATCATGATTGTGTATAAAGATGTTTGACTTCCTACTATCAGCAACCTTTTTTCTCAATGTAAGAAGTGTCTTTTATCACTTCAGTCTGCGTTTCTGTTAAGTCTCCAACAAAGCAAACCTTTGCTGTCCGCACATGACTGAACTGATTTATGGGCCCTAGCCTATAAGGAACATTGGGTTGATCTGAAAGCCACCCAAATTGAGTTCTATCAACCCAACCCATAAACTGAATAATTTGCCTCGATTCTTGCTCAATTACTGCTCGAAGACAGCCCAAAACTGTCCAGTGTAAATGTTCGGCCAATGAGTCAGGTACAAGTTGCTAGTCATAATTGCAGGAAGAAAACACCATAAATAAGATGTTGGGGGCAACATTTTATGGGTGAGGTTGTTGGTGGCTGCATCTACCTACCCAGTTTCCCATCCCTCAAATCTCTGCATATGGTTTGGCTCTTAATTTCCACCAATAAATACATCACAACTTAAATTCAAGACCCTTCCACCCCATTTTGGATTAATTCATTAAATAACTCTGATCTTTGGACAACATCCCAAAGATTTTTTAATGCCCGTGAAATGCTAAACGTTGCTGGCATCACGTTTTGGCTCACTTTTGAAAAGAGATGTGAACTGTAGGAAATATTGATGAAGGGTTTTATTCTAGTTGACAATTTAGTCTATTCTCCATCTAACTCCAATCAATTCCTTAACTGAAAATGCAGCTCGTAATAAAAATTACGGTTTTGCCCGTTTTGAAATTGAGAAAGGGAATGGGACATTTGAGAAAGACTAAACTTATTCCGATTTTGAACATTAACACGTCTTTTAATGCAGGCCATAAGGGTTCTGATTAATTAAAATGGAAAAGCAAGCAATGAGAGTAACTCTCCTACTGTTTCCAACAAAAGTCTTGCTAAAATCCCTTATTTTTCCCACACGTAATCAAATTCTTACTTGCTTGGATTAAGAATGTAAAGCCACCTATAAAGACAGAAAAACCCCATTTGAAACTCCTGGAATTTCCAACTACTCCAACCAACTCTAGCAAGCCAACTCCCATAAAATTTAATTTATATTTGCATATAAGATTTATCCAACATTCCTATTTCATGCAGTTATTTCATATACTAAGAATATCATGTGAATTTGACAAAAGAACGACATTAAAACGTTAGTTTCAATGTCCACTTTTTCCTTATCTTGCAATTTTAAAACATTTTGATTCTGTCTTACGACTAATATTCTACTTATGATTAATAAATAACTAATTATAATTAAAACATTTTTTATTATTTTTATGTTACATGACATGTTAGCTTATTATAATAAATAGTTAGATGTTATGTTCAAATGATGTTGTTTACTTTTCATGCCAATGGTATATGAATATTAAAACTAAATAATATTTTAATTAGGAAAATAAATTAATAATTTGTTATAAAAATCTATTTAATTTAAAATAATAGTATAAGAATTTATTAAAGGGAAAAAATAATATGAATTTATTTAAATTTTCTTATAAAATAAAAAAAAACATTACGAAGAATATTATAATTTAACAATACCATACCCGTTTAACTTTTAATTTCTACGAAGTCTAACCATGCTGGTGCAAGAAATTATTGCTATGCTCTCAAGATGCAAAGACCAATGGGGAGACGCCACGAAATAAAATAAAAAACAAATTTATTCATCCATGTAATAACAAATTGCAGTGGCAATAAATTTGATCGCTCGCCGACATGTCACTTTGTAATAGGTCCTTTTCACGTATTAATTTCATCATGTGGCCTTTAAATACTTTATTTTATTTTATTTTTAACTCACACTAGCATCAAGTCAAATCGTCTGGCAGATGACACCAAATAAAAAAAAAATAAAGAAGAAGAAAGAACTTTCATTTTCAAAGGCGACTATTCCGTCGGTTCCAACAAGTAACTAAAATTGAGCTTATAATCTAATTAGGAAATATAGGTCAAATATTTGTTCTGTCGGGCCACCAATCTTTGATCTAAAATATATCTAATTTTATGTTGCGGTGGTAGAGCCACCTTTGGCTTAGTTAATTATAAGCATGGTTTTACCATATCAGCTCAACACAGCCTAGAATATAGAGATCCTTTCAACAAAAAAAAAAAAAACAAAATTACCAGGCAAAATTACCCTTTTATTTATGCATAAGTATAGTGTTATTAGTATAATTATGTAATATTATTTAATCATAAAGTGTCATCTTATAAAGACGTAAAGATAAAAATTTTTAAATTTTTTTATTTAAATATTTTTAAAATTTTAAATTATTTATTAACAAAATAATAATATTTAGTATATTAATGATGATTATGATGATGAAGACCGGAAAGGCACTGTTCAGTGGAAGGAAAAGTTACAGTAGTAAAAGCAACAGGCAGCGATGGTAGATGTAAATATAATGATAAGCAAGTTAACATGTATGCTTGAAGTAGTGACAGAGGGGAGGTGGTGGCCAACTCATCACTCTTATTTTTTAATTTTTTTTATTTTATATATATATATAAAATGTGAGATATATAATTATTTTTTTGTCATTTTTAATATAAAATCTTGAATACATTATTATTATTACGATAAAGGAAAAGAATGTAAATTAAAATAGATTAAGAGTAAAAAGGATAAAGAGATTCGTTAATAAACAGAAAGTATCGGATTTGGTATATTGCTTGGCTTGGTAAAAAGGAAAATTTTTTTTATTTTTGTTGTAGATGTTTCCATTTTGTAATTTTGATTTGGCTATAGCGTCAAAATTTGCATTCTTTTCTTTTATTGAAAGTTAACCACTTGGTATTTTAGACAAGATTTGTAAATTTTGTTCAATAGAAACTCTTGGATATACAGAAAAGTAATGGAAATATATTGCCTTTGTTAAAAAATATTCAAGAACTTTTTTTAATTTATATATGAAGGGTATATCAGTCACTTCAAAAAATACTCTGCGTGTCTGACCCGCCATAATCTCAGACCCATTATCGTAATTTCATACTTCAACCGCCACATTTAAAACACAACGTTCCCTCTCTCCTACCCCAACGCCTGTTCACTTGGCCCCTTGAAAGAGCAGAGGAAAACAGAACAATTAAATAGGGAAAAGGGACAAGGGAAAAGAGAGAAGAAAAATGGCTCCAGCGAAATCGGGGCGAAGCTTTCCTTCGATAACGAAATGCGAAGGTTCGACGTACGAATCGATAGCCGCCGACCTCGACGGCACGCTTTTAATCTCTCGAAGCTCTTTTCCTTACTTCATGCTTGTCGCCGTCGAAGCTGGAAGCCTCCTTCGAGGTCTTATCCTTCTTCTCTCTCTGCCTCTGGTCATTGTTTCTTATCTCTTCATTTCCGAAGCTATTGGCATCCAAATCCTCATATTTATCTCCTTCGCTGGACTCAAGATCCGCGACATCGAGCTCGTCTCCCGTGCTGTTCTTCCCAGGTATCAAAAAAGCAAAATAGATTCGTACCTTAATCTTAATCATTTTAAAGATAGTCAAACTTAATCGATAATAAACTTTTAGAAGTAGTTTCTACTTAAGTTAATGAGGTTTTTTTTATGTTAATAATTTGGATAGGTTTTATGCTGCGAATGTGAGGAAGGAAAGTTTCGAGGTGTTTGACAGATGTAAGAGGAAAGTGGTGGTGACGGCGAATCCGACGTTCATGGTGGAGCCGTTTGTGAAGGATTTTCTAGGTGGAGACAAGGTTTTAGGCACAGAAATTGAAGTGAACCCCAAAACAAAGAAGGCCACGGGGTTTGTCAAGAAGCCTGGGGTTTTAGTCTCGGAGTTGAAGAGACTGGCCATTTTGAAGGAGTTTGGAGAGGAATCACCTGATCTTGGAATCGGAGACCGTGAATCTGATCATGATTTCATGTCAATTTGCAAGGTTCGTCTTCTTGCTACTTACTGGTACTTGTTCTGAACATATTACATCAATCTCATGACTTTCATATGTTTACGGATTCTTAGTAGTATATATCAAGCTTTGATTCTTTGATTTTTCCTTTTTTCTTTTTCTCTTTTTCAATATTGAGCATAATTAATGTTCTTTTCTTTTTGTTTTAAATAAGTGAAGAGTTAACGTGGTAATCTTGCTAAACATATTTATATATATCATTAAATTCATGGTAGGTGCAACTTGATGATCTTAAATTGCTTGTTGCTTTCATTTATTTATTACCCTTTAGACCACTCTAATTAGCCTAAGAAGGTCGGTAGTCTTGTTTTTTTTGGTCCAAGAAAATAAATATTGTTTTTTATTCGAAAGAAGGAGAATTTAAATTTATTTATTTGAACGAAGACAGGTACAGTAACTATTAAATTAAATGTACGAGTAAAATAAATATTGTCCATTACGCTTAAATAGCCTAAACAATTTGAAGTGAAAATACTTTCGAATTCGATCAGTGAAGTGGCGGCCGGACAGCAAACACTTGGGGTTCGGTTAATGAATGAGTTCGATTGGACCCACAATCTTAATTCCGCTCAACGGCCCGCCAGCAGAAGTTAGCTGCACCACCCCATAAATTTATGTACTTTTTGGACGCAAAGATAAATGGGTTATCATTGAATCATTTTATCTAAAGCTATAAGTTTAAAATTTTCATTTAAATATAGGCATGTAATTATTGTAGTATTATTTAATGTTTAGGGGTATAGTTCCTTAATAAGTCTTAGATTTGTCCAAGTGTCAATTTTGCTAATTAAATTTATGAATTTTGATGGGAAATGAATTGTGATAAACTATTGCTGCGATGTACGTAAACAGGAGGGCTACATGGTGCACCCTAGCAAATCAGCAACACCAGTACCTCTTGATCGCCTAAAGAGCCGCATCATCTTCCATGATGGTCGCTTTGTCCAGCGCCCGGACCCGCTCAATGCCTTGATCACCTATATGTGGCTGCCATTTGGCTTCATCCTATCCATCGTTCGTGTTTACTTCAATCTACCTTTACCAGAGCGTATCGTACGCTACACATACGAAATGCTGGGCATCCACCTCGTGATCCGCGGGAAGCGTCCTCCCCCTCCATCCCCTGGGACCCCAGGCAACCTCTACGTCTGCAATCACCGTTCAGCTCTTGATCCAATCGTGATTGCCATCGCACTCGGTCGCAAAGTTTCGTGTGTCACGTACAGCGTAAGCCGCCTCTCGAGGTTCCTGTCTCCAATCCCAGCCGTCGCTTTAACTCGTGATCGTGCGGCTGATGCTGCTAGAATTTCAGAACTATTGCAAAAAGGTGATCTAGTTGTGTGCCCAGAGGGGACCACGTGCCGCGAGCAGTTCCTGTTGCGATTCAGTGCTTTGTTCGCAGAGTTGAGCGATAGGATCGTGCCCGTGGCGGTCAATTGCAGGCAGAACATGTTTTATGGTACGACCGTGAGAGGGGTCAAATTTTGGGACCCTTATTTTTTCTTCATGAATCCTAGGCCAACGTACGAGGTCACTTTCCTTGATCGTTTGCCGGAGGAGATGACGGTTAAGGCCGGAGGGAAATCGTCGATTGAGGTGGCCAATCACGTGCAGAAGGTGCTGGGCGATGTCCTGGGGTTTGAGTGCACTGGATTGACTAGGAAGGATAAATATCTGTTGCTTGGAGGAAACGATGGTAAGGTTGAATCAATGTACAATGCCAAGAAATAATTTGGGTTGTGGATTTTCTTAAAGCATTTGAGTTTAAGAGAATGAGGTGCTTGATTCCTTTGATAAATTTCTAAACAGAAAAAGTCCTGAGAGGTTTACGGAGTATTTGTTAAATGTATAATTGTTTAGACTTTGGATTTCTTTCCTCATGTAAACCTTGCTAATGTCTGATGGATTATTAACCATCTCGATAATGAGATCATAAATAGCTAAAGTTTTATTAGATTTGAAAGAGGTGGTATTTGCACATGAGTTCTCTCCCTTTTTTATTAAAGATGACGTTTGTTTAGATAATCAAGAAAATTACAAATATCTATAAATTAGTATGAGTGAGTAAAAGTTGATTAAAATCAATTTAATGAATAAAATTTGATTATTCAATTTGACGGTTAATTTGATTAAAATAATCAGTTCAATTAAAATAGGTGAATAATTAACATAATTTTTTGATCGATTAGTTGAACTAATCAATTTTAAAATGAATATAAAGATTTGAAGTCAATGTTTTAATGGATAATAATTTTATGGATTCAGTTTTATGAAAGGATATCAAAAAATTTTGACATATTTTAATTATAATCATTAATTTAATTTTATAATAAATATTCAAAAATTACTTTAAATTATTAATTAAATAAATATGATTTTTTGCAATAACACAATTAGATTTTACAATTATGGTTAATCAATATCAATGTAGCATAATAATTTTCACAAAAATAAATTTATCGGAGAAATGACTAGATACTTCGAACATTGTTCTAATTGACATGACAATAGCCGTTAATTAATCTATTTTAAGATTTCATAATAATTTTTACAAAAACAAGTTTACTAGTAAAGTGACCAAATATCTCGAACATTGTTTTAATCAAAACAAGACAAGATTAGATTTTATAATTGTGATTAATTAATTCATCTCAATATCTCATAATAATTTTCACGAAAACAAATCTATTGAATAAATGATTGAATACCCGAAACACCGTTCTAATCAAAGTAAAAAAATCAATCCTGTTCAAGTGTGATTTTGCTCACCCTAATTGGGTCTCATTTTGTTTTGTGAAAAATGACATTTAAACAAAGTTGGGCATGTTTAAGGCCCCAGCAATGCAATGCAGGCCTTAAGTAGCCTTAGGTGCTGTACTAACCAACAAAATGGGTGCATTGATTAATCAGTTTAATGATCATTCATGACAATGTCACTCGACATTTCACATCTAATTTCTAAATTATAGGTTGGGCTGGATTGAGAATATGAAAACATACAAAAAATAACATAAAAATTCAATACGAATCGAGCATTTTGCTCATTGATTGGTGCATGATCTTCTGTGTAAAGAGTAAGATTCGAATCTACTTCTTTAATTATAAAAAAAAAATTAAAAAAACATAAAAATTCAATACTAATACAATATTCAGTTGCAGGACTATGCTACATACTAGTATTAATTGAAAAGTTTACTGTTAATAAGAGGTTTTATGTTGCTGTTTAAGGTTGGGTTGATCCTCGGACTCCGATTGACAAGTGAAGTTCATGCGGGAAGAGTGAGGTTGGAAATTACCTGTTGTTCTTCTGTTCCTGCCTTGCCTGGGTCAGCCGCCACATTATAAATATCCTTTCCGCTGATTTTTTTTTTGGTAGAACACTTTCCACTTGTCACGATGCGAATATTGCACGCATGATTTTTTAAATAAAAAAGTGATTACTGGAAAATTGCATCACTTTAATATCCTTTCAGGTCCTTTTCCGGCGTGCCTTTTGTCCGAACGCAACATGTTGCAGCGATGGGCGAGGCACGGTTGAGATTTCCTCATCCGAACTACCAAAAACCCTCATTCGAAACCACTTATTTACCGTCTCTGCCACACATTTCTCGCCCGTAATTTCGAATTGCATGGAGGGGTATTTCCCTAATCCTGTCCGTTCCTCTTGAGGACCGTTCATCCCTCAGAGGATGATAGGCCACGTGTCATACTCTCGACCCTCCTTTGCTTCGGTATGTTAAAACCACTGAGACTTTTCCCGCTTTGAAAAAAAGAGAAAAAAGCTCCACAACAAAATTGTAAGGAAGAAAAAAGAAAAAAAAGAAACCTCTGTTTATCTATTCCAGAGTCGGAGAACGTTGGCACAAAGAGCTAAACACGGTGTCGTTTCTTAGATTTTTGAACTGAAATGGTATAATTAGCTCTTTAGCTTCAAGCTCTTTCACTGTAAAACTGGTTATCTGGCAATGGCTATCGGCGGTCTGATTTCGAACCGGAATTTCGGTTCTTTTATCGGTTCAGGTATTGTTTAACTTCCTTTATTGAATACCAATCCTGTTTGGAGATTATTTCAATAGTTGTTTGAGCTTAATATTTAGCTGCATTTTTTACATTTTCATTTCTCTTGTGAATTTGTTGCTTGCATGTTCTTATTTTCCCCCCTAATTTATTGGCTCCTGGTAACAGTTTTTTTCTTAAAGTTATAATTATTTCATATTGATTTTTTTAAGTATAGTCTCTTTGGATTTGAATTAGTTTAAAGTGGATAAGAGTAGCTTAGATTCCGTGGAATCAGTGGATATTTATGAAATTTTGATGAAATTTGATTGCATGCAATATCGGAATTTAACTTTGTATTCTGAAGTTCAAGTGTGGAGTTGATAAATGATGTTGCTGTTAAATTGTAAATTTTATTTTACTGCTGACTATAGTGATTTACTTGAAAAACAGTTTGAAATTAATTGATCGATGAGGAGGCAATAATTTCATTGAATTAGTTTGAAGTGGGTAAGAGTAGCTTAGATTCCATGGAATCATTGAATATTTATGAAATTTAGATGAAAATTTGATTGCATGCAATATTAGAATTTAACTTTGCATTCTAAAGTTCAAGTGTGGAGTTGATAAATGATGTTGCCGTTAAATTGTTTTGAAAGTTTTGTTTTACTGCTGACTATAGTGATTTACTTCATAAACGGTTTGAAATTAATTGATCAATGAGGAAGCAATAATTCCAGTTTTTCGTCCTATTCATTTTTATTTTTTCCATAAAATCTTCTTGGAATTGTTCTGCAATACTAGAATATACTTAAATTGGGATTTTATTGGTTTATGGTTTTGTTGGACATGAGATTGGTATGGACTGTGGAGTAAAAGTTCTTACTGGTCATTAATTTGGGGAATCCGCCCTGTCTGGATACTCCTGTGATTCTCCTCTGTCTATCTTAAATGTGTATTACATGCAACTGCCGTAGTTTGGATTTTAATGAATTTGTTTCTTCTATTTGGAGATTCCTTATGAGGTTCCTTGTCCTTATTATGGCAATTTCTATGTTAAGTTAGTACACAAATGAAGCATCGGTTACATTGAGAATATCTATGTAATTTGTTAGTTCTGAGGCGAGTTGTAGTAAAACTCTGATAATGGCAGGTAAACTATGTCGAGGGGAGCAAGCCATCTTACTTCACAGGGGAGAGAGATCAGCTGTTGCTGTGGTGCATGGGAAAATGTTGTATCGAAAGTTATGCAGTCAAACGGCAAATGGTTTTATATCTGGATACTCATTTGGTCCATTTCTTCAGACTACTGTTCATTTAGATGAAAACACTTTGAAACCCATATCAATTTCTCGTAATGGCAGACAACCTATTTCTTCATTGTCCCTGCGCCATTCTGAGAAATCTCACAGAGTTTATCCTCAACAACGAAGTAGAGGAAGTTTTGGATGTTATTCTTCTTCAAGTCCCTCGCTTGGACGTTGGCTTGAGCCAGGTGATGAGGATAGAATAAGAAAAAACAGGACTCGTGCTTACTATAAGTCTGAGGAGTATGACATAACAGAAGCGAAGGTGGACCCTTTGCCGTCTCCAGAAGCAACGAATGAAGTGGTTCTAGTTGAAGGAGAGATGCAGGAAGCAGTCCCTTGGTGGCAGAGTTTTCCGAAGCGCTGGTTTATCGTACTGCTCTGTTTTGCAGCATTTCTGTTATGCAACATGGACCGTGTGAGTAATTCTCATTGTGAACAATAGCACTGTAAAACTTCTCTACATGCATCCTGACTGAGCTGTGTTATATATGCCTTTTGCAGGTAAACATGAGCATTGCTATACTCCCCATGTCAAAAGAGTTCAACTGGAACAGTGCAACAGTTGGTTTGATTCAGTCCTCTTTTTTCTGGGGCTACCTCCTCACTCAGGTCTGGCTCAAATATAGAATATGCATGATTATGTTTCTACTGAGGATGTGCTAATACATCAGCATACAGCGTTTCAAGCTTCAAAAATTGTTGCATATGTCAATCTTCTAATTTTGATGCATACTTTAACAACTATATGTTTTTAAATTCACTGTTTGTTTATGCTAGAAATTCTTTTAATCTTTTTTAGTTGCCCTTTTCTTTAACATACAGATTCTTGGAGGCATATGGGCAGATAAATTTGGTGGAAAGCTGGTTTTAGGTTTTGGAGTTATCTGGTGGTCAGTAGCTACAATTTTGACACCTATTGCTGCAAGAATTGGACTTCCATTTTTGCTTACAATGCGAGCTTTTATGGGAATTGGCGAGGTTGGATCTGATTTGTTTGTTGGTTTTTAATTTTTATCCTGTACTGGCCTGTGGTTAACTACCTAACTACCTTCAATAATCACATGCTCACTGAAGCAGCCTTCTTTTTTTCTGTACAAACACACTAGGAAGGTAGAATTTTTTTATTAACAGTTACTTATGAGTTGGAAGTAGATGAAAGAATGACAGAAAAAGAAAAATAAACATTCTCAAATGGATTAGAGTTTTATCCTATGTAACTCTGTATAATTTTCAATTTGTTATAATAATATTAATGCATATTTGATCTGGCCTCTGTCTATGCTTCCTTATTCACTTAGCCAACAGTTCCCCACCTTTCTAGAAAGAGAGTGTAAGGGATTCTCATCCATTTGAGTTATTTTCTTTTCAGGGTGTGGCTATGCCAGCAATGAACAACCTACTTTCTAAGTGGATTCCAGTGTCAGAGAGAAGCAGATCACTTGCACTTGTATACAGTGGAATGTATCTCGGTTCTGTTACTGGGCTGGCTTTCTCTCCTATCTTAATCCACAAGTTTGGGTGGCCATCTGTATTCTACTCATTTGGCTCCCTTGGAAGTATCTGGTTTGCATTATGGCTGAGAAAAGTGAGTTGCTGATTCCTTTAGCTTTTATTCAAAATATATCACAAGAATCAATGTAAAAACCTGACCTCTGGAACTCACCATTTGTAAGTGATTAGGCTGACTGATGCTAGATATGAGGTCAAAACAAGTTGATCCTGTTCATACCATGGTCCTACAGGACATGTTAGAAGGCCAGCAGTTTTCTGCTCCATTATTAATGAAAAAATTTTTTTTTTGAAAGGCATTACTAAAAGGTTTTTGACTGCCAATCTTACTTTTTTCAATGGATCACACACTCTAAACAAGTACAGAAGATTCTGGTTTTGGATATTCTATGTGTATAAAAGGTGAATGAATTAATGTACTTGCATGTGGATGTCATTCCTTGGTACTCACTTTGAAAACTTTTTCTGCCTCTTTTATGGTTGCTTCCCAGGCATATAGCTCCCCAAATGAAGACCCCAAGCTTAGTAAAGAAGAAAAGAAACTAATCATGGGAGGGAGCATATCAAAAGAACCTGTTAAGATCATTCCATGGCGATTAATATTATCGAAAGCCCCTGTTTGGGCTCTCATAATCTCTCACTTCTGCCATAATTGGGGAACTTTTATTCTCTTGACATGGATGCCTACCTACTACAATCAGGTATTAAGACGTGGTTCAATAAACAATATTTGCTGACAAATGTAATTTTGTTCTATCTATAATAAAACCACAACTTTACAGTTGACATCAACTCCACGGCATGTGTTTCATATGCTTCACATTTTCACTTGCATTGGCAATCTTCTTTTATCTGAATATCAATGTTGGCTCTGACTTGTATTAAGGTGAAGATAATTGACAGTTGCTGCTTAGCACATGTTTCCTTGTTGGCTATGAGGCATGCAGTGTATATGGCTCCCTGCTTCTTTACAGGCTGCACTGATGTTGCAGCCCATGCCTTTCCCATGGCATACACCTTAGCCTGCCAGAAGTTCATGCCAGTAGTGCTGGGGAATAGATTTACTGATCATTGATTGCTGAATTTCTTGCTGCTGTTGCTTAGCTATCTTACCTTTAACAGTTTACAAAACTAAGCCAGCAGCTGGAAAATTATATTCAAATCTCTATTTTGCCTTCTCCTTTGTTTTTGACGGCCAGTGTCATGGTGGTTCTCACAGGTTTTGAAGTTCAACCTCACTGAATCTGGACTCTTCTGTGTATTGCCATGGTTGACTATGGCTGCCTTTGCAAATATAGGAGGATGGATTGCAGACACACTCGTGAGTAAAGGTCTTTCCATAACTGCAGTTCGTAAGGCAAGGATGAATTCTTCTTTGATTCTTAAAAATTTAATATATTTCACGGGGTTATTAAATGCTTGAGAATAAAGCTTCTGGTATTTGATTAATACTCTGGTTATAACACTTCTGATTCTTATTTAAATTCAATCCCCAGGTCGTCTTTTCTGTATGCATCATTCCCTCATGGTATCACAAACAACTTTTACAATATTAGAAATTTTATAAATTGCAAAGTTAACTTGGCTTATTGAGTGAACAAAAGTACACGCATGAGTCTGCATTTTTATATATACAGTGGAAGTCTTACACGGCATTTAGAAGTGCCTTCTAAGATGAGATAAAAAGCCATTTAGTAGTTCAGTCAAAATGTTGGTCAAATGATGGGGACACTACTCGGTTCATACTCCTTTTATGTAATCCTATCTGAAACCTATTAATTTTGCAGATCATGCAATCGATAGGTTTTCTGGGACCAGCCTTCTTCCTTACACAGCTAAGCCATGTCAGGACACCTGCTATGGCAGTGCTGTGCATGGCATGTAGTCAGGTATCATCTTGTTTGATTTCAGTTTCATCTGAGCTTCAAATTGCTGCAATGTCATATTCATTTTTTATTCCTCCTCAAGTATGAGCTTCTTATCTACCTAAACTTCGCTTTAGCATATATGAAAACCAGTATGTGCAGTAAACTCTTGTTTATTTATGATGAACTCCTGTCTTAGACTGGCCAAAATAAAAAATGAACACCTATCTTGGGTGTTTGGTTTCTATTGAGGTTGTAAAATCAGATGCAACTAACTAATTTGTCAAATCTGGCAGAGATATTGATCCATAAATGCTTTCTCCTGGCCAGGGATCTGATGCATTCTCTCAGTCTGGTCTTTATTCCAATCACCAAGACATTGGCCCACGCTATGCAGTGAGTCTTTTGGCTATCCTTTTTTTAATGCAGTATTAGACAAATGCATAACCACAGGAGATGTCACTTGTGATTAAAACTCTCAGTACTTTTCTGCTCCTACTGTACTGTCATATATTACTATTTTTGTAGAAATGTGCAAGATGGAATCAATCTTTCCAAACACTTAGTCCAATCATTGGTAAAATCAGTTTGATGTGTCTGTTGAGAGCTAGAACTCATAACTACAGATTGATAACTGAAATTTTGATCACCCACAATATATCTATAGTTTTTGAGGCTTTTTCTTTAGAGAAATTCTCTGTGCAGTTTACTTCAAATAATTCCCTTAATCAACAATGTTTCTTGTCACAAATGGTATTTTTCCTTCTTCTGAAAGTAAGCTGGTAATGTCAATCACAGGGAGTTCTATTAGGACTGTCAAACACAGCCGGAGTGCTGGCTGGTGTTTTTGGTACAGCTGCAACTGGCTACATACTCCAACGAGGTATGTCTGAATCTACGCTCAGCTTACCTTGACGTTGATCTTCTTCTTGAATTCCTCCTACCAAGTTTATTATTCACATCTGGAAATTCCATCTCTGCAGGCTCCTGGAACGATGTGTTTAAGGTGTCAGTTGCATTATACATCATAGGCACATTAGTCTGGAACTTATTTTCAACTGGAGAGAAGGTTCTCGACTAGGAAAATTCTATAGCAGGAACTAGGAAGATTGGAAGCCTACATAACTCAAAAGAGAACAACTTTCGAAGTAATAGAAGGAAGCGTGCGTACCAGGGCGGGTGAAAGAAACCCAGCTGAAAGCAGCTAAGTGCCAATGATCAAAAGCTTTTTACCAACTTGTAAGGCCCTCTTGTACTTGAAAACAAACATTTAACCTTGCTGGAAAAATGTTTTCAGCCCAAAGTTCCTTTTTTCATTTAATTTATGTGTTTCTTTATGGGTAAATGTTTTGTACCAACACATGAAATATCTTCTTTGCCCATAAAATGCTTTAAAAGCGAGACACCCTACACCAACTTCAAGTTTGTTCTAATACATGCTTGCTGATACCTGTGCTAAATTTGAACTTCCAAAGTGAAACCAATTTTACTGATGGTCCTAATACATCACCGTCGCTAAATCGGCAGCATACCTCGGCAGACCAGGTGGGCCTCATCGCGGTGGCACTCATTTTTAGCAACCCCTCGTTGGAACAATGATGCCATAATTAGAAGTTGGGTACATGCATTCATCATGCTACTTTTCATTTAGCACTCGTACTTTTCGTGGGGAAGTTTCTGGGCCAGGTTTCTAGTCAAGATGTGGACCTTTCCCGGCCCATTTAAAAAGAAAAGAGAACACAGGGAAAGAAATAAATTAATGACCAAATTGCAAAATACGTACTAACAGCAAATCTTATCCTTTGGCTATGGTTACTAAACACCAGCATACTTACTGTTCGATGTTTACATTTTTGTGGAATTTGTCGACCATTGGAGGATGTCCAGGTTCCTGTCTAGGATTTATTTCCTTTTCTCCTCCAGTAGTGCTCGTTAGCATTACAACATTGACAAAAGCCAGCCATGAAAAGAAAGAGAGAAGACAATTGAGATAAGGACAAGACTGATGATCCAATCCTAACTTAAAGAACACGAATAAGATCATCTATCTGATCCAAGTATATATTCATCACTCAATAATGTTATTCAAAGCAAATTAACTTACTTCATTGAATCAAGATATCACAGCAAGCTTACACAAAATATCAAATATAAAATACTAATAAAACCAACTTTAGACATATAAACAAACAAGCAGGTTAAAGAATTTTATAGAATAATTTCAAAGGGTTTCCTACAAGAAAAGCAAGAGTAATTTAAATTGTAAATAAATACCTCTCCCTCTCTCTCTCTCTCTCTCTCTCTCTCTCTCTCTCTTATATGAATGATGAAGCTTAAAAAGTTATGCCATGATTATGAATTGAACCTTCCCCTGTGAAATCAACTTGTCCTTCCACTCCCGCTGAGCTTTTTTGCTCAATATCCGTGAACAATTTAACCTCAATGGCCCCACTCGCACGCCCTCTTCCCTACACGAAATTGGAAGAATAAACAGCCAAAAGAACTTTGCCTTCCCCACCCCCACACACGCGCCTTCCATGTGAGTTTAATTTTCACCACCACGCCTTAAATATTCTCACCCAATTCCACCAACACCCGCCCCCTCCCCATCCGCCTCTGATCTCTTTCACACTAAATAATCACAATTGACCATTGCATTTACCATGCAGCTCTCCTTCTCTCTCTTCACTAATTATCTTCTCAACAATCGCTCCCAAATCTCTCCCTGCCACGTTTACTTTAAGCCCATATTTCATAAACAAAGTCAGCGACATCTTCTGCTCCACCTTATGCCCGGGCACCAAGGTCAGCTTATGCCTCAGCAACGCCGCCGCCGCCACCGACTTCATTTGAAGATAAGCCAAATCCTTCCCTAAACATATCCTTGGCCCAGCATTGAATGAGACGAATTTATAAGAGTCATGCATGATAAATTTATTTCCGTCAGCTGATAACCACCTCTCTGGACGAAACTCAAGGCAATCGTCGCCCCAAGTTGACCTCATTCTCCCCACTGAATATATTGAATACGTCACCGACGACCCTGCCGGAACAAATGTCCCGTCAGGCAACACGTCATCAGCCACCACGTGTTTTGAATCCTCCGGCACCGAAGGGTAGAGCCTTAAGGTTTCTGATAAAGCTGCCTTCAAATATATCAATCGGTCAACTTCTTCGAACCCCAAGGGCTCATCGAGCCACGCTGACGTGTCAACGCCACGTGTCTCGATTAGGACAGTGCAGATTTCACGTAGGATTTTGTCTTCAACTGTTGGGTGTTGGGTGACGAGCCAGAAGAACCAGCTGAGGGCAACTGATGACGTGTCACGCCCAGCTAGGATGAAATTAAGTGCCACGTGTTGGAGAAACTCGTCTGAGTAGGACTCTTTTTTCTTCATGAATCTTGAGAGCAAATCGTCGTGTGGGTTCCCGTCTTTTTGCTGATTCAGCAACTCTTGCTTACGTGCGTTGATGACATCGGATAAATACTTGTCGATGTGGACAAGGCTTCGGCTCAAGCTCACTTCCATCCCAAGCCGAAGCCATTTCTTTAGCTTCCATAAAACCTCCGGCAAAATAAACCTTTGAAGAGAGGCTTCAGTGGCTCGATCAAAAGCTGAAGCGAAGCCGTTTTCGGGTAACCCTTGGGCGCATGTCTGTGGGTCCTTCCCAAAAGCCAATCCGCAAATGTTATCAAAGGTGAGCCGTAGCAATACGTCTTGTAGATCAACCGGCTCGGCTTTATTTTGAGCTTTCTCAAGAATGGGGCAGAACCGGAGCTTGATGGCTCTAGTGACCCATCGAGCCATGGCTTGGCGAAGAGTCCTGGTGGTGAATTCCAGAGCGGCAGTCTTCCTTTGGAACCGCCACGTGTCACCATCGGAGTTGAAGATGCCTTGACCAAGCAGATCATGGAACACGGCTTGCCACGTGGGACCTTTCGGGTAATTGTCGAAACGGGTCTTGAGGATGTGCTCCAAATTCCTGGGATCGCACGTGACTGTCACGAGACCTTGCTTCCGGGCCAAGAAGGGGATGGCACAAATGCAGGTCTGGTACGTGCCGCCGCACGCGCGGAGGTTGTCGGAGATCCAGTCATGCATGCGATCACAGTTCTCGATCAAGCCTGGTAGACTGCCCAATAGAGGCCATACACGTGGACCACGTAGGGACCGTGAGATGAAGGTGAACCACAGTAGGTAAGCAGTGATAGCCGCCAAAAGAAGCAAAGCAGTAGATATATCCATGGTGTAACTAAAACAAAACAAACCCGCTCCTACTCCTTACTAATAATATTTTCTCGAGAAAAAAAAAACTTTCTTTTTCTCAGGAAAGTTGCAAAGAAGAACTCACCTCAAAAATGGGCAGTATTCCAAAAAGAGAGAAATGTGAAATCTTGAACCCCTGAATGAATAACTTTGACATGAAAAAAGAATGAGGGTTTTGGTTTGTTTTTCTTTTACGTACGTGAAAGCTGCTTCATGAGGAAAGAAAAATGGAGGGTGAAGGAAGATCTGAAAGAGAGAAGGAAATGAAGCAGAAAAGAAAGAAGAAGAAGAAAAAGAGGAGAGTGATAGTACAAAATGGAGTAGAGAAAGTGGATTTATAGGTGAAATTATAATGAGAGGCAATTATTAAGGACAGTCTGTTCACTTGAATTGCACCATTTTTTCTCCTTTTTTTTTTTCTCTCCTTACTGTCTAACCATCAGATGCACCACCATAAATGCACTGAGAGGTCGTTGAATCTTTTTAAAGGTGAAAAAATAAGTTAAAAAGGCAAGAGAGTCATCATAACCCTTGTTGTTTGTAAGATACTTACAGTAGCAAAACCTCAAAAATTAACTCTTCCCCTTTCATCTCTCTTCTCTCTTCTCTTTCATCTACGATCTTCACCTAATTTTGCAGGGAAGGAAAGAGGGTCTTTAATTCAAGCATTTAATGAAGAGAATTAAATGAGTTTAGTTGAGGAACTAAGACAGAAGACTACAAAATAAAAAAGAGAAAGAAAAACACAAGATAACAGTGAAGTTAAGAAAAGCACAGAATCAATGGGTCACACAAAAGATAAACACAGTCTGTTTTTTGGTCCCTCTAGGGTTAGTAGCAAGGGGTTGCTGCTGTTTCTTGTTTGTAAATCATATATATAAGTGAAGAAAACTATGGGTTTTATAATAAAAATATTTGGGAAAAATGAGGGGGAGGGGTCCTTAAATGAAGATTGGTTCAGTCATGTGGTCTTTGGTTAGGGTTGGGTGAGCAACCCACCAACAATTTACAACGCTCCAACCCCCCTCCCGCACCTGCATGCCTTATTTTTAACATTCTTCTTGATTCTTCCCTCTACCTTACATCTCTATCCAATTTCCCTGCAGGAGTCAGTAAAAGAAAAAAAACAAAAACGAACAAATTCTTGAGACTCGATCATATACAGGTTTTGACCCTCGCTCTCTCTCTCTCTCTCTCTCTCTTTAAATGCTTACTATGTTAAAAAAAGGTGTGCCCATTCTTTGCTTCCATGCTTTATATATCCTGCTAAATGAAAAAAATTAAAACAAACACAAAAAAGTCAAATGCATATAGGCACGCACACCTGAAATCTCCCACTGGTGACTTCAGCTTTTAGCAATCAGCAAGCATAATATAATAAGAATTGCTGATTTCTAGTTGTTTTGTTCTGTTTTGAATCTTCCTGATTGTGTTTTCTCTTTCCCCTTCTTTTAGTAAAGAATAGGACAGTATGTAAAAGAGAGACCTTCAATGTACTCCCTTGTAGCAGGTTTCATTGCATGCCCACCCTGGATGGCACTTTTTTGGTCTGTGCATCTGGGTTTGGCAACCTCAGACCAGCATCATTGTTTCAAGATTAAAATCCGTACAAAATCATAAGCTAAATCTTGGTATTTTATCACTTTTGATTATGTCTTGCAATGGGTGTGCTAATTAAGTAGTGCTCAAGGACATATTATTATGGCAAGCTAGATAAGAGTAACTTGTAATTTTGGGATAATTGTGTCCTCATGATCAAGGAAAAAGGAAAGAGGTTTTAGTTATTGATAAAAAAAAAATTTCTACATCATTTAAATTATTATTAATATCTTGACCATATAAATATAAGAAGAGTCTTTCAATTCATTATCAATTTGTTTTAGGTTGAACTTTCATTCTGAAAAAAAAAATTTAACATGATATTATAGCATGTATTGTCCTCATTCTTCTGCCTTTCTATGGGTTTTTTTTAATATTGATTCATATTACGTAATAAATATTTCATCCTTTTTAAGGGGTTTTTTATATTGATTCATATTTCACGCTTCTATGTGTTGTCCTCAATCGTACACTTGAGCAGAAGTATTGAAGTGCATTTGTAATTGTATAGGCTCTTGTGTCGATTGATTCATGACATTTTTAAAAAAGTATTGAAATGATGATAAAAGAAATATTATATCTGCTAAATTAAGAGCGGGTTAAGTATATTAATATAACAAACATCTCTTCATTACTTATGGAAACATTGATAAAATGAGAATTTTTAAAGAAAGAAATTACCTAAAGATTATATTATGAGTATTAATCGAACCACCATTTTCTAAAGATAATAAGTTCATACGGTCCCTTCCAAGAAAACTTAATAGGAATTTGCTTCTCCAGTTTGGTGTGGGGGTTGAGGATACAGCAAGAAAGAAAGAGAAGTAGACCATTGTTTTCTTGTGTAAGTCAAACCATAGTTTCTGTCACGTAAAGTTTCAGAGAAGTAGCCATGGGAATGATAAATGTATGTGGTTTGTGCAGAAGCGTTGACCTATCCTCACACTCACCTGGCTCATGCTGCAAGACTAAAGGAAAAAAGAAAAAAAAAGGAGAGATAACGTATATAAATGGAAGGGGGGACCGGGCGTATTGGTGGGTGCATGCGCATTACAGTCAAATAATATGAAATCATGGCAAAAAAGGAGTAGTAATAACGTAGTCTGCAAGTTGATGGTTTTGAGGGGTTAATTGAATGTACACCATGGGAGGGGCCAAGCAAAGATTGAATGGGTTCATTCACTTTTTTTTTTTTCTGTGGGCATAATTTAAGAAATTAGGTCAAATAAGAAAAGTGGGAATGTGTTTTGTAGGTGGAATTTATTGAATGACAGACAATTCCA
Source organism: Theobroma cacao (assembly GCF_053813885.1). Taxonomy (NCBI): domain Eukaryota; kingdom Viridiplantae; phylum Streptophyta; class Magnoliopsida; order Malvales; family Malvaceae; genus Theobroma; species Theobroma cacao. The sequence goes on along the minus strand of NC_142639.1, from coordinate 39,862,657 downwards.
TCTCTCTTATTTCGTTGTCATTAAATTAAAAAAAAAGAGAGAAAATAAGGATAAGAGTGTTTGACGGGATGTCTCCAAAGATTACAGCTTGTACTTTCACTTTTAACCCTTCTGAAACGATGGATTGAAGGTAAAAAAGTGAGATCAGTTGATAACAAATTAGACTAATAACCACCTTCAAATAGTAGAATTTTAGATCAATCATAAATATTATATATATATCTACCATATATTAATTAAGAAAAAAGATATCTACATTTTGTTAATTGAAGAAAGCGTAAGATGTTACACAAGAAAAGTTAAAATCATAAAGAGTATAGGTGAAGTTTATTGTTTTTTTTTTTTTTTGTCTTGTTCTAAGTTAAAATGTTCATGGAATAAGAATCAGAAACAGGTGGCTGCTCTCAACCGTAATATTCAACATTTCAATAAATAAGAAGAAGACTATGGCTTCCATTGGAAAACTGATAGAAAAAAAATAATTAAGGGTTGGCTAAATTTAGGTGGACGGCCACATATAGTTGGGTTTAGTTAGTTAATTGAACATTAGAAAATGGTTAATCTGCTGATCCTAATTCTGTCGTCTAAGAAACTGTTTATTTGACCCAAAAAAATCATATTTCTGAATATAAAATGTTATAGGAATCACGAAAACAATGGGGATAACATAATTATTTGAAATTCATACTTTTTCCATATCATTTTTCAACAAGCAATAGGTTACCAAATATGGGGGACACAATAAAATTATTGAACATTTGGTTTCGTATAAGAAAGTAAGTGTTCCATCAAATGTAAGCAAGCTTTGTTCTCAAGTTCAAACATGGCTATGAGCCTATGACTTCTTATACTGATTTAGGTCACCCTACAAACCATTGCATTTCGTGTTGTCTTGTTTGATGTTGCGTACTCTGTTTAGTATTTTCTGGTGTAACATCAGCGCGTGAATGGAATCTCTGTAGATATTGGTAGATGGAAAAATTGGGTGTCGGCAGCCCATATTTGCATGTGAGATGGAATGTGAAGAAAACCATAACCACAACCACAAGGAATGCAGAGTTAGAAACAATAAAATGAGGGACTTTTTTTGTTTTCAGCAGTTTTTGCAACTATGAATTCAAGGGAAACAGAATTCAGAAAAATTGTAAGAGAATATCTGCATGTTAAATCCCTGAATATAAATAAATTTCATGAAGGTAATACAGAAAACTAGTAGCAAGATACAATTAGACTGTTCAGACTGTGATCGACTACAATTGCCAATTCATTACTTCAGTGCCACTGACGTTATGTTAACAAAACTTGATATTGACACACAGGCTTTCGCAGTAGAAGCATGTTAAACGAGAACTATCACCTTCATATTTCCAGATACCCCTCTGTAATCAGTTGACATTGAAAGTAAAAAGAGGATGACAGCATCTCTTTGTATCACAGATCATCTCCTGTACAAATATTTTGACAAAGGGAACTTAAGGCTCCTTGCCACCTGCATACATTCGGAATGGAATAAGATATATACATACGCAGACAGCATAACCACATTTGTAAAGGAAGTAAAGATCATAACGACCTAGAACAGAAATTCTTGTCAAACTATAGGACAGATGTTGAAGAGATTACCTTCAAAGCTAAATCTTCACTCACTGCAGTACGATATCGAGTTGACCCCTCTAAGGGACAGCTTCCTCCTTTAATGATAAAATTAGCATTGCATAGACTGGAAAGTTGCAAGAGAACATCAGACATGAGTCCACTGCTCCCTCCTTCAATTGTTAGTTCATGACTTTCTTCTTCATCAAGTGAATCTTCTGCTAAGGACGTTATACACTGAAATATGGCTAATAATCTCTCCAATGGAAAAGTTCCAGGACCTTTCATAAGCAATTCCAGCTCTGTCATTTCCTTTTGCTCCAATGATTTTTCAGAGGGCCTACAGAAAAAGCAATTGATCAAGATTTACTTGATATTAATAAGTAAAGCAAGATGCATACAGAAAGTGAGATGAGACTATTAGTTGTTAGACAGCAAGGAGTATCTAAGCAAGAAATTTGCAGCAGAAAACAGTTTTCAATCATCAGATTATAAAGATAATTTCCATTCTCTAATAGATAAGAACCAGTTCAGCATCAATAGAAGGAAAATTCTATAGAGAACTCAAAGCATGTAAACATGACAAAATCATATTATATTATACCATATATTCCAGAATAAGGTAATAGCAGGCTCTTAGCCTGTAACTAAAGTTGCTGCTCCAAGCACAAGGCAGTACTTTCCATAGATTAGGTAATTACAAAACAGAAAATCATGTCGCATAGAAGAGTTAAGAAAATCACTCCAGAAGAATAAGGGAGCCCTTATGAACCCTGATACAGTCATTTGTAGTTCCAAGGCCTAGAAGTCTATTCCTATAAGACAAACTGAAAATTAGGTTATTGGTGTCCTTACTTCCTCTTTCGTTTGCGACTATCCGAAACCCCAGTTGAATCAAATAATGATGCATCAAGAGTAGCTGGGTTTCTTGAAGCGAGGAAAGCTGAAATAAGAAGATACTTCGCAGAAGTAGACATATGAAAATCTATTTTATCAAAATCTTCATGAATTCTTGACATCCTCGAACTGCCTTTTTTCTTTGTCTCCCCGTTGGCTTCATCTTTGAGAAGAGGCCAAGATGGAGACAGGAAAGTTTCATTCAAAGCGGAAGCAATATGTGGCTGGAGATGACTAAACAACCTTCTCTTCATGTCTTCATTGGGTGCAACTCCCATATCACTTAAGGGTTGAGAATACTTTTTAAATAATGATGAAAAGACTGCAGACAATTCGTCTACTCGTCTGGTAACTCTACAGAAAGGTCTTAGCACAACACTGTTTGACATAAAAGAAGTAAGAGATTCATTAGTTGAAGCAAACAAAAGAAAAGTTAATTGGTTTCTGCTGTTGGTACTTACTCAAGAAAGGAGGAATACAACTTGCGGTTGGTTTGATTAGCCATAAAAATTTGACGAAGATTGTCTTCTGTGTAGTCAGGAAAACAAAGAGGGATAGGCTCCACATAACCCATATTGAAGTAGTATGTATCAGGTGAAGTGTTGCTAATAAAGATCAAGCCCACCTCAGGCATCTTTAAAATGTCAAAAAGATTAAATAAAAAAGGTAATATGGTGGAACTTTTATCCCATTTGCGAACACGCTCCAAATGATCAAAAACCAAGTAAATCATTGTTCCATTAGGCTGTCCACTCACCTTAGAACTCAATTTCCCTGAATTCCCCTTGAGATTTTTTATCACACTCTCCAAGGCTTCACGGAGATAATTAACAAAATCAGATGGCTTCTCACATCGCTTTATGCTAGAATAACTATTTCCTGAATTCTTCCTATGAAACAACAACTGGTTCAATATGGACTCAAACAAGATCCTAGGACTATAGCATGTTACACAACTTGAATAGACGAAAGGGCGGTTTAGATGCCTGAATACCTGGAGAATAACACTGGTTTTCCCAGTAGAAGGACCTCCATAGATAAAAATTGGAAACATGGGGGAATTCAAGGGACCCAAAAGGCGTAAAAGCTCAAGAACTTGAGTGCGTCTACCGGGAAGACAAGACAAGAGATCCTCGAAGCTAAGGGGTTGTTGTCTGAATCCGAGGTCATTGAGTGTTGGCTTGTAGGGTTCAATGGGTTTTGTTGATTCAATAGCATCGTTGGAAGCAGAATAAGATCTAGTTGTTCTTCTTGTAACTTGTGGGCTTTCCACTTTTGCCATTAATTTGCATTGGAAGAATCAATTTCACTGATACATAAAAGAAAACATCATTTTTGAGAAATCAGAACTGAAAAGAATAATTACTAGTAGAAAATGACCAGAGGAATAACAGTCTAATTCAAAGAAAAATCAAGGGGTTTATTCTGCATTGATATATAACTTTAAATTGAGACAACAGATAGACAAAATTAGGAAGAAAGAGAAATCGATTTTTCAGCCAAAGAAATCGAGCAAAATATTTCTTAGTTTTGCTCATCAAGGAAAGAAATTGAGAAAATAAAAAATTATAAAAAAAAAAAAAAACGAGAGAAAAGGTCATTACCTGATTCAAAGGGTATGTGCAAAACTGAGCGTCAAATGGAAGAGGAGCCTCCACCTGAAAAATAATCAGAGGATTGGGAACCCTAAAATGGGTGGGTTTTGGATTTGGTGATACAAAAAGATAAAAGAAAAGGTAAGAAAATATTTTCCCGCCAGAAAGGAGATACTATTAGGTGCGAACAAGCGCAGTGACACCCTATTATTGGATTGGGCTAAAGTCTACAGAATGGGCTAAGCCTCCAGAGCACCTTTTCCCTTCAACCCAAACTCGGTCCAATTATAAGCACTACTAATTTCTTAATTGGATTTTCCTTTTCTTGTCTTTCTTTCTTCTTAAGTTAGAGCTCACGAACCCTAATGGCGGTGGTTCTTACCCTCTCCTTTGAGAAGTTGACTTAAAAGCATGCAACACTCGAACTTATAAACTTATCAAGATATTTTTATCTATTTGATGTAAATTGAAACATTTTATTTAATTTTTAAAAAACGTTTGACTTTATATGAATAGAAAAAAAGTTTTGATTATGCTTAATTACTAATTTTATGCGAAAGTTGAATATTAAAAAACTCATTTATGAATTATATATTTCATTCACGTGAACAGTGCTTAATTATCCATTAAAACATAATGAAAAAAAGACCGAATGCAAATTATCTGAGCATCTTACAAGTACACTAACGTTTATTTTTACTTCTAAGATAACACCCTAATCACTCTAAATCTAGCACGTTGTTGCCCCTACTTTCTCAAACTTCCATTGGTGCAAAAATCGTGCAAGCTTGATCCTACACCTTTAACTTTGATTCAGTCGTGATCGGTTGCTTTTGCAGTATCAATCTCGTTACCATGACAAAATGATACAATAATTTATGGGCGCCCATTTGTTGATGCCTGTATTGTCAAAACACTTTAATTTTGCTTTCAAATCTCTTTTCCCAACACGATGACAGCACCGTCAACGTGAGCACAAAATGAAAATTTATGAAAGTCCAAATTTCATCGGCTTTTATGCCTGATGACTGATGCAATCACAGGCCCCTCAAGCTGGGGTGTGATGCCAACGTTACAACCTGAGAATTTGCAGATAATAATTTGAATGGTAAAAGTGAGATGCGAGAATTGCCATCCCTCATTCGCAAACAATGGGCAACAATATAAACACAAATCACATTAAATTTTAACATGCAGCTATGTAGCTTTCCATAAAAGATAGGACAAATAAGTTACACAAACAGCAAACTAACATATTAACAGCCAAATCAATCTCCATCTCACTCTCTCGCTACTATTTTTCGTCATCATCTCTTTTTAACTGTCACTTGGGGGCGGTGCCCCTGACAAAAGAACCTCGGCGATGGCCACCAACAATCACGTCTTTAAGGCGAGATATGGAACCCAGCACCCGACCTGTCTTCTGTCAAAATTCAAAAGGTAAAAACAATGTCAATAACCAAAGAGACATTCAGATACGTGAGAAAGAGGAGAAAAGAGAAGGGCAAGCAAGCAGAATTAAGAAGGCAGCAGCATACTTAATCCCCATAATAGTGGAACAGTTTAATTCTAAGACAGCACACTACAACAAACATACATTGTAGGTTCCATAAACTTTGATATTCTTGAATAAACAGTTAGCAAAGGCCATTTTTTATCAACAAATTTAATATTAACACACAAAGCTATTGCAATCCACAGATACAAACAAAATGATCTTGTTTCTTTCTTCTTATCTTCATTTTCTTTATTTTCTCCCCACTCAGTCCAACCAAGGAATAGGTTTTCCCTTTGCAAAAGGTTACACAATCATATTTTCTAAACCAAATTCTATCAATTTAGAAGTCTCTATGCACATCTGTGTTTACAGACACACACATACTGGCCAGAGCTATACATGACAACATCAAATACCAAACGAAAAAGTAGATCCAGCCTTTTCATAAATAATAGTTGTCATTCAATTCTGAAGCGATAGCTCAATGAGATGCAGCAGATTATTAACATCCCCTTCCTTCACAGAGTAAATGGTTTACAAGATGCAAAGAAAAGTAAAAATATGCATCATGGTTAAGCTTTAAGGGGTCAGTTAGCAATCAGAATACCTCATTGTTGAGGCTGAGCTGCCACTTGTGTTGCAAAGCCTGCCACCTCTCTTGTTGCCACCGCTGCCCAAGGATCACAATGCCCATCACAGCTGCCGCAATGAAAATGGACCAAAATGCATTTGCCTCTTTTGCATGAGCATACAAAGAAACTGCCCTTCTCTTCCACCAAGCCTCACAAGGGAGGTCAGAGCCATCATATTTATCATCTTGTAAGGACTTTGGAGACTGAGAGATGTCTGCAGGAAAACCTAAGCCTTGCTCAGAAGCTTCAATTAGTTCAGAAACAGTTGTATCCTCATCATAGGTGGTTGATCCACCAAGTGCTTCATCACTATGGAAAGAACTAAATGTAGCAGCACTATACAAACTCTGGTCCTTGTCAATCAAATCCAGCCCTTGCAGTGTTGTGCCTTCTTCAAACTCTGTACCATGCTTTTTATCAAAAAATTGCATCCCTGGAAACTCATCATGTACATTCAACCCTTTCAAAGTCCAATCTTCTTCTTCCTTTGTCCTAGATCTACCACCTTCTTCTACACCCAATTCAGGGACCACATCCTTGCCTACATTTTCACTACTATTATCAGGTTCCAAAGGTTCCAGTGGCAAATTCTCATGCTCAATGGGGGGAAAGACAAAGTGACCAGACATGAACAAAGCACGGGAAGTTTCTGCTTCCTCCTCTTTGTATGAATCACCTTTGTTATCGTCCTTTGTTTCAACTTCTTTAGGACCAGGAGCAGCAGCATATGCAGATGCAGTGAGGGACACAACTTCCCATTCATTCCCACGTGGGGTATTCTCCTCTCCCTCTTCATTATCTGCCATCCTCAGGACTTCTTAATGCTTCTAGAGTTCACATGCATCATATTAATTACTTGAACAAACAGACAAAGGAAAATAAAGGACTCTCTTGACTTTCTTTTTTTGTGTATGTGGGGGAAGCTTAGAGGAAAAAAAATACTAAATCCATACAAGAAAAGTGCATTAAAAAATAGATATAGAAGAAAAGAAAATAGAAAACCACAAATTAACAAAATTAACGATTATCCAAGCAATTCCATGTTTATTCACATTAACAGAAGCAAGTTTGAGTAAGAAAAAAAATGAAATTATCATTTTAAGGACCTAATTTCCTCAATCAAAGTAAATAGAAAGCATTTTCCGGATTATATTTCCCTCACACCAAAAAATTACTGAAACACATCCAAAAGACGCAGACCCAAGAAAACAGAAATCATCGCATCCGATAAACTTTTCCAGCACAAGCAGGTCAATCTGCTCAACCAAAGCCCAATATACTTATTACATATACATTAACAGTTCCAAAGATTTTTTTGATCTGACTGAATAAGCATTAAACAAGTTCGCCAAGTTAATCTCAACCAACAATTCAATCAATCTAACTAAAATCAACGAAAATAATCCTTACAAAACGAATCATGCAGATACATCCATCTACATATACATGAGAAATTTATTGAAGAAATGAACGGAATTAAAGAATCAGAAAATACACCCCTATATATATACAAGACCAGAAAACCGCATCAAACGTAGCATGATCATCGGACGATTTATAAGAAACGATCAAGCATCGTCGGTCAAGAAAAAGAATAATCATCATCAGCTAATCAAAGAGAATCAATCATCAACGGCTCTGATTTTGTCAAATAAAAAGGGTCAAGAAAGACGATGACTAAAGGGCGAATACTCACCGGAAGAGATCTAGAAGTACGAATACGAGATCAGCCGGTGGGGGAAAACGATGACGTCTCCGATTAGATTGCGTTAACTGCCTCTAGGAGTGCACACAGAAATTTGGGGGGAGAGCTTTTATCTATCTCGAGGAACTCGGGGTGTTAAGGATGATGAAACCGGGGTTACCGGTAGTTGTCAGAATGACAGGGGTTGAATACCGGCTGTGTTAGGTAAAATAGCGTCGCCACAGTGAGATAATACCTTCTAGTTATCCGTACAGAAGGGAAATGTGGGGGTAAATCAATGTTGAGAACCGGTCATCAAAGGTGCTTGAGTTTGCGTGTCGAGTGGGACATCGTGCGCTTGCGTGCGCATACCAAGCCCCCTGCCCCCTGCCCCCACGGCTATAAGATCAGATCTTAAAAGAGAGTTTTTCCACAGTGTGACTTTGAACCAACATGAAAAATACCTGCTGCTACAAAAACATGAACTTGTCTCTACTTTTGTTTTAGTTGTATGATATAATTGCGGAGTTAATGTACGGGTTTATATTTAATGTATTGTTAATTATATATATTATCATTTAATTATATTATATCATTTTATAAACATTTAAAGGTAATTTTTAAAATTTTTTGAAAATAAATCTATTTAAAATTCCTTTTTTTTAGAATTCTAAATTTTTAAATTTATTTATTATTGAAAGGATAATATTTGATTATTTAATAACATATAGAATTTATACACTGCATCAAATATAAATTTTTAATATATATAGTTAAAATAAATAATAATATGATACTTAAAAAATTAAATTATTTAAAAAAAATCAATTAAATTGTCATTCTTTTATTACATTTAATCATTTTTTTATATTTTTATTTTTATTTAAATAAACTTTTATAACTAGTCCTTGAGAGTTAACTTATTATTACTAATCAATACATTATTTATTATTTTATGATATCCAATATAAAGTAACATATTGATATATTATTATAGATGATAACATAGTATGATAATTTAATTATGTGACATTTACACTCTCTACATCAACATCATGTCAACAATAAAAATTTATTTGAATTTTTATAAATGATTTAATAAATTTTAAAATATTATGTTTTTAAATAATTGAGTTTGAATTATTTTAAATAAATAAAAACTTTATTTATTAGTCAATGATTTCATTTTGTTGAAAAAATCCTTTTTAATTCTACTTCTTAAGTCAAACCAAAATGGTTATCCTATTTTTTCTTTTTTGTTTTAAATTGTACAAAGGATAGGACGGTTCCTATACTACACTGAAAGTAAATGTAATTTTGATATCTAAATGTCTCCTTATTTAAAAAGTTATTTTTTTTTACATTCGAATATTTAATTTATTAATTAATACTTATTTTTATTTTTAAAATTTAATTTTTTTTTCAATTAAAAAAATTTTATTTTCTTTAAAAAAGATAAACGATAAGATTCTTTTTTCTCACTTGCACCCAATGATCGAACTCGTCATAGCAAAAATACTTTGAAAACTGGTAAGTATTATTCTGTTGTAAAGGAATAAGGGCATGGTGGCAGTAGTTTGATGACAAAATGTGGGCCAAAACTTTAAAGCATGACTGCTTGCTTCTTTTCCACCGGCTCCATAAAACAATGAGATAACCACACAGGAACGTGGGACTCTTCGGACGGTAGGGGCGTAGGCAATGTATTGGGAAATGATGCAACAACAATAGATTTTGACTACTCTCTGATAAGGCCGGAGATACCCCACCCACATTCTGGATTGACTTGTTTGTTTACTAGCATTTGTTCTGATTCCCCCTTATCACGCAACAGGAGCAAGAAGAATAAATTATTTATAAAGTTTTTGTTTTTAAATATTACATAACAATAATTAAAATATTATTTTGTAATGTTTTATATTAATTACATTGTTTTTAATAAATTTTAAAAAATATATTAATTATAAAATTTATTCCTTAAATACCATTTTAACTAGTACGTATCTTCTAAATATTTTCCTACCTATGATACTATGAAGTGGCAATTTCAAGAGTTTGAGATAAATAAAGACTTGTAAAAAAAAACAATAAGGAAAAAGACGTATGATTTGGCCGATTTAGAAACAAAATAATAAAAAAATAATAAGAGTTTTATTTTGCCAAAATAAGAAATATATCAATTATAGACGATTTAACCATGTTTTTAACATATTACATTAAAATATTGAAATGACTCAATCGAGAAATTAAATATAAATGAATTTTCTTTCCTTTTAATTCTCAACAAATCCAATCATGTTTGAAAAAACTCCTATTAAAGTAAGTGTACATTTGTAATAACAGCTTTTTTGTTTTCCATTTTAAATCAAAGCTCTGGTAAAATCAAACACTCACAATTATTTGATATATAAATTAATTTTTGTTATTTTAATGTGTTATATTATATATATATTAATTGAAACAAAGAGAATTTTTTTTAATTGAAAGAAAGAAAATTCAAACTCTATTCTTTAAAGAGGGAATTATGTACCAATTAATGAATCAAATGTTTGATTATATGTGTTATATTATATATTAATGTTTAATGTTTTCTAAAATATTTAACGAAAAAAAGGATAAATTTCATATGGTATTAAATTGTATAAAACTTTTGGGTGTTGGTAAATTTTATTTTGTAGTGACCGATTGACAAATGTTTTTTTTATATACTTTTAAGATTAATAAGAGAATGAAAATAAATCTTAATTTGAAAATAAAACTCATTTTTTGGAAGAAAAAAAAGGAAAAATGAGAAAGAGAGGTAACACCGGTAATTGACACGTGGCGTACTGTAATTGGACTGGAAGCAGAGCCTGCATCGTGTCGTTATTTCAAAGGGCGTATATACAGGAGATGAGTGGCGGGCACAAAAAGGAATTCCCCTGTAGATTATCTCCAGAATTCCCGCAAGAAAGCGCCAGGAAGAGGAAGAAAAAACAATGGGAGATTTATACGCTTTGGACTTCGATGGAGTTCTCTGCGATAGTTGTGGAGAGAGCTCCCTGTCTGCCGTCAAGGTCAGCTCTGTTCTCTATTGGTTTTGTTGGATGAAATTCCAGAAATGTATTGAAAAACATTACAACATCAACCCATTCGATCCGTTCTCAGCCTTCGAGAACAAATTACCTAGTGAATTTATCTAATTGTTCACTAATTTTTCCTTGTCTTGCATACTTGCAGGCTGCCAAAGTGAGGTGGCCGGGTTTATTTGACGGTGTGGATTCGGTCATGGAAGATTGGATTGTTGATCAGATGCACACAGTAAGCTCTTGATTTTTCTCTCATTAGTTATATGGATGACGCTTGCCAATTGTAATTAAAGTAATTTGGTTTCAACTTTGGTTGTTCTGGATTCTCGAAGAAATTGCAATTGAAACACTAAATTAACATGGCAATACCTATAAAATAGAATGCAACATTCATCATTTTTAAAGATTGAATTGAAACTTGGCCATGATTGTTTATTCTAATTTCTAAGGTTTTTCACAATTTTGTTTCACGGTGGTCGGGACTGTGTTGGAATTTTGATTGGGATATATTTACTCCACATGGATTAAACAGTGTGTAAATGTAGCAAAATATCAGCATGGAAAGCCAAATATTTAACTCTATATTGGAAGCCTCACAGGTGTTTTAGCCAATCTGAATGCTTCACCTCCTTTGAATGGTTGCTATAATGGCATGGTTGATTGTTTGTTGCTTAGTGCTTATCGGATTAGAAGGTGCTAGTCACTTTCCTATCAAGTCATTAAATTTCTTTGGAATTTTGTGGAAGGTTTATTTCCACATAATGTGTCACATTGTCCTTATATAAAGCCTTGTGCATGCAATTCCACACAGACATAAGTAGCCTTAATTTGATATGATAAGCTGCATATTTGAACAGAAGCATCTCATCTCAGAAAAAAAGGAAAAATTCAAAGGTTATCAAGTTTAAGAGAAGTTATCTTTTTGCACTTCATCTTACAGGTCAACAACTACTGAATCCACTTAAACTGAGAAGAGTACAGATGAATGTAACTTAAAAAGAATTGCTTTTCATTTTTGGGGTGATAGTTTATGCTTGAGTTAAAAATTGGAATTTATTGAAGAAAGCTATGTTGAAACTAATGCCTTATAATGTGCCAGGTGCGACCTGTGGTTGAAACTGGGTATGAGAATCTACTACTTGTGAGGTTGTTGGTGGAGATGAGAGTACCTTTTATTCGGAAATCTTCGGTGGGTCTATATATATGCCCATGACTCTGGCTTGAAGCTATCTTTTGAAAATGGAGTATCTAAGATCCACTTTTGTTAGCTTGCTTTATTTTAAATTAGATTTCTTTCTATAATATTTGTCTGGACCTAAAGTCTGTGGTTCAATTTGCAAGGTTGCAGAGGGACTAACCGTAGAAGGAATATTAGAAAACTGGTCAAAACTAAAGCCAGTAATCATGGAAGAATGGAATGAAAACAGGGATGCTTTAATTGATCTTTTTGGAAAGGTTAGGGATGAATGGATGGACAATGACTTGGCAACTTGGATTGGTGCAAATAGGTATATTGACCAAGCTTGTTAAGTTGGAGCAGATGTGTAACATTTCTATTATAGGCATGATTAATGAACCTAAAGTAATTGATGCGAATAGGTATATCAAAATTGTTAACAGACCAAATTCATAAAGTGATGGCTCAAATGTAAAGCAAAAGATAGCCTAACTAGTAACAAATGTTAAACCAGTTACTTTACATACTTTAAGAGTATATATTTTTTGCATAAAACATCGAGTTGACCCTCAGTTATTAATAGAAGATGCTTTTCCTGCAGGTTTTACCCTGGTGTTCCTGATGCCCTTAAATTTGCAAGCTCAACTGTATATATAGTCACCACAAAACAGGTGCAGTGAGTTTCTTTTCCTCGCATTGTCCCCCACTCCCCTCTCTTCGTCTTTCTCACACAAACACACACGAGAAAAAGAGAGGAAATTTTGCTAATAAGAAGGGGCAAAGGTTGTGGATATATTTGTAGCTTGACCCAATCCCCTTTTTCTTTCTGCCTCATTTCAGAGCCGGTTTGCAGATGCTTTATTACGAGAGCTTGCAGGAGTAACTATCCCCCCTGAAAGGATATATGGCTTGGGAACTGGGTTAGTGTTATCTGATTAATATTGAGGAGAGCAACAGTGCTCTCTTTCAAAATTTTGCTCCTACTTTGCTTGCCATGATGAGGGTCTTTGAATATTTTATCAGGCCCAAAGTGAAAATTCTGAAGCAACTGCAACTGAGACCAGAACACCAGGGGATGAAACTACAGTATGTTCATTGCTTTCAACTGGTCATCAGTTTATCCTGATTATAATGATATCAACATTTCCATTACAGAGTGATCAGTTGCTGTATTTTACCTCTTCATTTTTCCTGCCTATTTGATCTAAAATTACTGAAAATAGTTCAACTCTCATTTACTAGCTTTGTGGAAGATCGACTTGCGACCCTGAAGAATGTCATCAAAGAGCCAGAATTAGATGGATGGAACTTGTATCTAGGTATTCTTATCATTATAATTATAATTTCCAGTTATAGTTTATTTTTGACCCGTTCGTGATTTTAATGGTGTTTCTCTTCCAAGGTATTGTATGTTTTGGTTGGTTGCTAAGATTGATAATCTGAACAGGGGACTGGGGATATAACACTCAAAAAGAGAGAGAAGAAGCAGCTAGCATTCCCAGAATTCAGCTACTCCAGCTCTCTGACTTCAGTAAGAAGCTCAAATAGTCAATGGCATCACCCTTCTGTTTTTTCTCCAATATTAGATAAACAATTGATTTATCAGTGCCGATTGACACTACAAGTATAAAACATGATTTAATTAAAATAAATTTTCCATCTCCTCTTTGTGGAGCTCTGGAACTTATTTAAGAGAATACTCATGAATAAAGTGATATTTTTGTCTATTCTAGGTCATATGATGTGGCAAGAATTAGATTTGATGATAAGAGATATAGCCAGACTTTAATATTATTACAAAGTCAATGTGTGAGGAGCTAATGCTGCAATTAAAATAATCTTTGATGTATCAAAGTCAGGAGAATTCCAGCCAATCACAGCTCTTCTTCCACATGCTCATCAACCTCTTCGTTTTTCTTTGATTGGCGAAGTTGTTCAATGACCTCGTCTAGCGGCGGATCCCCTGTTCTTCTAAAAACTTGATCCCCTATCTTGATTTCATAAGCCTCGTCCTGGCTCAGTAAGAACTCCTTCAACTGTAATTAGAAAGACAGTATTCATCAGATAGTTTAAGGCAATGTTGTCATAAACATCAGATGGTTGCCATGACTGAAAAAAAGACATTGAAAGCTGCAGATAGTGCTGTACCTCTAAGATTTTCTGGCCATCTTCCATGTTGAACATGATTGTGCTCATATCAATTCCCATGAATTTCACTCCAAGAGCTCCTGTTCTCAAAAGTTTGGTCCATTTCATAGCAATTTCGGCTACCTTGTCCTGAAACCAACAATTCCCATTTTACCATTACCAATCATCAAACACAAACAGATCCAGCTCCGTTCGTGAACATAAAGAATCAAATAATTACCTGATCCCGTCGATTTCCCAAACGGAGCTTAACGAACCCAAAAGCAGGACCCATGTGGCGTTTCATGACTTCCTCCTGAATCTGGGAAAACTCCATCTTATCGAGATCAGAAGGTGGGGGATCGAATTCTGGAGAGGTTTTCTTCTTACCCCAGTCTTTCCAGGCTTCATCTTCTTCGTCGTCAACAACGTCGTCGAGATCGTCGGTAATGTGAATCCTTCGCTTGCCTCCCTCGACTCCGACTGGGTAGAGAACAAGTGGCAAAATTATAAGGAGGAGAAAAGAGGGATAATTCTTCATGCTATAGTTTTCTTTTCGTGCTTGCAGTGTTGAGAATAAAAACGTTGGAACGGCTTTGGATATATGCTTGTATATAGTATTTGCAGCGTAATATGATAGGTAAGAGATTCTTATATAGTTACATTAACAGGCCAATCATGTGCAGAAAGAACTCAAGTCGTTGTCACTGGAACCCCCTTTTCGAGCTGGTTTCTGTCAATCTTTGTGTGGTAATGACAAGTAATATTGTTAATTCTTTCTCCATAAAGAAGGCTATTAACCTAATTAATTCCTGATCTTTTGATGGGTTTCCATATCGTTCTGGTACGAAGACTAGAGATGGAGACAGGCCCAACCAAGCGCCCAAAGGTCAAGACAATGGGCAGTCTCAACTCTCAAGCCACGGAAAAAAGGCCGCTGGTCAGCTATATTTGGGCTTGTGAAATGCAGTACGCTGTGGGTTAGATTTTGGAAGTTCTATTTTCTACGTTATCCACTGCAGACTGAGAGGAGTTACTTACTTCAACCCCGAAGTGATTTAATTCCACGTCAAATAAATAAATAAATAAAATTAAAAATTTAATAAAATATAAGCCTTATGTATGTCGTCAGATGAAGTCGCTCGTCAAATTAATCTTTGAGATGATGACTTCGTGACGCATCATAGAGGACAACAACAAGCACATCATCTCCCTTGAAAAGGAAGGAATAATATTTAAAATTTTTTTTATTACATTGAGTTAAATTTTTATATTTTTATTATTAATCAAATAAATTTTATATTTTTATTTTTAATTAAAATATTATTTATTATTTTATACCGAATGACATTGACATAGTATATCAATATATATTATAATTTATGATGAAGTGACATAATAACATATCATAATTAATGATGAAATGATATAATAACACGATCATGTTACTTTTTTTATCCTGCACATCAACATCATATTAATATCATGTAAATATAAAATGATAAATCGTATTTTAATTAATACTAATTAATCAATCATTAATTATAAAAATTTATTTGATCCAAAATAAAAATACAACGATTTGATTGAAAAAAATAAAAAAGAATTTATTTAATTTTTTTTACATAATTTAAGGACTTATTTAAACATTATGTCTAAAAGAAAATTAAAAAAAAAAGTTTGTGCTATTTTAGACAAATAACTTAAAAATGGTGTATATTAAAATACAAAATACAAATAGAAAGATCAGAAATGAATATTCCAAAACAGGAAAAAAAATATAACTTGTGGTATCTTCAATGCTACTAGATTCCTCCAATCAAATTAATCAGATCCTCATCCACCTTGTTTTACATTTGGGAGTTGAACTTGAATTATTTTCAGACAATAAAGGTTGCGTCACACTTGAAATTTCATAAGCAAAAAAGCCTGTCCGTATACATATGTCCGTAGTCTTCCATTGTTTTCTACCTGTCAAGATTAAGCTTATTTTCTAGGGAAACTTAGGGATTGGGGAAATACAGCATCAACCTCACGCATGGAAGACTAGAACCTTCATCAATTCCCAATTCCATGACGCAACCCAGAGTTTCTTATGTTATAACTGAAATGGAAGATAGATGAAACTCCAAACCTTCTGTGGACCACCGTCACCACCCTATTTATTAGTCATATTTGCTCGAGTGAACCAAGTCATTGACCAAACAGACAAGTAGTAAATCAAAGGTTCTTCTGATCCCAAAGCAGTGATAAAGTCCAGGTGGTGGTAGATGGTAGCCATAGTCACTTTTTAATTTTTTTTATTTTTTTATCATTATTTATATAAAATTAAAGATCTATAAATTAATAAATTTGTATAATTATTTTTAATTATTTTTTATGCAAATTTTGGAATCCGTTTGAAAATAAGTAGAATTTTTTAAACTTTTTTGTTTGTTGAACTTTGACACATGAATGATTCAGACGTAATCCTAACAAAAGGTAAGCAGACCTATTTAAAGTCTTAAAAGACAAGTTGATTACTTCAATGAATCTTACATAATAGCTTTATAATATAATAATAATAAACAAAGAACCTTGGATGAACAAAAAAATCGCTTCATATCGTCCGGCTATTTTATCATTTTAAGGCTACTGAGAAAAAAAATTAAATACTAGTCTTTTTCAGCCTTTCTTTCAAAAATTTTGGTAAAGTGGCACTAGCTTTCGTGAGGTGAAGGCAATTGGGCATTAAATGGTGTCGTTTTATTTCGGAAAAATTGATTGGATACTTAATTTGTACCACAAAAAATAGGATCCTTTCTCAGTCTGGCATCCCCACTACACAGCACTGTCCTCTACATGACGAAGGCATTTTTATCCTATTAACTGAGAAAAGTTCCTTTGAATTTTGTGGACCAATGGATGGTGCTACAATGACATCTACACTAGGCTACAAAACCGGATAGGGTGGGGATGATAGTCCTTCCTCATAGTCCTCGTTGGAATGGCACACAAAAGAACTTTTAATTACTCTTTAAATATTTATTGGTTTCCAAGATGGGAAAGAGATGATCTGACAGGAACCTTAGTTCCAAGTTTCTGACGTGGTAATAAGATTTGTGAACATTTTATCAGAATTCAGAAACGGATTTGAGGTATGATATCAATAAAAAATTTATAAATTTATGACAAATCATGTATGTGTGATTGTTACGAAACCTCATCAAAGATAAAGGAGGAATTTTGAATTTATAAGTGTGAGTATTGCACACTTTAAAATGCTAATATTTAAAAAAAAAAGATAGTTGTTTCGTAACAAAATGATATTGAGTTAATTCAAACTCGATTTCAATGTCACGCATAGCACTCTAATAAGTTGAGTATGCAAAGTAACTTGACTTGTAACGAAGACATTATAAATTTAAATGAAAAACGAAATCTCATGTCAAATAAATAAGAGATAAATTTTTAACTTATAAATATGAACATTAGATTTTTAATAAATTGACTTTTTGAAAGAGAAAATGACCCTGACACTAACAGGTGGTGAAAACGGATTGTATTTTATATATTTAAAAGTATATCAACCAGCCAAATTTTCTTAGTTTAGTTAAGTATCAGTCTTTGTGGGCTTGTGTGCTATTTGCGGGTGGGGGGGTTGGTAGGTTCATAATTCCATCAGGTTTCCATCACAAATTCACAGTTGCCCTTTAAAGTT
The DNA here is from genome assembly GCF_053813885.1 of Theobroma cacao. Classification (NCBI taxonomy): domain Eukaryota; kingdom Viridiplantae; phylum Streptophyta; class Magnoliopsida; order Malvales; family Malvaceae; genus Theobroma; species Theobroma cacao. The sequence goes on along the minus strand of NC_142639.1, from coordinate 39,844,686 downwards.
TTGACTATTGCCTGCCGCAAAGAGCCAACTCCCCCGCATCAGCCAGAGACAATATAGCCACCAGTCCACCCACTCCTATACATCCACGTCTTAACCAAGGAAAGCCAATACCCCATTTACTGGAATCCGCACAATCTGAATGTCGTTTTTTCTTTCCTGTTCACCTTTTTGGCATCATTGGATCATACAAACTCACCTGTCATTCCACGACTGCATGCCCAATTTCCGCATTGTTTTCCTTTTATGCCTGCCGGCCAGCTAATGATTTTGTCCTACTTCACAAAAAGCCATCGCAATTTTTTACAAGAGAAGGCATTTTGGGTAAATTCAGTTTGGAAATATTTGTAGGAAATGTGTCAAATATTGTTCGAAGAAAAGTAAAGGAAGTTGTCTTCAACTTGGTCATCTGCAAACCAACTCTTGCCTCTGCTGAGCGGCCCATGTGATCATTTATCAGTTTCTATTTGGTATCAGAATCATTGCACCTAGACATTGGCGTGCCAAAATTCTTCTCTATTTTGTAATTGTTCTTCTATTTTGTGGTTCTTCAATTATGAGCAATTCTAATATTAATATATAAAATTTCAGAAAGATATCGCTGGTATAAAAGTCATGAATAAAATTTTCACATAGCAATGTACCAAAAAAAAAAAATCTTACTTGGTCAATATTAATGACTTCAAGCAGTAACTGTAACTGTGAGTAACAGGTGCTTGTTTCAACTTTATGTCTTGAAAGTCTGCATAAAAAGGGCTTAGTCTTTAGACCATTTCAGCATTTTAAAAAAGATTTTGCCACCCACTCTTCTCCCAAAGATCAGTTTCTGTCTGTGTTTTCACTGTGGAAGTGTAGCAAAGTCTTTTGAAACCTCCATTAATGGCTGCTCTAAGGAGCTTCCTCAAGAAAAGATCTTTAACATGCAACGAGCTCATGATGGCAAGGAGGCTGGTCTCCACAGAACCCATCATTGAATCTCCTTTTGCTCAAAGACTCAGAGATCTCCCCAAGGATCTTCCTGGTACTAAAATCAAGAGGGAAGTTTCCCAGGTAATCTCTCTCTTATCCCCTCTAGCTCCCAATGAATTTTTCTCATTTCTTTTGGGTTTTTACTACTGCACTATGTTCTTGGCCATTGCTCCATTGGTTTCTTTTCAGCTTTTCGAAAGTTGTTTATCATTCAAGATTAACATAATTCCCATAATCTCAGAATGTTCTTACATACTTAATTTTGCTTGTTTTCAATCTCTTTTATGCAAAATCTTCTTCTCTTTTCAGTTTTCCGTTTTGTTGTGTTCTTCTCTTCCAGTGCTTCTCAGCCTATTAAAACTTATTCGATTCTTAGAAAAGGAGACTTTCTTTTTCTTTTATCTTTAAAACTGATCCTTTTATTACTTTCCGCTATTCAGGAAGTGCCACTTATAGATCCTCTGTATTTTGTTTACTTCATTGAATTGTCTTTCAGCCGAAAATAATCCCTCGTATACCGTATTTGTTGGTTTTTGCTTGGTGAAGACATTTTAATCAAGTGAGCTTGCAGGTGCAAAAGGAAGTTTTAAGGATGGCTAAGCTATGCTTAACTGTCCAAACCCAGCAAGATATGCTAATTAGGTTTTATAAAGAAGAAGGAAAAGCTGAAAAAGTAAATGATAAGATGTGTCCAATGATGATTATTTTAAAATTGTGCTTAGGCCATGTTCTTTAATCAGTATGGGGACTGTCATAACTCGTGAGCCTGTTCCATCAATGAAAGGATTATCCTTTTTTTAATAATTTAATTCTTCATATTTTCAGCTAATTGGAAGAACACCCCTTGTTTTTCTTAATAAAGTAACTGAAGGCTGTGGAGCATATATTGCTGTGAAGCAAGAGATGATGCAACCCACTGCTAGCATCAAAGACAGGTATTACTTACTTCAGACCCCTCCATGGAATACATAACTTTTACAATTTATTACAGTTTTACAGATGTAGACTATTTGATCTAGGCCAAATGGAAATTAATTATACACTTCTATGTCACCAGACCAGCAATGGCCATGATCGCAGATGCAGAAAAGAAAAACTTAATTGCTCCAGGAAAGGTCGGCTAAATGGCTTTTCTGAATTGTTGATGCAAACTGTGAAATGCTATATGATTCTGATTTGGTGTTGAATTAACTTATTTATCAACCTTATGTTTAGACAACTCTGATAGAGCCCACATCCGGTAACATGGGGATAAGTATGGCATTTATGGCAACCATGAAAGGTTATAAGATGGTTCTAACCATGCCTTCTTACACAAGCTTGGAGAGAAGAGTGACCATGAGAGCATTTGGAGCTGATTTAATACTCACTGATCCCACCAAGGGGATGGGAGGGACGGTGAAGAAGGCTTATGAACTTTTAGAGTCTACACCAAATGCTTTCATGTTGCAACAGTTTTCAAATCCAGCCAACACTCAGGTGCAGTCTTACATCATTATTTAATTCTGCTTTATTAACATGTTAACAATTATACTTGGGTTAGATTTCTAAACCATGCTTTTGCTAATAGTTTATCACTATGTTAGATATACAAATGGATAGTTTTGAATTGACAATGAAATCTTCATCGAATATGTCCTCAACCTCTTCCTTTCCAAATGTAGATTAAATGACTTATTTGAGTTATTTTAAACTGGAAAAACAGGTGCATTTTGAAACTACAGGCCCTGAGATCTGGGAGGATACTCTCGGTAAAGTTGACATCTTTGTAATGGGAATAGGGAGTGGTGGTACTGTTTCTGGTGTCGGACAGTACCTCAAATCCCAGAATCCTAATGTAAAGGTAATTAATTATTTCTTCCCAAGTTCACTCCTTGTAACATCAGGACAAGAGTATACTTTCATATTGCTTCATTTCATTGCTGATGTTGGATTTCATTTTTAATGATAGATATATGGAGTGGAGCCTGCTGAAAGTAATGTATTGAATGGTGGCAAACCAGGTAAACTTTGTGTTGATCTTACTTCTATGTTGTTTCCTTCAGGTAACTTCTCTGTATGCAAGGATGAAAGCAGTAATTAACTAGAACAATATTTGAAGCTTCGGAATTATTTAATTTGGAGCAATGGCAAGTGTTTATAATTAGTTACTGGTTTCTTACTTGGTTTTTTTTAATTAACTCAGCAACCAGATAAAAACAGAGAATTACCAGGAAAACAGGACAGTAAAGATAATGACTTCATTTTATATAAACTCCCTTGCAGTCTCTGATATTATCAATTGCAACAGGTCCTCATCATATTACTGGTAATGGAGTTGGGTTCAAGCCGGATATTCTGGACATGGATGTAATGGAAAAAGTTCTTGAGGTAAACAATGTCCTATTTACATTTTTAGTGTCAGGAAAATATTTTAGAGAAAGGGGGAGAGAATAAGAATCTGGTATCTTGTGTTGGATATCTGGTTCGTTGTTGCTTATGGTGGGTTATTGTTGGCAGGTCAGCAGTGAAGATGCAGTAAATATGGCAAGGGAATTGGCATTGAAAGAGGGGCTCATGGTAATAATCCTAATCATGTTTCAGTTCTTTCTTGTCAATAGCTTCCTTACATAAGTCAAAATATTTCGTTCTTGTTCACATTTTCACTTAAGCTAACCAGAACTTATTTGTGTTTAGCCAAGTTCTTTCACTCATGAGCTTTTTCATTTTGGTTACTATTTAGTACTATTTGTTGGTATCTATGAATATGGCTGTCTTTCAGAATCCTTTTAAAATTGCAATATAAGTACCCAGGCTTTTGGGTTCGACATTTGCAAGCTCTTAGACTGGTGCTTTAGGTAAAATTTTGTTGACATCTGTCTGACTAGATAATTCTTTCATCCTCATTCCTTGGTTATATACAACTGAAAACCCCCAATTTCTTTTGGAAATCATTAATCATGATGGAAGACACCAAGAAACCTATTATTGTTTCTGCTGTGGATAGATTTCCTATCTTCTTTTCTCTCTTATGTATGTACTTCTTCATCCTGAAAAGGCATGAATGGATTGTGACCATGAGGCTTTACTGCTCTATAACTAAGATCTGCCAATGCTTTGTGGTATGTAGGTTGGGATATCATCCGGGGCCAACACTGTTGCAGCACTCAAACTTGCAAGATTGCCTGAGAACAAAGGCAAATTGATTGTGGTAAGCACTTCTCCTCAATTTCCTATGAAGAGTATATAATTAAAAGTTTTTTAGCAGGAGAGCATAAATTATATTACGGTATTGTTCTTTTTACGACATATGTGAGATCTTTAGACAATGTAAAATTTGAGTAGTGTAAACATGTTCTGAATAAAATTGTTTTATTGGTTTGGGCGATTCTATGTTTGATAGTAGAAGGCTATACTTTTCAGAGTATATTGAATTTTTCTTTCTCTTTGTGTAATGCAATATCAATGGTGATTCTAATTCGATGTTCTTTTGTTTTTTTATGAAAATCAGACTGTTCATCCAAGTTTTGGGGAGCGGTACTTGTCCTCTGTCTTATTCCAAGAACTAAGGAAAGAAGCTGAAAACATGCAACCAGTTGCAGTTGACTAAATGCCTTCAGAGTCCATGTTCAATGCCTCATGCCTCATGTTAGGAAGCTCTTGTGAAACCAAATGTTTCGTATTACAAGGAAGCTTCTCTGGCATACATACAAAATGTTTCAATGAGATATTTGTACTCAATGTTATTAGGAATATCTCTTTTGAACCCTACTGTCTCAATTTACTCGTTGAACTCTGTTGAAATCAAAACAACAACTTGGTCTTCTATAAAAATTTGTATGCAGAATACAGTTCACTTATTGTGCCTTCAAGGACTGCCTTAAAGATCAATTTTTGGTCTACACAAGTAATGAATCCGTCCTCATAACAATTCATTAGCTAAATCAGTGACGATAACTTCACAAGATGTTAGTGGCTGAACATTTGATGCTGACCAATATGGAAAAAGAGTCTGATCAAACATAGATTACGACCTTCCAAAAACCGAACCCAGTTTTCTCCATGGATCATCAATGCCTAAATGTCAGTCAGTGCCACGGCCCGTGAATTTGCACAACATAAGAAAGGCCCGGTGTGATCCATGGTAGCCAAGCTCAAATGGAAACTCCCGTTGGCAGGCCAAAGAAGGCCAGCCCATGACATCAGGACACACCAAGAAATCGATTCGTCATCAAACTAATTTCAGTCCTCCTTTGTTAGGAAGACCTGCTAATTCCATGACGGCGGCAACGTTTACAAGGGCCAAGGCAAACATGAACTTAACGCACCCATGATAATCGGGTTTGCAACATACAGAACCTTCCGAAGTGGCTCACAGAATACTGACACATCTTCACAACTCCATAAAAGTCGTCCTGTGTTCTTGGGGTTCAAGTTTGTAACCTCGATATCCCCCGTTTTCTTCTAACTCCAAAAAGCGAGCTCCAAATGGGTTCTCACTATTTTGAACAAAGAGGCCAGGTTTTGGCCATTGCCATGAGAACGAGCAACAGTCCCTTGGCTTCTTAGCTTCTGGTCAATTGTTTTTCCCACTTTTGTAATCATGGAATATACACATTAATGAACAATAAATAACAAATCATTACTGAATCAATAAAATAACTTCATATACAGCACTCTTTCTCTGAAGATCAGAAGGGAGGAAATCATTGCAATCAATTTGAACATCAAAACCCTTGGTCGATACATCTTTTGCTCCAGAGGAAGCAGCATCACCCTCAACTGGAACCTCATCCACACCAATAGGATCATTGTGTATGGGAATCCCCTCTTCATCGAACTTGCCATTGCACTCATCACAACATAATTCTTCCTTTATCTCAGCTTTATAAGTATCATGTACTTTAGCTTGAGAGTTGATTTTTGCAATTACAGTTGATTCATTCTAAAAAACACAGAAGATTGAAAGGAAGAAATGCACGTAAATATAACAACGACGAACAAAATAAAAGAAGAAATTGAAGAATGCATTTACTTCTTGAGGAGACACGTGTTTCCTTTTTGTCTGGCGAAGCTGTAACTCTCTCCTCATCGTCTTCATCATCCACACTTATTTTCCTTTTAGGAGTGAGGGCAAAATGTTGATTCAATAATTAGCAATAAACTAAGATCAAAATGGTTAGCATGGTGTGGTGTGAGACATGATCAAGAACTGAGGTTCATCCAACTATCAGTCCATTTTTGGAGCCTGGACGGCTGATCACTCAAAAGAAAAAGAGACGACAAGGCTCAACTTAATCCATGAAGATAATTGAGCAATGAGACCATGAAATTTGATCTCCCATCCACACTAAACTCAGAACTCTTGACATTTTAAGGTGATCCAATCACAGTTTGGAATTTCAACCAATACATTGAAGCGACCCTTGGACTTGGCCTAGTTAAAGGATAACTAACCCTTTGACTTAGTCTAGCTAGACAGTTTTTCAATCCTTTATCCCTTCTCAACAATTATGTACCATTGTCCATTGAATATTGTTCTAAACAATAATTAATAAACAAAAGAAAGTAAGATATGTGAGAAAAACAGAAATAAAAAAGTCGACTATCTGCATGTGAAAGGGAAAAATAGAACAAAGAAAAGAAAGATCAGTTCTCATGCATTGACTCCTTCAAGAACAAATGGAAGAAATTATATTCTGCCTTGTTACCTGAAAACGGAGACTGGGGTGACGCGGGCGGGAGAGGTTCTGGAAGCAACAAGCAAGCTCTGTTGGTTTCTTCTCGGTCTTTTGATAAACAGGGGAGGCAGAACCACAGAAGGGTTGGCAAGTGATAAAATTCATCGCAGAGGAGCGTAAATTTAGATTTTAAATAGAGGAGAATAATGATTTTATAATTTTTGAGGAAAGCAGAAACAAAATCCGACCTTAGCTCAGTTGGTAGAGCGGAGGACTGTAGTTGTTACAGGCTGTCATCCTTAGGTCGCTGGTTCGAATCCGGCAGGTCGGATACTAATTTTCTTTCTTTTCTCAACTGACTCTATTTAAATTTTACTTATTGTTAACAAGGTCTCTATTTAAATTTTACTTTTATAAATAAACAAGATCAAGCCTTTATAGCCCTTATAATTAAAGTGTGTAAATAAAAAAGACAAATTAAGTTTTAATTAATGACAATCTCTATTTAAATTTTACTTAAGATTAACAAGATCAAGCTTTTATAGCTTTTATGATAGGTGTGAGAATAAAAAAGACAAAATTATATTTTAATTAATGATAATTAATCAATAATTAGTTATAATAGTTTATTAGGCATAATATCATGGTCAAGCGATATTTTTTCAATATAAAAAAAGCTGTGAGAATTAGCAATCCTCTTTAATTTTACAAAATCCACCATTCTTTTAAAATGGAACTAAAATTTTCATTTTAAAATGTTTAATTGCTTGAATGAAATTTAATGTTTAAAGATATTTTAGTTTTGGGGTAAAGTATTTCTTATAGTCAAATGACAAAAGATGGTCCATTTATTTCTTTAAAGAAAAGATAGTCCATTTTCATACAAAATTTATGTAAATATTAATATTCATATGAGAATGTTTAAGTATATAATTCCTGCCCATTTTCAAGTGCTATTTTCCATAAATTGAAATTTTTGAACTTCTGTTTTTTCTTTTTATGCCAAACTCTTTATCCTAAATAATTGCTGCCATCTCCTTGTTCTTATATAAGGATGTGCATACGATTAAAATGGCTAATTCAATTATAGATTTTTCAAAATCGAAAAAATCAAACTTTCTCTCAAAAAAATTTGAAACTGAATAAAAAAATAATGATAATCGAAAATAAAAAATTAAACTATTTTGGTTAATTCGATTCGATTATTGAAAATCAAACTTATGAAAAATATACTAAAATTAAATATATGTTAGATATCAAATAAAGTTTGATTTATGTGCTTTAGTTCATATCAGTATGATTCTAAGTATAATTTTTTCACACCTTAACTTAGCTATAATAAGAGTTAGAATTTTCTTGAAAAATATTTGCGTAACTAATAAAATTACCCTTCTTCATATAAACATATATGAACATTTTCCACTTCAGTTAGTTCGGTTGATAATTTTTTCAACCAAGAACTAAACTGATTAAACCGTTATAACTAAATATATTTAACTAAAATAATTGAATACTGAATTAATTGAATTGAAAAATTCAAACTCATGTTAATTTGATTATTTGATTTGATTTCAATTTACACACCATACTGTTGTACACATGTTTGTACGAGAAGAAGACACATAATTTTTAACCAAATACACATGACTTAAGTATTAATGAAGCAATATCTATCGCATTAATGAACAATAAAAATGAAGATTATATTAAAAAAATGCTAAAATAGTTGAAATGAGCTTCTTTCTTTACCCCTTTATACTATACTTGGTAGGAAGGGAAGAAAGTAGAGGGAAAGAAAAAAGGCAGAGCGAGAAAATCTTTTTTTTTTCCTTTTGTATTTAGCTTGAAAAATAAAAAAATATATAAAAGGAAATTATAGATAAAATTATAAATAAAATTATGAACAGATAACTCTAATTTAGATCTTGTTCATGAAAAATCGTTAATAAATTAAATTTATTATTTTAAAAAATATTTTGATGTTTGATAATTATTTTTTAATAAAGAAATAATACTATGAATATAAAATTATTTATAGCCTCCTAAATACAGCAAAATTTTATTCTTGACGGTATCTAATATAATCTTAACCGGTACTTGTTAAGCAATTTGTTAACGTTTTCAATTTACTCCCAATAAAGGCCAGTGATCCTCGTGACGCGAGTCAAAATCAATGGGTATTAAGATTGTTTATTTTCTAATTAATCCCTCACAATCTTTCTTAAATGCAAACCCAACCCTTTTCTTTTATTGGCATAACTAAAAAAAGTTTAAATTATTTAATTAAATTTAAATATAATTTTATTATTTTATTATATTTAATCGAGATCATATTTTTATTTTGAGTTAAAATAAATCTTTATAACTAACTAATAATTGTTAGTTAAAATCACAACTATTATTTTTATATTATGTTGATTAACAATAAATTATTTTTTTTTAAAAGTCACACATAAAATGATAAATATTATTTTGATTAATGATATATATTTTTTTGATAATGATACTTAAATAATCATTAATTATAAAAAATTAATTAATATTTATTTAAATATTATATATTTTTTAATTTTGTACAGCAAACCAATCCGAATTTAATTTTGATGCAGATTCGTGGGCTCACACAACTTTAATTGCCTTCGGTGAGAAAGGCCCCACTCGAAACCTTCCAAACAAAGCCAGAACCCACCATTGACACGTGGCATAAGATACCCTTCAACAACTCTCTTTTTCTGTTTTGCTTTTTTGGGAAATTCTTAATCTCTTTTCATTATGTCTATTTATTTTAAAGAAACGTGACATTATCTTAAATTTTTTTGCCACTAAACTCTATCTTAATCACAAATTATTAATTTTGAGACTGGAATATTTTTCATAAAGTATAATGAAATTTTTTTAGAATATTTTTTATGCATAAAAGTTTTTTGAAAGAAGTCATATGCATATATGCCTAACGTAGCGGATACGTGTTAGGCGGCCATTGGTGAAATTCTTTCCTGGATTACTATTTGTTGAGCTCGTCAGATATTTCTTGGCACTTTCATGCTTTCAGGGGCTCTCTCCTGTAAATATCACAGAAATCCCGGGCTAAAGTTTACAATACTCTACCCTTTCCGTAAATTTCTAACCGTAGGCACCTGCGTGGACCCCACCTCTCAAAGGAAAGCACTACGCACCTTACTGACCAACGCGCAAAGCAGCAGAGCATCAATAAAAGCAAAAGTCTCCTCATTACCAGCCAAGAGAAAAAAAAAAGTTAACCCCTTCCCAAATTTTTACAAAAAAAACTTTAAAATATTTTAAAAAATAACCCCACTAGGGTTTGACCCCAAAAGGAAAATTTTTTTTGCAAAATTGCGTGAAATTTCAGAGAGAGAGAGAGAGAGAGAGAGAGAGATGAGAGGTTAGTGGGCAGTGAGTCGAATCACCGATTTTTGATTTTTCCTCGTTTCCGTCAAGTTCGCTTTCTGGCTTAACTCATCAAGATCTACCCTTCATTTCAACCGTAACTTTCGGATTTCTAGAGAGAGAGAACAAAAACAAATTTCAATTATTTGTTTTGTTTTTTGGGGTTTTAGTTAATTTATATTTTTAATTTTCTTTGAACGTTGGGATCGGAGGGCAAAAGAGGGGTTTTATTAAAAAAAAGAATTAAGGATTTTGGAGGGATTCAAATTGTGAGAGTGGAGGGGTTTTTTTTTTTGTTGCAATTGTGTTGTAATAAATTTGGAATTTTCGGGGGGATTTTTGTTAAAAAATTGGGGTTAGTTTTTTATGCGATCTGGTGGTAGAGGCGGAGGTGGGCCCAGCCGGAACCCGGGGGTGGGCCCGGTGGGGCGGGCAGCATCCACATCGTCCGCAGCTTCGCCTTCTTCCTCTTCATCGGCCGTTTCGACCCCTCACTTGGGATTTCATTCGGTGCCGCAGCAACAACAACAGCAGCAGCAGCAGCAGCAGCAGCAGCAGCAGCATATAACGTCTAGACAGGTAAGGGTTTATGAAATTTCAGTTTATGTAATGGAAGTTTGGTTGAACTGACACGTAATTTGGGAATTCAGTATGCTTTTGCAAATGGGCAGTGATGTATTGGTGAATTTGGCGGGTTCTGGGATTTTAATTTGGTGCAATAAATGCAAATTCTGATGTAATTAGGATAGTACACAAGGTTGATTAGTTTATTCTTGGTAATTAAATTGCTTTTGGGGGGTTTAAAGGAGCATTAAACTTCTGAGCTCCTTGAGTGTGAAGGGAATCAAGGCACTCAGCTTTTAGGTATTAGAATGAGGAAAAATAGCCTTTACATTCCCGCTGTAAGGCAGAATTTCTTTGGTATATCCCTATATGTGGGTGCAACTGAAATGGTTGCTATGTGTTATCCTTTTCTTTTAGAAAGAGTAAGAAAAAAAATTTGAATTCTTTTTTTGAAGTATCTAGTTACTGAACCTCTGTCTCCACACAGCACGCCCACTCCCAAGAGAAGAATAAGAACAGAGAGAGACAGAGAGTGATATGGAACTGTTCTTTAGGTTCTGCTATAGAATTATTGAACTTGGATGCATGTGTGAAAGCATAGGGCAACAAATGTGTTGTTGAGGCTTGTTAAAAGTATTATTGAGTTCCATGTCACAATGACTTTAAACACAGTATCCAGTCTTTTCTTTTTGGTAGAATCCACGTGATTACCCTCGCAAATGTCTCGAATTTGTTTAGATGACCTGAAATTCTCTCCTCAGCTGTGATGTGTAAATGAAACCTAATCTCCGATCTTCTTTTACCCTCTGCCGGTTCAGAATGGATTAAGAAATTGTTATTTTCCATATGTTATTTGCTGGCTGGGTTGGAGTAGTCCTTTTTTTTTTTGTTTACCATATTAGTGTATTTACTGCTTTGATTCATTATTATGTAAAGTAGCAAATCCCATACCTGAATTGTATGCCTTTCTGATGGATTTCCTTTGCGATTTGCATATCTGAAGAACACATTAATGTGGATGCCCTTAAATCCTAGATGTTCTAGTCACAGCAGATACCTAACTGGGACTACTACGCTTTTTTCTTGTTTCCTTAGGATGTCATGCCCTGATTAAAGCATTGGTGGTTCAGTCTTATATATGCTGAAGTCACTGAGTGGCTCTAAGTTGAAGATAAAGTATTTATTTAATAAGTTCATGCATTATCTTTGTGCATTTGTATTTGTTCTTTGCAGTCATTACAACAACAATTACTGAGAAAACCTGAAGGAAATGAAGCCATCCTGGCATATCAAGCCAGTGGTCTTCAAGGTATGATGGGGGGAAGCAATTTTCCTTCATCTCCAGGCTCCATGCAACTGCCTCAACAGTCCAGGAAGTTTTTTGATCTCGCTCAACAACATCCTTCTGCCCAGGAGGGCCAGAATAGGAGTCAAGGTGTTGACCAACAAATGCTGACCCCTGTTCAGCAAGCTTATTACCAGTATGCTTACCAGGCTGCACAGCAACAGAAGTCAATGTTGGTGCATCAGCAAGCTAAGATGGCAATGTTGGGCTCCACATCTGGTAAGGATCAGGACATGCGAATTGGAAATTTAAAATTGCAAGAACTTATTTCCATGCAGGCAGCCAATCAGGCTCAGGCATCATCCTCTAAGAACGCATCTGAGCAGCTCAGTCGTGTTGAAAAGCAGATGGATCAAGGACCACAGTCAGTTTCTGACCAAAGAAATGAGCCCAAGCCACCTGCCCAGGCAACAGTTATTGGACAATTAATGCCTGGAAATGTCTTAAGGGCTATGCAGGCACAACAAGCTCAGCAAACTGTTCAAAACATGGGAAGCAATCAACTCGCTATGGCTGCACAGTTGCAGGCATGGGCACTTGAGCGAAATATTGATCTGTCACAACCTGCAAATGCCAACTTGATGGCACAGCTTATTCCCCTCATGCAGTCTAGGATGGCTGCCCAGCAAAAAACAAATGAAAGCAATATGGGTTCTCAGTCATCACCTGTGCCTGTGTCCAGGCAGCAGGTCACTTCTCCGTCAGTTCCAAGCGAGAGTTCTCCTCGTGGTAATTCATCCAGTGATATATCTGGTCAGTCTGGCACTGCAAAAACCAGGCCAACAGTTCCACCTAGCCCTTTTGGCTCAACTTCCAGCACTGGGGTGGTTAACAATGCTAACAACATTGCAATGCAGCAGTTAGCCATTCATGGTCGAGATAACCAAGTGCCTCCTAGGCAGCCAGTTGTGCAGGGAAACGGGATGCCTCCTATGCATCCTCCACAATCATCTGTAAATGTTAGCCAGGGTGTTGATCCATCTTTGCCTGCAAAAAATTTATTAGGCAGCACAGAAACAGTGCAAATGCAGTATCTTAAACAGTTAAATCGATCTTCTCCACAGCCTGCAGCTCCTAATGATGGAGGATCAGTTAACAACTTATCATCACAAGGGGGAGCAGCTACCCAGATACCGCAGCAACGTTTTGGCTTCACTAAACAACAGCTTCATGTTCTTAAAGCACAAATACTTGCATTTAGGCGCCTGAAGGTATACTAATCTCTTTCCTCCACTCTGTCCTTGCCCCTTTGACCATTAATGTACTTTTTATGCCTTAATTTCTGACAGTCACATGAAGTTTACTCAAGAAATACTTAGTGGTCAATGCTGATTTTTGTGATTATTAACAGAAAGGTGAAGGTACACTTCCACAAGAGCTTCTTCGAGCCATTGTTCCCCCACTACTTGAGCAGCAGCAGCAGCAACAACAACAACAACAACAACAACAGCAATTACCTCCTTTAGGTGGAAATAATCAGGAAAGAAATGGTGGAAAGATTATAGAAGATCAAGTGAAGCATTTGGAGACGAAGGAGAAGGTTTCGCAGGCGGGGCCATCCACCAATGGACAGAATATACCTAAAGAGGAAGCTTATGCAGGAGATGATAAAGCAACTGCATCAACAGCTCATATGCAAGGTGTGTCAGCCTCGGCCAAGGAATTTTCATCTACATTGCCTGCTGGAAAAGAAGAGCAGCAAAGTTCTGTCTTGTCTGCTAAGTCAGACCAAGAAGTTGAACGTGGTCTTCCAAAAACTCCAGTCAGAAGTGATTTAACTGTGGATAGAGGAAAGGCTGTTGCATCACAAGTTTCTGCATCTGATGGAGCACAAGTTAAGAAGCCTATGCAAGCAAACTCTGCCCCCCAGCCAAAAGATCCTGGCTCTGCCAGAAAGTATCACGGACCACTGTTTGATTTTCCCTTCTTCACTAGGAAACATGACTCCTATGGTTCAGCAGTGCCTAACAGCAATAATAATCTAACTTTGGCATATGATGTCAAAGATCTGCTTTTTGAGGAAGGCATGGAAGTCCTTAGCAAGAAAAGATCAGAAAATTTGAGAAAGATTGGTGGGTTACTAGCAGTAAACTTAGAGAGGAAAAGGATTAGGCCGGATCTTGTTCTTCGACTGCAAATTGAAGAAAAGAAGCTTCGACTTATAGATGTGCAGGCACGTTTGAGGGATGAAGTTGACCAGCAGCAACAAGAGATAATGGCAATGCCTGACAGGCCATACAGAAAATTTGTCCGACTGTGTGAGCGTCAACGTACTGAGCTGGCTAGACAAGTACAGGTCACTCAAAAGGCTCTGAGAGAGAAGCAATTGAAATCCATATTTCAGTGGCGTAAGAAACTCCTGGAGGCTCACTGGGCCATCCGTGATGCCCGAACTGCTCGCAATAGGGGAGTTGCCAAGTACCATGAGAGAATGCTACGGGAATTTTCAAAGAGGAAGGATGATGATCGGAATAAAAGGATGGAAGCCTTGAAGAATAATGATGTTGAAAGGTACAGGGAAATGTTGCTGGAGCAGCAGACAAGTATCCCTGGTGATGCTGCAGAGAGATATGCAGTTCTTTCATCATTCTTGACGCAGACTGAAGAGTATCTTCATAAATTGGGAAGTAAAATAACAGCTGCCAAAAATCAGCAAGAAGTGGAGGAGGCAGCAAATGCTGCTGCTGTTGCTGCACGGTTGCAGGCATGATTTCTTGACCTCTCCCTCTCTTCTACCCTCTTTTTTTTTTGAAAGTTATTAACCTGCTTTCATTAAGAAGGAAAGAATGAAAAAATTCTTTCCAGAAAGAAGGGCCTTTACATTCATACCTGACAGCCTGCACCTGCAAGGTGGACTATACACCCATTTTAACAACAAAAAATCACCCCAGAATCCCTAAAAGACAATCAAAGAGCAAAGCCAGCCCCCGACATAAGAACAAAAGAAACCAGGGCAGCCACCATAACCCCAGCGAAACCCATTATCCCATGGGGTTGGAAAAAACAGAACCTGTATGGAGCTGTACATCCAAGCATTTACAGAATTCCCCCTCAAAGTATGAATACACATTGAGATAAATTCCTCTCTTCTACCCTCTTCTGGTTGTCTTTAGGGCTTTTCCCCCCCTTCTCAGTTCCTTTAAATCTTTTGGACTGATTGTGAACCAAAAAGATATCCATTTCCTCATCCCTATGATTAAAATTTTTTTTGGTTAAGCCCTATGATTTAATAAGATTACATGTTACTGATTTCCTTATTTTCTACTTCTTGACAAAAGGGTCTATCAGAAGAAGAAGTTAGGGTAGCAGCAGCTTGTGCTGGAGAGGAAGTAATGATAAGAAATCGGTTTATGGAAATGAATGCACCCAGGGATAGTTCATCAGTTAGCAAGTAAGTTGTGTTTTTGATTACATGGTTTTCATTTTATGTTCTTGGACTTAATGATAATAACAGTTTTGTGCTTCATCATGAAGCATGAGTGGGATGGGGTGTATATTTTGTGACAGTTAGGTGGGGCTTATGTGGTGACTTTTCTGATGTTCTTTAGTTCAATAACTATAATCTCACATAATGAATTTGCATTTATAATTTATGTTTTCATTTAATCTAAGGATAATTCTCTCAGAAGGTACCAAATTTATGGCAAGTTATATGTCATTTCTTGTGGTTGTCAACAGGTATTATAATCTTGCTCATGCTGTGAACGAGAGGGTCATAAGGCAACCATCAATGCTACGAGCTGGAACTTTACGAGACTATCAGCTTGTAGGTTGCTATATTTAAAATATTGGGTTTACTCCCTACCTTTTTCTTTTTTTACTTTTAATGTACTTTTATTTGTTATACTAAGTTAAATTTTTTATGACATATGTGTATTTTATTTGGCAGGTTGGTTTGCAGTGGATGCTTTCTTTGTATAACAACAAACTCAATGGTATCTTGGCTGATGAGATGGGTCTTGGGAAGACTGTTCAGGTAGTGTTTTGTTTTGTTTTTTTTTAAATAAATAAATAAATAAATAAATTGTGAGTAACACAGCAGTTTCATATGTCATTTGCGAAGTAGACAAGGTGTTGGAATAAGTCAGAGCATTATATTTTTTGGTAGATAATCATATGATACAGTAGGGCTGTTGTTAACCTTTTACCTTATCGTGCAGGTTATGGCATTGGTTGCTTATTTGATGGAATTCAAAGGAAACTATGGTCCACATCTTATAATTGTTCCAAATGCTGTTCTGGTAAATTGGAAGGTTAGTTTTGTTTTTGCTTTATATTGATGGTTATGACATTTTCCCAGTATCTTTGAACAGAACTAAGTAGTCCTTTTTGCAGAGTGAGTTGCATAATTGGCTACCATCTGTGTCATGCATCTATTATGTTGGTGGAAAAGATCAACGTTCAAAATTATTTTCTCAAGTAAGAACTATAAGTTTTTGTATTTACTTGTTTTTTTAGTGTCAAAGTTTGCTAAATTTTCTTTTGGTTTTCATGTTGCATAGGAGGTTTTGGCAATGAAATTTAATGTCCTTGTGACAACTTATGAATTCATTATGTACGATCGGTCAAAGCTTTCCAAAATTGATTGGAAGTACATCATAATTGATGAAGCACAGCGAATGAAAGACAGGGAATCTGTTTTAGCTCGTGATCTTGATAGGTACCACTGCCAAAGGCGTTTACTTCTCACTGGGACACCATTACAGGTCTGTTAAGCCAACTCTCTGATATGATTGGAAATTGAAACAAATACACACACATACATTATTTATGATACAGATTTGAAACCTCGGACAACTTATTTGCTTTACTGTTGTGACTGACTTCTACTTGTAATGGTACGACCATTATTCATTAACAGGACTTTTTGCCATGCTTTAGTTTATATCTCACAGTGTTGCTTAATTGAGGCAATGAAATAAGATGCCTACTTACCTTTCTCTTTCCCCAGGCTCAATGTCATCTATATATATATATATATTAAGTTTATTATATATGTATTAGTTATTGATGAGTTGAATGGGTATTTTTGTATGCCACAGAATGACTTGAAAGAACTCTGGTCACTGTTAAATCTTCTCCTTCCTGAAGTGTTTGACAATCGCAAGGCATTTCATGATTGGTTTTCACAGCCATTTCAAAAGGAAGGCCCTACGCATAATGCAGAGGATGATTGGCTTGAGACTGAAAAGAAGGTTATCATCATCCACCGGCTTCATCAAATTCTAGAGCCTTTTATGCTTAGACGTCGTGTTGAAGATGTGGAAGGTTCACTTCCTCCAAAGGTACGCTGTTATAGCTGTCCTACTTTGGTTTTCGCTTATCGTAATGCTGTTTCTAATGATATTATTGCAATGGCCAATTGCAGGTCTCAATAGTTTTAAGATGCAGAATGTCATCTATTCAGAGTGCCATTTATGATTGGATAAAATCAACTGGGACTCTTCGAGTTGATCCTGAAGATGAGAAGCGTAGGGTTCAAAAAAATCCAATATACCAGGCTAAGGTGTACAAAACTTTAAATAACCGGTGTATGGAGCTTCGCAAGACATGCAATCATCCTTTGCTAAATTACCCGTATTACAATGACTTCTCGAAAGATTTCCTTGTAAGATCTTGTGGGAAATTGTGGATCTTAGACAGAATCCTCATAAAACTACAGAAAACAGGGCATCGAGTATTGCTCTTTAGTACCATGACAAAGCTCCTGGATATCTTGGAGGAATACTTGCAGTGGAGGAGGCTTGTTTACAGACGTATTGATGGAACAACTAGCTTGGAAGAGCGTGAATCAGCAATTGTTGATTTCAATAGCCCTGACTCTGACTGCTTTATATTCTTACTTAGTATTCGTGCAGCTGGGCGTGGTCTAAATCTTCAAACTGCTGATACTGTTGTTATATATGATCCTGATCCAAACCCTAAAAATGAGGAACAGGCAGTTGCTAGAGCTCATCGAATTGGACAAACAAGGGAAGTCAAAGTCATTTACATGGAGGCAGTTGTTGACAAAATCTCTTGTCATCAGAAGGAGGATGAACTAAGGAGTGGAGGTACAGTTGATTTTGAGGATGATTTTGCAGGTAAGGATCGATATATGGGATCTATTGAGGGCCTCATAAGGAATAACATTCAACAGTATAAAATTGACATGGCTGATGAAGTTATTAATGCTGGACGTTTTGACCAGAGAACAACACATGAAGAGAGACGCATGACTTTAGAAACATTATTGCATGATGAAGAGAGGTATCAAGAAACTGTCCATGATGTTCCCTCCTTGCACCAGGTAAATCGCATGATAGCAAGAAGTGAGGAAGAAGTTGAGTTGTTTGATCAAATGGATGAAGAACTGGATTGGACTGAACAGATGACTAGTCATGAACAGGTACCTAAGTGGCTTCGAGCTAGTACAAGAGAAGTGAACGCCGCTATTGCTACTTTATCAAAAAAGCCATCAAAGAACATTTTATTTACTGCTGGTGTGGGTGCTGAATCCAATGAAGTGGAGACTGAGAGAAAAAGGGGGCGACCCAAGGGGAAAAAGCATCCTAATTATAAGGAAATAGATGATGAGAATGGGGAATACTCTGAAGCAAGTTCTGATGAGAGAAATGGTTACTCTGGGAATGAGGAAGAGGGAGAAATTGGAGAATTTGAAGATGATGAATTTAGTGGTGCTGTTGGGGCACCACCTACAAATAAGGATCAGTCAGAAGAAGATGGCCCACTTTGTGATGGTGGTTATGAGTATGCCCAGACTTCAGAAAACATTAGAAATAATCACATACTTGAAGAAGGTGGTTCTTCAGGATCATCACTGGACAGTCGAAGACCAACACAGATAGTGTCTCCTATTTCTCCTCAGAAATTTGGATCTCTCTCTGCATTAGATGCTAGGCCTGGTTCCGTTGCGAGAAGGCTGGTATGTCTCTTTTCCTGCAATGAAGTTTAACTGTCTCATTTATCAATTTCTGCTATTTTCTCATGTTATTATTATAATTTGGCAGCCAGATGAACTAGAGGAAGGTGAGATTGCAGTATCTGGAGATTCTCATATGGACCACCGGCAATCTGAAAGTTGGGTTCATGAGCGGGATGAAGGTGAAGAGGAACAAGTTGTCCAACCGAAGATAAAACGAAAGCGTAGTATTCGGGTTCGACCTCGTCATACTGTGGAAAGGGCAGAGGAGAAATCTGTCAATGAAGTGCCTCATCTCCAACGTGGAGATTCATCTTTGTTGGCTTTTCAGCTGGACCAAAAATACCAATCACAACAAAGGACTGACACTGAAACAAAACCAACCCGTGACCGCAATGCTTTCAAGCATGATCCAAATGATTCATCTTCAAAAAGCAGGAGGAACTTACCTTCAAGAAAGATTGCTAATACATCGAAGTTGCATGCATCACCAAAGTCTGGTAGAATGAATTCCATGTCTGCCCCTGCAGAAGATGCTGGCGAACCCTCCAGAGAGAGTTGGGACAGTAAACTGGTTAATACAAGTGGGTATTCGGATTTTGGTGCTAAGATGTCTGATGTCATCCAAAGAAAGGTATGGTTGAAGTGACTAATTCTTCTGGTGTTTGGATTGTGAATCTGTAAATGCTGCTTGATATTGCCTCTTTTTTACCATTACTATTTTAACTGTCACAGAATTTTTTCCTGGTCACTATTTATAAGTTGGAATTGCCTATCTGGCTTTGGTATTTTGAATTGCTTGATGGTGTTGCTTATAGCTGGCTTACACCATTGCTTTGAGCCTCTTTAATCTCTTTACCTCCTCCTTTTGGGTCCTTTTTTTTTGCATCTAAGACTGCAGCATACTATTTTAGATGTTTGTATATTTCCATTTTGGTCTCTCATTGATAAATATGGTTTTGGTCTTGCTAGGATAGACATTTGGATAAGTGAGTGTCTACTTAATGCATGATGATATTTTTTACGAGATTTAGCAGATATTTTGTGTTCTATAATATTTTGGTTCTACCTGGTGGTTTGCTTTGCCATGTCGATTACAATTGGTCTTACTGTTATTTAGTCTTGAAGTCATCGATATTTTGCATGGCTGGATATGTTTAAATTTGAAACTTTGTATATGAAAATAACTTACCTTAAAGAAATGAGTAGTTTTCTACTTTAAAGTTATACCTGATTTAATTGCTCATGTATGACATGTTATCTCATGCTATTTGTGAATTTAGTGATTGACTAGAAAATATCATATTTGCAGTGCAAAAATGTGATTAGCAAGCTTCAGAGGAGAATAGACAAGGAAGGTCAACAAATTGTACCACTTTTAACAGATTTGTGGAAGAGGATTGAAAACTCTGGTTACATGGGTGGAAGTGGAAGTAATCATTTGGATTTACGGAAGATTGATCAGCGTGTTGACAGACTAGAGTATAGTGGAGTTATGGAGCTTGTGTCGGATGTGCAGTTAGTGTTAAAAAGTGCAATGCAGTTTTATGGGTTTTCACATGAGGTATAATTTCTCTTTTAACTAGACCTGTATCTGTATATTTTCATACTCTAATTCATCTTTCCATCACTTTTTTTTTTTATTTTTCATGTGGATTTCTTTTAACTAGACCTTCTGTATCTTTACATTTTCATACTCTAATTCATCTTTGCATCACTTTTTTAATTTTTTATGTGGATAGTCTTTCTGGAAGCAAATACTTTGAAAGCTTTACAAAGAAGTGAACCTATTTGTGTTTGCGTCAATGCCTAGAAAGTTTTATCAACTAGCAAATGTCCCAATTTCCTTCCGACCAATTGAACTCCAATATATAGTTCTGTAATGTTCTCCTGAATGTCCTGATCTGTCTACTTACTCTGGAAATGTAATTGAATTCACAGGTCAGATCTGAAGCAAGAAAAGTACATGATCTGTTTTTCGACTTGTTGAAGATTGCATTCCCAGATACAGATTTCCGAGAAGCCAGAAGCGCTGTATCTTTTGCTAACCCAGTATCTACCTCAACTTCCACTCCATCCCCTAGACAGGTAGCTGTTGGGAAGAGACAAAAGCCAATAAACGAGGTGGAACCTGATTCAGGCCTCGCTCAAAAGTCATTGCAACGTGGTTCCACTCATGCTGGTGAAGATGCAAGGGTTAGAGTGCATGTGCCCCAGAAGGAATCTAGGCTTGGGAGTGGAAGTGGCATTACCAGGGAGCAATATCAACAGGATGATTCTCTCCTAACTCATCCAGGGGAGCTGGTTATTTGCAAGAAGAAGAGGAAAGACAGGGAAAAGTCTATGGTGAAGCCTAGGACTGGATCAGCTGGCCCTGTTTCACCCCCAAGCATGGGTCGCAACATCAGGAGTCCAGCAGCAGGATCAATCTCTAAGGATTCAAGACTGACCCAGCAGACCACCCATCAGCAAGGTTGGCCCAACCAGCCTGCTCATCCGGCGAACGGTGGTGGTGGGAGTGTTGGTTGGGCCAATCCTGTGAAGAAGCTGAGAACAGACGCAGGTAAAAGGAGGCCAAGCCATTTATGACTTTATAGAGGGTAGTGTATCGCATGATGAAAAAATTTGTTGCCATTGAGTACAAGTGCGGAGTGTATTTTGTGGCTCTTCATGGCATGTACAATTGCAATAGATCATACCATTAATGTAGTTTAGGTTCCTTGATCCCGCATTGTATACCGGTCTTTCCATGGTTTCAATGCAATAGTTTTCATATCTGCTCCTTGCGGGTATTATTATCCAGTATTTGATAGCTGAGACTTTTGTAAAGTATATATCCGTCCTTCATTTTAATATTCAGGGTATTATCCCAACATAAAAAGAGTGCATCTTGCCATTGGAGCAATGACTAGATTACACATTTTTTAGTACAATAACTAGTGGAATATAAGGCTAGTAGTCTTTGAGCCTGGAAAATTGAGGACAGATTTCATCTTTGCTGTCCAATCCAAGTATGGTTCTTGGAAAACTGCCCTTGTGAGAGAAAGAAAGGCTAAAGTACGGGTTAGCCACGGATCAAGGGCAGAGCAGCAGAGATCTAAACCATAAAACAAAGCAACCTGTAATCAATCCATGACGTGCCCGAAATGGTATCTATGTTTAAGTCAAATGAGCCCAAAGACTTTTCCTAGGTAAAGCACAATGTACATCTCACGACGTCGTATCCATGCCAAGTCACTTTTTCTTGGTAATCCAACATAAACTTAAATCTTTGTTAGGCAGACCTATCTCTCTCACAATGCCTTGGGGTGCTTCACTGCACGAATTTCTTGCAGGACAGAAGACAAATACTTTACAAGTAGTTTTCATATGAAGACAAATTGTACATTTATTTACAATGACAGCAGAAACTAATGGAGGATGAGAAAAATATCACCACATCCCTAAAACAAGTCTACCTTGACTTGAGATTTGGCTTAACAGAATCAGAAGCATCATGTACAGATTGATACAAATAATTTTAAAGGTTAAGGATAGACACTACGGATCTGGTTGGCCAGCCACTGCATCGTCACTTGAATCATAATCTTCTCCGCTCAGTTCCTCATCACTGGTTTTTTCCTCAGGGGCAGCTCCTATGTCTTCTGGCTTGGCATATTTTTCACAGTATTCTAGGTGATGAACTGATGTTAGAGACAGTAAAATCATATTGGCTCAAATATAATAAAATGCCTAAATAGAGTAATTGGGGCATAGAAGTGCATCATAAAACAATGATATCATTGCAAAATGTGGAAGAAAAAGAAGAAAGAAAGAAACAAGATACCGGGTTAAATGTTCAGGGCAACAGAATCCTTCTTTTTTTTTTTTTTTCAGCTACAGGGCCAAAAACCTGTCAAAACTTCTAGGCTTATGCTTAACAGAATTGGCAATCATCTACATGTGATGCAAATATTTTGACACTACAATAAACTAAACAAGACACTTAAGAAGACAAAATAAATCATCCGAGAGCTAAAACTACTAGCATTTTCCCAATTTATAGCAGAGCAGTCCACCATAGCTCTCAACTTGGACCCCTCATCCAGCAACGCTAAGAATGCTTTCTATCGTTCACCACAAGTGCACCTCAGTTATACTCAAATGAGACTCAATATCTGGGACATCCTAACTAAACCTACGTAAACATGAGTTTTTAAGGATTTTAATGTCATATTTTACATTTTCCTTGCTGAAATATAATCAAGATAAGCAAGATAAACTTTGTTACAGTCATTAGATAAGCAACACTCTAGCAGTACTCTTAAAAGGCAAAATCGTTCGCTCAATCCAGCAGGTACATAGAGTAAATCTTGTTTCAGGATCAGCCACCAGAAAATAAAACAAACTCTAGATGTCATAAATTCTGAAAACGTTTCCACCTATCTTTTAACATGCCATGTAAAGATCTTACCAAAGTGTCACCCGGGCAGCAAGCAGTTACGTTATAAGACAGTCAAGATTTATTATAAGCATATGCTCGAGAAACATGGTATTCAAATAAGCAATGCCACAACTAGGAATCATTCTTAATTTTTTTTTAAGAAAAATACCTAGGGGAAAATGTTAATACCTTTGACTCTTTGTTCATAAGCACCTCGGTCACGCATCATCAGAGCTGCAGCCTCTCCATTCAATGGGTCTGACGGGTTCGGATACAGAAGCAACTGTGGAAGGAATACTTCGAACACATTTACCAGGTCTGCAAAACACCGAGATTTGGAGCTAAAAATTCTATTATCCTAAAGCAGCTCAGAGTTGCATCCAGAAAGCCTGATAAGTATCCTTACCAAACATGGGGCTCCAAGTCTGATTAATAACGTCCAAACAAACTGACCCTGACCTGAAATTGTACATGATTTCCTCTTCAAGCAGATGAATGCAGTGAACTACCCAAATATAGAAAATTAAATAATCATAACTTTCTTTTTTTAACTCACATCTCATCCACATTTGGATGGTAAATCTTATTAACAAAGCCTATAGAAGGAGATTTATACGGATAAGCATCTGGTAACTCCACTCTTATCCTCCATACACCTCCATGATAAGGACCTGCCATAGTCAATCATGTACAAAATAAGGCCAAAAAAAGTGTCTTTTTGATCCAAAACAGAAGACCCATTTCCAGTATAGCATTAAAATTGGTAAGGCCATTAAGTACAACTTTAAAAAGAACCCATGTAGCAAAGATAGTTCAATAAATCATTAAAGGGATATCTAAAATAAGTAACTAAATGAAGGAATCAAAGCTAAAACGCAGTTGCAAAAAGCCATAGAATTGAAAACTATAATCTTTTTAATCACAACCACTAAGACTAGCTCAATAAAAGAGGGTCGGAAGGGAAGAACAGTCAAAGCTATCAAGAGCTAAGACTTTAAGACCCAGAAAACAAAAGCAATTCTCCCAAAAGAGAAACTCCAATAATTTCCTATAAAAACAACTCAAATATGGAAATGAAACAAAAAGAAATTGGGTTAGTGGAAATTTACTTTCATTGGGTCCACTGAAATGTACATAGAACTCTTGCATGCTATCATTGATCATCTCCACCTTATAATCACTCATCATCCTAGTAAAAGGAAACCAATTTAAAAGTCAATACAAACCCCTCCCCCCTTCAATAAAGAAGAAGAAGTAGAAGATAATTTCAAAACTTAATTAGAGGATTAACAGTTTCATCAAGTCCATCTCCCGGCGTTTGCTTGGTGAAGACATAATTAGATAGCTCTCTTTTCCTTTCTTCGTCCTTTTTCCTTCTTTGCTGTTTTGTTCGGACAAAGAGATAGAGATAGATAGATAGAGAGAGAGAGAGAGAGAGAGAGGATTTGGAGAGATTGCGTTCCTGGTTTGGTGCAAGCTGAGATAAGCAGTTTGCAAAGACAGGTTTCGAACAGCAACGAGTAAAATTCGCGAAGATAAAAAGGGGAAAATTTCAATTCAGGGACCTTAATTTTTTAGTATTATCCATCACATACCTTGCACAGTTGCACGTACTTTTCCAGGATTCCTCTCCTTTAATTTTTGGAGACTTCTCAATCACGCCCCTTCCCATTATGAAGCATTATAGTTTTTGTCTATGCCTTGCACGTCTGCAATTTCCCACAAGATTCCTTCTCCTTTTAAAACACTAATTTTTAAAATAAATTAATGATGATTAGATGTCCAAAGCAATAAATTAAGGCTAATCTTAAATGAAGGCTGATGTTTGAGATTAGGAACCGTATTAGACAGACCAGCGTCATCTCATCTCATAAATATGTAAAAATAAGTATTTAATTTTTGAAAATTACTTATTTTAAATTTATTTATTTGTAATGGATAAAATTTATACACAAATAGTCTATCAAATATAAATTAATTACAAAAAATGTTTCGAAATAATAAACTTATTTTAATGTTGAATTATGACGACGGAGTGGTCAATATCGTCATTATTGTGGACATCATGCATGCATAATTTGTCAAGGCCATCCAATGAATTGAACCAATTGAGTGGAGGCATGAATAGTTGGGTGTTCGGTGGGCGGTCCATAAGGCCAATTTTGATGCTGGTATAAACTTTGTCGGGTTTTACTTTTTCTTACAAAAGGAAAAGAATTTAATATAACATAATTGGATTTAAGTATTTTGTTTATGAATCTGTCAAAATGGTGCAAATATTTTATTTTTTTTCAACATAATATTCTAAGGCTAGGGGAGGAATAAGCCATAGGTTATTTTAAAAAAAATGCTTTACAGTCCTTAAATCACAAAGAAAGGAAAGGACAGGGTACCTTTTTCATGAAGGCATGTTCCTGGAATATTTCATGGCATATTTAAAGCCAATTCGTGTTGAATTTTTACTCTCTCTTTTTCTCTAAAGCAAAATATACTTATTGTGTTACACCACTACCCATGTTGAGAATTTCTTTTGTCATAAGAGAGAGAGATTCCTTTGTAGCAAGAAAAAGCCTTGCTGTTGATAATTATCACTAAGATATATGACTATTAATTAAAAATTAAACGAACAAAACAAAAGAGTTGAATTATTGATACTTTGTTCTATGTTAATGTAATTATTCAAATGTAAATATCATTAATCAATAATTTTTTAAATTTAAATCATGTAATTTTTTAAAAAATTTAAATTCAAATTATTAGTAATAATTGACTTAATGTAGAAAGTTACGTGCCCTTTGCACAACCCATGTCTTGCTTTGTTTTGCTTCCCATTGATTCTAAGAAAGCCTTACAAAATGGAAATGTAGAATTAGATCTCGTAGGGCTTTGAGCTATTACCCAATTCAATTAACCCAGGGATATATGCCTTGGACATTAAACAAATGGAATCCAAGTCGTGTGCAAAAGAAAGATTTCTTTGACCAAAGTTTTGTGCAGGAATATACTAAAATTATCTTATATCTTTGGGTTTCATCGTCTGCCACGCAACTCTTCATGGAGTCAATTTAGCTGTTTGATGAAAAGGAAGGTTCTCTTCGTCGCCTCCCCTTTTCAGGAACCGAATATTTGACAAACAAAAAGGAAAGGACACCCCAAACAAAACAACGGGAGTTATTTTTCCTCAAGCCCCCTCCCAGGTTTTAATGGTTAACATCCTGACCAAAATTGGGGTGTATTTCTCTTGTAACCCTTTTGCCTAGTTGTCAGGCACATTGCAACCTTTCAAATTTGAGTACTGAGAGTTGACGGATCTTTATCCTTATCGTCCAATCCCACCGACTACTTATCACGGGACCATTTGCGATTTACACCAGCTATGGCCGCAAGCCATAAGCTGGAAACCAACCCATAGAAGAACACAATCCAACTTCACGGGTGTTAATCCTGTTTTGACAGCAATTCTTCTACCTGTCTCTCTGAAACTATAGTGACAAAAAAAATATATATATATATTTTTTTCAATACTTTGCTTCCAAATTTGTTGTTATGGAAAAATATTTAGCCCTGTCGCTTTTCGATTTTAAATGAAAGTGCATGAGATTGGAAAAGTTGGATGCAAATACATCATAATTATTCAAAGCCATGTATGCTCAACAAAAGCCAAGTGTAGTAGTCCACATCAATCAATAAGATATTATTTGTATTGACCCATTAAGTCTTACAATTTTATTTCTTAAAAAGCGCCTCAAATGTTGAAAATGATATAAACACTTTAACACCCGATGGATGTGAAATTCATGGTGCTCCTTTGAAATTGTGAAATCTTCACTCACCCCAATGAATTTCCACTTTTCTCAACGACACATTGCTAGAACTTAAAATTCAACTCTGATACCAAATGTCATGATTTGTATACTTAAATATTCTAATACACAACCGATATGAGATCCACAACACTTCTTTAAGATTGTGATCTAGGGCTATGGTTTGAAAAGACGACTTACCTAAATGATAAAAGGAATAGAATACAAGACACTGTGGCTGTTGGATGTCAATAGCAAAGCCAAAACTCCCTTTGATATCGGCTATCCTTCATGTGACCTTACAGCTCGGGAATATAGGAAGATTAGAACTCTATGTGGCGGAATTACTATTTCTAGGTCATTGTCTAAGAGGGGAAAACTGTGTTGCACCTAAGAGAGGCTTGTAGCTTTTGTCAAAGACAGCATTATTAGAGATCTAATCATGTTCACCCATTTAGACTAGGCAAAAACCAGTTCCTGAATCACATACAAAATCTTAAACCTAGAATGCATGATGTATCAAGAATTACTGATAGACCAAAATTACTGTTTCTTTATATTTTTTTTAGCTATATCTTTCCTTTAACCTACTGCCCCTTGCTGCTAGGGTTGCTGTGAAAAACTTCGATGATGAAGAAAAGGATGCCAAATACCTGTATTTGATGTTAGAAGTTATGACAAATGGACAGGAATATACCTCAAAAACTGAAAAAAGCATGAACCAAAAACACTTAAAGAGCACCGAAGCTGCTTGAGACCAGAGGTGTCATCAATTCTTCCCTCAAAATTACACCCTTAAAACAAAACCTTCGACCACTAAAATTTTCACTTTTCAACGTACACCAAGAGGAATATCTCTTTTAGTTGAAACCTCAAAACAGCGAACCCAAAAAAAGCTGTGAGCCTTTACATCTTTTGTCAAAGTGTTCCATATTTACTTGACGAAGAGTATCTAGACTTTTTTTGGGACTTCTTTGGGGAAATCAGGATGGAGGTGTGGGACTTAACTGCTTCATGCCCAAAGCCATTAGCACCTGATTCTGCTTCTGATTCCTCATCATCACTGTTAATGTTGTTTGGAGTAATCCTATTCTGGTATGCTCTACGCTGCAAGAGAAAGACATTATAATAATAGCAAACAAGTTCTTCCCTACTTTTTTTGCTACGAAAATACTTGTAAATCTCATCCCAGAAACATTTATCTAGCAATGGAGGATTCGACTTCACTATAGACGAAAACTTCCTCTGTTCTTCCTCCTTCCAAGAAAATGCAACCTCTTCGCCCATCTTATCAAATTTCCACTGGTTAAAAGCTGAACCCAGCTCAAGCTTTACTTTCAATCTTTTCTCAGCAACATGAAATTTTACACATTGTATAGAACCTTGAATATGGCAGCCACATGAATCTTGTCTTCCCTTTCCAATGTGATCCCTTTCAATCAGAAACCTCTTTTCCTTTTTTTCCAATGGCCAAACACGAGTCCCCAACCATTTCGGATCACTTTCTGAAGCCAACCCTGTCCAGTCTGGTACCTCAACTTGAAAATATGGCCCAATAGGAACTTGCATGTCATTATCATAGTCAAACACTGAACCTGGGGTCGCAGAGTCATAAGTTCCATGCGACTGTTTGTCAATCCCCACCATGGAATTGTCCAAGTCACTATGATTTCCCGAGGAGGAGGACTGTGAATAATTTTTTCCCTTTGACACCATTTTCCCCAGAAGGAGCTTCTTGGGGCAACTTAACCTCTCTCTGAGATTGTATCCAAATCTAGTCGGATCATCATACAAGCATGGATGCATCTTCTGATTTTTCTACAAAGTGTGAGCATCATGCAATTATTACAATATCAACAGAAAGGAGAAAATGCATAACAGGAATATCATGACATAAATGAATGTCTTGGGAGACAAATAAAAATATAACATACAACCAGAAAGAAAATTACAGGTATTGTTTCAAATCATCTTAATTTGTTGAAGCCAAATATATTAAAAGCAGCACAACACAAAATATTTTATGAGGCCTTAAATTGATAATAATTGGAATAGTGCTAATACAGAACATGTTTATAATGGTTGCCTTTCAGACATTACAACAACAGCAACAACCAATAGCAATTTCCACTAGTACAACACATAACTAATTTAACTAATTTTCTCTTCTTTTTTTTTTTTCTTTTTGTCAACCACACATCACTATTTAAGCACATTAAGTGACCTTAAGAATTTTCTTTCTTTAAGACAAAGAAATTAATATACAAAAGGCAGGAAGTAAAAAATCATCTAGCACAACCAACACGACAAAATGCAAAAGTAATGATTGATTTTGGCTAATGGGATTATTATCATAAGCAGTAACTTAAATAACAGGCCACTAAGGAGACAATACACAAGCAAGCAGCTTGGTTTTGGCTTGAGATTACTCACACAAACAAGGCAAGCTTCTTCTGATTTGCTAACTGAGACTAGCCCGTGATAACAAATCATCACTACAACACCACTGTTAACAAAAACAAAACTCCTATATAGCTAGAATTCTCAATAAAGTGAGAAAGTGGCACTATTTATACATTTGTTAACTTCAGGCAGAATAGGAACTTGCCAAGTAAATCAACAAGAAAAGCTAAGGTCAAACAATAACATACTCAAACTTAAACTTGTTATAGACCCTTTCTAGCCAAACTCAAGCCAGATCATATACAATCCTTACTTTCCAACCATAATCTTAAAATGTACAAAAAAACAATTGACAATTGATGCTCAAGCTCTCACAAAGACAACTTCAAACATCATAAAAATTCTGAGAATAGATTAGAGCATCAACCCCCTGCCCCAACTTGTATGATTAAAAGAAAGAGAGATGAAACTAAACACGCCCGTAACAGAGAATAAAACAAAAACAGTTAGTACAATATGGCTTTTGAAAAAATGCAAAGCCAGATATTTCAATGTTAAAATACAAATATCGAAAAAAAAAAAATGATGATGACAACAACAACAATGGTGACCTTATCAAAGAATCTACCAATATCAAGGATGATGAAAACAATGAAGAAAACAAACAATGAAAATTTTAGGCTTCATTTGGTCGTTCTTTTTGCTATTTGCTTTTTACCTCTTGAAAAGTTGCTAAAATGTAAAATCAAAGTAGCAAAAAACATATCAGAGTTGATTAAAAATGATGGCATAATACCTAAAAAACCTCTAAACTATTCAGGAAAATCTAAAAAAGTCTTAATTCTTTTATCGCATTCAATCAAATCTTTATATTTTTAGTTTAGACCAAATAGGCCCTTATGACTAAGGGTTGACTAACTTCGTCAATCAAATGCCACTTGTCATTTATGTCATATGATGCTAATAAAACAAGATGACATACGATAATGAATGGTGACATGAGATGATGACATGTCATAGTGAATGATAATGTGGCATGATGACATATCCATGTAACATTTTCACCCTTCACGTCAATACCATAAGGGCATAAAATGACAAATGATATTTTGACTAATGATAGTTAGTCGACCATTTGTCATAAGAGCTTATTTGGTCCTTGGTCCAAAATTAAAGTACAAGGACTTGATTAAACGCCATAGAAAAATAAAGATTTTTTTGAATTTCTTTGAACAATTCAGGGGCTTTTTTAAGCATTAGGCCAAAAATGATTTAATAGTTTGACAAACATTCAAATGTAAAAGTTCCATATAAATATAAAATCATGCGCTTTGAAATTCACATTATATTAATTTTTAATTTATTCCAAAGTGTTATTTGCTATTGCATCTGAACATACTACTAGCATTTACATTTACTTCCAAAAGCAAAGGGAATCTTAACCAAGTACAAGTATAAGGTGCTTATAAAACAAGGTAGTATGGTAAATCAAATACAGTTAATAGTGCTTGAACCAATCAAATGCAGTAACAGCTATGTGTGATAAAAAATCATTAAATAATATTTATGACAGTATTAATATTAAATATATAGTTTCTACCAGAGAGAAAAAAACATTAAATATATAGTCCCATAACAACAGCAACAACAATGCCGTTTCCCACTGGAACGGGTCTGCTGCACAGATCTTGTTAAGCTGTTGCATTTCATTTACGATATCTTGAGACTTCTTTTTACTGTTTTCATGCATGTCTTCTTTGAGAATATATAGTGCCATGTGACTGAGTTGTAGCATTGGAAATTTAGAACAAATAAAGGACATAAGCAGGAGCATAAACAGACAGTGACAGTAAATGACATAATGGTCGTAAATGAATAGGTAAAATATGTTTGACTAACATAAACAACCCAAATATAAAGGCGAGCAGAGTGAAGAATGGTGGTAGTACTTTAATGGTTCCATCAATAGCTAATTTTGCTTCTTTCCTTTTCAAGCACCAAGATGGCTGTGATGCAGCCTATCTTATTATTCATGAGGAAACAAAAAATGCATAATGAAGCATTTTCATGAGGACTACCACAAGAGCAATCAAAGAGATTCAAGAATAATATAAAGTACCTAAGATTAATATAACAATATTAACAATAAACTTGCACAGGCACATGTAATAGGCTTATTGACCTTTCACTTAAATTAATAACTACCAGGTAGGCAACTGTTGCAATGAGTGTATACCTGCCAACTGGACTGATCCACACCTGAATGATCATCCTTTTTGTGAAAGGCAGCTTCTCGAAACAATAAAACCTGCTTCCAAAGTTCCTCATTCCCATAAGACTTCCACTTTGACCTCTCCGGCAATGAACCAATCACCGGATCACACGGATCCTTTGCGATCTCGGTAATCCAATTAAGCATCCCCCACATAGACTCCCGCTTCCTCTTATGAGATGAAAATTTTTCCTTAGTGTCATTTGAATCCAATATCACAACATTGTCATCATCATCACTATCTGTGCATTTCTTACAGTCGACAAAATCCTCCATAATTGCACTCTTCACCTCATCCTCATTACAAATTTTCTCAACATCCGATGAGTTGACTGCACTTTTTGCCAAATCTGATGGCGATTCTTCACATTCATCACCATCCATGCACTTTTTGTCACCATCTGAATCAACCACCACACTCTTTGAATCATCATCATTCTGCAATTTTCCAACTCCTTCGTAATTCAAAACCCTCTTTGTTAAATCAATATGCATAGATTCCTCATTTTTGACACATTTCTCTCCTCCATCGGACCCTGCCACTACACTCTCTTCCACTTGAGAATACTCCACAACTTTCTTCTTTGATGCCAATAAAAACCCTTTAAGCTCAGCTCCCAACTCCATCAAATGACCACTATAATCTGATTCGCTCTTCGAATCCTCACTTTCAATAATTCTCTCCAACCATCTCTCTAAAGAAACCAAGTACTTAACATAAACCAACTTAACCGATGACGCTACATTTAAACCCAACCCTGACTCTTCAGCAACCAAATCCCATAACCCACTTTCTGAAACAGCATTGTATCCACCTTTCTCTCTTACAACCAAGAAAAGCTTAAACAAATCCACAGGCTGCCCATCTCCAAGCATTGGAGGAAGAGGCCAAAAACAACCTTGGGCACAGATCTCTTTCAAAAAAGACGCAAGAAACTTGTTAAACCAGAACCTAAGCTTATCAGGTTCAGATTTCAAAAAAGACCCTTCTGAAAAGGGCTCGAGATCGACCCAATAACCAGCTGGCTCGAGCTTTTCTGGGGTTTTAGCGCAATCTAGTGAAGACCCATCAGCTCTCATCGACCATCCTGCCATGGATTTCGAATTCAAACCCTAAAAATAAATAGTTCTCTGTGTAATCTTTCATTCTTTGACAAAAAATTCGGACCAAAACAATAAACAATTAAAAAAACAAGACACACATATTTTTAAGTGTTAAACAACAGAAACAGTACCGATTAAACATCATGGTCTTGCATGTTACAAGGGATATTTTGGCGGGAAAACGACTAATCTAGGGTTTTTGATTGAGAGGTTTTATCGGTTTTGGCTTTCCATGAAAAATTTTCCCTTTATCCCGCGCTTTCTCCCTCCCTCTCTCTTAATTGCAGATAGAGAGAGAAAGAGAAAGGAACAGAAGCTTTCGAGGGGCTAAACTACAAGTTTTGAACAGATACAGACCCTCCCTGGAAAAAAAGAAAAATTCCTAACATTCCCAAGATAATTTTGGGGTTTTTGCCAAACTTCAGAGTAAAACAAAAGGGCAAGTTTGCGAGAAATAAATAACATACCAGTGTTTTTTCCTTTCCTTTTT
Source organism: Theobroma cacao (assembly GCF_053813885.1). Lineage (NCBI taxonomy): Eukaryota > Viridiplantae > Streptophyta > Magnoliopsida > Malvales > Malvaceae > Theobroma > Theobroma cacao. The sequence goes on along the minus strand of NC_142639.1, from coordinate 39,811,326 downwards.
TTGGTCGTGAAGTAGAGTGGGGTTTTGATGAGCCTCCCTCCCTTAAGACTCTCTTTGCCTTTGAGGCCTTCTTTTTCTGTATTCTCCCTTTGGCCCTCTTGTTTTGCCTTAATACTTCTTTCTCTACCCTTCTCTTTGTGTTTTGCTTCAGCCCCCCTCTTGCCTTCTTTACTTGGCTTTATATACTCCCACCCCCTCTCCTCTCTTTCTCCCCCTTTTTTAAAGGACTCTTTGGTGGAGAGTAAAAATGTTTTCAAAAAATAAAATGGGTATGGGCAAGTTTGAGTAGGGTTTCAACAAAGACCCCCCAACCCTCTAATTTATAGTTGTCATGATTGGCTTAACCTAGGTTAAATATTAACCATGGTAGAGATTGAGGGAGTCTTCTTGGGGTGGTTTGTATAATTTGTGATTTTAGAGAAAGGGCTTTTAAGGAATTAAAATTTATGTTCAATTGGTTGAAATTTTGATATAGGGTTGCCTCTTGAGAACACCAATGGTTTACATGGCAAAAACAAAAACTCTTTATTTATTTTCTAAAATTAATTTTTAACAAAAAATATTTTAAATATATATTATTTTTTGTTATTTGGATGATAATTTGACATTTAACAAACAAATTTTTTAAGCTTTTTGGAGAACAACCCATTTTATCTGAGCAATCTTTGACCATTTTCTTTTTTAATAGTTTGTGGGTTCCTTACTTTTTCTCTCATCCTCTCCATTTATAAACTTAATCTAAATGAACTCATATATGTGATAAGAAGTTGATGAGAAAAAAGATTAAGAAATGGATAAGAGGAGAAAATTGATGAAGATATGAAAGAAAAAGTGATGAAGATAAATTTGAAAGTTTAAATGTAGGATCCAAACCTTACTTTCAAGTTAAGTAAACGGTTAATATATCATTATATTATTTTTTTTGTAATTTTAATGGCGAGTAGACATCTACTAACTAGTGATACTTTACATCCGAAAAATTGACTCAATCTCGTAAGTATATGTGTTTTCTTAATTAAAAGATTAAATCCGAATCTCTCATCCTCTCAAATAAAAAAAATGATACCAATTGAACGATGATTTTTAGTATAATTATTATATTTGTAGTTTTGTGCTATTACTTATGAATTTGAAGTCAATTTATTTATACAAATATAAAAATTCATGGTCTTCTTATCTTAGATATCAAATTCAAATATATAGGTCTATCCTCATGTCCATTAATTTATAATGTTATAATTATTATTATTTTTTGTTTCAAAAAACAATAATATATATATATATATTTAGTTAAATTTTAATAAAAATAACAATAAAATGGGTATGGGGAAGTTTGAGTAGGGTTTCAAAGAAAGACACAAACCCTGTACAGTTGTCTTGATTGGCTGACCTAGGTTAATTATTAACCATGGGTTGAGATTGAGGGGGCCATGGGGTAGTTTGGTAATTTGAGATTTAGAGAGAGGGCTTTTAGGTAATTAAAGTTTAAAATCAATTGGTTGATCAATGATTTACAACCAATGTTGTTCCCAATGATAATTTTATTTTGATTTACCTGGCCAAATTTTTTTTATTTATTTCTAAAAATACTTTTTAATCAAAAAGTATTTTTAATATAAATTATTCTATTGTTTGGATGATAATTTAAAATTTAACAAATAATTTTTTTTATTCTTCTTGGAGAAGAACCCATCTTACCTAAGCAATCTTTGACCATTTTTTTTAATAGTTTGTTGTTTCCTTTTCTCTCATCCTCTCCATTTTTTTTAATAGCTAGTAAGAAGTTGATGAGAAAAAAAAGATTTAGAGAAGGATAAGAGAAGGAAGGTGATAAAGATAATGCAAAAAAAAAATGTTTTGAGATAAATTTGAAAGTTTCAATGTGGGATCCAATTGATTTTAGAAGGAAATAAAAATATAAAATAAGGTGTGAATTGAATTCTCGTAATTTCATTTAATAAAATTGAAGCACGGTCCTTAAAAAGATTCTCAAGAAACATCATACTAACGGGATATTAAAAAATCATATTCATAAGAAAATTTGTCAAATAATTAGATTCGTGATACGCATGAATAATATTGACTAATCATTCATTTTTTAAGAAATTTTTAATAATTAAAATCAAATATAAATTAACATTTGGTTCATCTATTGCCAGTGGTATCACATGTGCAGTAGTTTTGTTGTCCATATAGATTCAATCCTTATTACTTTAGGTTAAGTAAATGGTTAATATATCATTATAGTTTATTATTATTATTATTATTAATTTTAACAACAAGTAGGTATCTATTAACTTGTAATACTTTGCACTTGAACACTTGACTCAATTTTGTAAGTATATATATTTTTTTAATGCTTGTCTGGTTTTATTTTTTGTTCAGTTTATCTATCTCTTAAAAATAAAAGTCGAGTGAATAAGAATTTTAAAAAGTTATTAAAAAAATAGTTTTTTAACGAATAATTTTTTTTAAAAAAAAAAAAGCTTAAGGAAAAGCTCTAAAAATGAGCTTTCTCTTTTCTTTTTTTAAAAATACGTCTTTTTTTTAGGAGAATTTTTCTTTATGTTTTAAAAATGTTCTCATCTATTAAAAATAATCCTAACATTATTCGTTTCCATTTTTATATAATTTATTATTAATTACAAACTTTATGTTATATAACAATGCTTTTCATATTTTCAAATTTTTGATTTAAATAAATAAAAAATAAAGTTAACTTTTTTTCCAATGTGAACAAAAGAATTCATGATTAATAGAAAGTTATTTATTAAATACCCTTTATGAAAATTTTAACTAAAATTAGAATTTATATAAGTTGTTTTGTCAAACAGCTTATCTATAAAAAAGAATTTAGTAAATTTACCAAATAGATTTAATTTAATTTTGAAAGTTATTATTTTTCATAAGAGCTTCATAATAGTTTTTAAGTTAAAAAAAAAAAGTCAGACCAAATAGACTTTTAATCTAAAATCAAATCTCTCATTATGAAAAAAAAAAAACAAAGGTGCTACCACCTAGACAATGAAATTTAGTGTAGATATGATATTCTTAGTTTTGCACTATTATTTATGAATTTGAATTAAATTTATTTAAACAAATATAGAAATTCATGTGAACTCTTGTTGCCTTTGATATCAAATTCAAATATAGTGGCCTTATATCCTTATGTCCATTAGTTTATAATGTTACAATAATAAATTATTTTGGTATCCATAATATATATTTTTAGTTAAATTTTAATAAAAATAACAATAAAAGGGTAGGGGGAAGCTTGAGTGGGGCTTCAAAGAAAGAACCCAACCCTTTATAGTTGTCATGATTGCCTGATCTAGGTTAATTATTAACCATGGGTTGAGATTTGAGAGGGTTATGGGGTAGTATGGTAATTTTTTATTTAAAGAGAGGGCTTTTAGGGGATTAAAGTTTATGCTCAACTGGTTGAAATATGATATAGGGTTGCCTCCTGAGATGATCAATGATTTACAACCAATTTTTGTTTTCAATGATAATTTTGTTTTGATTTACATGGTAAAAAAATCTTTTTATTTCTTTTCAATAAATAATTTTTAATCAACAATTATTTTTAAGTATAATTATTTTCTACTGTTTGGATGATAATTTGAGGTTTCCCTACTTTTTCTCTCATCCTCTCCATTTGTAAATTTAAGGCATAATATCTCAACAAAAACTCCTAAACTAGTTAAGAAAATTCAAATATACTTTTATATTTTTATTACGTTTAATTAAGCCCTTATACTTTTATTTTGAATCAAATAAATTCTCAAATTTTTATTTTGAGTTAATTAAGCCTTTATATATAATAATTGAACTCTATCAAAATGCCATTTGTTATTATATGTCACGTGATGTTGACATATTAATTTGATATTATAACATGATCATATGGTATTTTTCATCATCATATTAACATCATGTCAGTGTCGTATAATATAAAATGATAAGTGATATTTTAACTAATGATAATTAGTCAATTATTAATCATAAAAACTTATTTGACTTAAAATAAAAGTGTAGGGACTTAATTGAATGCAATAAAAAAATAATAACTTATTTGAGTGTTATGGTTAAACTTAGCCTAAATGAACTCGCATATGTGATGGAGCTAATAAGAAGTTGATCACAAAAAAATTGAGAAATGGATGAAGATAATGGAGAAAAAAAGGTGATTTGAGATAAATTAGAAAGTTTGAATGTGAGATCCAATCCTTATTTGGAGGTTAAGTAAATGATTAGAATATTATTATATTTATAATTTTTATTTTTTATAACTTTAATAGTAAAGTTGATATCTACTAATTTCTTATACTTTATATGTGAGCATTTGACTCATACATTTATATATATATATATATATATATTAAAAAAACTTAAAATCTCTCATTATCTCAAATAAAAAAAAGTGCGATACCAATTGGTCAATGATTTTATATATTAGTATAAATATTATACTCTTTGTTTTGCATTATTATTTATAAACTTGAAATAAATCTATATATATTAATAAAAAATTATGTAAAAACCTTGGTACCTTAGATATCCAATTTGAATATCCAAGTCTATTCTCATTTCCATACATTTATATGTTAAAATAATAAATTTTTTTGCATTAATAATATATATATGTTAAATATATTTTTAGTTACATTTTTTAAAAAAATATTATATGTAGAATAAAAATAAAATTTTAAAGTACTGACAATGAGCTTAAAAAACATAACATTTACCCATCTCAAATTGGGCCATGCTTTTGAGTATCATGATTTATTTTAGTTATATTTTTGGATGACGTTGACTCATTCTAAATACTTCTCCACAATTGTACAAATGTGAGAAGGGATTTTTTGTCATGGATTCACATTTTTAATTCAAAAGATATGTTTGATAGGTGATAAAATATTCATATTTAGATACCCAAAAGCCACCTCATCTGTTATTAATGTAAAATCCGTAACGTTCTATATCATTCAATTGTATAACGCACTTAGTGCGTTGCATTGACTTTTTACCATACTTAATTGTACAATGCACTCAGTAAGTTACATTGGCTCTTTATCCCACCTGATTGTTCAATGCATTGGGCCATGTTTTTGAGTATCATGAATTGTTTTTGTTATGTTTTTTGATGACGTTGACTTATCCTAAATACTTTTCCACAAATTTACAAATGTGAGAAGGGACCATTTGTCATTAATCTATATTTTTAACTAAAAAATATGCCTAATAGGTACTCATGTTTAGATACTCAATACCCAACCCATCTCTTATTAATGTAAGAGTCGTGACATTTTACCCCACTCAATTGTATAATGCATTTAGTGCATTGCAGTGGCTCTTTACCCCACCTAATTGTACAACATACTTAGTGCATTGCATTGGCTCTTTACCGTAAAATAGAGGGACTCTTATATTAGCCGGGGTCTACCTTGACTCTTGTATCTCTCATAGGAGCTCCACATCAATAAAAATTCAAGTTTGTTTTGATACCACTTGTCACGAGACCTATATGCTTCTCAAACTTAAAAGATATAATTGATAAGTGGTGGAAGACCCATACTTATATATTCAAGACCCACTTTATTTTTTATTGATGTTGGATCCATAACACCATTAATAATCTATTGGCAGGGGTGGAGCGTCCCTTTGTAATGGGGGCGCCATGCTTTTTGAAAATTTTTATATATTATATATTTTTTAATGATTTTTCAAAATAATTTGTTATTGAATAATTAATATAATTAAAAAATAATAAAAATGACTTTACAAGCTCATTCAATTTTACTCAAATTCTTAATTTTTTTTAATTTTTTACGTTTCTCCACTCATCTTTTTCTCTTTTATTTTCTGTTCTTGTATTGTGAAATTATAAAAAGGTAAAATTTTTATTTATATTATTATTATTATTATTATTATTTATTTTTTTCAATTATATTCTATTTGCTCATATATTTTAAGTTTCTATAGATTTTTTTTTAAATTCTACGAATCATCAACCACATTCTTTTTTTTTATTATATAAGTTATATCTCTTACTTGTCATGGTTTTTTTTTTCTGTTATGTGGATTTTATTTTTAATTATTTTAATTTTTAAAAATTAAAAATTTATTGTATATGTAATTCTTAAATATAAGTTCTAGTATTGCATTATTGATTATTGTGTAAAATTTCACTAATATGTTATTTTTTATTAATCTTAATTATATAAAAAAAATTACCTTGAGTATATGTTTTTAATATGCTTTATGTTTTATATTTAGTTGAAAGAAAATTATTTTGAATAGACATGTCAATATGGGCCAACCCGACCTTAGCCCTTATTAGCTGAAAAAATATGGATCGGGTCGGGCCAGCCCATTTTTATATGGGCTGTGAAATCTCAACCCATCCCACCCCTTGCTAGCCCATGGGTTGGGTTGGGCCAGCCCATTTCTTTTTTTTTTCAAAAAAAAATTATTTTTATAATTTTAGTTAATAAATTTTTTATTAATAAAATTATTTTATGATTTAATTCATAAATTAAAATTATTAATTTGATAAGTAAAGATTAAACACATTAAAATATATAAAATAAGTAATATTATTGGTAATTAAATTATTACTTTTATATAATTAAATATATAAAATTATTAAATTAATTAAAATTATTAATTTTTTGACCCATAGGGTTGGCCCACCCCAGCCCACTAATTTGGTGGGTTGGCCCATCTAGGCCCCGTTTAAATATGGGCTTAAATTTTCATGGCCCAGCCCACCCCATAGTAAATGAAAAATGGGCTGGCCCAATGGGTCAGGCTCATTTTGACAGTTATAATCTTGAGTATAAGAAGACATTATTAATTCTGTATATCGTATTTAACTATTTATAGTTTATGCATTATAGTTTAATATTTAGTATTACAAACTTAAATATAATAAAATAAAAATATTAGATATTGACAACATTAATTTTTTAGTCGTTTATATTAAGAAAGACAAGACTTCAAAACAAAATGGATAATAAGCTTCTTACAAATAATTTAGTTATTTATATTAAAAAAAATATTACCATCGTCGAATAAAATTTTCTTAGAACACTATTATAAGTTTTTTTTTTATTTCTATTGATTTACATGTTATATAAAATTATTATTTATTATAAATCTTTTGATTATTAATGGTTAAGTTCAATATATTAGTTTTAAAAATTTTTAATTTTTATTCTTCTTAGCCTTTGGCCCCCTCCAATAAAAATTAGCTAGCTCCACCCTTGTCTATTGGTGTTGATTTTTAGTTTTATATTTCATGAATTCCAACATATTCTTGCCTTATGGTTAAAGGATAATGGATAGAGAAAAAAATGACAAATTTTAAAAATATGATATATTATTTATTATTATATTTATGAGATTACATCTATATTTATCACAATCAAATATTTTTTAATGTAAACCTCATAGTAAATTGATAGAGAAAATAAATGAACAAATAAAACAACATAAAGTTCGACCAAACCCTAAATAGCGGGGACTTGAATATGGAACTTCTTATCATCAAAAAGAATATATTATTTCAAAATAATATAATATGCAAAGAAAACAATTAGAATTTTAAGAAGAATATAAATAAGAAACATAGTTGTCAAAAAGGTTTTTTTTATTAATATTCATTTCTATATTTATAATCTATATAAAAAGATAAAAAAATGAATGTTAATAAAAACTTTTGATTGACAAAAATAAAAAATATTTTTTTATTATATTTTTAAATTATCATTTTAAATTATAATTATAAATTATCGAAAAACATGTTAATAAAAATAGTAAAAAAAATTTGAACTATGACTATTTCTTCAACTAAACACCAAAACTTTTATTATAAGATAAAGTATCATAATATCTCTAAGTTCTAGTTATAATTCTACACAAGTTCATTAATTTTTGAAATGGACAATTCACCCCAAACGTGTAAACGACGTTAACGGTCAAATGTAAAATATCTAAAATCCCTATCTTCTCTTTCTATTTAAAAAAAAAAAATTTGTACCCTACCTTTCGCTGGCCTACTACCCTGTGGTTGGTCATTTTGCTACCGAAATTTGGCACTCCCCTCTGAGGCTCCCAATCCCCAAGGGAGGGGAGCATCAATTTGGTGCTCCCTAAAGGAGCCTCGGTGCTCCCTTCCAAGGCTCCCCATCCCAAGGGGAGGGGAGCACCAGATCGAACTCCCTTAAGGAGCGCCACCAACGCAAGGTGGTTGAGTTGAGAGAATTTTATTTAGGCAAAAGAGAGAAAAAAATTTAAAAATAAAAAATTATAATTTATATAGTTATAATTTTTAAAATTAATGAAAAGTAAAATTATCTTAAAAATATTACCACGTCATCAAATACACAAAAATATTAACGATTAACTAACAGTTGGACTTATCTGTTTAGCGAAAAATATTCCTTTGGGGTGGACTATATATTTTAAAAATTAATGAACCTACATGAAATTATAGTAAGAACTTAAGAGTGTTAGGGTATTTAACCCTTTATTATATCCAAATAAATCCTTAAATTTTGATTTATACTTAAACAAGTCTTAAAACTATATCTAAATAAATAAACTCTTAATCCTAATGAAAAATTAGATACCATCAAATTCAATAATAATTGGCATTTTTTGTCTACATGATCATGTGGCAATTAATATCGCATTTTTTTTCTCTCACTCTTCACTAAAACAATATAGTTTTGAGGAGGTCGTATAAGTGTTCGCATTTTTTCTTCTCCTTCATCCCTTTATCCTCACCTTCTCTCTCTTTACGATCTACCTAGAATCCAGTCATTGATGCCACCTTGTGTCGACAATCGATAATTGATGACCTACGATTGTGGTTCAGCAGATTTTGTATCCTTCCCCTTCCTCTCTGTATCTTCACCTTCTCTCTTGCTCTCACTCTAGTGTCTACTTGAAATCTAGCTATTGTCGTCCCCTTTTGCCAACAATAGGTGATTGACGTTGGGTGACCAATTTTTGTGTTTTGCCTGATTTTAGATTCTTCGTCTTCCTCTCTCTATCCTTACCTTCGTTCTTGTTTTCCCTTCAGGATTTACCTAGAGAACGGCCAATGTCATTGCCTTTTATCGACAATCAACGATCAATGATCGACAATCGGTGATCAACGATTGTGGTTCATTTGATTTTAGGTTTTAGGTTTTATGTTCTGCCACATCAGCTAATCAAGTTATATGTCAAGTGAGTCAGTGATTAATTTTCGTTAAAATTAAAACTTGTTTGGATGTAAATATAAATTTAAAAACTTGTTTATGTACTATAAAAAAAGAGAGACTTAGTTATAGAAATGATAATAATTCAGGCTTTTTTTTAATATTTAAATCTTTTAATAGTTTGTATTCACATGCAATGCACCAAATTATGCACTAGTATCTTTATATTTGAATCGGTGAAAGACCATAACAGCCGCCCTACTTTAGCAGTATAAAGGTTTATTTAATAGCAACTTTCTTAAACTAGCTAGGGGAATTAAGATGCCATTAAAATTTTGATGTATGTACTCCTTATCTATATTTATGCTTCACAGTTCACACTCCAAAAGAGGGAATAAAGGAGCGGCATGACCAAATCCAAATTGACTAAAATTACTTGTAACTACTCTCTTTGAATTATTGACAACTAAGTTCACTATAAAGTATATTATAATTAATTAGTTTATAATTAAAGAGTATTGCTGACATTTAAATGCACTCCACAATAAAAACCTTAATATTGTGATAGAACTTTTCAAATTAATTAATAACCTTTATTGTTATTATTACTATAATTAGCCTAACCTCCTAATTGTTGATTTATTTAGTTTCGTATATGTTTATATGACTATTATAATTTTTTTTAGCTTCTTTTGGACTAGAATTTAGAGGTTTTTAAATATGGGGCTCAAAACATAATTACAGAAAGATGGAAGCGGGGTCCGATATGCAATTCATTAAAAGATATAAACACAAAGCATAGGGGTGAAAATCTAATATCAGAATCTTACTCAAGCGCCGGTCGCTAGGTCCCACAAATTCTTTTAAATTCGACTTTTTCTGTCATTGAACTGAACCCCATTAATAAATAAACACCAACGAGGGCTTTGTTTAGTACTTATTGTGATTTAAACTTTATTTTTACATGATTCGCGGTAAATTTTATTCACTGAAAGTATTAAACTATTTTAATTTAAAATTAATTGAATAATTTATAATTTAAATATTTATTGATTATTATTTTTAGTAAAATTAACAGTGTAACTTACTGTGAAAATAACAAGTTATTCATAAAATACTAATGAAAAGAAATATCTACAATGTGTTAATTACATAAAATACCATAAAATATTATGTAAAAAAATTAAAATTAAAATTACAAAAGATGCTAGTGAAATTTATCTTTTTTACTATTATAAATTAACAAAAAAAATCAATAATGACAATTAATGACTTACGTAATTTGATTACAATATTATTCTGTTTATAGAAATTGGCGTCTTAATCTTCGGTTTAGTGTACAATTTTTTTTTTCCTAACATATTAATCTAGCCAAGCTAGCTGTACATATTGGCATGTACTCTTCTGCGGCTAAGAGAAACTATACTTTGCTCTAAAACAAAGCAATCCAAAAAAAAAAAAACAAGAAAGCAAAAGCAAAATGCCTAAGTACTTAGGCATTTCTAGGAGCACAAAAATTGTCCAAAGAAGTTCCAGGCAAGGCAAAAGAAAAAAAAAAAAAAAGGCCCAATTTTTCAGTTGGGAAGGTTAGATCCATGATTGTCGTTGAGCTCTGCTCCCCATTGCCGCATTCTTTCAGATGCCTGTTCAACCTGTAATGACATTCTCAATTTGATGATTCTATTTTTAGATTTTATAAAGCACATGAATGTCATTCACGTTTGCAACAATGTCTCCTCACCTCTGAGTTCCAGTTGGTTTTATAGATAATAAACAAGAGGATTAATGTCTGCAAGAAAGTCCCAAATATCATTCCCACCCAAATGCCCTGCAACATTGGGATACCGATGATGAAGCCAAAAAGAGGAGGGAAGAAATGTGGGTTTGCACCCTTAGGTTTGATGTATGATATTTCATGATAATTGCGGATAAATTATTATAAAATGGAATTGTTAAATGAGTATACTCACTTGTCAGTTTAATCAATCTGTGAAATGAATATTTATAATTAAGAAATGAGAGATAAGAGCCTGGTACTTTACCTCCACTCCAAATTGGAAATGATAACCGAGAAGAAACCCAAGGGGGAGACCAATGATGTAATAACAGAACAAGTTTATATAAGCTACCAAGGCTTGCCAACCTCCTCCCACAGCGACACCTGCAATAACAGCACGATTATTTCCTGAAATCCAATTTGTTTTTCCTTGGTTTTTCGATGGGTTGAATTGCTCACCTGATATAACTGGCTGGACACTGTTTAGCACCATGGTTATACCAAGAAGATGAGCTAAATGTGCTACGGCCCTTTGCATCTCTTTACTATCTGTGAAGATGATGGAAAATTTGTTTCTGGTTGCCAGGATGATGACTGCAGAAAGTAATCCTATAAGAAGAGATTCTACAACCGTGACAACGACAGAATACTTTGCGGCTCTAGGATGTGCCGACCCAAGCTCATTGGAGACTCTAACACTGTAAAAAGCAACCAACATCAACATCAACATCAGTAGAACAAAAGGCAAGCAAGATCATAATGAAATACCAAATCTTTTTGTTACCTTATAGCAGCGTTTATTCCTATAAATAACATGCCTTCCCAGCCGTTAATGTTCATGCTGAGACACATAATGGGATAAAACTCAATTATAGAAAAAAAGAAGAAAAAGAGGGGCAGAATTGAGAGATTCAGACTAGTGATGTGGTCTCACCAGATAGAAAGAGACCCAACTGCAATGACAGGATCGTCAAGGTGACCGGTAAGAACAATTATCATCATGAAATACCAAATCTCTAAGCAAAGCATCACAGCTGAAGCTACAGAAAGTTTGACAAAACCCCAAAGATCCTTGAAGGCTAACCAAGACAATCCGGTCCAACCCTCCTTGCACCAACCTACCACATAAACGACTTGAGCCACAGAAATCGCCCAAGCTGAGATGTCATAAGCGGCAGCGGCACCAGCGGTACCCCACTTGAACACATTGACAAATAGATAAATTATCACAATATGTCCGAACAAGGCCACGAAACCTATCCACGCCAAGATTCCAACCTTGCTCTGTGCCTGTAGGAACTTTTGGGTTGGGAAATTGATAGCTAATGAGAACATTTGAGGTATAACTTGCATGGTGAATTCCCCAGCTAGGTCTGCAATGTCATGCTCTTGCCCAAGGAGTTTTAGGATTGGTGTGGCGTACAGGTAGAGAGGCAACAGGGCAAAGCAGGCTCCAAATAGGATTATCCATGATCGCTGCATGTATACACCAAGTAAGTCTATTTGTCCTGCACCAAATGCCTGCCCACATAGCGTCTCTAGTGCACTTGCCATCCCAAGCTGCAGTTTAACGAACAGATTAAAGATTGGTAGTCAAGAATCATGCAACATTTGCGGAAGAAATCACGAAAATTTTCAATGGATTTGTTACTCCTTAAATGAAGAAGCAAATTAAAACCGCAGAATGTTAGAGAAGCTAACCATGAAGCCAAAAGAGAAGTTTGCAACGACAGATAAAGCAATGGCAACAGCTGAAAGCTCGATGTCTCCAATATGGCCAACGAAGATATTAGTAAATGAGTTAATTCCATAATTGCACCAAATATTGAATGCAATAGGAGTAGCAATTGCCCATAGCTTGGAGGACTCAATGAAACATATGTTTTTCGCATCTTCAAAACTTTGTATAGGAGGATAGTCTCCTCCCTCACTAATCAAACTTGAAGGTGCAGGGTGGAGTTCGGCGGATTCCAAGTTGGATATCAATGGCGCTGTACTGTTCAGTTGATTCTCCATAAGTTTCACTGTAGGTGACGATCCGGCAGAGGATGGATTGATTTTCTCCGCTGCATTTTGCAGCTCATACTCTTTTGTATTCGCAATTTTGCCACACTTTTAATGAACCCTTTTGATTCTTCTGGTTTTTTCTTTGATCCTTTGAAATGAGTCAATATGAAGAAAATTTTAATACCCTTTTTTTTTGTTTAAATTTATATATGTAATTAGTTTTTATTTTTTGTGGAAGTATGTACAAGGGTTTTAGCAATGGTTGATTTTGGCTATAAACTAGGATGACCATGGAAGAAACCAGCTTCAAGCATGAGAGAGCGGGAGGGGAGTTGACTGAGTCTTAACCTCTCAAGCCTCAGGACAAGCATTATTCAATACGTTTGTTTACAGTTAATACAGTTAGTTTCTGTTTTTGCTCTAAGGGCTCCGGATCTGGTGCTACCCAATCCATGAAGTTAAAGCTGTCCACATGGGTGAATTCCCTTTGGTGGCATATCTTAATTTGAAGGTGAGGGCTTTTGCTTCCCAGTCATATGCTAAGAACACGAGCATTATGGTCCCCAACTCGCACTTTATCTATTATGGATAATATATCATATCTAAAAATTTCTGGTCGAAAGACTTGAAACTTGTGGGCTAAGAGCTTCTTTGGGTTCAGACAAAGAAACTTGCGTTGAATGAAGCTGAGCCCAATCCAACTACATTTCAACATTGTCAAGGTTTCTCCAGAGATCAACAGTGAACGCCTACAGCTGTCGAGTCACATAAAACAACTGCAAAGACACTAGTATTTTCATCCGTTCATTTCCTGCTAGAAAGCGTCAAAAAGGAGACCATGACTCTTCACTCCGCAGTGGCTGAAAAGCCAAAGCAAAAGGGCAGATGCAAGTTGCTTTTTGGGTGAGATGATGATGGGGCATTATCCTTCGTATCTGCCATTGGGGAATGTCAAAGCTGTAGTCATTAACCCTTTGACCCCAAACACCCTGCCAACGCTTTTATGGGAATTTTATTTTTTTGAAAGCAACGATAATCAGATATATGAGGCTTGCATGGTTATGTACAGCGAGAGCAAAGATGGGTCTACTAGTTCCGTACAAATTTGTTTTGCCATACAACATCATGGACGGAAGCTTAGGAAAGGATAATAACATTTCAATTCACATATATAATGCAAGCACAATATATTTGAAAGCTTTCTGATCACCCTCGTCGAAATCATAAATCTTTCTAGTTCCTAGTTCAGTCGTCTCCTTCAATGTGCACGAGAGTCACTACTGTCAACATCTGAAACCCTTGAAGCATCGTTTCTTCCTCTAGAAGATGAAGCTGAAAGTGATACCACTGAGTCTATTTCGACGGCAGTGTCCATTTAACTCTCCGAGTTTATTACAGCAGCAATGCTTGAGAAAGAATCTCCATCATCAACTGGGGGTGGCTGCTCCTGATTTCTTCCCACCGGGTTGCTTCGAAAATATGCCTCAACTAACCTTTCTGCTGAACTCAGTGCAGATGTCAGAGAAGTAAATCTTGCAGCTCCTCGAATTTGTGATTGTCTTTGAAGATACAAAGAATGAATCCGGGAGGACATAACCTCATTACCAGTTGTGCTGCTAGGTGTCAAGTCAACATCAGCAAGGGACACACCTGTATTTTGCTCTCCTCGAGATGTCAAAATCCTGTTAAGGATGGAAATACTTCTTTCTGTAGTTTCCCGAGCACCATTGGCCTCCTGTGGTGGAGTGAGGTCAGGGGACAAATCAAATCTGCTTCCAAGATGGCGAATCATCTCCTCCAACGGGAGATTTAAAGCAGTCCTTTGAATAGTTTGCCTCCGACTGTCCATCCGCCCGTGCAGTGCGCCGAGGAGGGATCTTAAGACCTGAGTCCTCTTCTGGCTCATGGGTAATGTTCGCCCGACCATAAATTGGGTCCAGAGTTTTAACCGTTACCTCCCCTTTGCTGACAGGACATTCCTTTGCATCTGAATGCACATGCAACCATCGGTAGAGGCAAGACCAACAAAACAAGTGTCCACAACTAGTTACAACAGGTTCCCGAGCCAAATCCAGGCATATGTTACAATAAAAAAAAAACTCCCATTTATAATGTGCTTTAGACAAAATGAACAGAAAATTGGCTCTCTGCGAGTCAAATCCAGGCTAATGTAAAAAACATTGGAAGAGAGGAATGACATTGTATACAACTTTGGTCAGTTATCATCAATAATCTTGTCAATTATACATCCAAATTCTCATCCAAAGGGGAAGAGAGATTACCAAGAGATGACCGTGAACCAGCACTTGAAAATCCAACGTTGTAGTCAGAGCATCCGCCAGCTGTAGACATGCCAGAATCCATTCTAACACCACGATAAGACTCCCCAGCAACTAGTGCCTGTATCAGTTTTGGTGGTGGAGGAATGGCCACTTCCACCACTCCCTCTAACATCTTTACCACCATCCCCATTGTAGGCCTTGTTTCGTCGTCATCTTGTATGCACCAGATTGCTACCAATGCAAGGCGCTCAGCCTCCTCAACGTTATAAGCGACACCAAGCCTACTGTCCACAATTGCGGCCACATTGCCCTCAATTATTTGGCGTGCCGCCCATGGAGGGAAAAACCACTTCTCCCCATACCCTCCCTCACCATAAACATTGGCGTTTCCTGCAGATTGTGGTGCCTCGACATTTCTGCGGCCACCAATTAGTTCCAACAATGTCATCCCATAACTATAAACATCGGCTTTTGGTGTAATTGCCAGACCAGATATCCATTCTGGGGCAACATAGCCCCAAGTGCCCCTCATTGTGGCTAATACCCTGCTAAAATCCCTGCCAACTAGCTTTGCCAATCCAAAATCTGATACCTTAGCCATGTAATCACCATCCAAGAGAATGTTTTCGGGTTTGATATCACAATGGATGATGCAGTCCCTACATTCCTCATGTAAATATGCTATACCTCTTGCAGTGCCAACTGCCACCCGGAATCTAACATCCCAGCACAAATTAGGACCATCTCGGCGTAAGTATGCACTCAGAGGACCATTGGGCATGTAATCATAAACTAATAATCTACGAGAATTCTCAGAGCAAAACCCTCTGAGTCTCACAAGATTGACATGTTGAATGTTGCCAATTGTGCAGACCTCTGCCCGGAACTCTTTCTCACCACTCCCTGGCCTTTCAAGGCGTTTAACAGCAACAGGAGTAGAATCTGATAACTCACCTCGAAACACCGCACCAAATCCACCATGCCCCAGTTTTTCTGAAAATCCTCGAGTCACACTATTAAGCTCTTTGTAAGTGAATACCTTCATATTCAACCCTGGAAAAACACCATCATCATCCTTCCCCTTCTTGTTCTCTCTTCTCTTTTTCAAAACCAACAAAATCACCCCCATGAACCCAAAAGCTGCAATAGACCCAACAATGCTACCAACCAAGACCATAGTTTTAGACACATTTTCTTTTACAATTCCTTCTTTTGGCACCCTAATATAAAACACATCCTCATTCAAACCATCAGAGCTCAAATTTCTCAAATTCAACAAAGACCCATACACATTCTTACACAGATTACTCCTCCCATTATGAAACAACCCAATACAAGAGCAATTACTCAAACAAGACTTCTCACAAGAACTCCTACTACCTTGAAACGACACCGTAGTTCCTCCATCAAACCCTACATCAGCAACTTCCTCAAATCCATCTTTATCCTTACAAAAATCATCACTTTCTCGTCTACAACCACTAGTAAAATCCTCAGATTTCCAACCCTCATCATCCACAGGCCTAAAACCATTAAGACAAACACAAGGTTTTAAAGATGTACTAACACAAGACCCAAAAAAACCGCACAAACCGTAAACTTTGCACTTATCCTCTGGTTCTGACCAAAACATGTTCCAATTCTCGGTCTGTGATGACCACGTGAATTGCTTCAGCTGCCCGTTAACATCAACCTGAAACCTCGTCAAAGGCAGTTCCAACCCGTTATCCAGCGCTCTTTCTGTGTACCAAAACGACGCCGTCGGCAAGTAAGGGTCAGAGAAATGGAACTTGTAAATATAACGGATTGTCATTTCTGGCACATTGGCGAAAGCTGTCCCAGTCCACTTCCCTGTAGACCAATACACATTGGTTGAATTGTAAACTAGCTGAAACTCGTTGAACGCTTGGGGATTTAGCCTTAAAGAGAAGTGTCCTGGAGATGGGTCAAACAAGCTTTTCCAAGAGGTTAAAGATCGTTGGGTGGTGATGTTCATCCCTGGCAGCCACGTATCTGTTGGATGATCAAAGCTTTGCCATATTTTTGAACCTTCTGTTGAATATAGCACCAGATTTCCACTCTCTAAAAGAGCGAACCTTTTTGCTTTTTCCGTGTTTGTGCTCTGCCAAACGATTGAATCTGGCGACTCCTTTACTGCTAACTGCCCTGTTTCAGTGATTTCTAATGAAGATTGGGAGATATTTTTGATGGGGTTTTCACGATTGGCAACCCAAACCCGCGTTTGAGTAGGGATGGCGTACCAGATTCCTAAATACCAATTGGATTCCCCGTTTGTGCTAAAGAAACCCAGCTGGAAAGTACGGTTAACACTTTGAATGGTTTCGTTTCCTCTGATGATAACATTGGCGGACTTCAATTTCCTGGCTTTGGAATGGATTTTGAATGTTTCTTTATGTGAAATGGGAAATTCAGAAGAACTGTCAATGCGGTATTCTGAAAAATGCTCATTTAGTGGAGATTTGGCGACAAAGTTTGCATGTTGGGTGTGAAATGCAAGGAGTAGGATGAAGAGAAGGAAGGAAAGAGAAGACATGAAAGAAGGGGAAGTAGTGAGTAATGACATCTCAATCAGAGGTTTCGGTGGAGAGAGATGGTGTTCTGTTCTCGTTTATGATTTGGTTTGGTTTGGACTTTTGGTCTGATGGTTTCTTTTTGTAAGTTGACATGGTAACCGGGAATCTAGAAAATTGTTGAAGCAAACTAAGCAAGCAAAGCACCCTGTAAGTGCTATTCAAGTGGGAGGCAGAGAGAGAAAGTGAGAAAAGATAAAGAGAGGATTCTTATAGAAATCTGTAAAAGCTGCCATTCACGGACACAACCCAAAAAAGATTAAAACTTTTCGGAACTATTCAGGAAATTACCATATTAGTATTCTCCTAATCACAGTTCTACTTTAACATGATGTCTTAAAATTTAGTCCATGACAAACATGATGTAATCCTAGCAATCTGACCTGCTGGTTTTTCTCTTGGTACACATCCTTTCTGACCTTTTGCTCTCTAATAATTGAATCTAATGGATTTAAACTAAAAACCCAATCTTTAAAAGTGAAAATGTAGATAAAAACAAGAAGCATGAGAATCACATTTATGTGAAAAATCTGAGAGAAAAGATGGATATGAAGTGGCATTAAGTTGGGTTGTTTCATTAAGGAGTATGAGGAGGGGCATCTTGGTAAAAAAGCAGGTGAAGGAAAGAGTCTAAGAGAGAGTGATTGTTGTGGCAGACAAATGTGGCTAAGTCCACTCACGGATCCTCTGTTTTCAACAAGGGGACTGTTAAAAGCAAACCAAAAAGAAACACTAAAATTCGTGGAAAAAAGGTATTGACTATTGAGTATGAGAAAACTCCGCTCTAGAGTCTCGAGGCATGCGGCTGAGGTGGCCTTTTTGGATTTAGTGATGGTGAATGGAGAAGGACGGGAAAGACCATATCCAAGGGAGGATGTGCTCAAATCAGATTGGTCCAAACATTTTATAATTCAAACCCCACTGCTCCTTTGTTTGACCTTTCTCTTGTGTTCTACTACTTCTTTCTCCATCATAGTTTATACTAATATTTACTTGGTTATCACAAAGCGAACTTAACATAATTACATATCAAGAAGAGTGACGATTTACGCTAATTAATTTTATGCTCAATCGAGATTAATGTTAATTTGTTTTCCAACTAAATCAAGAATTTTTGTTAATTAATACGTTAAAAATTAGTTAATACATTGTTTGGGCAACGCCATATTCCTACTACTTTTACTACTTTATATGAAGTCAAAATTTCTGGATTTTTAATTTCAAAAAAAAAATTAGGTTTTATATGAACTTTCCAAATTCAGGTAGATGGCTGAGGCCCAGGGTCAAGGGGCATGGTGTTGGACTTGCTTTGGATCCCACTTTGTACTGGCCCACCTATGCTCATTGCTGATTATTAGTATTAGCTGTATCAAACGAAAATGTTGTTTTGAATTTCAAGTGGAGTAGGTTTTTCCTTTTTGACGTGATATTTTATTTTTTTTGAATAATTTAAAAAATTTTAAATAAATATTTTTTAAATTCATTCAATTAAATTTTTATAATAATTTATTTTAAATCAAATAAATTATTATAATTAATAATTAATTAAAATAATATTTATCATTTAATATCAATGTAATATTGACGTGATATATTAATTTATGATCGTGAAAAGTAAAACTGTCCAATGATGACGTCATTATGTTATGCCACCGTCATTGGAGAGGAAAAATTCAATTTTAAAACATACAGCACTCATTAATTCTGGCTGGCTGTAGTTTACATGGAGTCGTTTTCATGGGATTTAAAACCAAAGGTTTTGAATGAAAATGGTGCGCAAGCTGAACATTGGAAGGACCTAGCTGCTTTAATTTGACGGAATCCACTACTTTTCCTGGTGGTTGCAAAATGGTCTCTCAATCTGCCAAAAATTAGGCGTAGACTTTCTTTCTCTTTTTATTTTTTGATATGAAAGTTTAAACTAACATTGAATCTGACCCATAACCATAAGGGAAAGAAAGTCTAGTTATAATTCTATTACGCCAGTTATTATCTTAAGAAAAGATTGGAATTTCCACCTCCAATGTTGATGCAAAATCAAAGAGTAATGAGGCAGAATGATGGGGAATGACTGCAGAATTAAAAGGGCCAAAGAGAAAGAAGGGAGTAAATGAATAAATAATGTAAATCTGTTTTGTAAAGAGACAAGCAACATGGTGGACATGATTATCTTGGATCATACATTATCTCAGGCTGAACCAGAAGAAACCGACACTGGGTACAATAACAAATTAGAAATAAAGACAAAAGTGCTTGATCTATATATTCATATGACCTGGTATATATTTCCATTAATCATTCCTTGCTTTTGATACATTGAAAAACATCCTCCATCACAAATCCATCTAAATAGGAAAACAGATGTGATTTACAAAACCACTGCAAAAGGAAGGGCCAAAAAGGAATACGAGTATAAGCAGCATACAACATTCAATTTTGAAAGTAGAGAAAAGAAGCAAAAATAAATGAAAATCTGTACAAGTAAAACTGAGATTATCATCAAATGAAGCAAGGCAGACTGACAATTGCTCATTCTTTTTCGCAAACAAACCTCCATTGCATCTGATTCTGATCCCTCCAATGACTTTGTAGTTTGCACCATCATTCCCCCACTGATCTGACAACTGATAACGAAGTATTTAACCACAGAAGAGGAGCATTAACGTCCCGAGCTGTGTTATCAGATTGTGTCAACTTGATTCTTTACTCTCGTAACCTTGAAGAATTGAGGAAAACATTGACAGCTTGAATACACGCAACCTTTTATATAACTAAAAAACTTAGGTAAAATTCAATTTTTGGGCACCATCTGACCAGCTGCAACCAAGAACTAACATGCATCTGCAGCACCCTGAGTGGCAAGCTATACTCTCAGACAACAAAGCAATTCCATCTTGAATAAAGAGTTATTGATCAAAAGTCTGGTCAAATATCATTTCCTGTAACATTAAAAAAGTAGAAGACATAACTAGTTTGTAGACTTAGGCATAAACATATTCAACCTGCAAGGTGATGCAAAGTGCAAGATTTGGCACAGGGAATTAAAAGACACTGCAGACTCATATGATTTATGATTTAACTATTATACTATTTTTTTTCAGTAAAACTGCTCCAAGTAGTAAAGCCTAAGTACTTGAACCACCCTGCAAGACACAGATAAAATTTAAGTCCATATCCTTGGTACAGTAAATTGCATCCGACAAGTATGAATCTAAATCTCATCCCAAGTTAATTCCTGTACAACCAGGTTAAACCTGTGCAGGGTAATCAGCTACAATTAATAGCAACTTGAAAAAGGCAAACCTGATCGCATATGGGGCAGGTGTCACTTCTTTCCATCCACTCCAAAATGCATGAAAGGTGAAAATGATGTTCACATTTTGTGATAAGTTTTGGATTCTCTGAGTCATACTCTGCATGTGCATACACCATAACAGGCAAGCAATCACTTATGAGCTGCTAAAGATGTTAAATTAACAAGGAAATTGAGATTACTTTTAACTTACACTAAACAGTCACTGGCAAACATGGTAATTAGATATTGCAGACTTGCACTACTAGCAATTAATGCCTTAGACAATGAGAGCACAGTACCTTCAAGACAAATGGGACAGGCATCCTCTTCCTCTGTCAATAATTCCTTAGGTTCAGTTAATTTTGAGACTTCTGATTTTCTTGGTGAAAGAAGCAAAGAACTAGACTGTGTTTTGCAGTCTGATTCCTCAAGATCTTCACACGTCGGCAGTGTCTCAAAACTACCCCCACTGATAGTTTCTCTGAAAGACTCTGAATCGGTTGACTGTGGACATCCCAGGACCACATCATATGGCAAAGGTGCTGGAGGGGGCCTAAATGTGTCGGGTACTTCTAGATCCAAATTAACCAGGAGTCCTGCAGCCATTGCAGAGGCTGACCCATCATGAGGTGTTAAGGAGTCATTCTCTTCCAAAGCTGGTGGACACTGTGGAAAGGGGTTTTAAAATTCAAAGAATGATACATGATAGACAGAGATTCTCATGGACCCTTACATCAAGATAGTAGATAAAAAGAGATCTCCACCTAAACCAATTAGAAATTACTAGGTAAGCTTCTATTAGCCTAGTGGCCATGTAAACAAACAACACAAAAGCTCCATCCTCACACACATAAACACTCTCTCGTGCATGAGTATTTTTATGGTATTTGGTGGAGGAAGTTCTCATGTATGGGGGATTATTAGATTCAGATACCAAATATAATTTTATTTGCTCTATCATCAATATTTTTTAAAAAAATACAATAAATATTCAAACAAGTAGAAACAGAAAAGTATAACAACTGTTTCCACAAATTTGAGCATGCATACACACAGACATCACTATTCAGTTTGCACCTAACAACAAGGAGACGACAGAACAGCACTCGAGCTTCTGCCTTTTGGCAGAAAATCCTTGAGTCATTAAAAAGCTCCCAACGTTAGTCAGCCAAAAGATCAGTTGCAGATCACAGGTTCTACAACCAGTTCAAGTGAAGGAAGAAGGAATGAAAGGGATTTAAGAAGAATAGAAGTTTCATTAAATAATCATTTACAAAAAAGAGTGAATTAAGGGTAGTTCAAAATATCTTCATTCATTCTTCTTTGCTTCTTCCTTTTCCATTCCTTTTCCCACCTGTTATTTTGGATAATGGTGAGTGAGTACTTCCAATATTCCAAATAAACAACTTTCATTCTCAAGTATGAAGAAGGAGTTATACTAAGATACTAAAGACATTAGAGATATATAATAGGATGAGCATATTACTAACATAGTAATATACAGGCGTCCCATGCAGATGAGGTTTCCTGGAAGAACAACAGCAACCTCCCATATCGCACAGTTATCTTTGTCATCCACCCAATGCAGATAGAGCTTGTTACATTTTCCCCTGTTATTTGACATCAAAGGACATGTAGAATGTCACAGGTTTAAACATAAGGAGACAAAAATCAACTTACTAGCCAAGAAAAAAACATGTAACATACTAACAAAAGAGAGTTACGCTTTGAGAAGTGTGAACAATAAAAGTAACTATATTAACACTAACCATGACCAACCAATGATGTGAACATAAGTTGGAATACCAACAAATAAACTACCCCCCAATATACGCAAATTATATACAAATATCAAACAATTATCATTTTACCGAGCCTTTAGATACAAGGAAATAACAAGTTAGCACCTTCACAAAAGCACCAGTGCATGTATTACTATCTAACAGCACAAATTACAGATGCATGCATTAGCATACAATGTACAACTCGAGAATGAAAACAAACAGATATGGAATGAAGCCACTTATACAGAGTATGGTCTTTGGAAGAGATTCTTTTAAATGAAATTTCAGCATTTCATGCAAAATCAGTTCCTTATAAGCTAGAAAATACGAAATTAAGCCTCTTAGTGCCACATTATCTAAAAATGGAAAATCAGAAGTCCAAAAATCACCATAAACCAGACACTAAAGACCTAAAAATCACAAACCTTTTCACAAATAATTTACAACTTTCAAACTTTAGCTATAAAAAAATCCAAATATAATTATCACAAGCTAATTAAGACACCTTAAAGTTAAAACCACATCGCAAAAACAGTTCAGATTCAAAAAATCCGAAATTAATCACAAATTGACAGGAATATCAATAAAGACGAAAAAATCCATATACAAATGAAAAAAAATGGAAGGCGTATCAGTTTCATAAACCCTAATTCGAGAATTCTGGGACAGAAAAGGGTAAAGTGACATGTAGCAGAGGGAAACAGAAATATTTTCTAATGAAATATAAAAATGGTTCATCGGTGAAGAAAAAAAATAGTAAAAATTTAACCTTTTAAAGCGGCGGCGGCGGCGGAGAGGGGGCGAGGCGGAGAATTCAAGCCCAAATTCCAACCCGAAAGAGTGAAAAGAAAGTGAGACGAGGGTTCTGAGAAAGCTTTTGGTTTCTTCTTTTTCTTTTCTTCCCCTTCCTTTTGTTTTTTCCTTGGATTTTTGTCTGTTGTTATATAGTTTCCTAAACAGTACGCGCTCCACTCAGCGTTCTCTCATGATTTAATTGTTTTCTTTTTCTTTTCTTAATTCTAATTTTAATTGAGTGCAATGATTTGTTTTGCTGCAAAAACCCTGTTGGAATTTTCTTTGTCTTTGTACGTAAATAAAGTCAAAGTCCGGGGTTTCTACATGGTATGAAAAGAATCTTAGAAGCCAAAAAACGATTTTTAGGTAAGGAATGACGAATTAAAATTTTAAAAATTATTAACAAAAAGCCAAAAAATGAGTATAAATTGCAAGTCCATCGTCGTATTAATTTTTTAAAAAATATATAGTCATATTTTTATTCAAGTAATAGGCTTTAAAAAATCTCAAACTATTCAAAAAAATTTTAAATAAACTCTTACTCTTTTAATATATTCAATTAAACTTTTATACTTTTATTATAAGTAAAATATATTATTATAAGTGATTATTACTTAAAATATTATAGATATTAATGTATTATATTAATATGTCATATTAATATTCAATAATTTATAAAAATGTTATATAAATGTTTGTGTAATAGTAGAATATGCTGTTATGGTTCTCGAAAGGTTTTCATGAAAACGTTGACATTCGACAATTAGTGAATTAGACCTAAAATATTTAAAAATTATAATAGTACATTTTAGGGGAAAAGATAAATTAAATTTAGGGTCTTAAACTAGAAAAATAACCATAGTTTAATTGCATATCTCGCCTAATTTGGAGTATAAAAATTCATGATAATATTATAGTTTAAAATTTAAATGGATAAGATAATTGGAGCAAGGCATTTTTTTTTGGAATGTAGCCAAAAGAGTAAGTATCTACTAAGACTATTAAAATTGCACGTCGGCTGCCGCCTCCTTCAACGGTCATCTTCGCACGCTCTGATCCTATGCCTTCGACATGCAGCACTCCTTCGATCTCCACCGTCCATTTCAAACGACAGTTATCTTCTTCACCTACCCTCCCTCAAAAAACCAACCAATTACGCGCCACGAATCCCAATCGATCTCTACCATTGAGTACACTCAGAGACTCGACACTGCATTCCGAGTCGACTCGCTTCTCATCCCATGCCGTCAAATTCTCATACAAAATGGGTCTCCTTGAGGAAGGGAAACAACTACATTTGCACGTAATAAAGTTGGGATTGAATAACGTACTTTCTTTGCAAAACCAAATGCTAAATTTGTACGTCAAATCGAAGCATTTTTCCGACGCAGAGAAGTTGTTCGATGAAATGCGTGTTAGAAACTTGGTGACGTGGAACACAATGATTTGTAAGTGTAGTCTTAATCTGGGTTTTTCTTATTTTAAGAAAATGTTGATAAACAACGTAGGTTTTGATCATATAACTTTGAGCGGTTTGCTTCGTGCTTCCATTGAGCTAAATGACATCGTTTTTGGTAGAGGATTACATTGTTTTATCGTGAAATCGGGGATCTTATTTGATTGTTTTGTGGGCAGTGCTCTTGTTGATTTATATGGGAAATGTGGCCTAGTTGAAGAAGCCAGACGGGTTTTCGATCAAGTGCTTTATAGAGATTTGGTGTTGTGGAATGTCATGGTTTCTTGTTATGCTTCAAATGCTTTAACAGAAGAGGCTTTTGAGGTTTTTGATATGATGAAGAAGGAAGGTGTTAAAGGGGATGGTTATACGTTTTGTTCTTTGCTTAATTCATGCGGGAGTTGGGGGTTATATGAATTCGGGAGTCAGGTTCATGGTCTTATTGTTAAACTTTGTTTTAATTTAGATGTTCCTGTGGCGAGTGCACTTGTTGATATGTATGTAAAGAGTGGAAACTTCGATGATGCTCAGAAGGCTTTCGATGGGATGACTGCTAGAAATGTTGTGTCTTGGAATACTATGATTGTAGGTTATGGGAAGCATGGAGATGTGGAAAAGGCTATGGAACTTCTTAGAGAAATGAAGCTTCAAAATTTCAGTCCAGATGAACTAACTTTGTCAAGCATACTTAGCTCATGTGGTATTGTATCCACCTCTAGTGAAATGGGCCCAGTCCATGCTTATGTGGTTAAAAATGGGTTTGAGTCCTTCTTATCAGTTGCAAATGCTTTAATAAATGCATACTCCAAATGTGGTAGCATAGATGCTGCATTTCAATGTTTTGTTTCAGTTGCAGAGCCTGATCTAGTTACATGGACATCGATTATAGGTGCTTATGCATTCCATGGTCTTTCAAAACAAAGTATTAAAGTTTTTGAGAAAATGTTAGCCACTAGTGTAAGGCCAGATCAAATTGCCTTTATTGGGATTCTTTCTGCCTGTAGCCACGGAGGGCTAGTGAGTGAGGGGCTTGATTATTTCAATATAATGATGAATGACTATCAAATTATTCCAGATTCAGAGCACTATACTTGTCTTGTTGATCTTCTTGGTCGAGCTGGTCTTCTTGATGAGGCTTTTAATGTTTTAACATCTAATCCCATTGCATGTACACCGGACACTTTGGGAGCATTCATAGGGGCATGTAATATCCATGGCAACATAAAGTTGGCCAAGTGGGCAGCAGAAAAGCTTGTTGTCTTGGAACCCAAGAAACCTGTGAATTATACTCTTCTCTCTAACATGTATGCTTATAAAGGGAGATGGTTAGATGCGGCAAGTGTGCGAAACATGATGATGGACCACTGTGATTACAAAATTCCTGGTTGTAGCTGGATGGAGATTGCTGGTGGTGTTAATGTGTTTGGCTCAAGTGATAAATCTCACCCTAAAACTTTAGACATCTACACTATATTAGGAACATTGCTTTGTCTAATGAAGCAGGAATGTAGCATTCTGACTGCCAACGACACATGCTTCAGCAACATGGATGAGCATGCTCTTTAAAATTCCTGGTCAATCTGGTGTCCACTTCTGAGGATGAGTGCCTGAATATGAGGTCTAGTGTGACATGAAAAATCATTTTCTTATCATTTTGGGGGTAAGGATTTGTGCACTCTAAATGAATCTGCATGTTCCATCAACTCATTAGGTGCAATGTGCAATTATCATAATAATTAGTCAATGACAAGCTAGAATAAGTTCATTGTCAAATGTATGCTGACTTTATCATCATGACTAAATTGTGTGGTTGTAAGACTGGTTTCATCTTGCTAGGCCAAGTTGGGCTAGACGGGTCAAGCTTTAAACTGAATTCTCTACACTAGACAACCAAAAATAAAAAAATCTCAACATTTGCAGTTGCCAAGCCAAGATTCCGCTGACTTAGCTGAAACGGGATCTGAAATGATCTATTTCTGAGTCAGCTGTGCTGATTATGAGTGCAAATCTTACTTTCATATGATTCTCGAATTATCTATCTTGAAATGCATTTCATATGGCATTTTTTTGGTCCAATTGCTGAATGATTTTATAATGGAATTGAATGAATACATCTGCTTAATTTTTGTAAATGTTTTATTAGTAATAGCAAGTGTAATACTAGTCTATTTACTATGTGCCCCCTAACACAGGTGCTGATTGGAAGGTTTACTTAAAAGTCTGGCAACTTTCAACTAACTAGAGAACTGTGTCAATCTTCTCTCCAACTCTACCACTAATCATTGGTTTAAACCCTGACAATCTTCATCCTAACTGCAGAACACAGTTGATTGACTTCTAATCTAAGGGGAAATGCCATAATCATTGGTATGCATATGAAGCATGTTGCTGCTTGCAAGTCGGTATGAAATCCTCAGAGTTTAAATTTTGTATCATTTTTTTATGGAATTTTGGACATCATTAGATCATAATAAGTGATATGTATTTTAAATCACATGGTAAATTGAGGCATACAAATTCAACAAAAATTTGCATTACTTTCATTTTAATATGATTATTTTGTCATGATCTTCCAGCTTTCCATCTGGAATGGCTGAAGGGCTAAAGGGCTTCATGGTCTCCAGAGAAATAGACTTTGACATAGTTTCCTGAACAGAAGCAGAATATTTATCAGCCAGGTCTTACACTGACTGGTTAATTCTATTGATAAAGGTATGCTTACTAGTCAACATGACAGCAACATACATTGGCAAAACATGGATTTGATATCTGGATATGCAAGTTCTATAGCATAATGAGAAGGGTTGAGCATAAGCAGATCTCAATCTTAAATCTCTTGAGATTGAAAAGAGCTTGAAAGATTGGAGGCCGGTCCAGAATTGTACATTATTATTACCTTCTGGCCTTGAAGATCAAGATCTGTTTCGCTGAAGATGCATCCCCCATTCTGGGTTTACGAAAACCATTTAGACCCGCAAGCAGATTAAAGCTCAATGGTTGGTTGAGAATGTTTATTCCTGATGTTGATTGTGTCGTATCATGCTGCCTTATATCTGCAGACATGAAGTGGAAGGTCTTCAATCAATGTTAATGCGGTTTAAGTTGTGGGTGAGTTTAAGCTGGGATGCCTGCCAACCTCCATTGTTGTTCCGAGATTGCTGTTTTCAAGTAGTAGTAGTTTGCAAGAATCCCTGCTGAAACCTACCGTTAATACTCATCTGTAGTTCAACTTTTTGGTGGGAAAACTTGGTTTGATTTCGACATTTGACTTGATCATCCTTAACTTACAGCAAAGTCAAGAACTTGTTGGCCGTTTCCATCGACTTACACTTGTCAATTCACCGTTTACCCGTGGCTGTATTGTCTTTGTCATGTTTAATTTGTAAAGTAATGTATTTGTTTATATAAAGAACCCTCTCTCGAGTAATGCTTGACTTTGACTGTGGAAAATACACTTCCACTGCCACCGATTTCTTTTTGCCCAATAATAAATTTGGAAAGTTTTATAATTTCTTTTATAAATCAAATCCAAATGAATTAATAAATTATTATATTCAATTATATATAATTAAAATGTTATA
The DNA here is from genome assembly GCF_053813885.1 of Theobroma cacao. Lineage (NCBI taxonomy): Eukaryota > Viridiplantae > Streptophyta > Magnoliopsida > Malvales > Malvaceae > Theobroma > Theobroma cacao. The sequence goes on along the minus strand of NC_142639.1, from coordinate 39,782,546 downwards.
TTTCCAACAATTTTATCTTAAAAATACTACTCTTTTCGTTCTTTTCTTTTTCCATTTTTCTTTTTTGAATGTCCTTAAATAATTTTTTCTATTTAGACATTTAATATTCTTATTAATTATATTATTAAAATTTTTAAAATTTTAATGTAAAATATATCAAAATCAAATTCTTTGTTTTGATTCTTGAGAAAGTCAAATAAAGATAAAAAAAGGACAGAGAGGGTATTACAATCTCAAATAAAAAAATTATTACTTAATTAAAAAGCTTTTTAAGTATTCATAAATGAAGTTAGATTATGCAAGTTGACATTGTCCATTCGTTTGTCAATTCAATCTATTTCAAATTAACAACAAATTTCTATCACTATAATAAGCCTTTTTTAAAAAAAATTATAATGAATTTATGATATGCTTTGATCATTTCTATCCCTTGGAAAAAAAGTCATGGTAACTTATAATTAAGTTTCTCAAAATCTAAGGAAATACTTTTTTGCGTGGAAAAAAGGAAAGCCTGGGTCAAGATAAGACAAGGCACTTTAATCCAACTAGCAAGTTGGAAACCAAAGATATATGTTTACCCGAACGGCGGGGGAGTGATTTCATGTCACAGAAGCCTCCAACATAAAGTGCCAGTTAACAAACGCAACATAAGCCGCGCACGTTAGCTTCACTGACCTTTATAGAGAAAAAAAAGGTCTTCTGATTATTTCCCCACCTCCCAACTACCCGCCATTTCTACGTCAGTACGTGCCCACGGTTTTTTCTCTATCCTTTCTCTCTCGTGATGACCACCACCTCCAGCTCAAGAAGCCGGAACCATAGCTCCGGCGTAAGGTCAACGCCTGACCGATTCGCTCACTCTCCTAGCCCTTCGTACTCTGAATCATCTGCCTCTCGGAAATCCGGTTCAGGCCGTAATCCAGTAACGGTTGCCGCCCGGTCCATTGCTGGAGCTTTCGTCGCGTGTTTTACACCTCCCGAGACAGCCGACAGCAAGAATTTTGGAGTGTCCGATGAGTTCGGAGCTCCTTCCGGTATGTTCTTCACCTCCTTTTAGTTTAAAACGATGATGACGTGGCAAAGACAGCTCTTTTTTTTTAATTGGATTTTAAGCAAGTAGTTCTCTTGTAAAACTTTTGCCGAGTTCGAGTTTCGGCCCTCGGATCTGAGAAAACGGCAAAGATCAAGAGTTTTTAAGTGTCATTTGACTATAGACAAGTCTTTGGTCTTTGTCTGTTAGTTGTTGTTTTTTATGTGAATGATGTCTTTGGTTATTTTCTCTTGATGGGGCTTTTTCTGTTTTGACATTTTCTCGGCAACCAAACAACCTGCCGGCTCTGCTATTAGTTATTTGTTCAAACATCGGTAGTAAAGAAAAAAGAAATCCCAAATTTTTTCATTGATCTATTATACAAAGAATTTAGTTATTGTAAAATTAGTTATAAGTTTTCTGTTCAAAGAATTGAATCATGGATAATGACACTAATGAAACCTACACTGTTAATCTACTTTCCATTAATGTAACAGATAACAAGGAAAATTAAACTAGAAAAAAGAAAGAGATGAGTTTAAACTATCATGTAAACCTCAATTGTTTAATTTGTAGTTGCATCGGACACGTCAAGAACGAAGAGCGAGGGGAGGGAATTGAATCGAGGAATCTATTCCAATTCTACAAAGGAGAGAGCAACCGGGAGCATGAAATTCACAATGGAGGAGATCTTCAAGGCCACGAGGAACTTCTCCCCTGCTTTCAAGGTTGGACAGGGTGGCTTTGGAACGGTTTATAAAGGGAGACTTGATGATGGAACCTTTGTTGCAATCAAGCGTGCTAAAAAGGTTGGATTTGAAACTACGGAAGTTACTCGAAATAGTTTGTTTCTGTTTTTGGTCATTACTTATACCTGGGCTTAGCCAAACTATGTCATTGATCAACTTTTTGTTTGTTTGTAGAGTGTATATGATAAGCATTTGGGTGTGGAATTCCAAAGTGAGATAAAAACACTTGCACAAGTGGAACACTTGAATTTGGTTAAGTTCTATGGTTATTTGGAGCATGGAGATGAAAGAATTGTTGTCGTGGAGTATGTGCCTAATGGAACTCTTAGGGAACACTTGGATGGTAAGTTTGTATTATTCTGGTCCACGCTTCTTTGGTTTCTTTTGTTTTTGCTCTTTATGCTGGAATTTTGAGACTTGAAACATGAGAAAATTTGCCTCAGGTGTGCAAGGGAAATTTCTTGACCTTGCTTCACGATTAGATATAGCTATTGATGTGGCCCATGCAATCACCTATCTGCATATGTATACAGGTTTGCTTTTGAATTTTCATAGAAAATAAGAGATTTGCAGTTCGTTGAGGGAAAGGAAGGGGAGAGATTAATTAGACGATGCATTGAATTCTATGTAGATCACCCGATCATTCACCGAGACATAAAGTCGTCCAACATTCTCCTTACTGAAAAGTTACGGGCCAAGGTTGCTGATTTTGGTTTTGCTAGGATGGCTGCTGACACAGATTCTGGTGCAACCCATGTGTCTACGCAGGTTAAAGGAACTGCTGGCTACCTAGATCCAGAATACCTGAGGACCTATCAACTTACAGAAAAGAGTGATGTTTATTCATTTGGAGTGTTATTGGTTGAACTAGTCACAGGAAGGCGCCCCATTGAACCAAAACGGGAACTCAAGGAGCGGATAACAGCAAGATGGGTGTGATTTTCTTTCTGTTCTCTCCTTGCTCGTATTAATACTTACTACCAATCACTCAATTTTGTATGGTAACATTTCTATGAAGTTAATGACATGTGTGCCGTAATTCATCCTTTTTGTCTAGTTGGAAGAAGTATAACTACCTTCATGAATGAAGCCTTACTCAGATTATGTGGAAAAATGACCTACATAAAGGAAAAAAATAAATAGGAGGGTGGCAATTAGTTTGTTTTCCTTTTTTTTTAAAGAAAAGATGGTTACTATCTATCTAATCTACTGACATGTTTTTCAATTGCAGGCAATCAAGAATTTTACTGATGGTGATGCCATTTCAGCCTTGGACCCTAAGCTAGAACTGACTGCTGGGACCAACTTAGCCCTTGAAAAGATTCTTGAACTAGCCCTTCAATGCCTGGCTCCCCGTAGACAGAGCCGGCCTAGTATGAGGAGGTGTGGAGAGATCCTGTGGAGCATCCGTAAGGATTATAGAGAACAATCAGCTTTTGACATTCGCTCTCTTTCATCGAATTCCCAAAGGAGTGCTTCAGTTAGAGAAAACTAAACAAAGGGCCAACTTAGGTACAACGTAAAAATTGTTGTTTGTTGTATCACTGTTTTTAAAGCTAAATCTGCAAGGTACAAATATGTAGAGAAGAAATAGAGCGGCCTGCCTGCCTTGAGGATCAACCAATCGAGAATCTGCCAGCAACAAGGCACCAGGAAGCCAATAATTTTCAAGTAAGTGCATAAGCCAAGATGATTCTTAGGCCTTAAGGGAGCTTAAGTTTTTGCAGGAAATGTGTTTGGTGAGGTTTGGCTTGTGTATAGGAAATTCAATTTGTTGATTGTTGAACTCTTGTACTTTGTATTTCATGTTTGATTGATGAATTTTGCTCATGCATAAGCAGGCGACATTCATGAAGATGGTGTATTTCATTCATTGGAAAATTATTGTTGAATGCTAGTATTGAATAGCCAAGGCTAAAGCTGTCGGATATTGGAATTTGGATTCCATCGATTTATTAATGAATCTCTTGAATTGCCCCCTTTACCCACCATGATCAAATGGTTGGGATTGCGCTGTTAATGCCTGCAGGTTTCGACCGTGGCCTGGAGAAAGCTTATGACTGCAGTTAATCCCTTATTTTTCTTTCTGGGAAATGGCTTTTAATAAGAAAAATGCTGTATTTATCACATGTTCATCCTGTATCCATTCAGCCATCAAGGTCACAAGATTATATAATCTAAAGTACTTCCTTCTCAGATTAATGAAAATCAATAGGAAAAATGTTGAAAACTATTGAAGTATTTTTTACAGTTATATGATGGAAACACCTGCATCTTTCTCCTCACACTTTGCTCTGCTACCCCCTAAAGGATAAAAGGTTTTGGGTCACATTTCTATCCTGCCTCAATTCATTTTTCTATCTATTGGTGTGTGTATATATATATATATACAAAAAGAAAAGACACCACCGGATAAAGGTGGGAAAAGGCAAATTTTACACAAGCTATTGAAGCCATCAAGTCTTATCTTGGTTGTACAAACTACTTTCCCTGCATGTCTTCATAACAACTTATTTCCTTTGTATTTGAACTTTAATTTCATGAGAAGGCCTATGCACCTCTTGAGATAGAATCTTGCTGAGTTAACTGATAGTTTCCATTCGAGGGTCCTTCGTTCCCACTATTAATGGTAGTTACTTTTGAACAGAGGAAGAAGAAAGAAGACGAATATATGGTGACATGCCAAACACTGCATTGAAATTTTATGAGTCAAACATAGGAGAGAGAGAGAGATCAAAACAATTTTATGCACCAAAAAGGAGGGGGAGATCCAACCTGTGCCAAATCCAGTAGTTTTGACTGGTTTCCAGTTTCCAGCTTATTGCTGCCATGGCTAGTGCAGTAAAACCAGCTAGAACAAAACCCCATCGAAATCGTTTCAATACAGTCTTTACAAGATTCGACAGCCAATCTCTGATCTGCCATCTACAGTTAAAATACATACTCAGGTTTCTTGGAAGAGAGAGGTTAATAATTTATGCAGTAATTACTAATGCATTATCTTTGGTTACTGTTAGTTGACAAATCTATCTACCATGTTGTGCTTCTATGATGTTAATAATTCCGAGTATAGGGCAACGTTTTCCATCGACAATTAACTTCTCTAATGACAAAGCATGGTTTCCTGTGTATCTTAGAATATTAGCTTTCAGGTGAAATCATGCACTTAAATATTAGATGCTAAATCACAATACTGGCAATGGTATCCTTGACCAGCTCAAGGCATAGTCAGCAAAATAATTAAAAACTGAATAAAAAAAAAGATTTAACAACTCTCATGGTACTACTTACTAATAACTAAAGGTGGTAGGTGTGCTAGTGTATAAAATCCTAAGTGTGCATTTTTTTATTGCATTTATTTGCATTAGGAGCCACAAGAATAAAATTCTACATCAAACTTCATGATGGTACAGAAGAGAAACTCACCTCTCAAGCCTATTTAGACATAATCCCATTGAAAAGGAAAGTGACCTATAATTGGTAGAGAACTCCATCAACCACCCAACAAAAAGTCCAAGTGCTCCAATTCCCATCACAAGAATAATATTGGATGACCTGCACAACTTAGCTTGGTCAAACACATGCCATAACTGTTAGAAGAGGGTCGTAAATTCAAATTAACACAAATGTCACCAGATCTATATACCTGGTTGCCTTAGTTATGGCCATGAGGGCAGTAAGGATAGCCACAACTGTGTGGATTGTCCTTTTAAAAACTTCATCAATTGTAGTGAGGTATACAAAGGTGCTCACCACAGCCATGAAGGAGAGCCAGAAGTCCATAAACTGAAACATTTCCCAATTGTCTAGTCAATATTAGTTCAAAGAACTAGTAACTGAAAAATGATAAGAGAACTTTAGCAACAAGGAGACGCAAATGTAGGTGCTCCATGTTATATAAGTTGGATTTCATATTTTCCATACTGTACTTCCACTATGCTTTTTCTCAAGTTTATCATGATGAATATTGTCATCCTTTTTAGAAAAAAAAAAAATCGTACTAACATATACCTGTAAGACACCAAAGGATAATGCACACCAGGTGCCCACATCACATGCATGATATAATCCACTAGAAATTCCACTCGCTGTGAAGAGCACCCATTCTGCAAATGCCTGCATATAACAAATTTAACTTTTGACTAAATATGGAAAATCACAGAATGATCTGCAAGTGAGTCCATGACAGAAATGGAGGTTTACCTTCTGTCGGAGAGCCCAAAAAGCAGGAAGCACTGCTGCACCATTTGATGCAATTAAAGCAATTGATTGCCATATATGACCTGCATCAGTTTCCAAGTAGAGGATTGACTAAATTTGATTTCATAGCATTACATAATACCAAGTCCTGGAATTCATTTCAAATGCAAATAAACCTATCCTTAAGCAACACTGTACCAAGACCATCTCGAAGGATATGCAATTTTTAGGTGCTCTTGACCTCAATTTGAAGGCTTATAGCTCCTCATCATAAATTTAAGTTGGTCATAGACTCAGACTATGATTAAAGCCTTACCAACACCACACCCGACCCCCCCCCCAAAATATAAAAGCGAAAAAAAAAATACTACATTAAGTAGATATACAGTCTAAATATTTTCGCAAACTAATGCTTGAAATTGTGGGTTCTTTGAGGCACTTTTGGTTAAAAAAAATGGCAGGGAGCAATAGATATCTGTGCCTACAAAGAGAAAGTAAGTTGCTATTTTGGAACCATAAACAACAATTTGATGAAAAACAGTGGCAGGGATGACAGTGATATTTTTGCATTCAACTCCTAAAAAGCATTTACCTTGATGTGATACTATCTGAATGCTACAGTCAAAACCTCCATGGTTCCGATCACAAGCACAAAAGCTGAGAGACAGGAATGAAACAGTTACAAGACAATGAGAAATTCATTTTAAACCTTCATCTCATCCTTAAACAAGGAATTTTATGCATCAGATCTAACAGATATAATATATCCAAAAATAGGAAGATTAGATAAAAATAATATAAAAAAAGAAGGGGAGGGCTGAAAAACATAATACCTGTATGATGTTAAACCACTCGCATCAAGAGCAGATCTGCAATCACCATGGTAGGAGCATCTTTTTGGGCATCTTTCAAGTGAAATAGACATAGTAGTCTGCCCATCAGAAGTGCCACCTGGGTTGTATAGTTGCCTTAATGCAATATTCCAGATTCCTTCTCTAACGTATAAGATGTAAAAATCAATCTTCTGTTCACTTGAATGGTACAATACAAAAAACATGGAGCCATGACTGCTGCTTGTCTTGTTTACATAATAATAGTCCCAGTTATCAAGTGCTGGCAATCCACCATTTCTAGCATATATTTCATAATTTATCTTTCTATCTGATGTCAGCCGGACATGGAGATTTCCGCCAGCTGCACCACGAGGAACATCTAGAAGAAAATAAGTCCAGGTATCTATTACTCCTTCTCCATATGTGTAGTTGCTTAAAAGGGGCTCAAGAAGAAAATTGGCAGCATCTGACATCACTTTCTCAACATCTGGCAAATAATAGGATTCAAAAGGCGTGGAATCTTTCCTGAGAACTGTCTGTAGACAACCATTCTCAGCTTGTCAATAAACTATTCCTGCAAATGGGTTTCTTAAAGTATCTACAGGAAGAAAAGATAGTGCAAGAATAAACTGTTCATAAATCTAATATTAAAAAAGTTAAAATCGAGATCAGAAATCTATGGTTGCATCCTATTGCTCGATGTATAAGTGAGATCTCCAAACTTAAAATTTATAAACAAAAATTTGGCCCCTTTTTGCTTCAAAATGATTACTTTTCTTGGCAATAATTCCTTCAGTAAGGCTTTACATGTGTCCTTGAGACAAGATTGTCAAGATGTGTGCCCAGTCACCCACAAATGAAATTCCTACTGTCATCTTCTCATCCATAATTTTGTGTCTGTTTCTGTGTCACCACTAACAAGCAAGTAAATCGTTTCTCTCTTTTTTACTAAACCTGATATCTACTTTATCCTCACAAATGTGAACAGGTACATATTATTTAATGTATTGAATTTCACATAGGCAGATAATTTCGTAATAGCACCAAAATATAAAACTAGTACATAACAAACACCAAAGTATAATGCAAAATAAAGAAGTGATACAGAGAATACACATTCATTGACAACACCCACCTGAAGCATGTATCTTTCGGCTGAACAGGTTGGCCCAGCCTTCCCCAAAGGACATTCAAGAGCTTGTAGTTCCAGGGAATAGCAAACTGTTGAAGCATTACCTTGGGCCACTCCAATTTCCTTTGAAAGATTAAGGGGTAGAATAGTAATATACAAGCGACCAACCTTTGGCGAGTGAATAACCAAAGGAGATTTATTTAAGTTACCAGAATAATCATGTAGAGTAGCTGAAGGCATTGCACCATAACGAGCAAAGCACATTACGTCAATTCTGCTACTATTCCCGGTGCTATTCAGAGGTCTTAACCTTACATTTTTTACCGAAATGGTTAACAATTCAGCTATCCGTAGTATCTCTAAGGAGTATATTTTCATCTCTCCAGCTCCATGGCAAGAGGTCTCAAAATTGTTCCTGCAAGAAACCATGCTTTGATTGTGGAACCCCAACACTGAAAGATTTCCAGAACTATTGTAGCTGCCAGATCGACCACAGGAAAGCAGGTCAACAGTTTGGTTGCAATACTGTCCCTGCATTGTTGAGGTCGTACATCCTTCCACACTAATATTGGCTGCAAAGGAGTAAGCAGGGCCTCGAACAATCTGCAATCCAGAGCACTAGCTGTAAATTCAATTTCTAGTTGACTGCCAGGAACAAACATACCAAAACCTCTCCTTGACGAGGATAAGCATACAGGGAAGAACCAGAAAACATAGCAAGAATGAAACGAACAGGAGCAAAAGCAAACCAATTCTTCAAGAAATAAACTTCAAACAAGAATTTGAGTGTTTTCTAGAACATTTCCCACCAGTTTAAATACAAGCAAGGTATACTTTCTGCTGAGAAAACTTGTTATGTGGCATCACAAACCAATCTTGGATATCACCTAATAGTAACCAACTAACAAGTTTCTTTCATGCAGATGTTACCATTAGAATATCCATCTATCAACATAGTTTCATATGTGGTTCTTTAGGAGTTTACAGGCATCTTTATTTGTCTTTTTTACAAAGGATTCCAGGAGTAAAGGAAACCCAGTTATTTTCCTCTAAAGTGAATTACTCAACACAGTTATATATGCTCAGCCAATAAATTGCTTAACCACATGAAGTGGGGGAGAACTACATAAAAGCACTAAACACAAGTGTGAAACCATATGATGGAGCAAGTGGTGAAGAAGGTGTAAAATAGTGGAGCTAGTCTTCTTACCATCTTTGACTGTGTTCTTGTAGGCCCAACACCATTGAAAAGACCAAAATACAAAACCCCAGCAGCTATCTGAACCACAGAATTTTAAGTTACAATGCCAGAAATAGAATTTCTAAAAAACATATAAAAGAAATATAAGGAAGTTGTGAAATAATCCATGCACCAAACTAAACATTTTACCCCACGCTCCCCACCCCTGACTCATGACCCACTCTGATTCTGGGTCAAAATATGCCAAATGGATGATTTGGTGTAACACTTACCTAAGAATTCAGATAAACAAATTACACGAAAATCCAAGTTTTTTAAGAACAGAAGGAATGACATTTCTTCCACATAAAATACATTTGACAATGATAGCATACCTGCTCATTCGTCAACTTTATTGTCATATTTTTGGGTACAGGATAGCACTGCTCTGTATTTTGAAGTACCTTTATTCCTTCGAAAGATCCATTGGATAGTGCAACTAGTGCTGCAACAAGAGAAAATCTCTAAAAACTGCTAGATTCGTTCTGATTCAGGAAGCCAGTGATTAAAAGAAGAAAAGAATATCTTATATGTGCTTGCAGATTACCTTTAAATGAAGTGTTTGAGACATCTGGTAATGGGAGGCTGCCATCTCTGAAGCATATCATCGGCAGCATGCTTTTAGGAACTCTTTCAATGCTTTCTATATCCTGCAAAATGTACGAAGCATCAGCAAAAGTGATTGGGAAAACTAATAATTGACAAAATGTCTAAACTCCAGACAAGTGTGCAGAACACTTATCCATGATACGTGTCAAGAAAAGAGTCGATATGTAGTATGAACAAACAAAGGAAATTTGAGTTCAAGAATCAGCATAATAGAAAAGCTGATACCCTAAAAACTTAACTAACTTTAATAAGCATACTTACAAGATCGACACTTGACTTCAACGATATCGACACTGAAGAGAACCATGGCGGTAAATCAACTGAGACAAGGCGAACAGTAAACCCAGTGAGACATTACACAATAAAATGATTCAAAAAATAATAAAATCTAATGCATCACCATTCTGTCTGAACCTTTCCCATTTCCCAAATAACAACAGACTTGAGCCAAAACAGAGCAAAATATCTACAAACATTTCCTTCTTTCTTGCTTACAAGTTGCGGGAAATGACACTTCCAGGGAAACAATACTGTCGAGCTTTCCATGATAGGAAAGCAGTCTAATCTCATTTCAGAAAGAAACACGTTCAAGCTTCATAGTTCTAAACCATGTCACTATTACTACTAATTCACATTCGACCGCTGAAACAGTGTTACATTTAATACTTGAGTAAATAAATAAATAATCAAATTTAACCAGGGAATTTTCTAATATCTTGCTTTCATCATTAAAATAGACAATTCAGATTAAAAAAATTGAAAATACAATGCACAAAATCGAAACAGCAATCGAATCTCAGGAAAATATTTCATGCATTTATTAGTAAAGTTAAAATTTTGACAACTACCCATTAATCAGAGCAGTCCATAATCAACAAAAAAAGAAAACACTCAGTAAATTAACGATAATGACAAATGAACAATCAAAAAGACCATAAAATTAGTTTTTCGTACCTCTTACATAACGCATATCAAAAGGTCTGATCTGGGTTTCTGGGTATTTGAAGCTTGATATAGTGAAAGTATCATATCCACCAAGTTGCTCAACTGAATTGCAGTGCCCAAAAAACCACGAAAAGAGAGTGAAAAGACTTAGAATCAAGCTCGAAACCAAGCAAAGAATCGAACTTTCTGCCATGTTTGGGGTTATTCTTAGAGGTAATTAAAAGAGACAATTCATAAAGGAATTAAAAGCATAAAGCTTTTTTAATTAGTGGTGCCTAAAAAAGATATTGAGAAAGATTTATATATGGAGACAATGGACATTGGTTTTCCCTTTTTTTTCTTTAATGGCCTTTCATTGACTGCTGCCGTAGTGAGAGTCAATATAAGCAAAGGAGATAGAAAACAAGGCCACGCTCGAGCAAGAACAACGTGCAGAAAACGCGCCACCTGGTCCAAAGGAACTGTTTGGCCTTCGTTCTAGAAAGGCGAATGAATTGAACTAGCAGAAAGCAACTTTCAGATGGACTTAAATACTCAAACCCAACAGAGATTAGATCATTGTTGGACCTTTCTTTTATGTTACGAACACACGTAAGCTAAACCAAACTTCCTTATTTAATTAGAAAAACAAAGAATTTGATAAGATCTTAACTTTCTTTTAAAGGTTGCCTTGCTTCCAAACTTGTTCCTTCATTCAAAAGCCTTCCTCTTTGAAGAAAAGAAAATCTCGAGACTCCGCTTCTTCTTCTTGCTTATTGCCTTGACACAAGGTTAATATTACAACGGTAATTCATCATCATGACTCTGTTTTATGTTCAGTTAAAAGCTTGATTCAAACGAATTACAGCGAAGTGAAAGTGAAAATCTTTGGTATCTTACCGAACATGTCCAGTAAAAATCTTGAAGAAGATGGAAAGCTTGGAACTCTCACTTTATACGTGTCTTGTCTGTTCCCTGGGTGACGGAGAGGGAATCCTCTGTAACTGAGCTCATTGAAATCCACGTCTCTTAACCGTAAGATCCGCTTAAATTCAACTTGGAAAGAATCCAACGGATAAAACGCAAAAGCATCGAAACATTTGTTTCGTTTCGGCCATTTTTGTTGTTTGACTCTCGCTGTCTCCGTGTCCGTTTGTCTCTCTGTAACTTCAAAAATAAAAAACTGAAAGAAACAGAATCTCCGCGCAGAAAGTAAGAGGAACTTCCACAGAGAGAAAGAGAAGAGAGAGGGAGAGAAACAGTGGAGTTTTAGAGAGAAGGAAGGGAGATGACGGTGATAGACTTGATCACGAGAGTCGACGCAATTTGCAAGAAATACGAAAAGTACGATATCGATAAGCACAAAGAGGCCAACGTCACCGGCGATGACGCTTTCGCCCGCCTTTACGGCGTCGTTGAGTCCGAAATCGATGCCGCTCTCCAGGTGTAACTCTTCTTCCTCTCCCTTCTCCAGGGTTTTTTCCATATACGTTAAAAGTTGCTACCTTTTTGTTTTCTCGGTGACGAAGAACAAAAAAATTTTCTGCTTATTTTGTTTTGGTGTTAATAATTAAAAAATCCCGTAGAAATCGGAAGCTGCTGCAACGGAAAAGAGCAGGGCTACGGCGGTTGCTATGAATGCGGAAATTCGTAGAACAAAAGCTCGATTGCTTGAGGAACTCCCCAAATTACAACGACTAGCTCTCAAAAAGGTCTTTCCTTCTCTGATTTTTTTTTTTTTTTGGCTTGATTAGTTTTCAAAGTTGCTAATTGATCACCTTAGTAGTAATTATGTTTGTAAAGTGGTAGTATTAATCTTTGGGGTATAGGTAAAGGGGCTCTCAAGAGAAGAGCTTGAAGCTCGAAACGATTTGGTTTATTCACTGAAAGATAGGATTGAAGCAATACCGGATGGATCAACAGCTGCAGCCAAGCAAAGTGGTGGTGTTAGTGGTGGTTGGGCAGCTTCATCTTCTTACACTGGAATTAAATTTGACTCATCTTCAGGTAATAATCATTTATTTATTGGATTATTGTTATGTCAAGAGGCCTTTGATCAAACAGTCTTAATGTTGCAAACAGAAGAGGCATTCGAAAGTGAGTACTTTCAACAGACTGAAGAGTCTGACCGCTTTAGGCAAGAGTATGAAATGCGCAGAATGAAACAGGTAGGAATTGTTTTCGTTACTGTTATTGTTTGCCTTATCATTGCTGTGAGATATTTACTTTGTTTTGCTTGCTATTCCAAATGCTGCGTCTCCCTGTTCTATTATGTTATCATTCGTAACTCTGATTGCCGCGATGTTTTGGGGATTATTCTTTTATGTAGGATCAAGGTTTGGAGGTTATAGCAGAAGGCTTGGACACTTTGAAAAACATGGCTCATGATATGAATGAGGTTAGTTTGCACGATATTGTGTATTTACTTGTGGTATAAATTATTAAACACTGAGATCTTATGGCAGTTCTTTTCGTCATTCTTGTTCTAAAGATACTATTTTTCCTTTTGGCAGGAAATAGACAGACAAATGCCACTGATGGATGAAATAGATGAGAAGGTGATTTTCTTATTTATCTAGCTCTTGATATCCTCCTGTACTCGTCATGAACATGGACAATTTTTCTGTTAGTTTGCTGATTGCATTCTGGCGATATTAAATTCATATCTGAAGTCTTTTAATAGAAGAACCATTACATCAGAAAATTAACTTTATAGCTGCTGTTTGCATTGTCTTTAGTATTTTTAAATCCAATAATTAGTAACTAGTTATTGATGTTTGGTCTTTGTGAGGTGAAAAAGAGATGGTTTAGAACATTATCTTTCTTCATCTGAAAGTTTCTGCAGATTAGAAGTTCAATATTAACACTGTGTTTGATATCTTCCAGGTGGATAGGGCAGCCTCTGATCTGAAAAACACGAATGTGAGACTTAAGGATACTGTTAACCAGGTAATTTGGATTGTCTTTCATATTTTGATTTTGGATGGAAGCTGATTTCCATCTCTTCCCTAATTTCCGCCATGTTTATTTTGATCTGTTCAGCTGAGGTCAAGCCGCAACTTTTGCATTGATATCATCCTCTTGTGCATAATTCTTGGTATTGCTGCTTATTTATACAAGTAAGTTTCCTAATTTTACTTGAACTTTTGCATTGAGTATTGCACAGTGCAATTTGTTTCTGAGACAAAACTTCACTGATTAAATTGTTGCTAATACATTTGCATAGTTGCTTCTCATATACCCCCACTAAGCTCAACTAAAATCATTGCAAACTGTTTGGGACTGGCTACAATGTCTTTTACCCCATTTTTAAAACTCTAACTGCCCTAGGGTTCTTAGCTGATTCAGAAGGGAATTTGTCGAAATATTGACCACCACCATTCTTTAACTTCACCAAGATGATTTTACACCTCTGCTCCTCTCATCGTGGTTCTACGCCACTCGTCTTTATCTTTTAACTGGCATTTTTGTTCAGCTTAAATTATTACTACTACCATACATTTTGAGATCCACTATTCTTTGCTGCAGTGTGTTGAAATGAGACAATCTTTCTACATCAAGTACCACGATTTTGCTCTTCTGTTCTGGAAACGAGTTTGTATGGATTTTGAATCAACTTCTCCACTTTACTGGTATATATATACTGTGAGTTAAGCATTTTATATGTATTTGATGCATGTTGTAATCATGTATTCTACTGTAAGATAAGCCTAATATTTTCACATCATACAGCTAACAGGATCCATTTGGTAGCTTAGAGCCAACCCATGGTGTTGGTAAGAAAAATTTACTTCAATGTACAAAATAAAACTGTTGAGGAGCTACAACTCTGTCGTTTAGTACAACAGAAAAAACCTGTGAAAAACCCGAGAAGTACCTGACGCATGCGTATGAACCTAGCAAACCTATTTGCATAGAACGTAGTAGAAGTCTAGAACTGGGACAAGAGTCCTCTACTCGGATCTCAATCATGTAAAAACGAAGGCAGCGGTTGGCTAGTTGCTACTTTCTTGTTTGTGTCGTGTTCTCGTACTTGATCTATTATTGAAGTCTTTATAGGGCACAGCCAAGGACTCAAAGCAACTTAAAACCGTATCATGCTGTTATTATTATAGGACTGTCCTTTGCAGCGTTGTCTGCCAGTTGCCACCTCATCAACTGTTTCTCTTTTTGGTCTTAAATTGTCCTTTTCGACAAGTATCTTACTATTTACTAAAGAAAAATCTGTTGCCGTAAACCTATCTTTTTCTCCCGTCCAAAGGACATTGTGGTACGTTGAAACGAGCTCAACAACGTTGTTGTCGTCCCTGTTATGAATATTCAGAATTTGGAACCGATAAAGTGGATCCAAATTCTAAAAATTCTTTTGATTTGTTTAAATCTAAATTCGATTTGATTGAAAAAAATTAATAATGTGTATTTAAAAATAATTTAAATGTGAAATTATCTGAATTTGAATTGATTTAAAATTCAAAATGATCTGAATAATTAATTGAAAATATTTGATTTGATTTTATAAAACTGAACAAGTGGAACATTAATAATTCGTGTGAGTTATGAAATCATTCAAATTTTTATGATTAAATAATTTTTTATAATTAATAGTTGATTTATCATAATAAATAATGACATACCAATATGATATGATAATATAATCTTATAATATACTAATGTGATATAATAATTATTGATATTTTGATTAATGATAATTAGTTGTTTATTCAAAATAAAAATATAAGGGTTCAACAAGACTCAATTGAACTTAATAGAAAAATAAATATTTATTTAAATTTTTTTAAATGATTTAAAAATTGTTTCAAATATTATGTCAAGTTTTACTATAAATCTTTTAAAATTTTATCCAAAATAATTCAGTTCAAATGCGACTCGATGTGTACAATTATGATTCGTAATAATTATAATCCGAATTCTAAAAGAAAAAAAAAGAAAAGGATTTGATAGTATTTATATAGGTTAGATGAGACGGTATTAGACTTAGTTGCTGCCCCACTAGCATCAAAGCCATACAGATGTCTTGAAATCGGCAAGCAACTCGTTGTTACTATTAGCGCTGTCACTATCAGTTGCTTTTAATTGTCCCATCAAAATTATAAACACCAACAAAATTTCTATTCCAATAAACAAGTAAACACTTGCTGCAATTTGCCAAAAAAAATCTAAATCTAATTAATCTAAACGTAATTACTAACGACAAATCAAAGAAGTTATTGCATACTGATTAAAGTTAGAATAAGAAATCCGGAGTAAGATCAAAATTAAACTTGTTAATTATAAGAGTGTATATGTAGTATAGATATGATATACTAATAAAATATTTATTTTTTAGACTTTTTAATTTATAAATTTATTTATTATTGAGTATTTATAAATCTTGATCTTTATTTTTTTAAAATGTCTCGAAAGTAAAATGATAATTATATACTACAAAAGTAAAAAAAAAAAAACTAATAAAAAGGTTAATCTTAAATAAACTATATGCTTTCATCCACAATTTTAAAATTATGTCCCAAAAATCTTATTGTGTGATTTTATTTATTAGATGAGATAAAAGAATGAAATCAAAATTTTTTTTATTTTAACATAATTTCAAAAATAAATAAATTATTTCAACTCTTAAATTAGGGTATAAATATGCAATTTTTTTTATTTAATAACTAATGGATACAACTAATAGAGGATCAGAATGAATAAACTAATTGTCTATGGCCTATCCAACATGCACTGTCAGAACTATTGATGATTATTTTATAACAAAATTTGCTTAATCAGAAGTTTTGATGTTTAATTGGGAGTGGGACACCATGCTGTTGCCAAATGCCTCGGAATCAATGAAGTCGGGGGGCAAAGGCTACAATACGAATACCTACGGCGTCGTATTCATTCTGTCCTTTGTTGTTGACTTCTATAATCCATGGGATCATCGGTGCGGCCGTTGAAAATTAATTTTATATATATATATATAAAGTTAAAAGCAGGAAATTTGATTTGCTGTTTGAAAGATAACTAATAAAGCAATGTCCACCAAAAAAGAAAGAGGAATGGAGTTTTGAAAGTTTTTTTCTTCCTCTCTATTAATTATGATAATTAATTTTATAATAGGGTAACGAGATTGCATGGAATTAATAGATATAATTAGCTAATCATATTTTTTCAGGGTAATGTTAATATATACCTTGTGTAATCTTAAAAATTTTATATAGTTATTTTAAATTTTCAATTACACTTTTTATATTTAATAGTAATAAAAAATTTTAATTTGGATATGTTGATATTTTTGTGACTGATTTATTCTGCTTTTGAAGACTTTCAAGTTGTTGGTATCCTGCAGTCTGCTTCTACTGCGTTTCGCTATCGAAGATTCTCAAGAGGGTCGAGACTTATGTTTGTAGTGATGACTTCGTTTTATGTTTATGGTGTGAGTTATTTGCAAACTTAAAGATTGTATGTTATTTTCAATTATTAGTTTATTAGTGGAGTGTTCATTATGTGATTATACATTTTATGATGTAAATTTGATTTTTAAAAGTGTTTATATTAACAGAATTTTATTAAGTTTTTGTCTGTTTTGATTACAAATATGATTATAATTAAAGTTTTGCATCAATTTATATGATAATAAAATAACAAAATCTGATTAAACAAAAAAAATTGTATGATACAGTCAAATTTATAAAAATATTACTAAAAATATTTTTAATAATACATTTTAAAAATATGCGTTTTATATAAATTTGCTATAACGGCATTGTCTCATCCCTTGCTTACTTTAAAAATCATTTGATAATTAATTATTTTGAACAATAAACAGTAAATTTGATAATTTTTTGCAGTTCAGATTTCCTATTTAATAAATTATGACTCCAACTTATATATTTCTTTAAAGAATTCATGTTTTAAACAATAAATGTGGTATTTAAGCAATAAGTTATGCCTGGCATAATCCTAAAAGCTCCAGAAGGGCAAAAAATAAAAAAAAAAAAAAAAAAAACCAAAGAAAGAAGTGAAACAACAGATAAGGAAGATCCATTAAAGAATCAGAGACATACAAAACAAGGTTCATAAAAACTAGCGCCGCTCCTCGTCAGTTGTGCGATCACTCCATGCTCAGTTGCTGTACAAACATCACATTAGAAATAATTATAAACAAATAAAAAAGGTTGCAACCCATTTATCCTTCTCTCTCTCAAGGGCACGTAAGCAAGAGAAAAGTGCTGGAGCTGCAGCATGGTGGTGGCTGGAAGGCATGATAAAGTCAGATCAAGGTCAGTTAAAGCATAAAATAGATCAGTTTAGAAACAAAAGTTTTACTGTTTCTCACTTGTCTAACCCCTTTTCTCATCCTCCTGATGTGATTATGCCTGGGGGTTTGGTAAGAAAAAAGGTACTACTAGTATACTGCAAAGACTCGAAAGGTGGAAGAAGTTGATCCAACTAAGTAAGTCCTCTTTGTTTATCAGTTAATGAACCAGAGAAAGTTAAGTCGTACTCTGAAAATAAGTATTCAAGATGTATTTATTAGTAACCCTGCCTAGCGCCTACTCTTCCAAACTTAAAAGTGGCTTTAAGACCGGTTCGAATGATCCACTCAAAGCAGAAAGTCTGAGATTGAAATGCGGCTGAAGTAGATGATATAATCGTAATGCTTCATGTTTGTTTGTTCATTTTCTTTCCTTTCAAAGATTCCCAACTTTCTTTTGTCCAATGCAAACTCTGTATTTCAAGTTTCAGTTCAATTTGTTTTTCCTTCTTCTCCTCTGATTTGAAACGGATGATCGAACATCGGCTCCCCTCTTTTTCTTCTGCCTGTTAATATGCTTCGCGATGCACTTGGTTTAATAGGTTTAGGACTTGAGGTTTACGGATCCGACAATCTTTTGGCTTATGAACCCTAACTCAAAGCTCAAAGTTTCTGGATTATTTACTCATTTAAGTGCTCCAACCTGGACCAGATCATTTTGCTCGTTAGTTTTTGCAAGAATATCTGTTTACTCTTACACCGTGACAAAGCTAAATATAACTTTAGTGTCCTTAAATAATTTGCATACATAGATTTTCTCAGGGGATCGATAAATATTTTAGGGTTTCTTCAGATGAAGGGTTTAAGGAGTTACGGCCCAGGTAAATGGTGGTTTTTCTCTGTTGTTTGCATCACTGTCTTGCTGGAAACATTGAAGCTTTTCGTTTTGCTCTCTCTAGGTTAATTTTGGTTTATGATCTGAGTTTCTTTATCATATTTATCTACTCTGCTTCTAGTTGATGTCAGAGCTGCAAATGATGAGGACATGTCTTCGTTGCATTATGGAAATCTGCTGCAAAATCACAAAAGGGAAAACTTCTCAGGGAAATTCCCGAGTCCTTGATCTACTTGTTCAATGATATGTACTGAACAATTTATTAGGAAAATTAAAGTTTTTCTTGCTGCTTGACCTAGCTATGACTTCACTGCAGTTTTTCATTGACCTTACTTCTTAGTTCAAAGATGGAGTAGCCCAGCAGCGGCGGTGCAATAGAGATGTAGGGAACTAGCTGTTGGTTTTCTAGTTCTTTGTTCTAGAAGGTTAAGGCAATATATATGTTGTTAACACCCAGAAAATTAGCCTTGAATCCGTAACGGGGTACAGACCAAATTTAGTCAAAGATACAAAAAGGATAACAGACAGAGCCGCTCTATTCTCGCGGAACATCAATGTACTGTCAATAATTGATCTGACAAAGACAGAAGAAAATTTTACAGCTGTGGGTCGATTGATTAATAATGGCAATATAGATATTTGGCCATTGCAGCTGCCGGTAGGGATCCGGAGGTTAGGATTCATGGTAGAGTAATTGTACTTGGAAAAAGGAAAAACTCCACTTGTTTATATGCAGCAAAGTATAGCCCCCTGGAAAATTAAAATGATAAATATACCTGTTAAGTGCTAACCTTTGCATCAGCAAAAACAATGATTCTTTTCCTTTTTAAAAACATGCTACTATTCAATTAATGATAATCGAAAGCAGAATTGTCAATTAAGTAATAGACAATCATGCCATGCCACACAATAAAGTATTGACAGAAAATGCTTAAGGAGAAAGGCTTTTTTATATTTGGGACTTCTTTTTTTAACTGTCTATTCATGTCAATGCAACGAAGGAAAAAAAAAAAGAGAGAAAATTTTCTACTGGTTCACTTAACCAGGTTGAAAAAGAAATTGCCAAGTAAAAAAACAAAGAGGGAAGCGTTAAGGGAAGCTTTGGCATGTGTGGCTAGGCCAGCTTACCTTGGATACTGATTATTTTAACAAATATACTACTTTGGACTGCAGTGATGGCCTAACGTAATGATTGTTTTATGCTTTTGAGTTCTCGGAAACGTATCTATCTGCTCTCTGCAGCTCGAAAAATCATTTTTATTCTCATAAACAGAGGCATATACATTGACATAAAAGTAAAGAGAAGTCTTCTGTGTTATGGTTCGTGATGCGTTGCATGCTGGAAAAATTGGATAGATGTCATGTAATGTATAACCCCAGGGCCATGAGATCAAATGCCTCTGGACTTTTCCAAATTGACATTGGCTGTATATAACGACCCAGAGAAAGAAAGCCCTATAAATTCTTTGGAGAAAGAGGGAGGGGGAAAGTGAGGGGAGATGCGTTTTAATAATTCTGCAAATTTTTTTTTAACAAAAATCTGGTACAAAATGGCTGCAACCCTAGCTCCCAGTATACCCCACATCAATATTCGTGTTTATTCATTTTAAAGATTTGTCATGTAAAGAGAGCAAACCCTGTTTCATTCTCCTGTTTCTATTATCTTTTTGTATTTGTTGCGTTGTTTTGTGTTGCATGTGTCAAACTGTGGGTGGGGGAGTAGACTTGGGTCCCTGCGGCCACTGCCAACGAGCGAACGTAAAGAAAAGCAAAAGCCCTTGTTTTGGAGCTAACTCTTTACTCTTCTACTATTTACTCCAACCGGTGTTAAAAGAATTTATTGGGTCAACTTCTCTTTGCAGTAGGGCATACTCCACATTATTGCTAGGCTGCAAGATACAAAATTCATATCGAACCAACCTTATACTACTACCAAATTCTTCATCAATCAATGGCTTTCTTTTTCTACAGAAAAAGATCATTGGTTCCTGAAATTTAATGAAAAAAGGAAATCCAAAATGAGTTTACTGGTCAAGTGCAAATAACAATGAATATGAGTGGGTGAGTTTTTTTCTTTTCTTTATTTCCCCTACCATGCTTTTATTCCTTCAATATAGTAATAAAATCTATAGGCTAGTAGCCAACAGTTAGATAAGACTGACTGTAGGATTAGGAAGGATACTGGTCCATTTCACAAATGACTTAAAAAAAGTAGTGTTTTTATTTGAGAAAGCACCATTAGCCCATTTTGGCATCATAATAAGTATTTCATTATGTTTTGACCATTTGGATTCCACTCCCCTCTTTGTCACACCCTATAATGGTAGGTCCTCTCCAAACATTGCATGAAATGAATTATTAGGCACAAGCTTAAGATAACAACGTTACAAGTGTTGAACAGTTTTAAGAAATAAATATTCTTATATATCACAAAATAATTGAAAATAAAACAAAATAACATTGGGTTTTATTTTAAAAATTCTTCATTTATTTTAATCAAGTAGTTAATTAATTAATCTTGAAAATCTGCAACAACCTGACACCTAAGGTTGGGGTTGGGTCTTCCTGATTAACAGTTTGCTGCTTCCGGTGGTGCCTGCCTGCTATTTCTAGCTTTTATAACCTGCTAAAAATCTCCGGGTATCACATTCTGTGCTTTTCACTCTTTGGGAGAGACCTTCCCCTCTTTTCCATCAACCCTTCTTCACAGAGGCCCCCCAATCCCGAGTGGGACCAACCCAAGTACACTCATCAAATCCATTTCTCCTGTGGGGCAGACGTGTTTTCCACTTCCTCTTACCCGCGCGTTGGTTTCAACGCGTTTGATTCACTCTCCTCCCCTTCCTTCCCCCACCAACGCCCCCGTTTCTTCCATTCCCTATGCTCTAGGAGTGAAAGATGTTAGGTTTCATCCATTTAATCATTTTTTTAAAAAAAATTATCGCAATTGACCAAAACACCCCTAAGACCTGACGCCTGTTGGGGGAATGATCCTATAGGGCGAGCTCTTTGTCCCTTAATGCACTCTTCACGTGTAATTTCCAAAACAGTAACGTTCATTCAGGTTCTTGATGGGGAAATCGCCCCAAAAAATCAACGAGATAAAAGGGCAAATGCAAGAGACCCCACCGGAGCCAAACGTGGGGGCAACCGTATAAGATCATTAACACCCTATATAATAGAAAAATAACTTTGGACAACTATCATGACGTGTAATAGCGGCAGCTTTCTTTTCTCCCGAAGCCATTTCCGTAAATAAACAGATGAACGCAAGGACAAAATGGTCCATGAAGAAACAAATCGAAACATATGAAGGGCCGAGAAAGCAACAGAAAGTTAAGAAAACCCTGATTATCGAGTTCTGTGAGATCTGCAAAAAAACACCATAGCACCACCAAAGGCCCCCTCTCTCTGAGAGAGAAAGAAAGAAAAGATAGACAGGCTGGGAAGAGAGCCAAAAAAAAAAAAAAAAGAGAAGAAAAGAAAAGAAAAATTCGTTCTCCCTCTTTCGAAAATAAACACAGCTTTTGGATCTATATATCCTTTCTCTCTTAGCTTTCAGTTCGTAGATATTGTTTTCTTTTAATCTGTTGGTCTCCACCTATTTGCTATTCCCATCGTTATTAGTTATTATTATTGTTATCTGGTACCAATAAACCATGAGGATTCGGAAGAACGCGAAGCTATCATCGCAGATATACCCGCAGGGTTCAAGGCCTGAGAGTGTGCACGTGTGCCAGCTGAACCAGTCGCCATGGGATGTGATTCCTTTTGCTCAAGAACCATACCCATCGTCTCTTCATCACCAGGTAACACTTTGCTCTCTTTATTTTTTCTCTTTTAAATAATTCTTTCGTTTCTCGCGGCAGATCTACTTACTCTTTCCTCACTCTTGCCTCCATTTCATCTTCCTTTACCTGACATTTTATCTGTATCCCTCCCTTTCTTTTAGGGTTTTTCCCATTTTAGGGTTTCAAGAAAACCCTAAATTCTCTGCTTCTTATCGTGTATTTTCCTCCAAATAGTCGATTTAGGTTAATGGGTCCTCGTCATTTCTGTGTATTATTTTCTGGTTCGGGTTTTCATTTGTTTGCTTGGTTCGTTTTTTCTTTTTTTCTCTTAAAACCCAGTTTGAAGCTGAAGATAGCTTTAATGGAAATGGGAGCTTAGGCGATTCTATTGGTGCTGTTGAGAGGTAATCTACTTCATATTCTTCGATTCGAATCTCTTTTATCAATCGGTGTCGTGGTATTGTATTAGGGTTTTTGTTGTTCGTTTTTAAAATAGTGGAATAATTATCCAAAAATTTGTTGATGGGTTGGCGAGTTATTGGAAACCCAGTTTGTGTGTTTTCTGCGGCTGTTGAAAAATGTTGCGATGTTACTCAAAATGCAGCGTAGCGTCGATGATGGAGAGTGAAGAGAAAGCGCTAATGAAAGTGGAAGGCATGGTCATTGACGATAATGACGATAACGATGAGATGAAAATAGGCAGGCAATTTGGGTTTAAGAGCCAATGCGAAGAGGAGGAGGAGGAGGAGAAGGAGTCGAAGCAAGAGGCTTTGCTGAAATCTTGCAACAACAACAACAACCACAGCAGCGATAGTGGAAACAATCCCAGCTCGTTGACCAGCAAGAAAGCTGAGAAGAATAGTCAAGTAACCGGGAGCCGCCGCGGGCGAGCCCGAGCAGCCAAGAAAGGCTCGTCATCAGCATCGAACCCGTATGAATTTTACTATTATTCTGGGTTTGGGCCGTTGTGGGGGAAAAGAAGAGGCGGCAGCGATAGAGCAGGCGAAATAAGCAAGGATATTGAGGCTAAAGAAGTTGAAAACAACAGCAGCGCTATCACTACTCAAAACAATACGACGCCGTCGTCTTCTTCGCAAATCGATAATAATGAAGAATTTGATTATGTCGATGATGAGGATGATGAGGACGACGAGAACGGAGACAGTAGCAAGAAACGAATGAGGAAGCCTGTTAAGGCAAGATCGTTAAAATCCCTAATGTGAAGAACAACAAAAAACAAAAGGGTTTGGGCTTCCCTTCTTTTTTTCCTTTTTTCCATTTCCTTTTTTGCGTTTCAATGTGTTGAGATCATCGTATTTTTCATTACTTTGTTTTTCTTTTTTTTTATTTTTAGGGTTTTAGATTAAGTAATTTAATTTTCCTTCTTTCTTTCTTTTTTTTTCGTTGGGGCTGTGGGGGTTTTGTTTTATATGATGTTGGGTTTTGTCGTGGGTGAGACTAGAATTTGCTCTGCCAACATGACAGTAGGAGATATCGTAGGGTGTGGTTCGCGTGGACCGAAAAGGGGGCATGTTAGTCAATGTCTGGAAATGGAAGGGCGGTTTTTGTAATTTCAAACGTGTTTTTATCTTTTTCCTTTAAAAAACACACAAAAGGGGGGTCGCGTACATCTTTAAAAGGTTGGGGTGATGTGGCGCTGTGGGATTCTTGTGATTAAGCTTTTCCAAAACGGCGACTGTTTGAGAAATTATTTTCCCATGCACAATAAATTATAAATACCCAATTTAATTTAATGGTTGCCGCTCTTTGGCTTGTGCTTCGCCCATGATTCCATTTTTCAGCATGCGGAATTTGGATTCTAAATCTAACACTTTGTAAATTATACGATAAAGTTTGTAATTTCGATTGGTTTCATGAGAAATTAAAACGATGCAGTATCGAAATTATTGTTGTATTTCGCATGTGGTATTGGTAGGCTCTATGATAAATCCCGTAGGGTTTGCTAATGCCCACTGCGATCGTGAAGCTCCTAATTCACTTTCTTCTTTTTCTTTTTTTTCTTTTACTTTTAAAGATGAATTTATTTAAATTTGATATGAAAAGTTATGTGTAACTGAATATAAATGAGAAATCTACCTTATCATATACAAAAATGAGTTTTAATCTTAATTTCATTACTTCAAAATTATTAGAGTTTTTTCTCCTATTTTTATACAGTTTAAAGATGAATTTTATTGGAATTTAATATGGAAATATTACGTGTAATGAACATATATAAATAAAAGAAGTCTTCATTGTCATATCAATAAAATGAGTTTTAATTTCCTTACTTAAGAGTTTTTTTTTTTTTTTGAGAATTTTAAAGATGAATCTTATTAGAATTTGATATGAAAAGTTACGTGGAATGAATATATATAAGAAATCTACATTATTGTGTCTAAAAATGAGTTTCGCTTTTAATTTTCATACTTTTTTTTGTACATTTTAAAGATGAGTCTTATTGAATTTGATATGAAAATTTACGTGTAATGAATATATGTAAGACATCTATGTTGTCATGTTAAAAATGACTTTTAAGTATTATGATATAATTATTTCTTTTAGCCAATGACAATCAAATTTGTTCATACTCTACTTATTGCTAAATTTAGTTAATTTATTGGCGTGCAAGACTTCCATGAATTAGTATGAAGAATTTACAACATTTTATTTTATTTTAATTACAATAGTTTGAAATGGAAAATTACATGAAATAAATATATTCAAAATCTACATTGGCATATCTATAAAAAAATTCAAATATTAGGAATCAATATAATGAAATATGGTGCAATAATAATTATGTTTTTGAGTCAACAACAAAAAAATTGTTGATATACGAATTGCCAAATTTAATAATGGTATAATATCTAAAAGAATTATTGAACTATCTATAAAAATTCAAATAAAATTTTATTATATTAAGTGAAATAAAAATTTATAATTAATAATTGATTAATTATTATTAGTAAAATATTACTTGCCAATATATGTTATATAATATTGACATATCATAATACATGATGATACGACATAACATAATCTTATAATATTTTTACACTCTACGTTAATGTCATATAAATATTTTGTTAATTTTACGTGAATATAAAGTGATAAATAATCAATTATTAATTAAAATAATTTATTTAATTAAAAATAAAAATACATATGTTTGATTTAATATGATGCGGGAATAAGAATTTATTAAAATTTTTTTAAATATAACATTCCTAATTTGTAACTAACAACTAACATGGTGAAATTTTGCTTCTTTGTTTATTATTTTTTGGCCTTGGTAGGATTGGAGAGGAACAGAAAGTGCAAGTTGCAACTGATATTTCATGCATTTTCAATGCCTTGAACAAATTGAAATTGTTTATTTTTTGTATTTTCAAATTAAATTTCGTCCAAATTTCTTTTTGAAAATATTTTTATCCACACAAAGGGAGTCTCTTTTTAACCTTTTCAACCAAGGAAAAGGAAAAAGAAATCCAGACTCGAATAATAGATTTCGGGCACGCTCGTTGAACGCGCGTGGAGAGACCACTCTTGATCTCATTTGAGAAGTAATTTTTTTTATTTCTAAAATGCAAAAATGCTCAGGAGATAATTATAATAATGCTAAAACAAAATGTATAGGTAGTGAAAGGTCAATGTCACGCCGTACTTTGGTGATCAGACGTACTCAAACTCATTGAAACTTGTTGTCGTGTGAGGATGAGATTGGCTGCTACACTGGATTTCTTTTATATCTCGGTTGACCTTTTTTTTCGCCATTGTGCTTTGAAGACCAAACTTGTTCAAACTGCGTTCGTTTTGCTTGTTTCCTTCGATTCTACATTTTGTGTTAGGATTCAACATGGTATAAAAATAAATGAAGACAACGTCACTTCAACAGGTTAAGTTTATAAGATTTTGAATTAATATATATTTCATAAAGTCGACCAAAATGTAAGCTTTTTAATAAAATAAATGAAAAATGAATTAATATATGATGTATTTATAATGTTTAATATATTATTAGTTAGTCAAATATTATCATTTCATTAATAAATTTAAAACAATAAAAGGTTATAATTTTAAAAATTTTAAATATTTATCTTTGCATATTTATAAAATCATACTATATGTTTAAGTGATAATGTGTAGATACAATATAGTGATGAATTATAAGCTTATGACAAATTATATATTTACACTTTAATTTGGCGTTGAAATAATTTATTTATGTCAAAAAATTTTATCATATTTATATATATAATTTAATTGGGACAACTTAATCACAACCATGGAGCAACATACTATTTGATCTTCCTAAACTTGGGGGAATTATTCAGCTAATTACGGAAAAATTTACTAAACATACAACTAATTTATCACTAACCCAAGTTATTATATGATTAACATTCCATAAAAAGCCCGCGTGGCAAAAACAAAAGAAGTTGAAAAATTGAAGACATCAAACAAGAAAAACAAGACCGAACCAGAATCTTGTCTGAATTTCTAATCGGACGATTCCGTTTCGAACGTTGTTCCGTGTTTTTTCCCCTCTCGCTTTTCTCCTAGCTGTACTTGGCGTTTCCCTCAGTTTTCTGCTTATTCTTCTTTCTCACGCTGTATATTCATTCAGAGACGGACGAACAACGAAATCCATAGTGATTCGAATTTTTTAGGTTGTTCGATTTCGTATCGTACGTTGTGGTGTCTTTTGATTCTTGTTCTTTAGCATCTGAATTCAGGGACGATGGGTTTCCAAGATAGGTATGACAAAATGGTGGTTCGTCAGAGTTACAGGAATGTCTGGCACACTAGTCTCATGGACGCCATCACATTTGATCTTCCCTGTAATTATATATTTACTCTTTCCCCCCCATTTCTTTTTCTTCTTCGTTTCAGACAATATTTTGTTTTTATCTCTGTTTGGCTCCAAGGACAACAAAATGAATGTTTGAAATTCCTTGTCCATGCATGAATGTCTTTGTCTTTCAGGTTTTTAATCTTTCCAAATGGAAAGGTTTACGTGCTTCTTTTTACCGTATCAAAAATTGCTCTGCTTAGAGTATTCCCTGTTGAAAAACGTACGTAAAAGAAAGAAGGAATGAAAACAGGACAGAAACTATAGTCTTTCTGTTTTTGTTTGCTTTTTTTCGATCAAATGGATTCATTTTATTATAAATCAGAAAATTTAAAAAAACATACAGATCAAAACTAAATTTATCAACATCTTAATAAGAAACTGTTTGAATATTTTATAGAAGAAAAATCATTTAGCACCAAATCAGATTTAGGTTTTGAGCTTAATACGTGCTTACAAGAATAGGTAACCGGTTGAAATTTTTTCTTCTTGGTATGAATTTCATTTTCCATAAACTTGTTTCTAGAGATATTCTGTTAATTTTTTTTTTTGTAATTAAATTGGATATCTCATTCCATTTTCATTTTCCTTACAGACTGCCTCTATGCAGCATGCTGGTGAGTTTTCTGTGTCACCCTAGATGCTATTTTCTGTTTTCATTTTTTTTTTCTCATATTCTTTTAACACCATTGAGTATTATATAGTTTATTATGAATTTATTAGAGTTTTAATTAAGCCATAATAGAACAAAAATTGGTTTGTTTCGATTTAGACTAAGAATAAACTTATAGCCATGCAAAATAACCCAGAAATTCTCTTATCTATAACTAGAGACTGAGAAGAATAACAAATCCAAACCTCAAATGACTTTTTTAAAAAAAAAAACAAGAATATATAAACAAATCCCACAACCCAAACAGCAAAAGGAGAAGGATGGAAGAAGAAAGAGCTGCTGAGTCTCTGTTCCATCTTCCAAACCTTTTGATTCCTTTGCAGTCTTAAAAAGGGAAACTCAAAAGTAATATGTTTCCAACCTGAAAAAAAGGCCGTTGCGGGATGGGATTCCGAATCACAGTGAAAAATTGAGGTCGGGTTAGGCTGAAAATCCGTTTTCAGTGCCATGGATCAGATGCCACCTACTAACGCTCCGTCTTTCGTGAATGACAGCCCCCAGTGCGTTTCATATATGCTGCGGAAACGAGCTCTTTACGATGATATGTCCAGGTAAAAAGGGACGTCGTCACTTCTACAGCTCTATCATCCGACCAGAATTCGAAATTGCAAAATTTAGTTTACGACATCTCGGATTTGTGTTCTACCTCTAATGTTGTAGGTACCAATGTTGTGGGGGTTACATGCCTTGCAGCGGCAAGCTTGGGGAAAGCCAATGTCCTGAATTTTGTCTATGCACTGAGGTAGAAGGAAAAGCCCCTGTAGTAGTCTTCTTGTTCCCGAATTTAACCAGAAAAAGAGTCTGATTCTGTTCCCATTCGTTCTAGGTTGTCTGTTGCTTCTCGAATTCAGTTGCTTCAACTCGCTTTCTTCTTCAAGATGAGTTCAATATACAGACCACGAAATGTGACAACTGCATCATTGTAAATCTCTCTGTCTTTTTGTATCGATTATCTGCTTTTTCTTGAGTGTTTTTGCTGATAAAGTTAAACGTATTTTGCAGGGATTTATGTTCTGTCTTGCACAAATTGCATGCATATTTCGTCTGATTGCTGTTATTAGTGGAAGCGATGAGCTTGAGGATGCCTCAGAGATATTAAACTGTTTCAATGAAGCAGTTTATTGCACGTAAGACATTCGATGTATCCTTTTGAATGCCTTCTGCGAAGGGTTCCTTAAAAGAATTTCTCTTGATCTTTTGTATTGTTTTGTTTTGTAGGGTCTGTGCTTGTATGCAGGTAAGCAATCAACAAAGTGCTTGTAAAGAGCTTAGGCCGATGCAGAACACAGTGAACCAGCTTAGCTAGACGCTTGGCCTTTGAAAAAGAACCTAGGCTAAGGTTTCCAAATTACAAGATTTATTTGCTTTGACCCTTCTAAATTTTATTTTTAACCATGTAATAATGCAGGCTCAGCACAAGATTGAAATGGACAAAAGGGATGGTAAATTCGGGTCTGCACCGATTATGGTGGTTCCTCCAGTGCAGCAGATGTCACGGATTGATCAGCCAGTGCCTCCAGCTGTTGGATATCCACCTCAACCACAGCAGTGGCAGCCGTCCTATGGCTACGCATGTCCGCCACCTATCCCAGGCTACCCTGGCGCTGCACACCCACTATCCCCGCCTGGTTACCCTGCTAATGCTTCTCCAGTACCTGCTCCAGGTTACTTGCCACCTACTCAACATTTGCCTTCTACAGGATATTCCTCTCCTCCTCCTCAAGGTTATCATAAGTGATCTAGATAGTAATACATGTTCAAATACAAGTAATCTGAATGGTGAAATTTGGATTGACTCGTTGATCACTTTCTCCTTGACCGCTGTGATATGCATTGGAAATTTTACTACATGGAAAAGTATGTGCAGTTTTTTCTTTCTGTTTCGATCAGATTCATATCTGAAAGAAGTTTTAGCCCTGGGTAGCAGCATATCATAAAGTCTCCTCTATTATTCTACACCTGTCAGAAGCATCTGCTCAAATGGAAAAAGGAACTAAAATGTACACTAAATCCTTCATTGTTGAAAATGTATCTCTGTGATCTTTTTTCATCAAATACACCTCAATCGTTAAATCCAAGTACAAAAGATATTATTTCCATTGCTACCGTGAATTACAACTGAACCATATAACGTCTGATCAAAGCCGAACCACTGTTTCATTGCTGGCAAATACTTCATAAATTTAAAGCCGTTGGTTACCATTTCGAGTCATTTCTGGAACCATGGAATCACCTTCATCATCATCCAAAATCCCATGACTTTGCATTCGTGATAGCTGCTGAAATTTTGGAGCGCTTTCTTTCTTGCCGAACAGTTTCTTGGCATATATAGCACCCCCTGCTACTGCTCCTACTGAAAATGAAATGGCCACAACCACCACAATCCACTGTGAAAATGAACTATAGATTATATTCTGCCTGGTCAGGAGTGAAAGAAACGGTAGGGAGAGATGAATCATACTCACACTTGTACCGCTATTACTGCTTCCCCAATGTGGCAATTGAGACATAGTCGAATTCATAAAGGAATCTGCAACGATTTGTAATATGTTAGAGCATTTAGATAAACAAAGACTTCAAGTAACTAGCCGTGCTCTTTGAAACTTTAGAAGCGTCTTCTTGTCTATAAAACTAAGAGATTGACATCCCCTGTCGCAATTTATTATTGCCGAGCGGGTTAAAAAACTATTAACTAAATCCAAAATGAAACATGAAAATGGATTAGAGCAGTAGCTATGTTCAATAGGACAGAATCCATGTAACACCTAGTATTCAAAACGTGAATATTAGGGATCATTGACTTTATTAATAAAGCATAAAACCTTTGTAAAATCTGGTATTTAATTCTTTCAAACTCATCAAGACAATCCTCTTTAAGATGAGTAACACAAGGAAACAAACAGAAAGAGAATCAGATTATAAACAAGGTAGGAGAAGAAAGTTGACCTGTTCTGTTTTTTGTTGGGAGGGAGCAATCAGCACTTCCTTTCCAGTTAAGGGAACACTCGCATACATCACTTTCAGCCAGGCATTCAGCTTCATGGAAGCAGAATATCCTACCACAAGGAGCTCCGCGATGCTCACAATGCTCTCCAGCATATCCTGGAGGACATTTGCAGGAGTAATCCTCACCCTGAACAATCTCTTCACAGATCCCACCGTTTTGACACCAAAAAGAATTTGTCCCATCACACATTGTCATCTCTTCATCACAGTATTCCCCCCTGTAGTTGACAATAGCAGAACAAACATTTACCAGAACTACTTTGATGACTTCACCAAGAAGTGTCCTAATAATCAAACACAAAGAAGATGCAGATGGTTCAAGAGTTTGAAGATGTTGAAATTTACCCGAGGAAAGGACGATCACCACCCAAGATGGTGGATGGATCAGGGAGATTGCAAATGCAGGCACCGGTGCTGTTGCATGATCCAGTTTTGCATCTACTGTCTTCACATGGTAGAGAATGTACGTTCAATGATCCAAGCAACAAAGAGATCACTATGACAGCTATATGCATAAATTCAATACTGATGGACATTTTAAGATTCAGAGATAGAAAGAGGGAGAATGTTGATAGAGATTTAAGGGTTGTAAAGTTTTCTTCTCTTTGTTTAGTTTTGAAGCAATGCAATGTGGAGATTTGCGAAAGAGCCTTTGAGTTTAAGCAACGGTGTTGGGGAAAAGAAATAATAGGCATGTTAGTTGCAAGGTGAAAGTGAAGTTGAAACTGTCATAGGAAGTGTTGGTTAAAATTACATACGTTGGGTTCATGTTGTGTTTTTTTCATGGTTACGGAACTGCTGTCATTTAGGAAGGGGTTTTCTGTCAATAGAACTCAGCGACCCTTGGAAAGTCAAACAATGCATGCCATGGCGAGTAGTTTATTAGGGTATGGGATCAAAGGAAGCAAGCAAAATCAACGGTTCACCGTTCACGTATATCGAGGTTGAACACTTAAAATGAAGTACGTTTGCAGCTTGGACTAGGCCCTTTTTCCCTTTGCTGGCGACAATTTGAACTAAAGTTCAACCACATGTTGGGCCAAGTGGCTAAACCTAACTTGCAGAACTCGTTAGAGGCACACCATTTCCCATCTTAGGGAAGCCCCATAGCCAATACTAAGCTGCTCCGATTTGTTTGAAGATTTACGAAGTAAGAGGGATGATCAAAAATAGACAACTAGATCTCTATCACATTAAAGTGAAGGCACCGAGCTTTGGGCTAAATCTTTTTGATAGATTCACTTTCTTCTTTAATAAAAGGGAAAAGGTAAGATAAAGAAAGTTAGCAGATTCACTTAGGATCCTTCAAAAATTTTTTTTTTGTCTCCCTCAAAGTTGAAACAAAAAGGGGGCTGCTGAGTCCTGTTAATCCTGTGGTATTGGGAGATGGCAGGAAGGGCCCCCTACCCGTAGACATGGTTCAGGCCATCAAGGGGACTAATTCAGAATTTCAGATTCCATGCTGAAAACCAGCTGCATTTTGATGTCACTTTTTTACAGTGTTGCAGAGCTACAGAGCCAGCATGGAATTCAAGCCTTAGGCAGTTAAACAGAGCCTGAGAAAAAGATGGGTCGAGCACAGAATCCAACTTCAGTAAAATCATCATACGGAAAAGCAATATCAATGCACCAGCACCAGGGCACCACTTTTTGTTAATGCATCTGCAATCAGCCATCTATTTCCCTTGCTCAAAACTTTTTTACCATTCTTTAACAGATCAGTATGAGATGACAAACACCTGCAGTTGATCATCACTGCCAAAGTTTCTGCAAAGTAACAACTTCTACAAGACTACGAGTTGTTCCCAAATACCCACACAGTAAATCAGTAAAACAGGAGTCTTTCTTTTGATTCGTCGGGCTAAACTTAACCCTAAAAAGGCTTCAAAAATAGCCATCTAATACAAGAATAATATAATCAACTCATACCAGCACTGGGTTTTGTGAATTGAACCTCAAATTGAATTGAGGAAAGGAAAGGGAAAACTATAAATAAACATCATCTCCCTTTTTTTTTTTTTGTCATCAGTTTCATGTTCATTGTTCATTGACAGACAGTGACAAGATCCTAACAAATCGGTCAGCCACCTGCTTAACAAACCCCAACACCCCAAAGTTGATATAATAATTTAATGTATAGTCCAAGAATCTCTTTATTAAAAAGAAGCTAAGAATCCAACCAGAAAACCAAAGCATCATGGCCTTTGATGACAACACTGTTAAAGCTCAATTCACTCACAGACACATCCACTCCTCATAAGCAAATTATAGCAAAAATTTTAGATAAAAGATCTTTGCAGTTGAGCCCAAAAATTATAGGAGAAAGTACAACAAAGATAGGTAACAATCTCATTTCATACCAGCAAATCCCTAGCTGTAAAGTGCACACTTCAACTCTTTTCAATTAACTAGAATTGAAATCCAACCTAAATAATTTTATATAAAAATATTAACAGGTTGTAGATTGATTGATATTCATTTCTCAACCTGAGAAACAATTCAAACAAAGCGTAATTGTAGCATTCAAACTGTAAGAACTGTATATGCAAAACTTTTATCCTTTTTTTTTCTTTTTTTTTATTGGCTATGCACCAACTTGTCATGTAATATGTACAATTTTCACTAAGCTCGTTACAAAAAAAAGCCATTGGATAAAACAAAACAAGTACCGGCCCCCTCCTTCCCCGCCTAAAGAAAAATCTACAATCCCGGAACCGAACTGTACTCACTGTAAAAATCACCGACCCCAGAAGCAGCCCAGAGCCGTTGATTAAACTCATCCTGCAACTCATCAGGAACAAAGGGTGTCCGACAAAGCGGACAAGTTTTCTGATCATGGTCCATCCAACGGTCCAAGCACGCCCTATGGAAAACGTGCCTACAGTTCCTCAACCACCTGATCTCTTCCCCACCTTCGAACTCGTACAAGCAAACGGCACAGCTCTCCGGCGGGTCCCCCACGACGACAAGTTCCTCGAACTTTATAACGGGGAGGATTTCCCGGATCAGGAGAGCGGATACGGGCGGGTTCTCGGGGGTTGTTCGGGTCGGGTTCTCCGGCCAGACGGTGTCTGTCTCGAGGAAATCGGAGAGTCCAAGGTAGTTAAAAAGGGCAAAAATTAGACTTCGGATGAAACCCAGGAAGGAAAGCGTGTGAACGAAGAGTTTTGGTAAGAAAACTTCCGTGTAACCAACCGGAAACCCCATGAAGGAAATTTTTTACAACAAAATGAACTTAAAATTGCGAAGAGAATGCTTTTGTTGACGTATTTATACAGAGAGACAGTGTTGAGAGAGAAACAAGAGTGGAGAAGAGGAAGCTTCTGCTTGACTGGCTTCAGCCATGGGTTCGTATGCAAATTATAGTACATGCTAATAAGAGACTGATTCAGTCACTGACTGTGACATGGGTGGATAGATTTGATTGGTGGGTGAGGTAGAGTAGGCCGTGGGGTGATGGTGACATTCGGAGTAAAGAAAGGCTGCGTTTGGGGGTACCCTCTTTAAAAAAATAATAAATAAAGGGAGGAAGGTGAGTGGATCGAATCTCTCGGAAGAGTGGGAAAATGGCACACGTGTCACGTGCTGTAAATGGAAGGAGTGAGGAAGTGGAACTGTAAGAGACGCGGGGACGGCTAAACAACAATCATCGGCATCAGCAGCAACAAGTAAGCATTCGATGCATCATCTCTTTTTCTTAATAATTATCTTTGCCTAATTGACTCTATCTGCGAGGATTAAGTAATAAAGTAGAGGATTCATTACGTTTAGTCTTTGTTTAGTTTATTCTAAATTTTTACCATGTGTTTCTAGTGCTCATAATCATTGGATTTGATTCTTAAACATTTTCACACACGCAAACCAAAAAAAAAAAATTTAATTTGACTTTTTCTTACACTATTGAAACATGTATTAATTGGAAGTTGATGAATTAAGCTTCAATCCTTTCAAAGAAAGATAATAATCATAAAATCAAACCTTAATGATTTATAATTAAAGTATTTTAATAAATAATGTTTGATTAATTATGTAATTGTTACATTTCAATACAAAT
The DNA here is from genome assembly GCF_053813885.1 of Theobroma cacao. Lineage (NCBI taxonomy): Eukaryota > Viridiplantae > Streptophyta > Magnoliopsida > Malvales > Malvaceae > Theobroma > Theobroma cacao. The sequence goes on along the minus strand of NC_142639.1, from coordinate 39,747,297 downwards.
TAAAGTGAAATTTCTCACTACATACGACTCAATATTAAATTTTATCACTATACTCACCGATGTTATTGATTAATCATGTAGTCTGATGAACCTAAATAATAAGTTTTCATTAATTTACAAATTTGAATTTATTTCGAGAAAATGTCTTAAATCTTATTTATAATATATATGAAATTTAGCAAATTACGTCAGAATAATTTATTTAGAGTTTGAAATGCTACAAATGGCTAATGCAGATAAGGAGAGAGAGGGAGTACAGCCGTTTAAAATTTTTAACTTTGGAAATGATTGAATATTTTAATAAGGGACCGCCGTGTGTTATGATGCAAGGCCTACTCGACCCTAGCTAGAGCTTCCATTGTCTGTACCTGACATTGTAATCAATTAATTAATTTAAAAGGGGTGAAAAAAAAGCAATAATTTCTCAGAAAACAAGGATTTCAAAGCTGCAATCACAATTATTTTTTTTTATCAACTTCCCATCACTAATCATTGCTGGCACGACCCTGCTCTTATTTTGGATTTTCTTTTTCTTTTCTCGCACAGTTCGGTTGCTAATTACTGACGTTGTCTTCTTCCCTCTTTTGCTTTCAATATTTTTAAGTACACTCCATACGGCATGGTTTGTCGCTCTGTTTTATTTTATTTGCTTATTTTATTATATAATATTTTTTAAAAATTATCTCTCTTATATAAAAAATTTAAATAAATTAATATTTTTATTCCATTTAATAAAGTTTATATGATTAATTGTTGATTATTTATTATCAATAAAAATATTATTTATCTTTTTTATGTCACATGATATCTGTATAAGATGATGAAAATTCGCATGATTATGTTATATTGTCATGTTACATTTATTATAATTTATCAATATATCACGTCAACATCATATAAAATAAAATAATAAATAATATTTTAATTAATAACTGTTACTTAAATGTTAATCATAAAAACTTGTTTGATTTAAAATAAAATGTATAATGTTCAAATAAATTCTTAAATTATTTTAAAAAAATTTAAAAAGCTTTTATTCTTTTATTGCGTTTAATTAAATCTCTACATTTTTATTTTGAGTCAAATAAATCTTTATAACTAATGATCATTAGTTGAAATATTATTTTATATCAACATGACACTAATATAAAGTCAATATGGAGGATAAAAAAGTCACATGATTTTATTATTATATCAAATTATTATGTTACGTTATCATCAATTATGATATGTCAGCATGTCACATCATCGTCAATTATGATATATTAACATACCACATTAGCATCACGTGGTATATAGCGATGAATGACATTTTAATAAAGATAATAATTAATTATAAAAGTTTATTTAATTTAAAATAAAAATATAAAAACTTATTTAACTCAAAATAAAAATATAAGGATTTGATTTAATACAATAAAAATATAAAAACTTATTTGAATTTTAGGATTTGATTTAATACAATAAAAATATAAAAACTTATTTGAATTTTTTTGAACAGTTTATTAGCTTTTTTAAATATTATACAAAATAAAATATAAGAGATAGAAGAATAAAGATTTATGAAATTTTCTAAATAATTTAAAATTTTTTTAAATATTATGTCTTATTTTTCAAATAAAATATCTATCATTTTATCTTGAAATGTTTATTTTGTTTAAAATAAATTTCTTTAATTCCTTTCATTAGTTTAAAAGAAAAAGTTAATGATACTAGTGATGTCAGGATAATTAAAAATTAGTATGTCATTATTAAATCATTAAATAATCCCATGTGTAGATACTTAATATATAATAATAAAGTGAGTGGAAGTTAAGGTAGAGGTCTTAGCTTGAAATCTAGATGCTTTGAAAGGAAAATAAATATGATTTGGGCGTTATTGTTTAATAGAGCAATCTCATATCAGTCATTTCAAGAACTTAAGAAAATAAAAGTTTACTACTAGATAATTAACACGACACTCCACGAATATTTATTTAGATGCTTATACCTTCTAGATTGTGTGTCCTTTTTTTTTATTCATTTTCTCTAACCTATATTTCCAACATAAAAATATATTTATACGCTTAATTCCATGTCCTACCCTCAATGTTGCTTGCTTATGGACAAAAAGAGAAAACCAGTGCACCAATTTTTATCGAGCATCTAGAGACGAAGAGATTTGAACTTAATTTCTTGAACAGTTTTAAAAAAATATTGATTAACTGTTAATGAGTTTTTTAAACACAAATTGGTGGGTTTATTCTGTCATTAATGATGAAGGGGAAAAACACTACAACAGTACGACATACAGGAAATAAAAGGACTAACAAAGGAATGAACACTGTGGGACATGGAACACACTTGATTAAGAGGGGAGGACAATGAGAATCAAGAGGTCCACGGAAAACTTTGGGTGCGGTGGGGCAGAGGGAAGAGAAGGGACATGACAAATAAAAAATCGTCGGTGGCACGAACCCTGGCCAACCAACATTGTATCATGGCTGGATTAGGAGACCGTCCTTTCGAAAGTGAAATCAGCGAAAGGGTTGCTCCATGAAACTTACAAGTCTGATTGAAATGCCCAAGTCTTGGGTGTAACTGGTCTGGACGAGACATCCATGGCCCAACTGCCTCTCGACGTTCCTTTCACTCATCTCTCAACCCCCTTTGGCTAAAAATCATGAACGATCTCAGGAAGAGAAAAAATAAAATAAAAAGGGTACTTCGACTTTTGCGTGGGACAATGGGAATTGTGTGCTAGATTGTTTGCTAGTGCATTTAGCAGTAGCAGAACCTTCAACTTTTTATTATTTCCATTTGATAGTACATGATATGCTTATCCAAGCTTAATTCCTAACATGACATGTTGAATCATGGATGACAATTTTCCATATCTTGCGGGATATTTTAGATCTTTGTTTAGTTCCAATTAATACATATGAAATGTATGTTTTTTGTGGACGGAAAGTGAAGTAAATAATTCATATCATTTAACGTTTTAAAAATGAATTTGAATTTTATATTTTAATTATTTTCAAAATAATAGAATTAAACCGAACATAAACTATCGTAGGTTATTCATTTCGAACAAAGAATTTAAGAAAATGATGATTAAGAAATAATAAAAAATGAAAAAGGGATTATTTATTTATTTATTTATCACGTGGATGATAATTGCGGCACTTGTAGACAAGATGGGTTGGAACTCAAAAGCATCGGGCCTGTTGGGTTGTGCACCATGAAAACAGGGGAGAAGGAAAAGGTCAAGTACTATTTGTGATATAAAACCAACAAGAAGGAGAAAGGGTCTTTGATTAACAGCAAAAAGAGTACAGTCCTTGTTGCCGTTGAAACTGAACAGAAGGGAAAAAGCTAGCAATGGTTAAGCAACATGTCAAGGGACCCAATTCGATTAAACCCCAAAATGTTTGATCCATGTCTCCTCTTTCACTCTCTCACTCGTGCTTGGGTTCGCCCACGGGCTCAATTATAATCTTATCTTCAACCTTCAATGTGGGCTTCCATTTTTGCTCTTGTTTTGACTCTTGATTTGGATTTTCCCCCCAATGCAAAGTCACTTTTGGTGGTTTCGATCTACTCTCTAGTCCCTGTCTTAAGCTTCCTTTTGATCTCTTTTCCCCTTGTTTACTTACTTTTTCTTCTTTGGGTGTTCTGATATCTGATTTCGACATGTCTCTGCTCTGCATCCTTTCAACTCTACCAACCACTTGTTCCCTGTGTTCTCACATTTCTCTCTCAACCTATCCATAAACTTAGTTCACCTTATGCCTCTTTCCTTTTCGTATGCTACTAGTTAAGTGACTTTATTGAGGTAGTTGTTCATAAAATTATTGATCTCTTATCAGATGTCACACTTAGGACCCGGTTCTTCTTAGCTGTTCTCCAAAAGCATTGTCAATTTAGTCATTGTTCAACAATAGTTAAAAAAGGTATAGGAGTACAGCTTGATAAATATTTCATCCTCATATCTATTCTTATTAAGAGTTTTAATAACTTTATCATTTTGTTGCGACGATGTTCTACATTAACTCAAACGATAATTGTGAAATGAGGTTTTGACGAAACTATTAAATTTGAATATTAATGCTTCCTTTTGCACAAAAAGTTATTGACTCTCTTAACACTTTTAGCTCATGTTCACTCATCTCTAGAATGTAGGGATAGAAAGGTCCTATTCAAGCTTAAGACACTTCCTTATATCCAATAATTAAGACAAAATTAGAAATAAAAGATCACTTCTTTCCTTCAATCAGAAGAAGCAAGACCACAATTTGGAGGAGTAATTTACATACATTTTTTTTTCTTGACCATATGTGCTAGGGATGATATTTCATGAAACAATGATATTATACAGTATTTTTTTATATGTCAATAATAATTAAGATTTGGAACATTCCATGAATTCAAAATTCCCATTAATTTACTTTTAAGGCCAACTAAACATATTGTGAATATTTATTTTGATAGAATAATGTGGTTTAATATTATGGAATGAATAATTACATTGTACATGATATTTTGTGCCAAATCTCTCTATTTACTCTGTTTTTTGTTTGTCAGACAAAAACCATCGGCCCGTTGAGTTCTCTGACATTGTGGGTTTAATTTGGGCTCAAATTTCTGGTCCGTCTAGCACATAGCGATGTGGATCTGGTTATTGTGAAGGCTTAAGGCCCACCACACATGCTATTTCATATAATTTTATCTTCTCGAAGGGCCATTATCACATGTTTATTTGTCGCTCTTTGTCCGGCCCATTGATTAGCGTTTAAGATGCCGATTTTGATTTTTATATAAAAAAATCCAACGTAAATGGACTTCAGTTGGGACCCAGCAAAGGTGGGACCGGCTTTAGGGTGCAACGTCATTTTTTCTTTTTAATTTTTTTTTCTTCGTAAAATCAAAATCCATTTTGGCATTTCCTCCTCGAACAGAAAAAGAGATTTAATCACATGAAAAAAACGTAAAAAACACGATCGATATTGAAAGAAAAGTACAGAAAATGCCACGCTCCTCCTGGATCTACAAGATCTAATCTACTCTCCTTCTCACCAAAAATGCTTTGTAAAGTCTCAGATCTATATCTTGAGTTAGATCCCTAACTGAGAGAAAGCCAATAGTAATCGAAGGAGAAGAAAGATGTATATGGCATATGGATATCCGCAGGTGATTCCGTTGGAGCAAGGGCAGTGTCCTTCGTCGCAAAATATCATTTATCTCAAAGTCAATAACCGACTCTTGCTCGTCGTTTCGCCTTCGCATCTCGAGCTCTGGAGCTCCTCTCAGGTATTTCCTTTGCAAATGCATGCTTTCGTTTCAGATTAGGTTTTTGTTTTTTTTTTTTAATTTTTTTGATGAATTATGTTGGTGATTGCAGCATAGAGTGAGGTTAGGGAAGTATAAGAGAGATGCGGATTCGGTGCAGCGAGAAGGCGAGAATTTGCAGGCCGTTTGGAGCCCTGACTCCAAATTGATTGCCGTTCTTGTGAGTTCTTTTCTATCTTTGCTTTTTCTTTTTTTCTGTAAAATTGGTTTTTGCTTACTATGCTAGCTTTACGTGGAATTTTTATTTCAGTTAAAGTTGTATCTGTTTTTGTATTTTTATTTGATTAAATGTTGATTTAGTATGATAAGAGGGATGGCATTTTGGAATTAAAGAGTAAAGTCAATCACTAAACTAAAATGAAGTAGAGGAGCTGCTCATACGGCATTGCTCTTGATCAGTTAGTTGTTAAATTCTTATCTGATCACATTGGTGTGGCGGAAGTAATGATATTTAGCTGATTAGTTTATTTTAGGGTTAGGAATGATGGCTAAAATGGTGTTTGATTTTTAAATCAGGGATGAAAGATAATGCTTGTTAACTGCCTTTTGTTTTCAATTTGTTTGTGTTTCTTGCTTCTGAAGATATTTAAAAGCATAACTTTCTTTAATTATGGATTTCATAATCTTTGTTTTTGGCTTTTGCAGACATCATCTTTCTTTCTTCACATCTTCAAGGTCCAGTTCACAGAGAGAAAAGTACAAATAGGAGGGAAGCAACCTTCTAATTTTTATCTGGCAACGATAACTTGTGTTCTGATTGAACAAGTCCCGTTTGCAGCAAAGGATTTGGCTGTGTAAGTATCCCTGTTAAAATTAACTCCCCTCCCCCACCTTCTTTCTTTTCCCATTTAGTATATCTTTGCTAACATTAGTTTCAGTAATTTTGACCTTAATTTGAGTTTTCTCAGTACCATTCTTATCATTTCCTTCTAACCTTGTTGCTGTAGGAGCAATATTGTGAGTGATAACAAACATATGCTACTAGGGCTGTCTGATGGATCTTTATATAGTATCTCCTGGAAGGGGGAGGTAATCCACAGATAACATATAGTTTCAATTTTCTCCTTTCTTCCTGTTTTTTTTTTTTAAAAACAGAATTTAATTTTTGTATTGTTTTTTCTGTACAGTTTTATGGAGCTTTTGAACTCGATTCCTTTCAACATAATAACAGTGAAGTTTCTACATTACCACATTCTCTAGTTAATGGTATTACTTCTGGAGAAGCTCAAGGAGCTTTTCTCTCCAATTATAAAGTCTCCAGGAAGTCTGCTATAGCCCAACTGGAGTTTTGTGTTCCAATGAGGCTGCTATTAGTCTTATATTCTGACGGACAACTGGTGTCATGCTCTGTGAGCAAGAAAGGTTTAAAGCTAGTTGAATCCATTAAAGCTGAAAAAAGTTTGGGATCCGGTGATGCTGTATGTACTTCTGTTGCTGGAGATCAACAGATCCTTGCCGTAGGTACCAGAAGAGGAGTTGTTGAGTTATATGACTTGGCTGAATCGGGGTCGCTCATTCGTACTGTCTCCTTATATGACTGGGGGTAAGTGTTGTATTCATTGGTAAAGCTAGAAAATTGGTCGCATAATGTGATGTTCATAGTTTTGGTTCTTCGTGAAATAATTACTGTATTTTTCTACAAAGCACTTAAATAGTACATTTGCCTCGTCTAATGTTCTGTAAATCACATTCCTTGTAGTTGTCAACCTTTCACTCATATCCTTTTTACAAATACTAATGAACAAATCTACTTCCATCTCAAGCAGCACCTTACATTTAGAGAGGGAACAAATATCTAGTGATTGTGAATTAGGTTGAGACTGAATACAGCCTTTAGCGTACCCTATATAAGGACCTGAGGATTGTAAATTCATGAATTTGTGATTTAATCAGTTTCTTTTCTGATACTTATCTTAGCAAGCATTTGGAGTCTTATATTTGCCTGGTTTTCTCTATTTTCTTGCCTGATTCAAGTATAATAGTTGTTGAACCCTAATTTTATCTGGCTGTAGGCTTCTTTTGTTAAGAATGAAAGTTTTTTACTTCTTGATCTTGTTGTTTGGCAGATATTCAATGGATGACACTGGTTCTGTTAGTTGTATTGCATGGACACCTGATAATTCTGCTTTTGCAGTTGGGTGGAAGTTAAGAGGACTTACAGTTTGGTCTGTTTCTGGATGTCGTCTAATGTCAACCATCCGTCAAATTGGTTTGAGTTCTGTTTCTTCTCCAGTTGTTAAGCCAAACCAGGATTGTAAATATGAACCATTGATGGGTGGTACCTCACTGATGCAGTGGGATGAATATGGATATAGGCTTTATGCTATTGAGGAAGGATCGTTGGAGAGAATTCTTGCATTTTCTTTTGGAAAGTGTTGCCTGAGCAGAGGAGTTTCAGGAATGACTTATGTCCGTCAAGTGATTTATGGAGAAGATAGGTTGCTTGTTGTGCAGTCAGAAGATACTGATGAGCTTAAGATGCTACATCTGAACCTTCCAGTTATATGTCCAAATCACAACTTTGATAATTGTCTGCCTTCATTCTATTTTCCTTAAATTGTGGGTGTTTCTAATGTGGTTTTGCCTTTTTTTTTCCAGGTTTCTTATATCTCCCAAAATTGGCCTGTTCAACATGTGGCAGCGAGCAAGGATGGAATGTATTTAGCCGTTGCTGGTCTCCATGGGCTGATTTTATATGATATACGACTGAAGAAGTGGCGAGTGTTTGGAGATATTTCTCAGGAACAAAAGATTCAATGCAAAGGTTTGTTATGGCTGGGGAAGATTGTTGTTGTCTGCAACTACATTGATTCTTCTAACATGTAAGATACAAATCCGTTCCCTCTTAGTTACTTCAGCAGAACTTGTCTAGTCTGTCCATGCATTTATGGTAGTTTGATTAATTTCTGGAAATGTATAGATGCCTGAAATGCATGGGCAAGCCTTCGCAAATAGCCAGTTCATTTCTAAGCTTTTGGGAGCAAGTTTCTCTTCTTTCTTTCTGCCTTTCCTTTGTAATGATTACTTTCTCATGAATTACTATTTTTTCATTTTAAATTCATGATCTACAGTTGTTTATTGTGGTTGATGTAATTTATTCTGCAGGTATGAGTTGCTTTTCTATCCACGGTATCACCTTGATCAAAGCTCTCTACTTTGTCGTAAACCATTGCTTGCAAAGCCAATGGTGATGGACGTGTATGAAGATTATATACTAGTCACTTATCGCCGTTTTGACGTGCACATATTCCATGTGAAATTATATGGTGAATTGACTCCTTCAAGTACTCCAGACCTACAGGTAAAGGAATGTTATCCAATTGCTTTTATTGAAATATGTAAATAATAGTGCTTTTAAAATAGTGTGCAAATTATTCTTCATACGTTTTTAAGTGATAAAATGACAAACAGCTTTCTACAGTACGAGAACTCTCAATCATGACTGCAAAGAGCCATCCTGCAGCGATGCGTTTTATTCCTGATCAAATTCCACGAGAGGGTGCCCTTGACAATCATATCTCATCTTCTTCAAACTTTTTAGCCAGAGAGCCTGCAAGGTATTGCCTTTTAAATGGTGAATAGAACTTGCTGCACACTGCATGCCTCTGATATGTACTTGCTTTTCTAGATGTCTGATACTGAGAGCGAACGGGGAGCTTTCACTACTTGATTTGGATGATGGGCGGGAAAGGGAACTCACTGATTCTGTTGAATTATTTTGGGTTACATGTGGTCAATCAGAGGAGAAAACAAATCTAATTGAGGATGTCTCTTGGTTGGATTATGGCCACCGAGGAATGCAGGTAACCTACTGTTAAAGTTGATAGTTTCCTACATTTGGCTCTTACCATTTTTTTATATAGCTCCCTTAGTTTGTACTAGTCTGATGTAAGTTCTGTTTCGAAGCTTATTTTTACAGGTTTGGTATCCATCTCCTGGTGTTGACTCATTTAAGCAGGAGGATTTTTTGCAGGTATTATTGCACAAAGCCTTTTATGGTAAACTATTCATGATATTATGGGATTTTAGATGGTTTTGAACTGAGAATGTGATTTCTGTCTGATCTGGTTGCTCCTTTTATGCACTTCTCATGTTGTCATTGTTTCTCCTATACAATCATTTTTTAGATATTACAATCTCATGTATGTTAGGCACTTGATCTGGTTATTTAGTGCATCTACCGAGTTTAATAGTTCAAACATTTATTCATAGTTGGATCCAGAGCTGGAATTTGACCGTGAGGTGTACCCTCTGGGGCTTCTTCCAAATGCTGGGGTTGTTGTTGGTGTTTCTCAAAGAATGTCCTTTTCAGCATGCACAGAGTTTCCATGCTTTGAGCCAACTCCCCAAGCTCAAACTATTTTACATTGCCTGCTTCGACACCTCATTCAGGTATCACTTTTCTTTCTCTTCCTTCCTCAGGAAATTTGAAAGCCTTTTTAATTTAAAGTCTAAATTCATGTGGAAATGTGGTCAGTGAAATTTCATATGTTTATTAGCAGGGATTTGACTACTTATATTTTTATGATATTGGAGCTATCGATCCATTTGTTTTGTCGAGCCTGTGTTTCATCAAGAAGCGACTTATTCTTTTGATTTAATGGTTTTTGGGATATATTTTGCACTAAGCTCAGTGTGTTTTCTGCCAAAAGGAATGGTGCAAACCGTGGGTTTGTTCCTCAAGGCTGCCTGCAATGAACATGAAAAGCCTCTTTTTGTCAAACTTATTGTTCCTTCTCATTCTTTGTAGATTGCCATTTTGAACTGATGGATGTGAAGATTCTTGCCAAGAATCTTCTGTCAATGATAAAAGTTTATCATTTCCTGACCACAAAATGTTATTACAACTTTTTTGGAACAGAATTTAGTTGTCTGTAAAGAAGTATCTGGTCTCTGAGTAGCATAAAGAATCTTGCTCTGTGCCTTGTGGTTTCATTTTATATGCTGAAAGTCATAGCTGTAGATGCTGGTTCCACTGGTTTTAAAGCACAGTGCAGTTGCCTAGGTTGTAGGTACTCTTTCTGATTCTACTTCTGATTCTGCATCTTGCAGAGGAACAAAAGCGAGGAAGCTTTACGGTTGGCACAAATATCAGCAGAGAAGCCGCATTTTTCACATTGTTTGGAGTGGCTTCTTTTTACTGTATTTGATGCTGAGATTTCAAGGTATTATTTAATTGGGAAAAATGGTTGTCCAAATTATCGTCATGAAACTGAAACTTAATGGAGACTAACCAGATTTAATGCATACAACTGCTACTTAAGCTGTAAAACTTAGCTCAAGAGCTTGTAACCTGCCATGTTGTGTCATTTTATGCATGTATGTGAGGGCATTTTGATGCAGTCCTGCCATTGTGGTTTTTAGCTTTTAGCTTATTAACCTTGACAAGTATAAATTTCCATATAAGTTTGCTGGTTAGCAAAATTTTCTTCGGCTTTGCTTGAGCCTTTTTATGGACCAATCTTCATCTCTATGTGTTCACTGGAAGGCTGCAGGTTTTGATGTATATTTTTGTTCTCCCCTGTTCTTTTTGCTGTATTGCTTTCTGTTTATCTTATCTATAACTAAATTATATTAGTACCTTTCAGGCAAAATGTGAATAAAAACAAGATCTCTGTCCCAAAACAGAATGTCTCTCTTTTGGAGAAGACCTGTGATCTGATTAGAAATTTTCCAGAGTATCTTGATGTGGTTGTGAGTGTTGCAAGAAAAACTGATGGTAGACATTGGGCCGATTTGTTCACTGCTGCAGGAAGATCAACAGAGTATGTTCTTTAATTCTCCTTTCATATTTTGTTTTCCATTTGCAAAACATGTTTGAAAAGATGTTGAACATATATATCAGTCCGGATTTAATAAACAATTTGTGTCGTGTTACATATATATGTGTATATGTATCTATATTTGTATAAACTAGACAAACTATTTCAGAAATCCTGACCTATTTTTTCAGCAATATTGTGTTTTTTTTATTGGCCAAAGAAGATAACTTATTATTGATACTTCAAATCCAATTAACAGCAGAACACAATCCCAATGAATGACACATGAGACAATTTTACAATATCTCAGTCATCCGAAGTGGCAAACATTACATAATTAAGGATGGGCAGGGAGGACATCCCTGCTCACTGAGTATTAAAGAGGATGGTGGTTGTCTAAGCTATCCTTAAGGGAACATCCCGTTTTTTGGTTGAATTGCAACCCCATCTTGCAGCCTTATTGGCTTTCCTTCTAATCAATAAATATTGTGATTTGAGCAGAACTAAGGATGAGATTCTTCTTCCTGGTCTTCTATTGTGATTGATTATATTTGAACGATGTTTGGGTATATTTGACCTTTCCTTCCACCAAGGATTAGTTGCAGCTTAGTAAACATTGGGCATCAGTTGCATTATGATTCCATTTTCTGAACAGGCACATCAGTTTTCTTCATGTATCATATGCTATTAGCATGTTGTGATCCCTTTTCCTTTAAAAAATTGCCCTCACAAATTTTATTGTGGAAGGTTGTTTGAAGACTGCTTCCAGCGGAGATGGTACCGCACTGCAGCTTGCTACATTCTTGTAAGAATCATCTTGTCTTTGGAATTTTTAACTCCTTAGCGTAGCTATAATGTTTATTGTTATATACTCTTCAATTTTTGGCAAAGATATTTCCTCTTTTGAGAGTTGGACATGTTAGAATTATTCTTAATACATGTATGTAGCCATGTTTTAAAAGAATGCTTTAGTTATACAGTTTACTAGCTACATTCAACCCATCCAAAGTAAATTTACAGAGTGTTTATCTTCCATGAATTTTGTGTGGCTCTCTTCCTCATTAGATGGGATAGCAAGTATATACATGAGAATTGAGGGAAACGTTCTCTCTTCCTACATGTGAATTCCTTGTTCGAAATGTTAGTCCTGTTCTACATAATAGTTTGATTGATTCATTTGTTTTTTAAATGGTGCAGGTAATTGCTAAGCTTGAAGGTCCTGCTGTTAGTCAGTATTGTGCTCTGCGCTTATTGCAGGTATGCCTTTGCTAATATGTTCTTATGTAATTATTTTTCTCTCTCTTCTTTTACCTGAATTTTGCTGCTTTTTTTTGCACTGTAAGACTGTTGAAAGCATTGTTAAATCATATGCAGGCAACACTAGACGAATCACTGTATGAACTTGCTGGAGAGCTGGTATGATTTTGGCATGGTTATATGTTTGTGTTAATGAAATTTTTTGGTATTAAAATGTTGCTGGATTGTGATTTCTCTTTTCCTTTTTTTTGTTAAAGGTGAGGTTCTTATTGAGATCAGGGAGAGATTATGAGCAGGCATCTACAGATTCTGACAGACTGTCTCCTAGATTCTTGGGCTATTTTCTTTTTCGTTCTAGCTACAGGAGGTCATCACTTGATAAAAGGTTACTGACCTCCATAAATTGTTTTACGTTACCTCTATGATTTTTTAATATCAAAATGATACACACTCCAAATATTTGTTTGAACCAGCACCTCATTCAAAGAGCAGAGTGCTCATGTAGCTCCTGTCAAGAACATATTGGAAAATCATGCTAGCTATTTAATGTCGGGAAAGGAACTTTCCAAGCTTGTTGCATTTGTAAAAGGCACTCAGTTTGATTTAGTGGTAAGCAAAGCAGAGTTTGTTCAAGATGTCATTTTCTTGAGTGAAGTGTTTCTCATTTGTTCTAGTAAACAATACATTGCAGGAATATCTTCAACGAGAAAGATATGGTTCTGCTCGGTTGGAGAACTTTGCTTCAGGGCTTGAACTGATTGGGCAAAAGGTGCTATTCTTTTCTGAAATTTGTTATAGTCCTTAGCTTTGCTCCTTTGTTCTATTATTTATACCATATGGTGAAATAGTTACCCTTCTTTTTCTGCTATTTTTTTTCCTGCTCTTCCATAGTCTTCTGCTGATTGAATTTGCTTCTTTATATCTCCAGCTGCAAATGGGTACATTGCAGAGCAGGTTGGATGCTGAATTCCTCTTGGCTCATATGTGCTCGGTCAAGTTCAAGGAGTGGATAGTTGTCCTAGCCACACTTTTAAGACGATCTGAGGTATAAGTTACTTCTTTTAACATTAAAACTCTGGTTAAGGATAGTTTGAGTTTTCCCTTCAGTGATGTACTTAACATACCTTGTCTCTCTTTGAAGAATGGTGGTTCATAAGAGATTCGTCCTTAAGGTCTGGACTTCCCTTTAAAAAATTTAATTCATAGAAATAGCAGTCGGAATTTCGAACTTCTTCAGCCAGGTTTTTAAAGGGGAACCACTTGAGGGAAGTTTATGAAGTTCTTTGATAGCCTCCTTGGACAATTTTGTTGTGTTTTGTTTTGTTTTTTATTTTTGATAAATGAAATTAATCCATCCTAGAATTAGAGAAATCTGCTACAAAGTTTACAAGACTGCCTTAAAAGAGGCAGAACAGAAGCAGATCTCTGTATGCTTGACATTTTTTAACATCTTCTTTAAAAGATCTCAATAATAATTTGGAAAACATGATGATAACAAAGATGAGGAGAATGGTGCACGCAGATATTATTCAAGGTCCAGGTAGTCTTGAAGAGGACACTGGATGGAGTTCAAAGATGTTATTCTTTAGATTTCTTGTTCTTCTGGGTTCACAGTAGCAATCCATTTGTGGTTTTGTGCAGGTTCTATTTGATCTTTTCCGGCATGATATGCGGTTGTGGAAAGCATATAGTTTGACATTGCAGGTATTTGGCTTTTACGGCTCTGATAGTGATCTTCATAATGTTATTATCCAAATCCGACTTTCTTACCACTCTTGAACCTTTTTTTTCCTTCAGTCTCATCCTTCATTTGCTGAATACCATGATTTGCTTGACGTTTTGGAAGAGGAACTTTCATCTGTCGCACATTCAGAAGATAAATGAGGTAGATATCAAGTTTAACCAAACCAAAATTTTTCTGGTAGGGAATGCCTATTCACTTGAGTAACAAATATCGTTGAAAGCGTGTATCATTTATTTTTTTTGATCAAGAAAAAGACGACCGGTGGAAATCAAGTCTTGAGAATGATTAGGTCTTTGAATTACAGTGAATCTTGTATGCCATTAGAATCACAAAAATTGTTCTTCTTTGTAGATAGAGGTTAAGCTTCCTAGGGATTCATGCCCAGTTGCATGTTTCAGAGGTAAAAATTTTTTTAATCCACTGTTTTTCACATTTTGTATAATTTGTTTTTGACTGTAAAAATATTGAATATAAATAAATCAAATCACCCGAATAAACCACTTGTTGTACCATGTTCTTGAGCTCGAGAGTTGATCACTTGTTCCTCAGCAAAGGTGAGATGGGTAGAAAATTTTCTGAACTCTCGTGTTTTGTCAGATTTCCCATGAGGATACGGGATTAACCTTTGTTGGAATATATGTTTTTTGGTTTTTCTATTGAAAAATTATCTAAATAATCCGTATTTAACGGATTTCTGATATGCGAATAATGCACCTGCAGTAAGACTGCTGTTTTCTTTCGCATTTATTTTTTCCTTTACATTGATGTTCACTCTGTTGGAGCACATATCGTAATGGCTTGATTGTAGTCTCTATGGTATAAGCAAATTTCTTATAATAGTTTTGAGATGGTGCGGTTCAGCCTTTTTCTTTGGGACCAGATGGTGGTTGTATCCACATTGTCTTTATGGTGCATGTGAGAAGGTGAAGAGGGTAAGCGAATTAAATTAAACCTCAGTTCTCGAACGTTAAAAGGAAACAAAGTAATAGGATTGAGCCGATTGTTGGTATTATGATTAACTTCTTCCCAGTAATGATTGTCAGGTTATTTATCATTAAGACAACCTAATTCAGGATTCCGGTACTCTATTTAGCAAGAAATTTTGCATGCAACATCCAACATTGACTTATCTTAGGACAAAAGATGGGTAGTTAAAATAAAACCACCGTAAATCTTCGGAAGACAAACTGTTAAAACACTGCACGCTTATGAACCCTGGCCGGGAAACAGTCAGTCACCAGCTGAAACTGATGGACTCAAAATGCAGATTTTGTGCCGGACCAGATGAACATATTGCTGCAACATCATGTCTCAGTTTCTTTGGACCGCAAACAAGAACACCAATGCTCGATCCTTTACAGTCAAATAGCATTCCTACACCCAAACAAAAAAATCAGAAAAAGGAAATGAAAGTTTCAGAGTCTGAGCTGGGAAGATTGGCAATTCGTGTTAGTGGCAAGAACTTAACTCTTTAAATCTGGTCTCTCTCCATAGTGAATTTTGGTAGCTTCTGCAAGAGACTGGTGGGGGAGGCTTTCCAGTTCTCTATCAGCATTATAAGAAGGCATCAAGTCAGGTGATCCTTCTGGGGTTTGTCCGTCCATGTTTTGTATCTGCTTTGCTTCCCTGGCATACTGTCTCTTGTTCCAAAAAACTGCTGCACTAGCTGTTACGGCTATGGAGAAACATATGACCAAAATATGCAACACAGCTCTTATGGCGGTTGAGAAGTCATTTTTGTTATGATCAATCGGATAAATATAGTAGCGGGTGATGATCCCAATTAAGATAAGGAACATGATGAACGAAGATGATACTATGGCACTGAGCCAGAGCCAGCTGTTGGGGCCTAAAATGGCAGCCATAGGTATATCTGTTTGATGGGGCCTGAACCATATGGAACGGACCCGTTTTGAGTTATCACTCGCTGGTTGTTTCTCCCTTGTTACAAAAGCTTCGATTTGAAGCTGCAGGTTGGAAAGTTCAGAGGGAGAACCAGTCATGGGCAGCAGGAGGTCTAGCATGGTGAGGTCTGAAGAGTTCTTGAAAGCAGCAATTAGAATCATATTTGGTGTCTTGCACTGAGATATTTTGCTCCTGTAGATAAGCTCTCGGATTATGGATATAAAAGGAGTAATTCCGCTGCCTCCACTCACCATCACAAGCGTGTCATGCCTGGAAAAAAATGATTAGAAACTTAGAAATTAGTGTTTACTTTTCAGGATAAAAGGAACTTGATTATTATATGCAAAAACCTGAGGAAATGGTTTGATGCAGGTCCATAAGGTCCTTCAATAGAGACCTCAAGACGATCAACTGAGGAAGGAGATGAAAGCATCTGGTAGAGCTTGGTCGACCAACTGCCTTCACTTTTGATGATCACACTCAGTCTATCCGGCTCCAATCTACTGTTTGAACTAATTGTAAACGGATGCCATTGCAGCTTAGAAATGCCAGCCACATTCAAGAACATAATACTTGTCGGATTATAACTCAAACCTAGTTTCAAAACCAGACATAAACAACAAATCAACTCGTGTCCAAAAAAAAGGGTTAGACATAATAAGTAGAATAGTGGGTAATTACCAGGGCTTTTGGCGAAGTTAAGTTCCACAGTATCACAGGGTAGAAGTCGGGCAGAGAGCAAGCGAACACTCCGTCGAGACTGCAGGTATCTCAGGAAACGATCAATCATGAAGAGGTAAAACCCCGGGAGCATGATGAGGGAGAAACCAACGCCGACATGTAAGATGAAAAACAATACGAAGATTATGTAGAGGTAATGCGTGTAGAAGAAGAGCTCAAAAGCTTTTCGCCTGATTTGAGGAATGGTTGCTGCCCACAAGAACAGGCCACCCAGCAATGATATCTCTCCAGCCACATTCGAAACATCGGAATGACTCCATTTTATCATCTGTATGAACATTCAACATTTTGCTTAAGTTAAGAATATTTTTTAACAAAATAGTAATATAATTTTATAGCTGATTGATTTGGATAAATTTTACAAAAGGGGTTTACCCTTTCTTTCTTCTTTAAAAGAAATTAGAAATAATTTGGTAGCTATTCATTTTTCTTATATTAGTTACAGCTTGGTTGGTCTAACAGGAAACATCTTACTATTTGATTCAATAATTTGTTCATCTCGATAACATTAAATTATGATATTAATATCAATAATTTCCCATTCATGTTACTCAAAATTTAAAATTCATATAAAAATAAACAAAAAAATTAAATATTTATGTTTTAATCTAAAAATTAAAACAATTGATTAATTTTATCCGAATATTTTTTGAAAAAAAAAAATCCCTCCATCAAATATATTGATTATGATGGGTCTTATAAGTTGCTTCTATAGGGCAGAAAAAGCCTAGTTGTCAAAGCTCCGCTATACTGTTATCATTTTCTCTTTTGTGTTTTGGTCAGGAAATACCATCATCCACTGTTGACTTATGCCCAGTTTATCTTCTTATGTTAACCCTACACGTTTCACCTAGACTCCAAATGGGGCACCTATACGGATTCCCAAACCCCCTCAGATTATCCTAACCGCTTGATCTTTGGACCCTTGCAGGTCTGGTGCATCGTGTTCGTGCATGAGAAACAGGTGTCGTCAAAGTACTACAGGCTAAGAATTTCAATAAAAAAATAATAACAAAAATGGAAAAACAAACGAATCACGGAAATATAAGAAAAATTGGAGGTAGTGAGATTCAGAGTTTAATTGATAAATATATTTGATATTTACAAAATTAAGAAGATTTTATGAAATTAATAAAGTAATATTTGTTTGCTATATCATTTATCTATTTACTAAATAAATTGATTATATATTACATGATCATTTAATCAATTATTTATAAATTACATTTTCATTTATATAATTACATATATATATATATTTTTATATACATGCATGTGTGTATTTATAATAAGATCGACGACAGGTGTTAGTGAGTTGTAATTATATCAAAGTCCTTGACAAAATTACGATATATTTATTGTACAGATTACATGATGATACAACCTAATTAATCTATTTAGACACCACACAATTAACTTATTTAAAAATGAAAACTTTATTCTCTTAATACGAAATTCAAATTCATTTAATTTCATATCTTGTTGGTATTATGCTAACAGATTATGTCCAAAATTATTTATATTGTAGCTATTTATTATTTTTATAATTTAATTGTATATAATTTATTATAATAAAGAATAAATAATAAGTAGAGAATAAAATAAAGTGAGAGTATAAAAGAGAAGCCATGGTGCAACGAGCCCCATAGGTGCCAATCCACACCGCTAGATGCTCATCGAAGGGGACCTGACTTTTTAGCAAACCAACAGCGAACTAAAATTCCTTGATAGAGAACCATTTTTCCTGGTTCCTCTTCTCTAAGTAGTGGACCAGTTCCACTGTTCTACGGACTCTGAAAACAACCTTTGATTCTATGCCATATTTTCTCAGCATCATCCCACCTTGAATTTTCTTTTCTTTTTTTGGTAATTAATAAAACTCCTTACGTGCAATTTTCAAACAATGAAACCGATAAAACAAGACGAAGGAAACCAAAACTAGGAAGAAAACATGACTTTATTAGGTCATAAAAGAGCATTAATTACCTCAGATATTTGGCCTGTAACAGCCCAATAAACGATGTAGCAAACTCCGTGAACTGTGAAAAGAACCATGGTCATGTGTCCGAGCCATATGTGGTACTTGATGCTGCCCTCCGAGGTTAGCCCCAACAGCGGCAGCACCGATGAGCCACGAGCCACCGGGTAGAACAGAAACGATAGGCATACGTTCCCAACAAAGGCTATCCACAATGCTATATCGAACAACTTCATTTGCCATCTGCCAAAAATCAATCAAAGACCCAAACCTATATTATGTATATGTTTTGAATAAAGTATTGAATGCTGTATTTTATCAACGTGAATTTCTTACACTTCCACTCCATATTTTGCCGCTACTTTTGGAGTGATTGTAGGTAACCCGTTATGCAAATAAGTTGCCAGTGTCCAAATCAGGAGTGAAATGAACATGATCAAGAAGGCTAATTCTATGCCGGAAACAATCCCGAGAGGACCTTTCACCAACAATGGCCTCTTCCACAACGCCAGCCGACGTTTTCTCTCATTGCTGTTCATCAGAAATAGCCATCAAAAATGGGTTTTTGATCTTACGTTTAACGTATGTTAAATATGGAAAGTGTCATTATTCTACCTGTGCAAAACGTTTTCGTTCAAGTTCTTTCCCAAGTGAAGGTACAAGGAGCCCAAAGCAGCAACAAGGAGAACAGGAAAGGTCCAAATCAGAATATTGGAACCTGTAACCTTCGAATTAGAAACCACAATGTACTAGTCATCAATAGAATCAAAAGACTGGTTCAGAGCCAAACCTTGTGTTCCAAAATATGTGGAAAGGACCCTCTTGGTGATGCTAGCCCTCCATTTTTGCCTGTAGGTGTTTGTCGGCAGCATGATCCACATCATACAAATCCCAAGACAGATGACAGTCAAGAGCAGCCTTATTGCTGCCCTTACCACCCTGGACTCCATCTCTCTCTCTTATGGGGAAGTTTTTGAGGGAAAAAAGGACAGCTTGATTAGAAGTTTTTGAGAGAATCTCTGAGGGGAATTTCAGTGGAATGATGGTATATATAGGAAAGAATGTCTGTATAATTAAATAATAAATTACATACTACCAATAGTGGTACGTAAGATAAGGAAAGAAGAGATATTTACAATTAAAGCCAAAAAAAGCATGATCCACGTCTTGTGGGAATTATACGTAATTGGGAAAGAAAAAAAAATAAATTGCGTGGCAAAAATCAGGCAGGGGAAGAGCAAATTGAGGCTATTTGGTAGTCAACTCTAGGGTTTGGCTTAGGACATGTGGATGCGCTTACCTCCCTCCAATTGCAAGCTCCATGCAACCATAATAGTATAGTTCCATCATTAACTTATAATGAGTAATAGAGAAAGCTTATTTACTTTTATTTTTTGTAATGTCAAATGAGTAACAAATGAGTGATAGGGTTATTTTTTAATTTTTGTTTCAAATAAAAAGTTAAAAATATATAAGAAATAATAAAGAAACAAAAGTCAAAACAAAATCTAAACTTACTAATTATTTAGATTTTGACACTGATTTGGAAGACAAAACCGGCCAAGTTACACTTGGAAAGATGGTTTTGTTTCTGTTGCTTTTATCATGTACCTAAACATCATAAATTAGATGGAAACTTTGTGCATTGGAAAAGAAAAAAACAAAGAGAAACTTTGTAGTGTTTGAACCCAAATTTGAGAAAATGGGTACAGGGAAGTAGATGCCCTTTTCTTTGTTTCTTTTACCCCTGGATTTGCTGCAAGAAAAAATGTGCATATTGACTGTTAAATTTTGAAAGTGAAAATGTGGTGAAATACAATACAATTGCAATGCACCAAGTTTCGTGTCCGTACGACTTATACCGTGCGTCTTCGTGTGGTTTGTGCGCGCCCTTTGTGTGCCAAGTTGCTGATGTGTTAGCCGGTTCCTGGTGATATCATTACATTTTTACCTCAGCCTTCTCGTAGTTGGCTCTGCTTGGTACAGTGAATTTTGGTGTATGCATAGTTAAGGCTGTCCGAAAACGGAAAGAAAAAATTAGGAGAAATAACTCTTATCATAATTTAGTATATAATTAAGAAAAAGTAATTCAATTTTCATTAATATATGTTTTCCAAACAAGAAAAGTAACATTCTCCCCCTTTTATTAATCTCTCCACTTTTCCTGTACTGGCTATTCAATCCAAAACAAAGCTACATGGCCAAGATTAATTGCTTTTTTTTTTTACTACATTACATTAAAAGAAGAGGCGACTCAATGATCTCAAAGATTTAAAGTAAAATATTCAATGAGGTTTGTTATTGAAATTAAGAAAAAAATTTTTAAGCTTTGAATAACTAAATTCATATTTTTATTTTTGACATGTTCAAATATTTATTATGAAGTACTAAAAATATTTAGTTATTATAATTATTTCAAATTTTTAAATGGTTAATATAAAATTAACAATTAAAATTTCTAATTCAAATAAATTAACTATCATATAAAATAAAAGACAATAAAATAATATAATATAAACTCTAAATTAAAGTAAAAAAGTTTAAAAAGATTAGAATAATAGTACCTAATTGTTGAATGCTTATTGCAAATCGTAAATGAGGGTCATGGCTTTATCTGTATTTTTTGGAGGAAAATCGAAGTTAAAGAAAAAAGAGCAAACAAAGGAAGAAGAATTCAAAAATAGATATTATAAATTGAAAAAAAAAGATAATTGGTTTTATATATAAAAAATAAAACAGCCGTTGAAAATTATTAAATACATCTTACCGTTAGTTGATTGAAAATAGAAAAAGATAGTTGTTGGAGATAATTAAATATATATCACCATTAATTAAATGCAAATAGGATATATAGTTGAGAATTAATAGTATTGTAGGAATTGAGAAGTGATAAAAATTTGAGATTTATTAAACACATAATTAGAAAAGTGAGAGAATATGTCATTTTATTAATTATTTTTTACTTTTACATATTTTTAATAGAAAATGAGATAATTATTTCAGAATTAATAAGATATGAAAGTTAAAGAAAATAAATATTTATTATACATGAGAAAATAGGTAACTATTTTATTAATTATCTTAATTTTTATATTTTTAATATAATTAATTATATTATTATTATAACAATATGAGATTTCTTCAAATTTGGGATCTAAAGCTCTTACTTGGGTGACCTTACCCAAGGGTCGGCCTTGATTAAAAGCAATATGATTATGAAGGTTATCTTTTGTTACAAAATCATTAATGGTATGCTTGGTTGGGGGAATGAAATAGCCATTCATCCCTATTTTAATTAGCAACCAAAAATTGCATTTAGTTGGATGGAATTGCCATTCCTCAAAATGGTCATCTGAAGAGGGCTCTAAATAGCTATTACCAAGCTCCTTCGGTAATGGCTATTCTGGCTAGTGAGCATAGAAAAAAAACTTGATTGGACAAAAATATCTTTAAAAAATTTGATTGGACAAAAATATCTTTTCAAAAATTACTATATAATATTACAATTTTTCATTTCTCAAGTTTTCTTTCTCTTTAGCCATCTTTTCTTCTCCTTCTCTCTCTACATTCCCTCTATCATTGATGATGGCAACGACAACACCAGTGCCAACTGAGGGAAATGCCGATCTAGTGTTTCCTTGCCAAAACCAACCATGAGGAGCCCCAGCCAGTCAAACCAACCATGGGAAGCATAGGATTTAGCACTTCCCAGTTAGATCTCATTGTCGAATCTGGCACTTCACGACCAGATTTGATTGGGAAAATGCCAATTTGATGCTCCTTGACTTTATCTGGCCACAAGGAGTGCATATCGACACTCTTTTACACCAATCGACCATCAGAGATGTGGTCAGTTGATGAGAAAAAAGAAAATAAAATAAAAAAGAGAACATTAAAATGAATTTAAAAAAGTTTTAAGTTTAATTCTAAATTATAAAAAAGTTATTATTTTAAATTTATAGATTAAATTAAAATTTTAATTATAAATTTGTAATATTTTAATATTTTAAAAATAAAATAAAATAATAATGTTAGTGTTTTAATTATAAATTATTAACATTTTAAATGAAATATAAATTATTAATATTCTATAAATTAAAATAAATAATCATATTAAAATTCAATAATAATTTATTAATATTTATAATAAATTATTAAAATAATAAATATTTTAATTTAAAAATTAAATATTATAATAAATAGTATTTTTATCATTTATCATTTATTCTTTAACTATTCTTAAAACTATTCCTATCAACCAAATGTTGAAATAATTTATAGTAGCAATTTTTACCTTATTCCAATGAACCAAACTATATAATAATTACTCTTCTCTTATTTTATTTTTACTTTATTTCATTTCGTAAACTTAATGTTATTTCTTCTTGGACAATGGTTTTGTGTAAACAGTAAATGATAATTGCAAAGGTCAGGTATTTTGAGGCTGAACCTAAGCCCAAATAAAGTCCAGTAGCAATGTAGGTCCAAGCTCATCTAGAAGTTTATGCCGCCTGCCGACTAACTCTTATGTCAACCATGAGTTGTCCTGCCTCTCTCTAGAAAAGTACTCAAACTTCAAATCCTGCCACACCAAGGGGAAATACAAGCATATATCCCTTCATGTTTTCCGTCTGGCAGTAGGAGATATAAGCGGGAGAGGGATGGCTGAAACAGATGATGCATCATCCTATACAATTAGCAGCAGCTTCTGGTTAAGGGGATACAGCTTATTGGCATTTACACATTTGAAGTTAATTCCAAGGACGGCTCATTTGGAAAGCAGTGTACCAAGTGAATACTGCCTACCAGGCAGAGACAGAGCTTGTATTTTGTAAGATTATGGCTGCACTCCGATTCCATTTAGCTTTGCTAACCTACATAGGACAAAACAATATACACGACTAAAATGGTAGAAGAACTACAGGTGTTCCAAAACGGCAGTCTACCAAATAAACAACTGACATCAGCCCATAATGAGTGTTGCTGACTTAGATTGGAGCATGAGAGTAGGATTGAAAATTTTAACATGCACAGAGACAGAAACATTGCGACCCTAGGACAATTTTGCTCCCTTGGCACCTCTAATGCTTTCACATACCTCCAAAACAGTTTTTTTTTTTTTTATATATATGTGTGGGGAAGGAATTCCAACCCTATTTTTTTAAAAAAAAAATCATACACCAATCGATGAACTAAATACTTGGATGCTACCTCTATAACAGTATTAATTGTGTCAAAAGAACCAAAGAAAAATACTAATATTCATCTGCAAAGGTTTTTTCAGACGTTACCTACATTTAGATAAGGTTCCTAATTCAATTCACGAAGAATACTGAAGAGAGGATGAGATAACAGAAATGATTCCATGATTTAGAATCAGCTTAGGTTTATCAGGTTGGTTTGGTACAAATAACTTGGATTTTATGGTGACATATTTACCAAATTATCATAGGTTTTAAAGAGTATGAGCACAGAAGGTGACCAATGACTTATAATCACGAACAACTAGGTGATTGAATTAAATAATCGTTTCAGCATCACAAACATGATCATGGTAATATATTGATAATAAAAT
The DNA here is from genome assembly GCF_053813885.1 of Theobroma cacao. Taxonomy (NCBI): domain Eukaryota; kingdom Viridiplantae; phylum Streptophyta; class Magnoliopsida; order Malvales; family Malvaceae; genus Theobroma; species Theobroma cacao. The sequence continues at coordinate 39,723,007 of NC_142639.1, read as the reverse complement.
GCAAAATATGCATTGCAAACAACACTATATTCTGTTTATACAGCTTTCATACAGATTAACCAGACAACAATACCCGGACACAAAGCCCTCCACAAACTTCAAATTCAAACTCAATGAAACCTTTAGTATGCGTAAACTACTAGCCTCCATTCCAATAGTATGTGGTATCCCCAACAAGTTACTTGTATATTACAAAGCCAGCGGATCCTTAACAATCTTTATACTTGATAATTGTTGTTTGCCTTGCTTCGGAGAAATTTCTGGGACATCCACAGGCAATTTTGACCATGGCACAGAGTCGACCTTGTTTGTGTTCCTCCTATGGATAATCGCTGATAAGCTCAGTAGTAAACACACAAGAGCAATCAAAGAAAGCAGAATACCAGCACTTCTTCTTGGCCAACACTTCAAAACAGACTCTGCAGGCAGCTCGCCATCAAGACTACCTACTGAATTATTCATCTTCATGATCTCCACCCCATTTAAAATAGCATCAACTGCGTATGCCATGCTATTGCTTGAAGGTCCAACACTTACACTCACAACCCCTGAATGATCAGCATCAACCACAAAATCCGCATAAATGGGAGAAGCCAACAAGTAATTTGTAACAGCCGAGGGATCAAAATCCTTATAGGCTAAATGCCCATTAACATAAACATTGAAAAACAGCAATCCAAGGGATATACTAGCAATATCACAGAAATGCATCCGAACAAGATACTTATAACCCTCAATCACCGGAAACTCCCATGTGAGGTTCATATTAGGAATAGAAGCATTCTTGCTTTGAATCAACCGAGCAGAATTATACACATTATCAGGACCAACTTCACGACTCGCCCCACCAGCTTGGTACTTAATTCTACCAGCAAAGTACACCCTAGTCGATCCTTCGGTCGATTTCATATACTCATCATCAGGCACCCAAGTTCTCCACAAAGTATCATTAAAAGGAGTAACTTTAGCACCTCCTACAGTTACCCTATGCACAACTTCAAATGCTTGTTGATTTAACCCCTCAAAAGGCTTAACTTTGTCACCGTTGACAGATTGAGCAGTTTCCAGTATCAAATCTTGAGGCGCAGATATAACTTCAATCGCATTAACAAAAGCAAATTTCGATCTTTTAGCAGGAACAAAAGTGATTTCAAGCTTTTCTGAATGAATACAAAGCAAATATTCCATAACCTTAGGACCCACCAAATTCCCACCACTAAAATTGGTCAAAGCTACCAACCCATTAACCAAAACGTGAAATTGGGAGTCACCAAGATTCAACTTTGATGAACTGAATTGGTGAAAATGGAGACGTACCATGTGCATCCCTGGATCCTTGACATCGAAAACGTATTTCGACGGTGCCTTGAAAACCCTGGCGGTATGATAGATTTGAGGCAGACCCGGAAGAAGAGTTCCAGCACAGAGTGAGAAGGTCTCGGGTGAAGAGAGACGCTGTGAGTTAGAGGAATCAGACGAGTCAGAGATGAAACGACGATTGTCTACGGTGGAGTCCAGGGAGGCGCCAGAATTGACGAGATAATTGTCAATCGGAGAGAAAGATGAAGAGAGATCATAAAAAGTAAAGACAAAAACAAGGAAGAAGGAGAAACCAAGTCTTGTAAGTATAGTTTCCATGAGAGAAAACAGAGCTACTGATCGAAGAACATGAAGAGAATGAAGAAGAGGGGGGGGAAGAATGGGGAGATTTTGAGCGTGTCTTGCTTTATTTGGGGTGAGGCCTAACCAAGGGGACGACTTGACTTGGGTTAGCAAATGTCGATGAGTCAAGACAGTTGTCAGGACACGAGAGATTCTACCTCCTTCATATCTTTACCGACGCGTTGTTGAAGGGTAAGAGATGTGCGTGTGGACCTCACCACCACCCCACCAGTTCTCCATTTGAAAAGACTTCACATCCTTATTCTTTTAATTTTATTAGATTACGGTCCGTGCATTACACGCGGGTCTCTTTCTATCTGTTTTTTTCTTTCCTTTTTCTCTTTCTTTCTTATACCATCCAAGTGGGTAAATGAGAAAGCCCTTTTAGTCTTTCTTTTGTATATGTTATAGATGTCTAGATTTTACTCGAACCAGACGTTTAACCCAATGGGTCAATTCTAATTTTAGGTATGCTCCATTCTGTTCATCCCTTTGTAAGTTTTGGGTTTAACTCGATCAAAAAGACAAGGTTGAGTTAAAGTTTATGTGGATTTGTTTATGAATTTCTCTCTTTCTCGAGTGTAGTCCTTCATGAAGTAGAAGTACTTGGAAGAAAATGAATTGAAATGGCTTTGGGCTGAATTGTACAGCAAGAAATTTACATGCAAATCATCTGTGATGATCCTGGTAACAATTTTCTATAATCAGCTTCTCAACTCCCATTGCTATGGATAATGATCTGTAGTCTAGATTTCACTAAAAAGAAGAATTCAATCAACCATGAAGAGCAGGAAGAGTGAAACTGCTCATCGCAATTCTATGACCTCATCTTCTCCGCACTCTCCTACATCAATAACCATGGTCCCTTTCTTCTTGGTAGGCAAGACCCTGCAACAATTCCTTCTCGGAGACTGCTCAAAACCACAACAGAGATTTATCCATTTAGCAAGCGATCAAAGAGTGCTTCAAGCTATACAAAAGAATTTGCAGAAAACAAAGCATAGAAACTTACCTTGTCCCATAAATTTGGATCAGGTTTTTTGTAAACCTCCACCCTCTCGATCCGTGAAGGATCTGCCATCCTCCACTTGCATTCGGAGCTTGAAACTTGGTGCTGAACATACTCACTAGCTGTCTGGTTTGTATTCTTGTTGTGTAATGCATTAGACAAGTAATACACAAATGGCTTTTGGCAAACATTCCTGCTAAAAGGACGGGTATTGAAAGAGAAGCCAGTGTAATCCGCTCTCCTGTACCAATTCAGAAAAGTTCTAGCTGGCATTTCCATTTCTCTAACTGAAAATATGCCCCTGTATATTTGAACTGCATAGCCCCAGGAGACCGAGATGGTCCAGCTTCTGGTTTTGTCATAGCAAACGGATTGCTGCATGACTGCAGCCGAGTCCAGATTTATTGGAACCTTGAGACGTTGTAGGGCTTGGACCCTGTTCACATTGGGGAATATGGGCTGAACCACGTCTAGGTGGTGAATAGAGACCAGCGGAGCAACAGGGTGCGCTCCCAGGAGGCCCAAGAGGCTTCCATACACATCATACTGATTAAAAACCCACAATAAAGAGTTAGCTAGTGATCATTAATGAATTCATATAAGATCTGAAATTAATTCTTACTTTCTTTCAACAATTTCAGGATTGGTTTATCAGTGCTGTGACTCTGAAAAGTGGACTTATGGATAGAAAGAGAGGGCCACACCTTTGAACAAATTATGGAGGTAAATGTGGCCCAAGCCTTCAAATTTGTATGTCGACAAAAAGGGCTATGGTAGTTGAGTTCGGCCACAAATATCATCAAATCTTGACAAAAATTTTGAAAACCAAGATTGTTTAACACTAACAACAACAAAAAAAACCCTAACCAAGTCCCATCAATCTGTTGTCAAATGTTTGAATTCGTTCATCTACCAAATAAGTCGAAGCACATGTTTGAAGTGAACACGTGTCCATTTACAAGACATGCGTATTAATTTCTTGTCGTCCACGTGGCTAAAGAACATGGATTGGAACTTTAAGAAAACCAAAAAAGTTTTAACTAGGGCAGACAGAATATGGTAGAAAACGTTAAGGCGACAAGTGTGATGGCGTGGTCCAATGTTTCGGAGAAAGTGATTCCGAATAACATTTGCGAAACAGACGAAAATGATTGACTGCGGGATTGGCTTTGGTTTCACCGTCTTTAGACTTTGGTTTCGGAAGGGTCAATCAATGAATTCATTGGGATGGACGGTGATGCTGGAAACATGTGACCAAAGGGCTTGCAAAAGCTGTAGAAAGCTGGTGCCTATCAATACCGTGATATGCGAGATGAAGAAACCTAAGCTCAAATAGTTTAAAATTTTGAAAAGAAAAAGGAAACCCCGAGGACCCAGATGTCATGATAAACCCAAAAAAGAAGGGGTTTTTTTTTTTTTTCGTTTTAATCTGATCGGCTGGTCCAACTTCGAATTATAGTATTATCTACAATAACTAAAACTTTTGTTATTGGTGGGATTAGGTTTTATTTATTTATATTCCTAGATACTAGGGAATAGACCACCCCCAGTAGTGCATTAGCTAAAACAAAAACTAGATTTGAACTACTCTCTTCAAATAAACTAACAAGAGTAAAGTACTGAGAAAATCATTATTCGTTAGTGAAGAACTGAGGAAATCATTTACTTTTCCAAACCGTGTCAAGGACTCAGAAGGAAACCAATTAATCGCCGCAGTAGTAAACAAGTTGGAAGTAACAAAACGAAATCTTCAAACAATCGAATCATTCAATTTCTTGTTCCTTGTCATATAGAGGAAGTAAAGAAACAGACAAACCTGGTGAAATCCGCGTTCCTTGGTGAGAGCAACTCCGAGCTCAGCCATGCAAGCGTGAATCCGATCATCAGAACCGTATAATCGTGGATATCTCTGTATACACCTGTCTTGCATTTTTTCAAGAGCTTTAGCCAAGGGGTAACTGATGGCGAAACCTCCACCGCCATAAGCCATCCCGTAAGAAAAATTTATGTTCTGCAAATGACTCTCTGAAGAACTCCCAATGTAATAAAACTGGTTATGATCATATTTAGATAAGACTCTGACCAAATTATCAGGCACAAAAAATGTATCATCATCTCCCATAACGAACCATCTCACACCTTCCAAGCCAAGCCGTAGAGTCTCAGAAACTATACGGGATATCCTTATGGCAGAACGGTGGCCTTTTGGGTTCCTGTACTTGAACTCGGGAGTATCCCTTGAGATCTTTATTGGTGGCAAAAGATGGTCGTCATCTCCATTTTCGACGGCCTTGTCTAACCAGACGATGCCGCGCATTTCTTGGGGTTTCCACCAGAGTTTGATGTAATTTTTCCGGTGATCCCATAAGCGAGCTGAGGCTGCAATGCCGAAAACTATGTGTTGAAGGCCAGTTTTTTCCTGGGGTTTTGGTTTTGGAGATGAAACAGGTGGGATTACATCTTGGTCAATACCATGAATGGTTTTGATGATTTTGAGTTCCTGATTAGATGAGTTTGAAACATTCGAGAAGCTCAGTGTGTAGAAGATGCAGAGAATAGAGATTAGAAGGATGGAAGAAACTACTAACTTTGGGAAGGCCCATGGAATCGTAAAATGGTTTTTCATGTTTTGATCCCATAGAAAGTTTTCTTCCACCTTTGGCTTGTTTTTCATGGTTTCGATTCTGGGCTCAAGAAAGGGAAAAGGAATAAAAAAAAAAAGGTGCTAAGAAAGATTAAAAAAGACAGAGTGGAAGAAAAATTAGACCTTAGTCCTTAGATTCTGATGTTGAAGGATGTGCAAATCTAATCCTAGCTTCCTAGCTCTAAGACCCAAAGTTGATCTATACCGTAGGAACTTAAGGAGGAAGAGGAAAGAGAGAGAGAGAGCGAAAGGGCAGAGAAATCTTGAAAGCTGGAGTAGCCAGGTTTGGCGTATAAAGAAAGTCCCTGTGGAAGCCGAAATGGCAGGGCCTTTTCAAAAGAAACCCTCATGTACAGCCCCTTACTCTTTTCTGTTTCCCCCTTTTGTTTTTTTGTTTTTTTGTTTTTTTTTCATTCCTAACTTACTCTTATCAGATTAAGTTACCATCTAATAAGATATCTAAATTAGATTTCTAATTGGTTTTACTACTTGATTTGCAAGTGCTTATGAACCAAAGAAATTTTAGAAAACAAAAACCAGAAGAGTTTTGTAATGTCAAGGCAGGTTATGGAAATTTACTATGGTAATAAATATAGTAAGAGTCTTTGTTTAAAGAGAAAAATATGGAAATTTTAAGAGTAAGAGACAATAGTGATCAAAGCTTAAAAGGTTGAGAGTTTTATTCTCTTCAAGTTCACAAAACAAAAGGCATTATGAAATTCACAACTTAGTATATTTAAAGTTGAAATGATAAAGTAGAATTTTAATAAAAAGTATATCACTTACTAAAGTTTACACATTATATAAATTTAAACTTTGTTTTTTAAATAACAAAATTATGTATTGATTATTGAACTAAATGTTCTTACGTATGATTTATATATATTGAAATTGATTTCTAAAAAATAATAATTTGTGAATTTGTCAACATTTTAAATTTTTATAAAACAAGGTCTCTATAATAATTTTTACTCCTACTAGGTTTACTATAAGATTCATTTATTGCAAACTGAAATTAAAAAAAAAAAAAAACTCATCCTTGCAAAATTGCGGATTAGGATAAGGGCGAGTAGTGAAGGTAGCTGTGAGCGTTTGATGCAGTTCACGTGGATATCAATGTGATTCATCAAGCTTTGGGGTGATGGCACATTGGAATCTGACTCTTTATCTTCATTAATGTTTGGATATGGAGTTGGATGGGATTGAGCCAATATTCCGAAAAGCATTTTTCAAATTAAATTTTTTTGGATAAACTTGACATTATTGTTGATCCTTACGATTTTTATTTTTAATTAAAGTAAGAAAGTATATTTCAATTTTTAAAAGTTAAAAAAAAAAAAGCGGGTGCTATTGTTTCTTGTAATTGGATTTACTTTTATTTAATTTTTATTTTAAAGTTAAATTTTTTTTTGCTTTTTCCTTTAATTAGCAAGCAAGAGAGCACATCAGGAGAAGCATTATCTACCTTTCCTATCTCGTGGCTAATGCTAGGTCATTTTCATAAAATTCTCATTATGTTTTTTACATAATATTGAAAAAAATTATAAATAATTTAGAAAATTTTAAATAAATTTTATTTTGTTATTATGTTCAATTAAATTCTTACACTTTTATTTTAAATTCAGATATTTATAATTAACGGTGAATTATTATTAATAAGAATGACACCGATCATTTTATGTCATATAATATTGATGTTAGCGGCAGAGGGTAGTGTCATGGTCTCTCAAAATTTTTATTTTATATATATATATATTAATGTCCATTCCAAATTTTTTAGAATTTTTATTTATTATATATTTTTAAATGGTCTCTTTCAAAATTTATGGAATTATTTATTTTATATATATTCTTCATGGTTCTCTCAAAATAAAATTTTTATTTTAATATTAATATAAATAAAAAATAATAAAATGACCTCATAAACCTACTTAACTTTACCCTAATTTAAATTTCTTCACACCTCTATCTCTCTCTTTCTTTTTCTCTTTTTTTTTTTTTTTTGCTTTAATCTTTTCTCTGTAACTCACCATTAAAATACATTTCATTCTTTAAAAGAAATTTATGAGTTTCTGAGCTTGGATAAAGAATGACGGAAACCACTCACCGTCATTGTGTAAAATTAAGAGGAGGTAAAGCTTTCTTTTATCTTCTTCTTTCTATTTATATTATTTAACTATTTATATATTTAACTATTATGTAAAATCTCGTATATCGTATTTAACTATTTTTATTTCATACATTATAGTTTATATTTAATATTTTAAATTTAAATAGAAATAAAATAATAATATTGGATGTTGGCTACCCATTGATTAGGATTTGATCTTAATTTTTTTTTTTTATGTTAGTGGTCTAATGTGCTTGCTCTTCTTTTTGTTGTTGGGCATTTTTGTTTTCTTTGAGCAACCATCAAGTTTTTAGACTGGTTTTTTCATGTAATTGTATAAGTTGTCAAATGGTTTAAGAGTCATTGGTCAATCAAAGGTTTAATAAAAACACTTTTCAAAAAAGAAAATTTCAAGTTTGATTAAAGTACAGTTTTAAATAATTCTCTTATACTTGAGCCATCAAACTTCAATACTTCAAATAATGAAAAAGAATAATATGAATCAAAATGTACTAAACTCTCTCTTGAAGAAATGGATGCTTTTCAAGTAAAATCCGATATTTATAAAATTATTGTATGTCTTTTTTTTTTTATTTCTTTTGATTTACATGTTATATAAAATTATTGTCTATTATAAATTTTTTAGTTTTTTCTTAAATTCAATGTATTAGTTTTAAAAATTTTTAATTCTTATACCTTTTCCATCTTTGGCCCCTCAATAAAAGTTAGCTAGCTCCGTTTCTGATTGATATGTCATGTTAAGTTATCCTAGTAAATAATAACATGATATATTGATGTAGTATGATGATGTTGTCATATGACAATCTCACTTTCCCTTATGTTAAGTCAATATACCAAATCAATGTAATGTTATAATAAGTATTATTTTGACTAACCATAGTCAATCAATCATTAAGAATTTATTTAATTTTAAATAAAAATAAAATTTTATTTAAATTTTTTTAATAATATAAAAATATTATTTATTTTTGGCATAATGCTCAAATAAACTCTTAAACAATTCAAGAATATTCAAATAAGCCTTTATTCCTTTATTGCTTTTAATTAAAGCCTCGTACTTTTATTTTGAGTCAAATAAACCCTTATAACTAATAATTAACTAATTGTTATTAGTAAAAATATCACTTATCATTTTATACCTACATGGCACATATGAAATTGATATAAATTGTGAAAAATACCACATGATCATGTTATCATGTCAAATTAGTATGTTATGTCATCATTAACTATGATATGTAATTATGCCATATCATAATCAATTATAATATGTTAGCATACTACATTAGCGTCACATGACATGGAATAACGAATGACATTTTGATTATATCAATCATTAGTTATAAGAATTTATTTAGTTAAAAAAAAAACTACAAAGGTTTATTTATTTTTAAATAAAAGCACAAGGGTTTGACTGAATGCAATAAAAAGATAAGGGTTTATTTAAATTTTTTTAAATAATTTAAGGACTTTTTTTGTATATTATGTCTTTATTTTTTAAATTACTAAAAATATGTTTACTTATAATTTCATTATGAGGATTTACTTGGTTTTGACAAATGGCCTATCAGCAATTGACAAGGATCGCAAGACCAAATCAAAGTGCCATTTTTTTTTCTTCTAGTGTCCAAATTCTAAACACCAATACTGACTAAGCGAAATTATTTCAACCCGAATTGTTAGTAGAGGATTGAATTTTCGTTTTCGTTTGGGTAAATGGGCAAATCAGAAAGGGGTTATATTCATACATGGGCACAGTCAAGATGCTGAGATTGTATGTGTTTTCGGTCATGATCATGACGAGGAATTATGAAAGATACTTTTCTGATCTTAATTCTTACGCTTTTTATTCTTATTATTTGTCTGATTTAATTTCAAAATTTATATTTATGAATAAATTTACTTTTCCTAATTTAGTAGATGTTGTTTTTAGATTTTTTTTTTGGAAGGGATATTATCTTTAGATTTATTTGATAAATTTTTGTCGTAACAAGGGAAAAAACTTATAAGATAAAAAATGAAGAGTCAAATAGCATTACTCAATAATTTATTTATATTTCTTAGTTCAAATGAGAAAGAATTCATCCTTCCAAAATAAAAAGGAAAATGGGTTTTCTTTTCTTTTTCAACACTAGGGGTTTATTTAGACACAATAATTTTTTAAAAAAATTTAAATTATTTAAAAAAATTTTAATTTTTTTTATCTTTTATTGAGTTCAATCAAATTTGTATATGTTTATTCTAGATTTTTATATCTTTATATGTTTATTATAGATCAAATAAATTGGTTGACTAATTATGTTGATAAAAATATTACATATCATTTTATTTTACGTGGTGCTGACATAACATATTAACAATTATATTGAATGATAATATGATATAATGATATGATCACGTGATATTTGTACTTACTACATTAATGTCACATCAACATCATATAGATATAAAATAAATAAATGGTATTTTGATTAATAACAATTAGTTAACTTTTTGTTATAAGACTTATTTTGTCCAAAATAAAAACATGAGAGTTAAATTAAATAAAATAAAAAATAAAAATTAATTTACATTTTTTTAAATAAATCATAAATCTTTTAAAACATTATGATTTTTTTATATTTATTTCATGCTTGAGTTTTTACATTTTAACACTGATTTAGAACTAGGAAGCAAGCTTTCTTCCTCTTCTTTTTTGTGATTCACTTTAACGAGACACTATGATTATTTGAACAAAAAATGAATTCTTTAATTCAAATAGCTAGAGAATAAGAAAAGAGAATAATAGTGCTACATGAGATTCGGAATGATAAATGGCACTATAATTTAAAAGTACACAAAGCCCTCCCCTTGTTTCAAACTAGACATTTGCCTCCCTACACCATCTATTGTGGATTTGGCACTTCACTGCCCGACGTTATCTGGGATAGAAGCTGGGGCCACTCCATAATTCCAAGTGTATCCCCGAAAGAACATAAATCTTGGAACTTTTAATCTTTTAAAGTAAAATTTTCTTTCTGTATGAATTCTTGGTTTCTTTTGTATAAGGGAATTGAAAGTAAGCATGTGTTTTGCAAGGATTTGATTATTTAATTTATTAGTTGGTACATGATTTTTCACTTAAATAGTAAGATTTAAATTCTCATTTTTTAAATAAAAAAATATTTAGTCATATAGGTATGGACTAAATTGATGTTGGTTTCGAATTGCATCATATTTCTTGATGGTCAATCGTTGATTTTCTAATATAGGTCATTATTAAGTTCACTAATTAAAGATGTTTAAATTTATGTTTGATTATGCACAAAGATTGTGGGTTAAAGTTCTCAACTTATTAGTTAAAATTGGTCACTTTCTCTAAAAAAACTAGGATACGGATTTTACTCTTTTTTGGTATATAATTAATAGTTTTTTAATATTCTCGGTTTTTTGAAATATTTGTTTAATATTTATATATATTGATAATATATTAAGTATGAATTTAATTTTTTTAATTATTACTAATTAAGTTAGAAAATAACTAAAATCTTAATAATTATGGTAACATAAAATAAATAAAATCAAAGATTATTAACGTGGATATATGTCTTTTTGGCATCATCCACTATAATAAATAGTTAAAGGGGAAACAAGACTCGATATTCTCTCTTTAAAAAATTAATTGGACGGAGTGTATGATGTTCATATTTATAAATTTATCAAGACTTCTTTATTTGCTCGACATTATTTTTCATCAAATTTAATAATGCTTTTATTGTGGTTAATCATTGTGTCTGTTTTCTTTAGAATAACTTGCCATGGGATGTTTTACTTTAATTAACACCTTGTCATGGAAATATTATCTTTTCTTCAAAAACTAATACAATAAAACATGCAAGCACTTACGTTTATAAGTTTTTTAAAATTATTTTACTTACTGAATGTAAGATCGAAAATCTCACTTTTGGGTGATGGCCCAATTAAAAATGAACTCTCTCAACCGTTGGATCGTCCTACGTAGTCCATCACAGCATCGGATGAACATAAACCAATTTGTACGGAAACGAGAATGTACTAATGTTACTGCATAGTCTCTGTCAAGTCTCCGTAGTTCTTCTTTGCGGAGCAAACGAAAAATCCCAGCGCACCTTCATTTTCCTTTTATAATTTTATTCAAACATTTATTCAAAAGCTCCACTAGCCTGAAAAATCAACCGTTACAGGTTAGTAAAGTAACTTGGTATAACTTTATCAGTTTATTAATTTTTTTTAAAAAAATAATTCCAAAACAATCTTATGTTGCTGAGAAATTGCTAGAAAACTGACCCAATGACTAGAAATTTCGAGTGAATTTCTGACCTTCAGGACGGTATGCATCTGAGTTTGAATTATTTATCACCTAAAACCAACGGACAGAAACCGTTAGATTTAACTTTTATTGCTCCACATTTTTTTTCCTTTTCACTTTCTTGGCATCCAAACAGAGGTTTAGGGTTAATGCATACTTCTCTTATTACCATGTTTTTAACTGTGTCTAATTTATTCCAATGTTCAAATTCTTGTCAAATATCTGATCGTGATATTGCCATTGACTTTTTTTTCTTTGAGTTTAGCTTTTATTGTGGCATCAATAAGTGATAATCATTGGTTGAAAATTTCCTATTTGCAGATTGAGAATTGTTTCTGGTTTCAGTTGGCCACTCAAAATTTTATAGATATTCACTTTTTTGACTATGTGAGTACCCCTCATCTGCTTAGTTGCTATAATGGCTGGAATTAGGCTTTCAAGACTGAGGTCACTGTCTAAGTCGTTATATCCCTCTTCACAACCACCATTATTGCCACTATACAATTCCTATATGAAACTTACAAGAAATGTTGATCAAAACTATGTCAGATCATCTTATGCCTATGTAGATAGCATTTATAACAAAAGAGAATCACAATCTGCTGCAAAGTTTGCGAATACCCATATTAAAGTTGTGGTGTCTGATCCTTTGGCTCATAAATGTTTCCACAAAATCAATCCCATGGCTGCATCATCCTTGAATTCATCGACTTTGCGTTACCAGAGCGTGTTCCCCTTTGTTTTGATAAGCCCAGTATTGAGAAATCAGTCACATTCGTTGTCTTTCAGTAGCAAGACTGATAAATCTGTGGAATCTGAAGTTTCAGCTTCTTCGGGTGGAGGGGAAGTAGATGTTAGCAACAGTGGTGTTATTGGCAGTGATTGGGTTGATAAAGTCAAAGAAGCTTGGCATAATGCTGTGGATGCAGTAGGTTATACTGGGCAAAAGGCTAAAGAAGCCTCTAATGAACTGAAGCCTCATGTTGAACAGTTGCTTGATTCCCATCCGTATCTTAAAGATGTGGTTGTTCCAGTTGGTTTCACTTTGACTGGTACCATATTGGCTTGGGTGGTCATGCCCAGGCTTTTAAGAAGATTTCACAAGTATGCAATGCAAACTTCAGTCCTGCCATCTGGAAGCTTACTTGGGGATCAAGTTCCATATGAGAAAAGCTTCTGGGGAGCTTTGGAGGATCCAGTGAGATATCTAATTACCTTCATGGCATTCTCTCAAATGTTAGTGGTTCTAATTTTCAATATTTAACTCTTTCTCATCCTTCGATTCACATGTTTCTGCATTATTTTTTTGTCAATGTATAATGAGTGAAAGGTACATTGACTTGCAGCGGCATGATGGTTGCACCAAGTACTATTGCTTCACAATACGTTGCACAGGCATGGAGGGGAGCAGCTATCCTTTCATTTGTCTGGTTTTTGCATCGTTGGAAAACAAATGTACTTGATCGTGCACTGGCTGCTCAGAATTTAGCAGGGACTGATCGGGAAAAGTTGTTAACTATGGACAAAGTTTCATCTGTTGGTCTATTTGTTATTGGGGTAATGGCTTTAGCAGAGGCATGTGGGGTAGCTGTGCAATCTATTCTGACAGTTGGTGGCATAGGTGGTGGGTGTTTTCTGCTAAATGAATGTTCTCTTCTGTTTAAGTTCGTTTATGATAATTGGATCTAATTGTGCAAGGGAATCTTAAAATTAAGTGTTGCTAATGTAGATAACATTTTCAAATTTATTTTGATGGTAATAGGTATCTTGGCATGGCTCAGTAGGTTTGAATTTAAAGTAGCATATGCTTGCTTTTCTTGTAGTTCTTTTATCATATACTTTTGGCTTTATATTTCCATCTTTCATTCTTGTGTGCCCGAACAGGCGTATGTTTTTGTCTGCATGTTTTTAAACGTTTTGCTTGGTCTTCACTTATAGCAGAGGGCTATATTGTTGGTGATGTGTATTCTGATAAGTACAATTTACCATGAATATATGTCTATAACACTATATTCATTAACCTTTCTATATCTGCTGTACATGTGCTTTAACATGCTTGTACAGTTTATTTAAAGACGGATTTTTTCATGGTTGGTTAAAATTTATAGTATAAATCATAAGTGCTCTTATATCTCAAATAGGACATTGCTTTTAGTATTTTCTATTAGTGAGCTTTATCTTAGAATGATTTTGAAGATTATGCAATGACTTGCAAATGCTGTTTTTATGTGTTTTATTGCCAAATGAAAAGATGCCTAATTGCTATTTCTTAAAAGTTCATATTGTAGATATAATATGCATTACTTGTTTATTGTCTTTGAAATAATCATATAACCGATTCAACCTCCTCATAGGAGTGGCCACCGCTTTTGCTGCCAGGGACATTCTTGGAAATGTGCTCAGTGGATTGTCTATGCAGTTTTCCAAACCTTTTTCATTGGGTGATACAATAAAGGTAACACGTAACTGAGCAAATGTTAAGGTAACACGTAACTGAGCAAATGTTTTTCTTTCCATGCAGGAAAGATTTTCTTTCTGTCCAATGCTTATCAGTCCAATAAGCTTTTTCATATTTATAGTCCACAGTGAGAAAAGGAATTGTTTTCTTTATTTCCTAAATGCTGTTTCAGCTGCAGTTTAGGGTTCACCCTAGGATGTCAAGAATTAAGCTGTTATAGATGTGCATATGAATTATTTGTTGTGGATTTTTGAATTGAAATACTTATTATTTATTATTCTTGCTGGTTAATATTTTGTTTTCTGCTTTGATGAATCAATCACTCATCATCTTTCAGGTAGCACCAACTGGGTACTTAAAGCCTGGTATTTGCTTATGATTTCTGTTCATTGCACTCTGTCCCTCCTAATTCCACTATTGACCGACTCTTCAGTTATTTCCCTGAAGTTAATTGTTATATACGTCTTTATATATGAGGGTATATTGGTAATCCTGACCTTTGTGGTGATGTCCAGTTTTTAGTTCCATCCTACTGGAAACTGTGACCGTGTAACCTAAATGCCATTTATTTTATTCCATCATAAAGGTTATTTTACCTGTAAAACCTTGTGGTTTTAACAAGGTTAGGTTTGTTCTTTCATTTCCTTGCTTTTCTGCATGAATTGACAATAAAATTTTCTTACTGCAGGCAGGATCTATAGAAGGTCAAGTGGTGGACATGGGACTTACAAGCACAACATTACTTAACTCTGAGAAATATCCAGTTTTGGTTCCAAACTCACTCTTTTCCAGTCAGGTTGTTTTTTTTTTTTCTTTTTCTTCCTTTTGCTAGAAAGAGAAGAATTATTTTCACTGTTCATCGAGTCTACTGAGAGTATGCTCATTTGCTTATTTATACATTGTACACTTGTCATACTCAAAACCATCATTCTTGGTAATCTTTGTTTACCATGAAAATTTTTAGGTTATTATGAACAAGTCACGTGCTCAATGGCGTGCCGTGGTGACCAAAGTTCCCTTGCAAATTGAAGATCTGGACAAGATTCCCCAGATATCCAATGACATCAAGGGCATGCTAAAATCAAACTCAAAAGTTTTCTTGGGAAAGGAGGCCCCTTACTGTTTCCTGTCTCATATAGAAAGTTCTTATGCAGAACTGACCATTGGATGCAATCTCAGACACATGGTAATCTCTCATCCTCGATTCCTTTTTTCTGATGTGTCTTCTATGGGCTAGGTAACATTGTTATTTGATCAGTTGCCCAGGGTTTTTTTTTGTTGGGAGAGCGGGGAATTCAAACCCTGCTTTCTAAGCAGGGGATTGTGCCCCAACTAATGAGCCAAATCTCGGTTCTTAAGTGTTTCTGATTTTCTGAATTTCATATTAAAAATATTAAAACTTAATGCAACTGTTTAAAACAGATGTGCAACTGTGGTTTGCATAACTGCACTGATAAGTTTAAAAGACCGCCTCAAACCCTTGATTTATTGATATTGTTTTCCTCTCCTGGGATTTTGTTCTGAATGCTGGATGCTTGGCTGTGGCTTCTTTTCAAAATTTATCATTTTAAGCCTGACAATTGTTTTTCTTTCTCATTTTACTGATATCCACATTAATGTACGATATGCAATTATAGAGCAAAGATGAATTATACTCCACACAACAAGATATTCTTCTGCAGTCCGTCCAGATTATTAAGAAGCATGGTGCTACATTGGGCAATACATTCCAAGGTACAGCCAGTCAGTGATGCAGCAAATGGAGAATGATATCTTTTAAAGAGGCTGAGATTTACATATCTTAGTCCTTACAACTTGAACATTTCTAGAGATATAAGTCAACACAAAATCAGTAGGAACATGTTCAGTTTACAATGACCTTGTGCTTTTGTGTTGATGGGGAAGAGTTGTCATTACATGAATTTGTGAAGAAATGGTTATGATGTGGTAAAGGTATTGGCTCAGCTGACCAATGGAGTGGGTTCTGATTCCATTTGTTGCAAACACAAAGGATTTTTCTTTGCAATTGTTTTGCCTTTTTTTTTAAATGAAAAATTTTAGAAATCTGTCCATGTCGCCAGCCATTGGCTGGAGAAAACACTGCAACTGCTGTATATTTTAAGATTTTTAGCAATTACAAAAGCTTTGTGCCGATT
This sequence comes from Theobroma cacao, assembly GCF_053813885.1. Taxonomy (NCBI): domain Eukaryota; kingdom Viridiplantae; phylum Streptophyta; class Magnoliopsida; order Malvales; family Malvaceae; genus Theobroma; species Theobroma cacao. The sequence continues at coordinate 39,706,620 of NC_142639.1, read as the reverse complement.
TCGAAAATCCAATAAATCATTATAACTAATTGTTCACTTAGTCAAAATTCTATTCATCGTTTTATATTAGGTGACATTGATATAAGTGGTAAAAAAATGTTATATGAATATGTAATCATGTCAAATCAGCTTATTACATAATCATATTTTATAATATATTAATATGTCACGGGTATAAAATAAAAGTGATATTTTAATTAAATAAATTATTAATTATAAAAATTTATGACTCAAAATAAAATTTTAAAACTTAATTAAATGTAATAAAAGAATTAAAATTTATTTGAATTTTTCAAAATAATTTAATTTTTTGAAAAAATATTATGCAATGTAAACGAATTGACAATTTCTTGTCCTCCAATATTTCACTCTTCTCCCCCACTCACCACCAAAAGTAGGTGAGATGAGGGAAGGAGATTAGCAGGATCTATAGTTTGTGCCAGTAAATGGGCAACCATGCTTGTCTAATGTATTCGGCGAAGTTTATTTCATGCAATTGGAGCCATGCAAGAAAATGCTAACAACATGGGACAGTTTTGACAAAAAGTTTAAAAGAGTATACTAGTGAAAATCATGATTGTAAAATTTAAAGTTTACAATTATGTAAGAATAATAAAATAAAATGTTTATAATATTGTAACGATTGTGCCAAAAAACAATTAAATAGTAATATTGATTGGTAAGGCATCAAAAGTTAAATATTCAGTAGGCATTTGAAAGACAGAAGGAAAGGAACCAAACGTTTTGTAATTTAAAGGTCACTAGCTAGGACGGGAAGTAGTGGACAAAGCTTGCTTGTAACTTAACAAAGCCTTTTCTTCCATTTCTATTTATTGGAACTTGGCAGATTAACGCCTTTGATTTGCAGCTCCATTTTTCTCTAGATACTCAACAAAACTATTGAAGTTACTGTTTTGCAGGTCTCTGTTTTCAAAAATTTGAGCCGCTTCTCTGGTTCCGACTCATAGACTCTGTCCTTCCTCGGACACCATAGCGAGTGTCAGAGCTTTAGCTATATCAACTCCGCTAAATGAACCATCGTCACTTCTCTCTACTTCCACTGCCAAACCTTTCTCCACCAAAAACCTTGCATTCAAGGGCTGGTCAATAATGAATGGTAAAACCACGAGGCAATGCCCAAACTGCAGCGTTTCTATAATTGAACCCCATCCGGCGTGAAACAACGAGCCTCCGATTAATGGGTGTTCTAAAATTTCCAATTGCTGTGCCCACCCAGTGCTGACAACTCCTCTTCCACTGGTACGGTCGCTAAAACCCGGAGGCAAAGCATCATGGTCGCTAAGAGCCCAATCAGGCTTCCTCAGTGCCCATAAAAATGGCAATCCTGATAGCTCCAGCCCGTACGCTATCTCATGAATTTGATTCTTGCTTAGCTTGTACTCGCTGCCAAATCCTACAAACACAACTGACTTAGGCTTTTGTACATCAAGCCACTCAAAGATTTCTATCCATGACTTGTCAGTGATTCTTCTTCCTTCAGGTTTCTCTGGCAGGAGCAAACCAATAGGAATCACTTGTTTGCCATTTGTCTTCTCCACTACGTTCAAGTATTCGGCTTCATATTCCGGGCAGCTACGTATAGCAAAAGCTTTAGATGCCTGAATAATTTTAGCAAGCCTTTCAGCGTCAGATACTCCAGAAGCATTCTCTCCGTAAAACCCCTCATGCATGACAGTAGCTAGGGAACTAGGATAAGCTAATGAAGAAGAAAAATCAAATCACTCAGGCGGTGACGTTAAACTTTCCGGAGAAGACCTCAATTCTTTTTTGGCCATCGCTGGTGAGGGATCTTGGATTTGCAAAGAAACTATATGAAGAAGCAGAGAGAACTGAGAAAGTAATGAGAGGGATTTGGTATTCTTGGGCAATCTCAACCACCCAATGAGGAATGACATCAACGATTATCCAATCCGGTCGTTGATCTGAGATGAACTGCTTGACCGGATGTCGAAGTAGATCGTATGCAATCTTCAGGTATTGAATTTTCTCAGAAGGAATGTCCACGGTCGCCTCAGAACCCTCTGGCAAGAGTGTCTCGTTATCCAAGGCTGGCAACTGAAAAGCTACTAAATCTATCAGGGTTGCTAAATCTGAAGGAACTTTGAGTCTTCCGATGTTTCCAGGGGTTGATATGAAGGAGACTTTCACTCCAGCTTTGCCTAAGGCTACAGAGAGTTGAAAGAATGGTATCAAGTGGCCAAAAGCTGACCAGGGAAGCATCACTATATGAAAATCTCTAGCCATTTCTGACAGGGAGCAATCAAGGGTTTGAGACAGCTAGCTGATACTACTCTAAACAGCCTGCACCAATATAAAGGCAGAAATGTCTAAAAATTACACGACAAGGAAAAGACTATTGAGGTAGTTGTCTTTTTTTTTTTTTTGAAAATTAAGCACTTCATTCATCAACAAGGGACATGCAATTTCCTGTAAGAAAAACAGTTCAGCACCAGATTTTGAGTTACTATCATATCAACTTAAAATCCAGGCATTACAAAAGGATCACACAGCTGAGGTAGTTTGCCTATTGACCTAGCAAAAGAAAAAAAAAAATTAAGGTGCTTGGCTATTGTCTTTCTATTAAAAATATAATAATGTGAAGGACAAATTTCCGCAATCCATGGAAGCATATTGAAAAGTCTGCTTAAAAATTATGCAGGGATGGACAAATTTCCATCCATCTTTATTGAAACTGCTTTGGAGTGTCTGTGGTTATGCAGGGAAGACACAATACCTGATGGAATATTATGTTCAATGGCGAGTGTATGTTTATTTTCAATATTTGTATTACCAATTAGATAGGGTGTTGAGCGTTGATTGTGTAATGTTAATAATGTATTAAGAGTCTATTTATTTAGACAGGTCCCTAAACTTATTCCTTCAAACTAAACTTTCTCGTTCTTATCAGAATTTTATTCAATTCGGATTATTAATAGAAACTTTATTTTGATTGAGAAAAAAAAATCTGCCTAAATATTGATGCTTGAAGTAAACCTCACAAGCACTTCATAGTTTTTAGTACTATATGCTTGACAAATGCTAACTCTAACGTATGCCATGAAGCCATGCTCCCCTGGACCTGAATCCTGATCCACGTTAATGCTTTGGTGTCAAACAATTAAACAACCACGTATTTTATGTAGTCTTCCAAACCGAAAGACTTTCTAAGAACTTCCAAAAGTCAGGCAGCCAGGCTTGTCTTGTTTTACTTCGGAGCTTCACTAGAAACACTCAGAACACAATATAAGCCAAACTTTGGGCAGGCTTGGATCAATAGACTACAACGCAGAAATAATTTTAGCAATGAGCAAGTCATTCTCCATATGGGTATCTAAGTAGTGGCCCAACTTGTCACGACTACTAAAGTCCCCATAAGAGCAGTTATCTGTTAAATTCATGAAAAGTGTATAATTCATTACAACTTGGGAATGGCTATTAGCATAGAGATTGAGGGAGGAGATCCAAATTAAGTTGAAACTTTATTTATAGAACCAGAGCTTCTCATGCTACTAGTCGGCTACTTGGAAATTGCAATGAATTAAGAAATGTGATTGGAAATTTCCAGCCTTTAAATTTGTCAATCTGGTGCAGCTGAATTTTGAGGCTTGGCACATGATAATTATTGAGTAACATTACATATTTAAGCTTGAAAATCCAAATAAAAAAAAGAAGGAAAGTTATTGCTCGTAAATCAACAAAACAGCCATCTTGTTTGTATTTGAATGATTTTTCTTGACTTTAACCAGTTGCAGCTCCATTTTTCTCCAGATACTCAACAAATCTATTGAAGTAATTGTGTTGCAGGTTCCGGTTCCCAAAAACCTCAGCTACTTCTTTAGCTCGGACCCTTAAATTCTCCCCTTCCTCAGAAACCATAGCCAGTCTTAGAGCCTTAGCTATATCAGCCCTGGTAAACGATCCGTCGTTACTTCTCTCTACTTCCACAGCCAGACCTTTCTCCACCAAAAGCCTTGCATTCAAGGGTTGGTCAATAATCAATGGTAAAACCACGAGACAGTGCCCAAACTGCAGCGTTTCTATAATTGAACCCCATCCTGCGTGAAACAACGAGCCTCCAATTGATGGGTGTCCCAAAATTTCCAATTGCGGTGCCCAACCAATGCAGACAACTCCTCTTCCACGTGTGCCGTCGCTGAAGCCTGGAGGCAGAGCGTCATGATCATCCGTTGCCCAATCAGGCTTCCTAAGTGCCCATAAAAATGGCAATCCTGATAGCTCCAGCCCATGTGCTATCTCATGAACTTGTTCCTTGCTTAGTTTACACTCACTGCCAAATCCTACGAACACAACTGACTTGGGTTTCTGTCCATCCAGCCACTCAAAGTTTTCACTCCATGATTTGTCAGTAATTCTTTTTACTTCTTCAGGTTTCTCTGGCAGGAGTAAACCAATAGGAATCACCTGTTTGCCTGTAATCTCCTTGCATTTATTCAAGTACTCACTTTCATATTCAGGGCAGGTGCGGATAGCCATAGCGTTACTTGCTAGAATAACTCTAATAACCCTTTCATTGTCTGTTATCCCAGAAGCATTCTGTGTATAAAGACCCTTGTACGTGCCAGTCGCCTCGAAGCTCCGGTAAGATACCGAAGATTGAAAATTTCCCCACTCAAGTGGTTTTGTCAAACTTTCAGGAGAGGGCTTTGTTCCTTCTTGGGCAGCAGCAACGGGGAAATCTTTTTGCAAAAAAAAAGCATTTGTAGAAGCAGGGCAAACAGAGAAATTAATGACAGGTATTTGCTTCTCTTGGGCAGCCTCAGCTACCCAATAAGAAATTACATCAGTGAATACCCAATCCGGACGTTGATCTGAGATGAATTGCTTGACGGGGTGCTGGAGGAGATCATATGCAATCTTCAGGTAAGGAATTTTCTCTGAAGGAATGTCCACGGTGGCCTCTGCACCCTCTGGTAAGAGCTGGTTATCCAAGACTGGTAATGGTAAAGCAACTATATCTATCAGAGTTGCTAAAGTTGGAGGAACTTTAGGGAGTCTTTGGATGTTTCTTGGTGTTGATATGAAGGAGACTTTTACTCCAGCTTTGGCCAAGGCTATGGAGAGTTGAAAGAATGGTATCAGGTGGCCAAAAGCAGACCATGGAAGCATCACTACGTGCAGATCTCTAGCCATTTTCAGCAGGAATTGAGATATCGGGAATCTTACAAAGGTATAAAGTAAAGTCTATAAGTTTTTCCTGACAATCATGAGTACTAAGGAGTTACTCACCGGTCGGAAATCAAGCGTTATGTGGACACGAAAATGTCCCGCGTCCTGTCGTATGGCCTACTTTCTGAAGCATATAAATGAAGCGCGCGAAATGGCCAGACGAACACTGTCGTAAGAATCAGGTTTGGTAAGAAAGGAATGAGGCCCCAAATTAAGATTGGACAAAACCTTTAAAGGGTGGATGGGTACTTGGACTGATGTCAAGTATAACTTTTGGGCCCATAACAATCCACATGAACAAACCAAGCCCAGTTTCAGTAATTTAAAATTGGGTTGGGTTTCAACTGAGTCAGTTGTATTGAGTGTAAAATTACCAAATGAATATATATATATATATATTAAATTTACCAAGTGAATATATGTAAACTCTTTTGAACAATATCAAGGCATAAATATTTCTTATCCACAGAGAATATTGGTTGATATTCGTCATTATTTATTTAAAATAACACATTCTACTTTTAAATTCATTAAAATATATGCTTTCCTCTTGCCGAACCCAAAAACAAACAAAGAAAATCCTTTCCTCTTCTCTATTCTATTTGTCTTGCTATATAACTCAAATTTCTCTTACGTTATTTCCCCTTCGTACTTACCCACTCTTTGCCCCAAAACACTTACATTCCTTCGCAAATTTCAGTCCCATCAATCTCATAACTATAGAACGAAGCAGAGGCCGCAGTCATTGGGATATAGACACACTGTCCCCCTGATTGGCCGTTGTTGGGAAAGACAAACATTCAAATGATTCCTAGTCTCTCAATTGGATAGGAAAACAACAAACTCCAAGCATTATCGGACATTGCCACTCACATGCCTAGAATAATATACTAGAATAACATGTTTTCTAACAGGAACCAAAAGCAAGCCGAGAAGGGCAACTGTTCCTTGGATGAGACAATAAGAATGGGACTCATGTGAAGTCCTATTTTTCAACCATAAAGGTCCCCACCCCAGTATTGGGATTTTGAACATTAGTTAAAGGGAAGAGGACTTAAACAAAATCTAACAATAATAATGAAAATCGAGAGCGTTTAGTTTCATTGGTTACGTGAAAGCAATAGAAATCTTATGTTTATACGGTTGCAGTATAAGCAATGATCGACAAAGTTTTGAATGGAGTTGGTTGAAACGTGGAAGGAAGAGGAACTTTGAATCATGACCATGGAATGGAAGGGTGTACTGTAGGGCTTTATGCTTGAGATACCAACCAACTAATATAGTAGAAAGATGGGTATATTCTTGGTGGGTCGGAAGAGAATTGAGGGGCAAGGGAGGGGAAGGGGAGGGACCCACCAATATTTTTCACTTTCACCCGTGAATTGGGTCGGTAATGGTGGGGGTGGGGGCGGAGGCAATGGGCAAAGAATCTCACGAGATGAAATTTTTGATGCCAACCCCAAGAAAAGTGAGCTGAATAGGGGGGACCCATTAACTACTTTCTAACAGAACCGGCCAAGCAGGAAAAACCCAACTCTTTTTTTGTGCCCACAAGATAAGAACAAAGAGTCACAAGCCTACACTCCTCGAGGGGTCTATCATCGTTATTGCCTAGCGCTTTGTTTGATTGATAAGACGGAGAGAGTAGATGGATTGAGGGAGAAAAAATGGAACTAGTTCCAGGTTTTGCTCTCTATACCAATGATCTAATTCCTTGTGATGTTCAAGTAGACAAACGTTAAGTAATTGAAGAATGCTTGATTCAGTAAGTAGTTTTATCAGTTACTAAAAGACTGAACTCCGTGAAGATAAAGGTGAGAGTGGAGTCAAGACAAAGTTGATAATGACAGCTTAATCGTGATAAGAAAAAAAAAAAGCAACGATTTAGAATGGTGTGGGGGGGAACAATGGTGACAAATTTCACAGGCTCTCTCATTATGCCTTGCATGCTAATGGGTGAAACACTGAGACTCATGACCTTAGCAAGAGTGCTCGATGTTTGTCCACTAACTACAGATCAGATAAAGAAAATGGTGTTCCAAATATGATTGCCTGGTTATTATTCAGCTCACTATGTTAAGTAGCCACAAGTTTCCTTTCTCAAATTAAAAAAGAGAAAAAGAAGATCAGCTGAACATTTTTGAAGTACAACCATTATAAACAATGCTTCACTTTGAAGCAGGACAAGAAGTCCCAATTGCTGAAAACGTGAACCTATCCAATTGCTACAGTTGAACTTTTCACCTTATATATGCATCATTTGTCTGTCTAGCTAACACATCACCCAAAGCAAGTTCTGGTCTTCATTTTCCAACAATGGAGCTGTTAGGGATGAGTCCAATGAGAATCCAAGTAATATATCTTTCACACCTTTTCCCCATCTTGTTTCCTTCTTCCTCCATTTACAAACAAAACATATGCATTCTAGCTTAATTATTTTTTTCAAGTGGTGGTTAATCACTTGACAGTCCATTTCCCTGCATCTTTGTACCAAAACTTTTTATGTTTCTTGACATGCTCTTTTTTCTGCTCCTATTTGTCCATTCTGGTTCATAACCAAGCTCCTAACTTCCCCTTAACAATAAAAGCCATCCTAAACCATGTTAATTGGCTCATCATTTTCTCATGAGTTCATCTAATGTGTACTTACTTTCTCTTCTGTGTTACCTTCTTGACCTTGCAGGTAACCAGGATAGCCACAATCCTTATTTTGGTGGCAATCTCGGGTCTAAGAGGAGCTGAGGCCAGGAAAGGAAGGACACTGGAGTCCTTTGAGTACACAGCTATAAGTTGCAGAGGCCACACTGCATCAATAACAGATTTTGGAGGAGTTGGTGACGGGAAAACATCAAATACTAAAGCATTTCAGGATGCAGTTAATCATCTCAGCCAGTATGCATCCGATGGGGGGGCTCAGCTGTATGTTCCTGCTGGACAATGGCTGACTGGTAGCTTTAGCCTCACTAGCCATTTCACTCTTTATCTTCACAAGGATGCTGTTCTCCTTGCTTCTCAGGTTTGATTCGTCACATCACTTTTTCTCCTGCTTACTGAAAGTTGCACCAAATTCATATTTCAGGTTATTAACCTCGTATACTTTTACTTATGTTGGAAACGTGCTAGAAGTCCGATGTCCTCCAAGTGGCCGGGATAATAAGGTTCTGTTTAGAGCAAAACAAGGGCAATCTTTGACATGAAAGATATTGCTCTTTCCAGGTGTCACTACAACTATAGGACTTGAAATTCTAGCAAACTTGCACCCAACCAAGACTCAGAAATCCCAAACGTAGACAAATTCAGTCGTGAAATTGACTGCCATAGACGACTTTTGATGTGCCAAAATCACAGTCCACTAATTCTCTACTACTAACTGTTAGTGGGTGATTTCGAATTATGTAGTGCATTAGGTAGCCCAGACAGCGTTGGTCCATTTTATCTAACCTGACTAACTCTTTGACTAACCAATTGCTTTAGGATATGAGCGAGTGGCCTGTTTTGAAGCCATTGCCATCGTATGGTCGAGGAAGGGATGCAGCTGCCGGAAGGTTTACCAGCCTCATTTTTGGAACTAATCTCACCGACGTCATTGTTACAGGTAAATTTTTATTTTTGTTTTATTTGCATCAATTCAAGCTGATTAATGGACCCTACATATATTATATATAATCTTGGTTTATCAGGGGCCAATGGTACAATCGATGGTCAAGGTGCATTCTGGTGGCAAAATTTCCACAAGGGCAAACTGAAATACACCCGACCTTACCTAATCGAATTCATGTACTCTGATACTATTCAGATATCAAATTTAACTCTTCTCAACGCCCCATCATGGAATGTTCATCCAGTTTACAGCAGGTAAAAGCAGTTTATGCTCCTTCAATCGCATCCCTCCACGTGGAAACGACATAGAGACATGATTAATTCTTGGTTTTTGTTTCTTTTGATGCAGTAATATTCTTGTACAAGGCATTACCATCATTGCTCCTATCACATCTCCAAATACGGATGGCATCAATCCTGGTATTAAATTTTTACTTTGAAGCCAGCAATATTAACTTGTGATCAATCTCTAATTATTGTATGTTTTGATTTGATGGTCAGATTCTTGCACAAATGTTAGAATTGAGGACAGCTACATAGTCTCAGGAGATGACTGTATAGCAGTGAAGAGTGGTTGGGATGAGTATGGCATTTCATTCGGGATGCCCACCAAACAATTAGTCATCAGGCGGCTGACATGCATTTCTCCTTACAGCGCAGCCATTGCGTTGGGAAGCGAGATGTCGGGTGGAATCCAGGATGTCAGAGCAGAAGACATCACCGCCGTCCACACAGAATCTGGGGTCAGGATCAAGACTGCTAGAGGAAGAGGAGGGTTCGTGAAAGACATATACGTGAAGAGAATGACTTTGCACACCATGAAGTGGGTGTTTTGGATGACAGGAAACTATAAAGCGCATGCTGATAATCACTATGACCCCAATGCACTGCCCGTGATTCAAGGGATCAATTACAGAGACGTCGTGGCGGACAATGCGTCGATGGCGGCCAGGTTGGAAGGAATTGAAGGTGATCCTTTTACGCAGATCTGTATATCGAATGTCACCATTGGACTGGCAGCCAAGGCTAAGAAGGTGCCATGGACTTGCACTGACATTGAGGGGATCACAAGCGGAGTAAGCCCTCGGCCATGTGGCCTGTTACCTGACCAAGGGCCGGGAAAAATTGCAGCTTGCGACTTTCCGCCAGAGCCATTGTCCATTGATAGGGTGGTGCTCAAAAGTTGTACCTATAGGGTGAATTATATGTGACTGATACTAGCAACGTAGAACTAAGTTGGTTGCTAGATGTAGTTAGAGTTGTTGCAGTTGGGACCTCTTTTAGTCTATCCTCAATGTTGCTGTTTCTTATCTTATGAAGAGTTACATTATATTTTATGTAAAGTGGTATCTAGCTTTTGTCCTGAACATTTTTAACAAAACCATCTATCACCAATTCAACTAGACACCCGACAACAACCAGATCAGAAGGAATTCGAGGAGGAACCAGCTTGTTATAAGCAATATATACACAATTTTTAAGCAGTTTCATGACAAGAGTATGTAAAGTCCATAGAATCAACACAATTAAAGCAATTCCTCGTGTATTTCCGTACCCAAGAAAGCCTACATGACCCTACACAGAATACATGCTCCACGTGTACAGACTTCTAGTTCACTCCTCGAGATGAAATGAACTGTTAACAGTGTCATGGCTCAAATAACTAATCTCTCTACAGTCAAAAGTAGAGCTTTCTCCAACTAGAGGTTGAAGCTCATTCTGATGAGCAGGACAATTGACAACCAGTAAACTAGTACCTCCTCCTCACAAATTTAAGTGCTGCAGGCAGCAAGAGACGTGAGATGGAAGTTGAATAAACTCTCATTCTGTTTAAGAGTATTCTAAGCTGAGTCGATATCTTTCTAATCTCAAAAGAGAATGATGAATCCTACATACTATGGCAGCAAACCGGAGCCAGCACGTACACTTCCAGGCATATACAACACGTCATCCTCAATGAATTGGGTCTGGATTGAATTTAACAGATTCTCTATAGATGAGCTCCTTGATATTTTCTTCAGTAAAAGATGGTTGCTCAAAATCAAAACTGAAAGGCCTTGGGCAAACAGGCTCCTCGTTGATGTCATGAAGAGGTGCCAAGTATGGGTGGCATAAAGCCTCATCAACTGCAAGAAACAATAAAAAGTTAGCAAATGAAGAAAAACAAACCTTAAGGTGGTGTAGAAGAAAAAGGGAAGGGAGGGGTGGGGTGAGGTGGGGGTCAGGTAGGGACAATATGGTTCCAAGCATCATGACAAATTTTCCAATGCCTGCTCAAAAATTAAGCAGAAAATAGCAACTTCTGCTTAAAACAAACATAGGAACTATCTGAATCTTAAATTAACCACAATCTTATCATGAACTAGCAGTAAAAAATCAGCAACTATGATACCTGTAATGCGCCTATGGGGATCAAAGATAAGCATCTTCTCTAACAAATCAACAGCACCAGGTGACATGTTAGGAAATCTAGCAGAGAAATTTTGCCTTGGGTATTGTGGAAGCTGCCTAACATATCTTCTGGCATTGTCACTTCGAAGGAACCCAAGACTGGAATCATCTGGTGAACCTATAAGCTATTCCAAGGTAAAGGAAAATATGCCCAAATTTAGCATACTTTGTTCTACTTCAATCAACATTAGCAAAAACTCAACACCTTCAGAAAAACTGTGTTCAGTTTTCTGGAGATAGGAAAAATATCTACAGCATTTCTTAGGACACAATTGTCAAAGGAAAACCAGAACTAAAAATAGAATGAACAAATTAATATTGCACAGGAATGCATTGTCCATGTTAATTTTACAGAATTAAAAACAGCTAACCAAGTAAACGTAAAAGAAGCAGGAGCAATGAGGTTAAAAAGTGAGTACCCAGCCAATGCTCTCCACAATTCACAGCTAGAAGGCTACACTTTTCATTTTTCAAAAACAAAGAAGTATTCTCTTCCTCAGACAATCATAGAACTCATTCTTTGGACATTTTGATTTTGTATCTAAACCTTACAGCCTAAATGCTCAACCATCTAACCTACTTGTTCAGAGGAAGCATTTCTTGGATAGCCCTGACTATTGCGGGTTTAAGCTCCTTGTTAGAATTTAAGATTATGCAATTTCACAGAGGAGGTAAAATACATCTGAGAATCACGCAATCAAAGGGCCAACAGAAATGGGCCAAAACATATACCAAATGACATGGTAGGATGCACTTAAAAGATCTTCAAACTACAAGAAACAATAAGGTGTTAAAGAGCATCTAAAGAGCTTTCCTGTAGTTTCTTGTGAGAAAATTCTAGAAAACATACCTCTGTGATAAGCCTCAGCTGATGCACATAGTCTCTGCCAGGGAAGAGAGGTTGTCTAGTCATGATTTCACCAAGTATGCAACCCACCGACCAAATATCAATTGCAGCAGTGTACTCAGAACAATTCAGAAGCAATTCTGGTGCCCGATACCAACGAGTAACTACATATTCTGTCATAAAATCAGTTTCGGATGTTGTCCTTGCAAGCCCAAAATCTCCAATTTTAAGGTCACAATTTGCATTCAGAAGCAAATTGCTGGGCTTCAAATCACGATGCAAAACATTTGCTGAATGTACATATTTGAGCCCTCGTAAAACCTGATATAGAAAGTACTGCAAGAGTAGCACTGCATAATCAACGATGGTTCCAGCTTCTAAGCTGCTAAATACGATCATACAATGTTTCTAACTGAATTTGACAACAAATAGTAGGAATATTCCAGTATCATTTAAATGAGGGAATGCATTTGGTACCAACCCGACAATGATCATTGGTCAATGCTTGGTTGGATCGTATGATTTGATGAAGATCAGTGTCCATCAGTTCATAAACGATGTAGACATCATTAAAGTTCTCCCTCTGTGGAGGCCGAATGATGTCTTTCATGGCAATCACCTGAAGAAAAAAAGGACCAATCAGTTATATTAATTCCACAAACAGAGATTAACTACTTTAGTAGAATCTCATGTCACTATTAAGATGCAGATATATAAAGTGAAGGGACTTTGTTACCCAAGCCTAAGAGTAAGAAACTAACATAGAACCTGTCCTCTGTTGGTTGAAATGAAAAAAGCATTAGTCAAACAAGAAAATTCTGATAAGAACACTTAGTTAGTCACAGCTAATAATTTGCATGTTGCAAAACTAAATGCCCACCAATTTAATCAAAGCATATAAACACTGATAACAACAATTTTCACACGATTTAGGAAAAGCCTCTTTAGATAGTTTTTTCTAACATGCAAATGAACAATGAAGGTTTATGCAAAATATCATAAATTGGCCCTTGCTTAATTGATAAAATATCTTCCCAAGGAACTCAAATCAACAGGAAGGTTTGCACAAATGCCTATGATTACACAAATGGGGACAAATATGTGGATATTGTTTTTATCTCCCTTTATAAAGGATGGTCAAAGCCTTACATGATGGAAAGAAAGGAACTGTTTCATTTCCACAAATGGTTTAGACAGCCACAGCAACCTCACCCTTACATTAACCAATGAGCCTAACAATTAGAGGTATTGACTTAAACACATATTGAAATGTCCAACAAATAGCTGAACATGTGAACTATTGAGCTCACAAAACTTACATTCTCATGATCCATGTGACGAAGAAGCTTGATCTCTCGCAATGTCCTTTTGGCATCAATCCTGTTGTCAAATGCATTACCAATTTTCTTGATAGCAACCTCCTCCCGTGTCTCCGAATTCATAGCAGCACTAACAAAAAGTGGGGGAAAAATCACATCTTAGCTTCATATTATTAGTAACAAATAGAAAGGAAGTGAATAAGCAGAATGGTAACTTTTCTTCAATCTCCTAGCTGGTGAAGTGCCACTCAAAGACACATTTGGCAAATCATGAGTGATGATAACCAATTAACCAAATGAATGCAAACTCACACATCATGCATGAGCATAGATGCAAATTGCTATATGGTTGTTTGAAACCAATGCAATCTTAATTTTATAAAATCCTAGACTCATTCACTTCAATTTGGCCCCAAATTTGGAAGCGTAATTTCATTAAATCAAGCACACTACAAAACTGAAAACACAGCTAAAAATGCTAATAAGAGCCACAGTCGAGTGTCACTCTCAATCCTAGATGAAGTAAGTAAAGGCAAAGGTCAATCATTCATTCACCAAGATAGAGCGATTATAATGCGCTTAAAAACAAAAGAAAAGCAACCTAGCCTGTATCATCCTAAAGAATTACAAGCTTTATTCTGAATTAAAAGATATCAAGCAAAATACAGGCCTTAGTAATATCAATTTCTCATCAAAAAAGGTAAATAAGTTATTAAAATCAAGAAACTTAATCTAACAAAGAAACCCCACCAAAAAAAAAGCCTTAACATCATATTTTGAATTCTTGGAAAACTATCACGTAGAACCTCAAGAGTAAGACAAACCCAGATCATCAAATAAAGAAGAACTCAATCAAAATCGAAACTTTAGCCCAAACAAGGTTTAAAGAAGAAGAAAGAAGAAAAAAAGAAACTTACCAGACGATACCATAAGCGCCGCGGCCAACGGGGCGGATAGGAGGGACGTACTTTCTGGAAACTTCGAAGAGGTTACCATAGACGTTGTACTGAACATAGCGTCCACCATGAGTTGGTATTCCTCTGATGCTGTGATCCCCTGACCCAGTGCTTGACTGTATTGACATGCTTTCGGGACCCGAATGTTGGATAACCCGGACCCAACTCCAACCCGAAAGAAAGAAGGAAAAATCTCTGCAGTGATAACAGCTAAAATTCAGAAGAGAGGGAGAGAAAGAAGGAAAAAAAGGAAAGGAAAGGAAAGGGGGGCTAAAATTTGGGAGAGCGTGTAGGTAGGTGTAAAGTTTCCCCTTTTTTAATTTTCTCTTTTAAATTTCCCCTTTGGGTTACTGCTAATATTTTTTTCCAAGACGAGTGTGAACCTTTTGAACTGGAAAAGCTTGAGTGGCCCGTGAAGATTCCACCTTCCAGATACACCTTTCTTTCCTTCTCTTTCTTCCTAAATTTTCCTCTGTTTTCTTTCTTATGGCTTTCCAGGAAAAGTTTTATGTGGTTTTGTAGCTTCCCCAGCAAATTGTGAGGATTGTTACAGGCTTCTAAGACATCGCCCTGCGCATAGTAAGATTTGGAGTTTGTTCTGTATTCTTTATCTGGATTATTATATACGATTTTTGTCTGAAGCCTTCTATTGTCAAAAGTCATTGTTCTCTGTGTTCCTAGTCAAAGGACCTCAAGGTCAAGCCCAACAAACCCATTTTTCCTAAACCCAATATTAATATTATCTCGTTTCTTCTTAATCTGAGTGACTTGGGACAAAACTCCAAGTCAAAAAAGCTGGGATTTATACGAACCAGTAAATGTTTTCCATGTAAGAAACTAGAAAGTTAATGCTAAAATGTTGCTCACGTGGGTGGTGGAAATTTCCTTGCCCAAGGCCCCATTTTGAACTTCCTGATGTCTCAGACCCAGAGTTGTTCATATATATATATTCAAAGGTGAATTATTGCGTTATAATAATACAACGTGGGGTCGAAACGTTTAATTTGGTAGATGGAAACGTGGTGGCTATCGCCATTTTGACAATGGTAGGTGAAGGCTAATTGATTCCGAGAACTGGAAAAATGGCCATCCAATATATATATATATATATATATGGTCGTGCGATGTCTTACAAGACATTTAATAGCGTATCTTAATTCGAATCATTTGAATACGAAGACACATATGTTGACAGCAAAAGCTTGACATATAAATATTAATGATTGGGTATTGAAATTTAACGTCAAGCCATGGCCCTAAACTCCATTCGTAACTCCCGAGCCTCGGGGTTTAAATATAATTTTACTGAGGAATTTTGGACAATCCAGTTGGGAATTTGCAAAACAAACCAGTGATGGAAAGTTTTTTTACGTGAGATGTTCATGGTCAAAGAGTCGAGTTTATAGACTCATTGTCAAAGAACTAATGGGTCAAGTCATGCAAATCAATAGTCAAAGTCTGTTTTTTGTCTGGTCTAATGTAATGGAATGACTGTCGGGTAAGCGCGGTAAGGTTGCATGAAGAAGCTGGAGGCAATTTCTCAGCTGTGCATGGTATGGTCGGTCTAAGTCAAGAAATTTGGAGCGATTATATATTTTAGTCGTTCAAGTTTGCTTCCGTTACAGAAAGTTTTGTTTGGCAAATGAAGTAAAATTTCACAGCAGCCACTTTTGTCTTCCTGCTGTGACTGAGCACTGCGACCATTTGTTATTATATTAGTTGTAGTTTAATTCACAGGGTAGCAACTTGATTGCTTGCTGCTTTGGCATGCTCCCGACGCCATTGATTCCACCAACAGGCAACCAATTGGTCCCAAAATATAAAAAAGCGTTAACGTTGTTGGCAGATAATGCTAAATACTAACGAATGCCTTGTAAACGGGTTATTATGTCGAATCATGGATTCTAGATTTTAAATATTTACGATTTGAAACTTTCCCAGCATCAGGCTTATAAATAGTCATCCTTAGAACTCCGCAAATAATCGTCAAAAGGCTAAGCTGTAAGCTGAACTCTTGAGTCCCATTTGTTCAACTGGATCAAGCTTAATTCAATATTTTTACAAGCAAATTGATAATTTACTCTTGGAAAATAACAGAAAAGAGTCAGATGTCATGGGCAAACGTAAATAATAAAGACAAAAAAGCACTCCTCCTTGCAGTTCAACTTCTCTCTGGCCCTTACAAGGTCTGCAAAATCCGCAGCCATAACCCCGAGGTCTAATAATGGCAGCCAAGTTGGGGGGTACTAAAAGACGATAATACCCTCTAATTTCTTTCGTTTTTACTGAAGAGGATCGTGCGAGTGGGAGAACCAGGGCTCCGAGTCCTTTGACTCAAGGCACAAAAGCCATGGGCCCCGGTCATGGGAGGTTAGGTTAGTCTGATGATTAAGAAAACAAACAGTAGCAAGATATAAGAAAAAGAATTTATATTTGATGTATTAATAATGTATATTTTTTAATTTAAAATTAAATATTAATAATTTTTTAAAAAAACTTTTTTTTTCTCTCCAACTTCCTCTCAGCTGTTTTTTTTTTTTTTTTTTTATCTCTTTCCAACTCCATTATTTTCTTCTCTTCTTCTTCTTCTTCCATTAAGATTAAATTTGATAAAATTATACAATTTCAAGAATGATGATAATTAAAAACTTTTACTTAATCTCTACACTCTCTTCCATGAGTTCTTCCCCTTTGCATTAATCTAGGACAATTGCAGAAACAGTATAACATGCTTAACTTTTGTCTAATACCATAGAAACTAATCAAAATAAAAATCTTGCATGTCTCAATGTTTAAGAAATCAACATTGTTAAGTTAATCCATGAGTACTCTTCAACAAAAAAAAATCAATCCATGAATTCTTTCATTATAAAACATTTAAAAAAATAATACCCATTACAATCTTATGAAAATAGCTAATCGAATAGATAACAAAAATATAGACCGAAGACTCTCAATCTCAAATCTCACACTCTAAATTGAAAATTTCATTGTCGGTAGCCCATGTACAATAATGCTGAACTTAAATAAATTTTCAATTGTTTAAAAAAAAAAGAAAAAGTGTAAGAAGGAAAGGTGGATTAGAGTTCACAGAGAAAGTTACTCTTTCCCGTTGCACTTTAAATCCAAAAGAATAAAACAACCTTAACCCCAAAAAAAAATACAAGATCCTAAAGATTTTTTAAAGAGGCATGGCAGATCCGTTTAAATTTTTGAAATAACAAGAGTTAGAGAGAAAGGTGAGAGATTTTAGAGAGAGTAAAAATAAATTTAATTTTTTACATCATTAAATGTGACAAATTTTTTAATATTTAATTTTAAATATCTAATGAATTTTAAACTTTTTAATATTTAATTTTAAATCTTTAATAAATTCTGATTTTATCTTATTAATGAGATGATATATTTTAATAACTTGATAATATATAATTTATATACACCGACAATACATCAAATATAAACATGAGAAAAACTCTTCTGGCTTCAGCTGCCATGGTCATGATACCATCGTCCATCTGGATTGAGCATCACTTGTCAGTTTCAACGAATCTGATAAATTTGGAAATACCAAGGTCTTTGCTGACATGTTTCATCAGCAAGGAACTTTCATCAATTGTCGTTACTCACCATGTAAAGACATTAATCAGGAAGGAACTTTCTCCCCGGTTGAGAAGAATAGATTCCTCCTATAATGATTCTGTGACAAAGATGATATAGTAAGTGATGTCCGGATGAAAGAAAAGCATGCAAAGATCAAAAAGTACACAATTAGAGTAGCCCCTCACTACATTTGACAGAGTTGAACTAGGATATATATCAGTTGAATCCAAACCTATTATCCACTTCATATCAAACATCCGACATAAAAAATATACCAACAGTTGGAAGCATGATCTTCAGAGTCTTCGACTCATTGCTAAAGCATGCTATACGTGTCAAGAATAGCCTGAGCTGCAAAGCTAAAGGAGGTCAGCAACACATTGATAACTGATATCCCAGAGTAATGACAATTGACAATATTAACAACTAAAGAACATTTGCAAACAAATATAAGCTTTTATATATAATTTTTGCCATAGCATGGTACAAACACATGTACAATGATGTAAACTAGTATCGTAACACACCTTACAACTCACACCACATGTACTGCCATAACCCAAACAAGGTGATATATGTCTGCTAGTCGGAAAACAGGTGGTCTGATACCTAAACCATCTGCACACAGAAGGGTTTAGCTTCATCACATTCATGATTCACCGCACAACTTGCTCTCCTACATTTCTTCCTAGCATTGAATTTGGGACAGTACCACCTGCTCTTAGATTACAAAGCAAAGCATCACGCCCACCCAAAACTATTTTGAAAAAGCCATCTACTACCTTTGAAAGATTATCTAGCCCTTGCGAAAGTTTCTGTGCTGATTTTCTCAAATCTGAAACAGAATTCTTAAACGTTTCCTCTTCAATAGGACCCAACCCATCTTGGAGCAAAGGATACAATTTCTTGACAAGTGCATCAACAGCATCCAGTTCTCTTAGAACTGTAAATTTTTCACAAGAAAATATATTTCTAATTTCTGCATTCCCGGTAGTTTGCACATTTGAAAAAACTTGTGCCCATGGTAGTGTATCAGGAACAGGTAAATCTAATAAATTCTTGGCAGAACCAGAGAAAGCTGCAGAAAAGACACTACAGATATATACAGTCGCCACCTTAGCTCCATACATTGCGCGCATCAACACCTTTCCTTTTGCAGAGTTCTTAACCTTAGGCAAGTTCAATGATTCCACTAGATTGTCCAGGATTGGGCGACAAGTTTCAACTCTGGGATTTTTTGAGCCAATATGCTGTCTCCAGCTATCAAGTGAGGAACAGGCCCGCATGAACTGCTCTGGGGTGTTGGACTCCAACCTATGCAAAACACACTGAAGTAACAGATGGCCTTGGTTGAGCCGTGTAAGCTCGGAGGTGTAAGCAATACTAATATCAAGCAACTTCACGCTGATGTCCAGGTACACATCTATCCATTTCTCATCCCAATCAGTCACAGGAAGCTCAAGCTCAGTTATCAGGTTTTTTATGTCACAGTGAATCTCAGAAAGTGACTCCATAGCTAGTTTCATCCATGACAAGCTAAGGATGTCATCCTTGTCTTTTGGCACAAGTTTTTGCAGCCTCTCTAACAAGGCGGCCTCAAACGTGTTCAACAAAGAAAGAAGTCTTGGAGACAACTGAGAACCCTTGGGTGATATCATTCGGAAAGGATTTGCAAAAGGGAAGAAAGGGCGATGTGGTTCCTGAGGACGACTCATTTCACTGTTATTTACTGCAAGATCCAAAACAAAATATTCAATCATTATGACGAAAACCAGACTTCAAGATCAAATCACCATCAATAATTCCAAGGATTATGACAAACATCAAACGCCCTGAATTCCCATAGGTCAAACCCTAAACATCATCTTTATAATATACACAGGCCAAGCTTTAAAATCATCGTCTCCCTAATCATAACAAACCATTAAGTTCCATGACCAACAATAAGGGTGCCTCTCCTTATCCCTCCCTCTCATTTCTAATCAAAAATGGAAATTAACTTGAACCCTTCTTCAATACCATAGCAAGCAGATCTAACCCCCGTAAGGATCATACACAATTAGATACGCTGAATTTTGTGGGTACTGACAAATGATTGACAGCAGCAAAGACCATTTATTTGACACCAAAATCAAGACAAATACAGGCAAAAGAGATGGTGTAACTATAAATCCAGCAGAGATGGAAAGAAAGCAATCAACGTAGTACACAGATATCTCATCGATTGCCTTCATTTCCTCCCCTGGTTATCCACCTTATCTTTTGCTTTATTTCTACGTAATTTCCCCCTTGATTATTAGGTCAACTTGATACAGAGAAACAGACTGGTCATTTCTACACAAATTAAAATCATTCTAAAAGATAAAACTTCAAAGAAATCCTAAAAATCGCATCTTTAAACACAAATCTTTAACATCCAAAGTCAAAAACACATAAAATAGAGCCAGATCTGATGAATCTGAAGCAGATCGAACACCAAAAATTCCAGAAATATGAAGTCAAACAAATCTCTAAACAAATAAAACAAAAAAAAAAAAAAACTTACCCAAATTTTAGATCTTTAAGCCAAGATACCTATTACAGCAAGCAGAACCAAAATTCTCCACAGATATGTTAGGGATTTGCTAAGAACTGAAGATAAAAAAACAAATCAGAACCTAAAAATGTTTCTAAAACTAAGAATCTTCATCTCCAAAAGGGAAAAAAAATTATTTTCTTCACGATTGCAAAGAAAAGCACTTCAAAAGTTTAAAATCAAAAAAAGAGAGAATAAAGAAGATCAAGAAAGAAATCAGAATTAAACCTGACCTAGTACTCGTAAGAGATTTGGGAAATTTCGATGAAAGCTTCAAAACGTGGTTGTTGTGGCTTCGTTGAAATTTCGCCCTTGGAACATGTGGATAGTCTTTTTGTGTAGTGGTTGAAGATGAGGAGTGTTGATGTGATCACTGCCTGTTACGAGTAATCGGTCACAGAATGTACACGTGGAAGACGATTAATGGAAAAAATTGGAGATAAAGGATACCAGATTTTTCTTTTTTCCAATTTTTTTATTTGTTTAAGGGGCCGTCGGCTCGTCGATGTGGACTTTTCAATTGGGATTCTCTTTTTCTCTTATTTTCCAATGGGCCAGACGTCAGCCCTACCAAACCCCGTTTATTTTAAGCACCGAAAATCAATCAGGGTTCGGCGCAAATCCAACGGCTGTAAATGAGCTGCCGGCTGGATGTTTCCAAGTCTGATTTTCCTTTTCCAACGTCTAGAAAATGAGATTGTCTTTATGATTACCATTGACACAACGACTTTATTATAGTGTTTATAAATTAAATTTATATTAATAAATTATCGATATATAAGATTTATATACTATAGTGTTCCTTTACAAAAAATAAAAACCAAAATTTTTAATTTTAAAATTTATTTATTAACGAGATTATTACATGTGATCAATTGATAATGTGTAAAATTTAGACATTAATTATAAATTTTAATTTTAATTTTAATTTTTTAGGTGTAAGACAATAGTGTCATGGTTTTAAAACTGTCTATATAATTGGTTTTAAGGACGGGATGCTTACAGAAGATGGTGAAAACTAAAAGTGGAGGTTTTAACGCATTGAACACGGTTCCTTGATAGTATTATTGGTTTTGGTTAAGGCATTCCAAGCACGGCAGGTAATCTTTTACTTTTTCCAAATAAAAGCGATGGTGACCCTTTCTCAGGGAATTGGTCAGAGGCAGCATTGCCGCACGCTGTTTCTACTTGTTGTATTTTAGTGGCTTGTTCACATAATCCTACGGTTGCTGGCCGCTACACGAATGAAGATTCTAGATCACACGATGCATTCTTTATCTCAACCTCATTCTTCAGTTCATTGCCGTAATGATTCTGTAATCATGCTATCAAAGGTGAGCGTATAAATAATACAAGTTACAAGATATCATATGATTAAAAATGTAACATATTTAAATACGATTAATGAAATTAATTAATTTATATATACTTTTTTTATTTTAACATGATTAGTATATATTTATAAATTTGTTATATACATATTAAATAGATTAATCTGTTATACAATAGAAATTATTTTTGCATCATAAAACCGGTTGACACAATTATATAATTCAAACCCATCTGTCCGACAGTTTCTGATAAACAGAACCAACATCAAGTAAAACGACTTCGCAAAACTCTAGGCCGTCAACTTCTAGAAAGAATTGTCATTTGTTCCATGGCTGGCACCCAATGTTTGCCGTATACACAAAGAGCTTCTACCACGCATGCATGTTATTCTTATAAGTGAAAAACGAACCCCCTTTATATAATTCCACAATACATAGCAAAGAGTGCGTAAATTACTATCCAATAAATTTTGCCTGAATCGGCAAATGCGTAGTGTCTTAACTTATTGCGTGAGGAATGAGCTTAGTTATCTCTCACCCAAACTTCCCCTTTCAACAAATAATGAAAATCTATGCCTTTTCTCTAGTATGTAAAGAACAAAACAGATGGAAATTTATGGTGCATTGTCTTCTTCGAGGAAAGGGTAAGGGGGACAAAAGATTAATAGAATAAGTAGGCAGAGGCAATAAGCCTGAGAATTCATCAGATACGCCATTCCCATGTCTCCTGCAAAGGGGTTTTGAAAATTAAAATCTTTGTCCCCTTCCTTCTGATAGTTTATAGGCAAATAATTCATCTGCCGGTCTACCTCCTCTGAACCATTAAGGCATCACACGAGCACCCCTAACTTTAAATCTCAAGCTGCATAATGCGTCAAGTAATTTAATACTAAATGGCCGCAAATCCTATACCGTCTGAACCATTATAATATCATGTGAAAGAGAAGATCCCTTGACATGGTCCAGGAAATGAAGGAGCTCTCACCAATATTCCTACTTATTGTGGTAGAAAGGGCTGAAGAATCAAAACAGAGCTAATGAGATACTAGTTGATAATGCATCACTATGTCATGGAGCCAAAAGGACAACTAGGCGAATAGTTGTGTTTGAGTGGGATGGGAAGACTGGTTCAATAGAATATTAGGATAAGACCAAGTCCCGAGAGAGCAAACTATCAAACAAAGATTGTCAAATGCCAAAGGCAAAAGGGTCCATCAGAAACAGGCACAACCAGCCTAACTCCATCATGCCAAATGTCCTTATTAGGCTCCATGGACAAAAGCATGCTCTGGCATTGATGGTGAAACCAATCTAACAAGCCAGCAGAGAGCTATCCTGTATTTCCTAGCAAGTTGGTCCAACTCCAACAAGGGATAAGAAAAACCACATGAATAAAGAGGCAGTTTCAATCAATTAGCCGGTTGCTGGGTCCATTTCTCGCCACCATCCAATGTTGGAATTGTCAGTGAAGCAGATGGATAATCTATATGTTTCTATTATCAGAATAAATGGTCCACCACCAATACCCCATCTAATTTCAGGGTTAGCAATGATGATGATGATGCTGAAAGTTGGAAAACTACGTGTTGCAAACCATGTCAAAGTTTAAGAGGGGGGGGAATATCTAACTGATAATCAAACAGAGGAAAAGATTGAATGGAAAGCTCGTTTTTTCTTACAAACAAGAAAGAAGACAATCAATTACAATTGGTATAAGAATTATGAATTCTTCCATTTATACAAATGCATACTGTATATTATATATGGGAAAAAAATGTAAATCAAACATAGAATAAATGCAGATTATTGTTTCTCAGAATTGGAGATACAACAAAATACTCGGGAACTAATAGGAAAAAAAAAAAAGGCTTCAAAAACTTAAGAGAGGCTTCAGTTTGTTAGTCACCTAATGTTGATAGCGCTATCTCCACCTAGTTGGCTGGTGATGGTTCCTCCCGGTATCACCTTCACTTGTATCAGAAGCAGAGGCCCCATCAAATCGTCTATCACCTAATTTTGTAGCATTGCGATTTGTTTGCTGATCATCAGAATGTGAATTGGACACTTCTCTTGCAACCCGACGTTCCTGCAAAACAGGATCAAGGTAAATAGATGGTCTGCAAAGAAAATAACATGAAATTTTCTTTCTGATGCGACAAATTCTAATTTATAGTATGCAAGTGGTGCCTACATCACGGAACAGCAGATCATCAGCCTCAAGCATGTGGATAACATGCCCCATTTTTGGCCTCTTTGTTGCATCAGGATCAACACATCGAAGAGCAACCAATAATCCACGTTTAAGTGCTTTTGAAGCAGGCATCTCAGGCAGCTTAGGATCAACTACTTCCTCAGATTTTCGGTTACCAACCATGGTTTTTAACCAGTCCACCAAATTCACCTGCAATTATCCCGCCATTTCCAACTTAGAGCTGTAAAACTAGACTAATGAAGAACGAAATTTAATATGTCAAGTGAAGTCTAACCTCTCCTTGTGGTCGGCTATAGTCAACAGGGCTTCTCCCAGAAATGATCTCCATAATAAGTATACCAAAGCTATAGACATCACTCTTCTCATTAAGCATTCCAGTACAAGCATATTCTGGAGCAACATAGCTGGAAAAAAAAAAAAAAACCAACAGTGATTTTCCTGCTTTAGATTGACAAACTCACAGCAATTCTTAATAAACATTTACACATCCATAATGGTTAATTTCAATTTAAAAAAAAATAAAAGGCAAAAACATGTAACACTGTAAAAAGGAAATTAACCAACCCAAATGTCCCCATCACTCGAGTTGTCACATAACTCCTTTCAGAACACAAGAGTTTAGCAAGCCCAAAATCAGAAACCTTGGGGTTCCATTGGCGGTCAATTAGGATGTTGCTAGATTTTACATCCCGATGGACGACCTTTGGTTCAAGACCCTCATGAAGGTAAGCCAAACTGCAACAATAAGGCAATAAACACTCAGAAAGAGAACCATCACAAGTGAATAGAGAATTTAAACAATTGTACATGAACCAAAGAATACAACTCAAACTGATATACCCTTTTGCTGTTCCCAAAATGATATTCATACGAATATCCCATGTAAGAGGACTGACATCCCCAACATCCCCATGGAGCCACTGTTC
The DNA here is from genome assembly GCF_053813885.1 of Theobroma cacao. NCBI lineage: Eukaryota > Viridiplantae > Streptophyta > Magnoliopsida > Malvales > Malvaceae > Theobroma > Theobroma cacao. The sequence goes on along the minus strand of NC_142639.1, from coordinate 39,681,595 downwards.
CAAATTGCCATTGTCAACATATTCATATACAAGCATCCTGAACAACAAAACCAGATATAAAGTTACTTCTCTTTACACTGTTCAAAAAAGAGTACAGATTTTTCTTTTTCTTTCTTTAAAAAGACCACAGTTCCAAAGTGGAAGATAATTACACTACCTATATGCCCCTTCAACACAATATCCATGCAATCTTACAAGGTTCTTGTGTCGTACACGCCCAATTGCTTCCACCTCCACCTTAAATTCCTTCTCAGCTTGACCCCTGAAGGATTGATTGGTTACTTTGATGAGCTAATTGGTAGGTAAACCAAACATATATATGTAATAAAAAGGAATAAAGAAGACAAAAAGAGATTTGACAAAAGTCTAACAAAAAACATTATCATCCAGGCCTAATTATGAGTTCTTTTTCCTCAAAAGCAGTGCTCTTTACACTTTACAGCACAAGGTCTAACCAACACAAGGCAAGAATTTTAAACCAAAAAAAAACAAAGACAATGAGGTAGCTAACTGTTGTATGAATTCATCAATTCCATAATAGGAAAAACACCATCTTTTTCTTATAATCAAATTAAGTTCAAACTAATTACTACTATAACGCAAAACTAACTAAATCAAAGGTACATAATCCACAAAAGAACCTTCATTTCTAAAAATGACATACTTATTAACCAAAAATATAACACAATGAAAGAAAACAAAAAATGGGGTACCTGTTATTAAGCAAATTTTTAACAGCAACTTTAGTTCCATCAGTTAAAACGCCACGATAAACAATTCCGTAGCCACCTTCACCAATCACATTCTCTTCACACAATCCATTCGTAGCTAATTCCAATTCCCTCAAAGTGTACCACCTTCCCCACCCAAGGTGAGACACTTCCGGCCCCACACTTCCACTCCCGAACGACGCCGTCTCACTCACACTCGCCCCCGCACTCGTTGGCCCTCTACTCTCCCCACTCGAGAACACCACCCTGTGCTCCACTTTTCCCAGGTCCACTTGAATCTCCGGCACCGGCGGGGCGACATGGTGGTGATCGGGTGCGGGCGGGTGATGGACTATTTCTTGGATCTCTTTGGAGATTGGTGGCGTGGGATCCACGTGCTGGTGTCTGCGAGATTTGCGACGAGCTGTGAGGCAAAGTGAGAGCAGAAACAGAGTCAAGACTATGAGTGAGCCAAGAAGAATCCCGATCACTACCCATAACCTCAACCCGAAAATCGACGTAGGCTTTGATAGCTCCGTGTTAACAAATGCGGCGTCGTATACTGACATTTTTCCTTTTCCTTTGAAATCTTCTTCGTATTGCAAAACAGTTTAAAAATCCGGCGGCATCAGCTCCCGCCGGAAAATCAAAGTTCTGACTGGAATCAAAAATGGGAAGAGAAAAACGGAATCAAAAAGAATAATTGAAGCACAATGGAGACAGAGAGATCGGCTGAAAGAGAGAGAGAGTGACTTTTTTTTTTTTTTGTTCTGCTCTCCACTACTGCAACTCCTTTTTCAATGATCTTCTGTACTTTTTAAATAAGGTTGCCTGTTTTTTCTTTTATTTTTTTTAATTAATGAAATTAGAAAATGGTAGTGTCTAGCTGGAGTTGAAGATTTAAGTAACCCAATGAAATGACGGGATTGTCCTTGTCCTTTCTCTTTCCTTTTCTTTTCCCATTTTGGACAATTGAGTTGTGGGCAAAAATTTGAGACGGCACGGTGACCGTTAAAGGGAAATTCTAGGACAAGTGCTGATGTAGCTAAGCTTTCAAAAGGGGGGAGGTCCACTCCATCTAACGGTCAAGATTAAATCGGACGAATCAGATCACGTAGGGACGTCCCACGTCAGATCTTCACGTGGTGCTAAAGCAAGCCCGAGTAGGACCCACACGTGGCGGCAGCACCGCATCTCACAAGTAGAGGAAAGAAACAGAAGTAGAAGTAGAAGTAGAAGTAGCAGTAGTAGTAACAAAACACACAAGAAGGTTGATCAGACAACATAACATAATGGAATGTTACAATAGTTTCGAAAACGAAATAATACTTTTGTTTTTGTGGCTTAAAGACAGATGGGTAGTCTTGAAGCTTTCAGAGAAGAAGAAAGAATATGCATTATTGTACTATCATCACCACAACCACGTAAAGGGGCAAATTAATAGTTTAAATCTTCCTCTTTATGATTCAGCTATGATATCATGTTATTTTGGCTATATCATATGTTACACCACTAATTAATATCTTGTGCATCAAATTATTTATATGCTTCTGAATTATTCGGATTGATAATCGTTTTGGAATCTTTAAATATTTTTTTTTAATTACTAAACTTTAAACAGGAAAACTTGATGTCGGGGAAAGAGGATGTTTAACAAGACGTGCCACCTTTTTCTTTTTTATTTCTTTTTTTTCATTTTGATTGGTGACCGAGCACCGGACTAGAAGTTGCAAAGCTTAATTGTGTAGTCCAGTTCCTATTTGGTTAAGGTTTTACTTACCAAAAGGAAAATGTAATTTATGCATTATTCTCCCTTGAATTTGACAAACACATTACAACTTAAAAAACATTTTAGTTATTCTTTTATATGAAGTTTGTGGCATCAGAATAAATCAGTGGTCATGTCCATCAATTAAGCTTTAATTATTATAACAAGACCCGTAGATGAGGCAAAATTCAAAGACCGTAGACGACGATATAGAACAGGACAGGACATACTAATCAAAGCTTTGTTGCATTCCATGTTTTTCCCAATCCCTTTCTCTTGCTTCTTTTTGTTTAGTTCCTGTAAACTAGGTTCTGACTAATAAGTGTGCTTGCCTGGACTAGTTAAACTTAAGATGATGCAACTCATACAGATCAAGAAGTATTACAATTAAATGAAATAATCCCAAAGCCAGTCTGGATATTTTCCTCCATATCAGTCTTCCTTTTTGTCAGGTTCATCAATTGCAGCCAATCTTTCTACCAGGGGAGGATGAGAGTAGTGATACGCAGAGTACCATGGATCTGTATTCATAGCTGACAAATTTTCTTCCTGAAAAAGGGGCGAAAACTCTAGTTCAGTAACCTGGCATTTATTTCAAATTCAATAACTTTCATCTAAGCTACATGTTATTAAACATGAACACGTGCAACCATCACGAAAGTGAAATATATGAAACTCAATTATTAAAAAAAAGTTGGATTAACAAGAATTGTATGAAGAAATGATGAAGAATTATAATCATGACTTGCAAGCCCTAGCTACGAATCATTGAGTATTAGAAATGCTAGGCATAAAGATAAGCAGAATGAAGCAGACTTTGTATTCGTAACGGCATAGGTAAATCCAATTCAAAGGAAAGTCAAAATCACTAGATATTCACCTGCAGCTTCACAAGACCAGCACGCAATGCAGATCCATAGCCAAGCTTCTTAGCAAACGCATCAGCCTACATAAGAAAAAATACAGTAGATTAATAACAGTCTAAAGAAGATTAATGAGAGGACAGAGAGAGAGGCACTAAAATTGTAAACCAGCATTCACTGCAAAGAGAAGCTACCTGAAATTCAAAGGACCGGCTTACAAGATTGAGACCAAAGCTTACAAGGTGTTGGATTGGTATTACAGTATGCTGCATATGACAACATCAGAGAAAATGGTTAACAGCTCTATGGCAAATGATTCTTTTCCATTCCGTGATAAAAGAATAACAAAGCTTCATAGCCTTAAAACCTATCTACATGGAACAGATTAAACAATGTGCCCACTGCCTTGATAAAGTTTAGTTATGCTTATAGAGTACATCCCATTATAATGACTAGGTATTTCAACTGACAGGACATTGTTTTGATATTTTAGTACCTGAAATATGATAAGGCCAATTAGTACTGGCTGTGTGTCAAACCCAAAACTTCGGAAAAGATCAGTTGAGTTCCTGACCAGAGTATAACCTCCGAATTGCAAAAATGTAAGAATCTGCATTTGAAAGGAAGAAAAGGAAAACAAACCGAACATCAAAATAAACATATAGTCACTAAAACAAGAAACTATAAATATCCACTTCCAATTGAATATGACAAATCTAGCACAACATCACAATAAAGCCACTAATAGATCATGTTGGAAAACATTAAGCAGAATAATTGCTAGTTTTGCAGCTTAAGCCGTTGACTTGTTGCTAATTGCCATGTCTCTAGATTTCATCTTCCTTATATCTATTAGTGCCAGAGGGTGGATATGGGATCATCTTGCTACATGAGCACTATCATAAGGTTTGACAGCTTCACCCTCAGAGCTCAAAGTAACTGCAAGCTAAGTAGCCAAAAACACCGTGCAATTTTTTTCCAAACCTACAAAAACCCACAATATTTTCTAATAGAAAATTATTATCATCAATCATGTACTATAAGATTGTCCTCAGATGGTGCTCATTTATCCAAAGAATAAATAAATGAATAAAACAGTGCCTAGATTTTTTATTTTTTTCCAGAGGAAAAAGATTGCAAGAGAACAACCACAGCATACCTGCACAGCAATAAACGAGTACATGGTATGATTAAGCTTCCAATGCCCCAGTTCATGAGCAATAACAGCTACAATTTCCTCGTCATTTTTGCACTACAAAAAAAAATCCTGAATATGTAAGACCTTTCCCAAGTGTTAAGGGAACATCCACTACACAGACAGTAAGGAGATAGTTTATCATTCTGCCCAAGTCCTCTCACAAATTTGAAAAAACAAAAATGCTTTCAGTGACAATTTTCCATGTTAACTCAAATTGAGTCCTCAAAATCAAGATAAACATTTAGGACTTATATATAAGGTCATATATAAGTGATAAGATTGTTTGCTGAGAGAGAAAATCTACTAGCATAGGCATTAGAGCATTTATAAAAATAAATTCAAAAGTCTCCGAGATCGTTGGACAATATGCCCATTTTAAAAAGTAAAATATGCACAATGCAAAAGGCACAAACTACTGTCAGAGACATAACAGCCATTGTGTTCAACACAAGAAGGAATAAGGTTGAGAATTGACAAGAGATTTGACTCTGAACTGAAGATCAGAAGACAACGATTCTAGTACTTAATATTTACTCCGCCTTGAAGATAATCATTCCACAAGATTTAAAATCAAGACCTAAAATATTTTACAGGAAGGTCCTGTGCGCCTCACAATGAAGAAAATTATCAAGGAACACAGGCAATAATAGTAACCCTTCAACTGAATAAAACGCAAAGACACTCATAAATTGCAACCGTTCTTTGCCTAATGCAAAAATCTTAGTTAAAGAAAGGGAAGGACAAGCATAAGATAACAACAAATATTTTATTTATTATTAGATCCATACCTGCTGAATCAAAGTGTCATAAAGGACAATGCGCTTGTTCTTATAGAACCCATACATATAGGCCTGCACGATGTTGAAAACAGTGAATCATAAATGGGATAATAAAACAACTTCTGCAATCAGTGTTAGTGTGATTGAAGTTATGGATATTATCAATTTGAAATAGGCTCAGTTTGTTTGTTGCGTCTCTCGATGTCTTCCACCATATTGACCAGTTCATCACAATACTATTCCTAGCTTATATAGCAGTCATGAGTCTTTAAAGCAAAAGGATTAAAGTATTCACAATCAGACTATCAGTTCAAATCTTTACATAACTGGTTTTGCAAAGCAAAGAAACGATGTAATCCTAAATGATGGAATATGACAAAAATAAAAATATAAAGATTCCAAAGTTTACACTAAAAGGTGTAAGGAAGAAAAAGGCATACGAAGACTGGAGAATACCAACAGATGCACAATACAAGAGTTGAATCCTTACATTGCTATGGCTTGATCTTGTGGATCCATCAACAACAAATAACTTCTTTAACGGAAAATGAAGGGAGGAAGCAAGTTTCTCAATCTTAAGCCTGAGCTCTCCATCTGGAAGCTATTTCTCACACCAGAGCAAAACAAAAAGTCAAAAATCATTAGACTTAGGAAAAAAGGATGCTTGAATGAAACTACGACACAATGATTTTGAAATACTCACAGGGGTAAACTTGTTAAAGAGTGGGGCTATTAGAACAGGGTAAAGTGTCATCATCACTAGAGAAAGGACAAACATAAATGCCCAAAGATAGATAGCCAGATATGGACCTCCTTTCTGCCATCGCAAAAATTAAGATTCACCAAAATGAGAAGGATGACATAATAGCAAAACGGCTAGAGTAAATCAGGATGTAAAAACTTGTTGTTAAGTTATGCTAACAATTGCTCTGGTTATAATAATAAGGACCAGTAATATTCTCCAACAGCGACCAAATGCTAGAAACGTAATTTTACCTGTACTATCACAATAATAGCAGAAACAATGGGTGGACCAAGTACAATAGCAAGACACATTCCTTTGATAAGGTCCCTAAAGAACAACCATATTGTTTGCTGAAAAACAGATGAGAAAAAAGTTAGGAACAGCAAGATGATCTTAAAATGGCAAACGGTCCAAAACAAAGGTAAATACGAAAACAAAAGGGTACAGGGAAAGAGATTTAGTGATTAAGAATACAAACTTTGTTGAAACCATGTCGGGCCTCAATCACAAAAGTTGAATAGAGAGAAAAGGGTAAGTCAGTGATCTGCATAATAAAAATACAAAATAAATGGTCAATGCTATTGATCAGATTATAAGAGGCACACAACAGACAATGACTAGGTGCACTTATTCAAAGTAACAATTGTACTAAAAAATCCAGAAGAGAAAAGGAAATATCATGACTTCACCTGTGACCATATCATAACACCAGCTAAAAATGCAAGGGTGTGCAGTATTTCATTCTCTGCATTTAGACCAACTAAAGGCAAGAAATTTCCTGATTTCTGCAGTAAATAACAATTAAAAAATAAGATAGTGAAAATCAACAAAAGGAGTATCCACTAGTTAAACACCAAAGTACTCACCTTCCAAAACCAAGGCAATATGCCGAAGAACAAAATTGCAGAGTCCATCAAGATTGTCACAAACTCATGAACAAAATGGAAGTGGCTGAAATTTAAGAGAGATGCGTCACAGATAATGTCAAGACAAGTTGAATGGAAGCTTGATGGTCCCCTAATGATGTTAAGCCTTGTAAATAAACAAAAGAAACAACAAAACCGACCTCTTATCAAGACTATAGGCTCGAGACTTTTCAAATTTCTCTTGGCTGATTACACCTTCCAATGTTTTTGGAAGAGTTGGCAGTTTGAGAGCAGCATGTTGTCGCAGATCCAGATAAGTTTCAAAGAAGTACATTAATATCATGAAACCTGTAAACAATAAAGGGTATGTCAGGGAGAGAAAAAGAGATAGAGAGAACTATTACAAACTCTAAATTACATAACCATCAGACTACAACAAGCATAATGATTAATAAGCCAATTTCTTTAACATAAATATGTCATACACATGTCTAAAAATCTATTTCATATGCTTTTCACAACAAATGGCTTAATAAACAGAAAAAGCGAAAGCCAAAAAGATTGCATTGCAGGGAAAGGCAAGGAAAGAAAACAGATTCAGAGATTGAAGTCTTTTATCTAAAAATTCATTGGGCCCCATAACCAGTAAGTTAATTCAGTTCAATGCTCATTTCTGGCATCAAGACATGCCTAAAGATTTGGAATTGCCCTTTTAATTCTCTTTCCCCAGGTTTATCAGCAACCAATGGGAAGATAATCAGTAATGAAATCGATACAAACAAAATAAGCATGAGAAAACAAGTATAATAAACACACAACCAATCTAAAAATAAGACACAACCAATAACTCAATACATAAAACGCCTCGAAACAGTGAAAACTCAAGTACCTACTTCAGATTCTTTAATGAGAAAAGCTTCTCTATCATAATTGTACAGTTACTTGCAAGTTACTTAGTTAATTGATCACCCACATCTCCTTCCACCCTATAGTCTTTAAAAAGTTTTATCTTTTTTCCGAAATATCAATCACTAAACAGAACAAGTTTACCAATAGGTTTTACATAAATTTAACTCATTTCTACATATATATAATCAAATAAAAAAGAAGTCCAAAGATGCTTAAAATCTAACCTCAAAACCTAGAATTTTCAATCACAAGAAATCAAGCAGAAACTTCATTCATATGCGTGGATGCAAACCAAAACTAGAAAAATAATATATTCTAACAAATCTATGGAAATTAAAGAAAAAAAAAGAAAAAGAAGTGCTTCGTAGTTCATTTCAAGAACCACGGGAGAAACTTATAAATAGGAAAAAACAAAACAAACAAGAAAGGAAAATCCCCATGACAACGTAAAGCTTGAACAATTAAAATCCAACTAGAATTATTTCCTTTTAAAGAAAAAACCAATATCGTGAGAAATAGACAAAAAGAACTCATCAACAAGTTTTGGCAAGAAAAAGCAATAACAAATCTGGAAAGTAAGGAGGTAGATTCAAGCTAAAAAGGGAAGAAGATTAATAAGGGCGTACAAACAACAGCTTCCATGTACAGGAACGCCATGTCGTATCAATGAAGAATGCTGGGAGAGAGAGAGAGAGAGAGAGGAGCTGAGGAGGGTTTTAGAGCTGAGGTCTTCGATATATAAATGGTTAGACGGGTACGGGTTTTCAAACCGCGTTCGACCCGATGAGGATGATATTTTTTTTTTTTTTGAAAGAGGATGATATTTTTTATGCTTTCGAAAATAATTTTTTTAAATTTTAACTATTTTTAATTAAAAAAAATATTTGGATAAAATTTCTCTTAATAATCAAGTTAACACGTTAAAAAAAATATTGTTATATGTCATATTGAAAAAAAATTATCACTCTTCATGGTATTTTATAGAAAATGTAATAGATAAAATAACTTAAAAGCTAATTATTCAAAGAAAAGATTTTGAATAATATCTTTTTGCCAAAATCCATTTCATCTCAATAGTAACTTTGACATTGAATAATTTTTCAATATATCTTTGTTGTTACAAGTCATGTTTAATAACAAGTCAGATTAAATAATAAAAAAAAATAAAACGATAATGTACATCAAAACTTCAGTAACAGATGTTAGTTAAAACTTTAGTATAAGATATTATACACCAAAGTTAAAGCTTAAACACCAAATGTTACACGTTAAGCTCAAAGTTTTAACATTATATATTGCACGCCAAAGTTTCTTTTTTTTTATTGACCTTACACGTCAAGACATGAATCACGTTCTACCATATACTTGAATCATAAAAAAACTTAACACCAATAAACACAATAAGTTATTGTTACTCATCATGTCATGCTTTTGGGTTCTGTGAACGTAAACTAATAAATTCAAAAATATATTACTATTTTTCATATCATATTTTTTGATCTGTAAATTAACGACAATATGACAAGATAACGAATGATAGACCAAAACACGATGATAGTAATAAAATTAGAGAGAGTTGAATGACAAAAGAGAAAAATGGAGAGCAGAGCAGACTAATGGTGAGAGAAAATTTTAGAGCATTTAATTCATCTTTAAAGGTATTTTTATCATTTCATGGTTAAAATTGAATAAAAACAAACAATTAACTTTGTATTGAATGTTATTTATGAATAAGCTTATGAAGATGATTATTTCTCATAATTTTTTCTTATTTATAAATAAATAAATCGTAGTAATTATCCTTTTTTTGAAGAAAAAAGGATTAAGGCTAATTTTGCATTGCATTAATAAATATAATAATAAGGAAGAATTTCAACTCATTTAAAATATTATTTTATATAATTAATAATACAACAAAAACATTGAAGATTGTGTGTACAAATTCTGAGAAAGGGATAGGTTGCTTTAATTGTAGTTTAGTTAGCCTCAGGCTTGCTGTTGAGGGCACAGTGTGTTGAAAGTTGAGACATCATTCATTAAGGGATCTTTCTGCTTGATCACTGCCCATCAAAGATTGGTGGATCATGGCTCATCTCCTGCCGCTTATGCTAATGGGTCATTATCTAGTCTCTTCCTTTTCATGGTAACTTTCATGATCACATCTGCTCCGGTAGACATGCCTTTTAAGAATATAATGGTACTAGCCAACACCCAGGCTTCATTGTCCTTATTTGGATAAAAAGAAGTAAGCTGGCACAATTATGGAACCAATCAAAAAACAGAGCAAACCTATTAACTGATCCTAGTGTTTGGATTTTCAAGGAGGGGAATAATATTGAACATGACAATCACAGTACACAGTTGGCTACAAAAAGTACAAGTAGGATTACAGGAAGATATTTGTCGACTGCCTAAAAGGGGACCAACACGGCAGGACATACAGGTTCCAACCAGGGTTCTTTTTACAAAATTTCAGGTGTATGATGCCTACTTCTACGTGTTTTCAGTCTGAATACTATGCAGTGGCTGATTCTACTTACATACATCAGATGATCAGATGACAACTTCAGATGAATATAAAGTTCCTCAACATCCAGAATAAGTCTCTTCCATGTTCAGGTGTAAAATTTTGTTGCCCTGTGAAATGATTTTTATCTCAGGAGGAAGGTCCATCATCTTAAGCATAAGGAGGAGAAGCTTAAAGAGGTTTCCTTAGACATGCTCTTCAGCTGTTTTTTCTCTTAAGCCAGAAACCCCGAGTAGGCCTCAGAAGTTGCTTCAGCAATGCCATTTTGGGAACATTCCAGTGCTCCACGTGCCTGGAGAGATTCCATAAAAGCGCTAGATAAGTTAGAAAGATAATCAGAAAGCAGTAAAGATTGTTCATATCTCCTCGTTACTTGTTACCTGCACACTTTTCCAGATTGTGCATCAAAATAATACTCTGTATACCCAGTAGCTGCAAGATCACGAAAATCTTAAAACGTTATAGCAGTCATGTGGATTTATATATGATGTAAAGCCTCCAACATCTGTTTCAATTACTAAAGAGAAGGCTTTGCAATCCTCTGTAAAACTAAAATCATTAAATTTGGTGTTGGGAAAAGAAACATGAAACGAATAGTACCAATCACATACCAGAAAGAATAGGTCTCCAAGGGAATGACATTACACAGCTGAAACGCCAGTGTCCCACTCCCTTGTTCTGCGCTTCCATAGACGACAAACATAAAGAAAAGTTCATCATTGTTGAATTACATTGAAGATGGTAACAAGTAATACGACAAGTTGTGCAAATATAATGAAACAGGAATTTCCTTGCTTATAATTTAGAGCCAATTCACCTCAAAGTCCTCCCACTTCATAAGCTTCATATTTGACTTTTCAATAAGAGATCCAAAGTTTGTGCAGTTCCTTTTGAAACGTCGAAGCCCTTTGAAGGAACCCGCTGGATCAGCAAATTCACAATTCTCTTCGTATGCATCAAGTGTAAGTTGCCCTGATTTCAACAAAAAGATATTACTACTTCCTCCCTAGATAATAGATGAAGAACATCAGTTTACAGACCAAGGAAAAAAGATAAGTATGAGAGCTGGCATCACCAAGATATATGTAGTTCACTGAAAAAGAAAGAAGCATGAAAGATTTTGAGCGGTTTCGAGTTTTGATTTTCGTGTACCAGTGACAAAGTATGATCTTTCATAGTCATTTTTGATGGTTTCAACAACTGCTGTACGATCAATAGCTCCTGACCCATCTAAGCCAAGCTTGAGATCGTTCTTGGCAGCTGCTTCAACATTTGAAGGTGGTCGGAGAAAGGAAGCAGCAATCCCCAAAAGCTCGGAGCCATACCAGGCTACCTTGAGAAGAGCATTTTCGGGTGCAGATTCTTGTCTGGTGGGTAAATCGCTCCTTGGGTTCTCTCCATTGCATCTAATTCTGTATTGTTTGTGGCTATAAGTTCGCCGGAAAATGATGCACTGACGCTGTGACTTGACGTGGGGAGTGATGGAAGCAAAGGAAAGAGTGGCTACCATTTTTTGGTTTTGAGTAGAAGAGAGCGCTGTTACTGGCTGCAAGATGGAGGTTCCCCCGCGGTTTCTTTTAAATATCCTTAGTCCTTTCAGTAAACCATGGCCACAGAAAAATTTCTTGAGAAAACTCTTTTTCTATTGTCCAATACCAGAAACTGGAAACGAAAATGAAAAGGTAATCACGACTGCGATCAGACGGACTCTCAGTTCAAACCGCACAAGGCAATGGATCCAGGCCTTAGGCGCTCCGGTTCCATATTTAGGCTTAGCTCCACGGGCTGGTCATTGGTCACTTTGGTACACCACGGGCTAAGCCCACCACGAGGATTCTTCTTTTCTTGGCTATTCATCTACTGAGAATGGGCCGAAAATTATCTACCACTCTAATCTCTAAGTTTCCGGCGAGAAACCCCTTGAAGATAGTAACAGTGGAAAAACTTGAAAGTCATGCACTACATTCTAAGACCAGACTTGTACATGGTTGTACACATTCGCAAGACAACAAATTACAAGACACAAATGAAAAACAAGTCCCCAGCACTGGTGAGTGATGGACTGATGGTGCTTGTCTCAAAATTTACTGAACTTGAGCACATTTGAAAAATGCAAAAAGAAAAAAGGGAAAACCACTTATGGCTCATCTCTATCGGTCAACCGATCCCGATCCCTATCCCATGTCTCCCTACTCCTTTGTTTGATGGCATCATTTGCTTGTGTTACTCAACTTTGCGCATTAAGAAGCATAATTTTAATGTAAATTGATACATAATTTGTATTGGATCAGGAACAGCAGAGCTTTGGCATAGCTCAGCATATCATCTCAATAGCAGCAGGTAGAACACACAACTTCCTAGGAAGAAATCCTAAATGTTCCCCATCAGACTGAATGAAAATGCTGCCACTGCCTGAAATTTCCTCCACTTCAATTGTATATACGCTGCAACGAAAGAAAAAACCTTCAATGGAAAGCATGCTATGTTGTGTACCATCACTTGGCACTTGTCGGCTAAAAACTAAAAGATGTCAAGCTCCAGTTCAAATTGAATAGATGACACATACTCCTGCTTTTTAGTAACAACATAACATATGTAAATAAAACATAATGTATGGCTGCAGGAAGCTTTAAACGCCCTACAAAGGTTCGTGGATAACAACGTTTTTCAACCATCAATATCTTGAGCTTCTTCGCTCTCATCATATTCAAAACACCATTAAGACCGTGATATAATATTAAATTTTTTGTAACTCCAAAAACTTTGACCGGAAAACCATCTGACCAGAATGGTGCTTGATAGTTTAGGAGCAAAATAAATCCAACATGAAAAAGAATGTTAGAGACCATTCATCATTAACAATTGACCCACTTGAAACAGGAAGCCAACTTAATCAGGATGGAAGACAAAACACCAACAAAAGGAAAGGAGATGCAGAATGGATGCTAAATTAATGCAGCAAGAAGTGCTTACATTCTTGAGGTTACATTATTCACTGACAAATGTGTTCCATTGTATAGCTTGTGCAGTTTGAGAATGAAGTCGTACCACTTGAAATCCTGAAGAATCACAACCTGCAAAGTATAAAAGCAAAACTTAAACAAACTCTCTTAGCACCTCGGAATTAACAAAAACTAGAAATCACATAGTGAGGATAACAGAAAAATTATTCCACCTCAAAGCTTCCACTGTGAGGATCAGCATTTGGTGTAATTTTCATGCCACCGCCAAAGTACTTTGCATTTCCAATACAGAGGGCGGTCACCTGAGAATATGTTTGCCACTCACCCTCATTCACCTGGATGTGAAATTATTTATGAAGTCAAAACTCATAATGCTATCATGTGAAATGAGCATGACATGGGCTACAGCATAACCTAATAAATCAGAAAACACAAAACTTTCAGAAGTGGAACTGTTACTTTTCAGATCCCTAAACATGCTGACCTTGATTCTAAGGTCCTGGTTACTGTGCCCAATAAAGGCTTGCAACGCACCAATAACATAGCATAAGTTTCCAAATTTCTTGTACCCTGATGCATAATAGCCTGCCTTTGCACTCCTGCAATATTCCACAAAACACACCAGGCTAGTAAAATGAGCTTATGTTTTATCATGGCTTAATTCTAAAAATAACTAAGTTAAACTTACAGATGGATATCAGCAACATTTATGAAATAATGAGATCCTTCCCCTTCTCTGCTAATGACACCAATGTCGATTCGTGATCTCACCCCTACGATACAGCAGCATCAGCAAATCCTAAGAAAATAAAAGCTTCTCCAGTTCGTATTTCCTAAAAATTAGCCTGAGGAAGAAAAGGATCCAGAAAGGGCATGCAAAATACCTCTAGCAATGCGTTCTATGGCTTCATGGGGATCATTTTTCCTGAGAAAGTAAAACAAGTACTTGAGATAGAGCAATCATATCATAAGCTCATAACAAATAAATCCAGACTGGATTAGCTCAAACTAACCAGCCAAATGTTCGGGCAAAATCTGACCCAGTCCCCAAGGGAATGAGCTGCAAGAAGGGACAATACTGTTATGCCTTTCCCTAAGAAATGCAAGAAAAGCAATCCAAAATGATGCTTGCAACCGATGAATGAAAATCGCAAGTGAAGATAAAAGAGCAAAAAATACATAAATTCAAGATTATCATTTATCAGAGCCTAACGACAATACTTACAAAAAGAAAGAGGATTCAAAAAAAGAGCTTATGGTAATTCTTACACCAAAAGCGGTTGAATGAACAGCCTCTGTATTCTGATTAGCAACAGGTTTCCCATCCCAAAAGAACCCATTAACAACCTGCTTCTCAGAAGCCAAAAAGATTAATTACTTTCTCACTTGCTCTTTTAACGTAAGCATGAAAAAGAAAAAAAAGAAAATACAAGATACTACAAGATTAACAGCGCTATATCAGAACCATATTTGATTATATATACTAAAATGAAAAGAACTGCACCTCATGAAGAGTTCCATCACCTCCAACTGCAATCACAGCATCAGCACCCTCCCTTATAGCCTGCAAACCATTATCCATTAACTTACACAACAAAGATAGTGACCCTTAACTCAAACCCCTCGATAGGCAACGTAAACCAAGTTCAATCACAATTGAAAAATGTAATTAAAAAAAAAAACCTTATTTCCTACCTCCCTAGTTATGTCCATTGCATGAGAAGGACCCGAAGTCAAAGATTCACATATCTGCCACAACATGGAAAAACATTCTCATTACTTTCACATGATAAACAACCTGGTTAATGCAAATTTTATTTCGAGAGATTTGTTATAGAAGCTGGGAATTTCACCAAAAAAAAAAACAGTGAAAAAAATTAAATAGAACTCTTAATTGAGTGCTAAAAGACATTAAAAAATAAACATAAATGAATACCAAATGGCATCTAAGAAAAATAGACTGATCCAATGAATTGAGCAATGGAAATGTGCCCAAATTAATCGGGAAAAAAAACTCACGTTACAATCACTACCGAGACGAGATTGGAGATAAGGAAGCAGTTTCTTCCACTCTTTGCCCGTTCTCCCATTAGCACCTGCTCCAATTCATCATTCAAACAAGCGTAAGAATTCTGGAGCGAAAACATTTTCTCAGCAAACAAACAGAAACTCAAAAGAAAGAGAACATAGAATAACAAAAAAAAAACACCTCGGGGATTGACAACGAAGACGAGATCACGACGGCGAAAAGGAGAAGAGGATTCACGACGGAAGACGGAACGGTCGGAGGACAGATCAGGAGCCATGGAATGCTCGGCTCGCAACACAGAAGGTTTGCCCATTGAAAAGCGTGCCCCAACCGACGCCACTAAGTGATAATAATGGCAAACCATTTTCGTTTCATAGGCTCTTTTAATCTTTTGTTTCTGTCTTTTAAGCAGCGAATCCCGTTCTTTTGTTCGAGCGTCCCTAAGACAGATTTCAATTCGGCAGTCACTTCTGTGTCTTAGCTTTGATTTAGTTGATTACCATTACGAGAGACGACGGAGGAAACTAGGGACTGTGGGCCCTCGTCCCTTGAGCACCGCTTGTCCTTTGTACTTCCTACCTTTTGACTTCCGAATTTTTCATTTTGATTTGCTTCAATACAAAAGAGACTGACACTGTGTAATCCAAGTTATACACCTACAATTAATGGGTGAATTGGGTTAAGTTTATGGGAGCTGAAACAACTCAAGCTAAAATTAATTGAAATTGGTCCTTAGTACTTGCTTGTTTACTTTGATGTTTGCATGCCTGTTACACATATATGAAAAACAAAATCTTGACTACATTTATGAGTTGCTTCAGTCCAAGAACCAAACTAAGCAATTCGTAGATAAGCTTGATTCAATTTACACTCTACCCCAAGCCAAGGGAACGAGGCTGAGCAACCTGAATGGAAACTGGTTCAGCTGAAACCATTCTGCCCTGAAAATGACCAAATGTAGCTTTGGGAATTGGGAACAAGAAAGTTGAGAAATAAAGAAGCAGATTGATTTTCTTTTACGTTGGATTCAGAGTTTACAAATACAGAATTGAATCGCGACTGAAACTGATGCATTTAACATCATTCTCTAGGGCCTATGTTCCGAAAATGATGTAATTATACAACAAAATGGTACAGAGATCCTTTGCCCTTAAGCAGGGAAAATGCTCTCATCTCCGGCCCCTGCCACTCTTTTTCTCAAAGTGGTGAGCCTTCAGCTTCTTCTTGCGTGGTTGGACTGAAGGACCACCACCTTCTCTGAAAGGCATGCCCATGAGGGCCAATAGCTTCTGGCCTTCCTTATCAGACTTGGCTGTTGTTGTGATGCAAACATCCATTCCTCTGGGTCTACCAAGTGCATCAAACCTGATCTCTGGGAACACGCTCTGTTCACGAATTCCAATACTGTAATTTCCATGTCCATCAAAACTATTCGGATTTAGGCCTTGGAAATCCCTGGTCCTAGGAAGCCCCAAGTTAATGAGCCGATCTAGGAATGAATACATAACCTGTCAAATTAATCACCAACAATGCAGCAAAAGATATCAGTATTCAAATGTGCACAAAAATTATTACTACTTCTAATTAACAAGATCGAAATGCAACAATAAGAACTACACATGCACAAATAAGTTGAGAGCTCGATATAATAGTACGATGGCTAGCAATTCACACAAATATATAAATAAATCAAAGACTTTAACCTGCATATTCAGGTAAGTTAATCCAAGGAGCATAGCACAGTTATCATTTCCTTTGTTCATTTTTTCTCCCTCCTATGATGCATCTGCTGACGTTTAATGTAAATGATCATAGTCATGCTATCCACAATTTATCATCTAAAGAATTCATAACATCTTCCGAGCCATTCAGCACCAGTGCTAAAGCAAACTTAAGCAAATGGAAATATAAAATCTTTGGTTGACTATAAAAGAAGTGCATTTTGCTCTTCCCTGATATATTCTGCAATTACCATCATCAGTGCAGTACTGCTATTAGACTATTGCAAACCACAATTGCTTACTACTAATACCGCTTGCATCTCCAAATCCACAGAGGCAATGCCCGACTGCTAACGTGGGGACTGGGGATTACCTCACAACCAAAGCAATCTTCAACACCCAAACTGGAACTAAATTACATAACTCCTACTGGGTATCGCTTAAAATAATTTGTGTTTAGACCATAACATATCCGGAAAAGAGAATCAAGGACACATTCTAATTGCAGAAGATATAAATTAATATTTGATGTTGGGAACAAAGCAAGCTTACATTTCCCCTAAGCGTGACGGCAATTCCAAGCGGCTGACCTTCCCGAATCTTGAAAGTAGCAATAGAATTCCTAGCTCGAGTCTTCACAGGCCTTTGCCCCGTAATCATTGCCATCTCATTCATTGCCGCTTCCAAACCTTTCGCATTCTGGGCAGCATCTCCAATCCCACAATTTACCACTATTTTCTCAATCTTGGGAACCTAACCCAGAATCCCCCATTCCAAAATATTAGTATAAAAACCAAAATCGAAACACCACCCCCCACCCCCCGAAACAAAAAAGAGTATCATTACTATTCTTTACCTGGTGAATATTGGTGTAATTGAACTCTTCTTTAAGCAAAGGAATAATTTTTTCTAGGTAAGTAGTTTTGAGACGATTGGATTTTTCCGCGTCGGATTTCTCCACCAACACAACGTCGGCCGTTGCCTTCACCGAAACGACGCCGCCATATCCATTTCTGAGGTTACCGTACGGCAGACGCACGGAGAATGGAGGCGAAAGGAAAGGGGATTGGCCGTGAAACGACGACGCTGTGGACTGCAAAAGCGGAGGACACGCCATGAAGAAGAAGTTTGGATTGGTTTTTCTTTTGGGCTATCCGGTGAGCAAGTATGCGTGGGGCTTCACTGGAAGGGGATTAAGTGGCTGGAAAATGGCATCGATGTTTGAATTATTTACGAGAGAGCCAATCGTTTAAATGTCTTGTATTGGTTTTAGGTAATTTTAAGTGGAGCTGAAGGGCGGTTTTGGGTTCAGCTTTCAGTGAATGAGAGTGGATGAGGAAGTAAAAGGAACTTGTAATTAACGCTTGTTCCCGTAATTTTGCATTAGGCTATGTTTGGTGACGAGCTGGAAACGGAGGGAATGAAAATATGTGAGAAACTAAAATTTTTACTATTTCTTTCCTACTCATATTTAATTAAAAAATATTTTTTTAAAAAAAGTTAACTTGAGTGATAATATATAAAAAAACTCGAGTCCAATGTCATTATTTTAATAACATTTTGAATCTAAATTACGTTATTTTCAAAAACTTAAAAATAGAATAATCATTATAAATGACAACTTCACAATATCAAAATCTCATCGGTACAATAAAAAAACTCACATCAACTTGTTATATGTTTTGCTACTAATTGTAACAACTTGAAGCAAAGCACTACTAGTCTAATAATATTTTAAACCTAAATCATGAAATATTCAAAAATTTAAATTCAAATTACTAATAGTGATTGAATTAAATCTTTATATATATTTTAACAATCATATTTATATTTGATATAAAATAGATACCACAAAATCATTAAATGAATGTGTTCTTTTGGTAAATAAAATGATTAGATTTTGAACGAATAAAAATGTGTTAATTTATCTATTTTATTTTCGTTTTCTCATTTTGTTTCTTACCAAATAAGCAAAAATAATCCCCCACCTCCTCCTTCCTCCATTTTCCCTTCATTCTATTTCCTTCTAACCGAACAAGTAATGAAATTACGACGTTAATTTCGAATTAAAGTTCAAATAAATAAAACGAAAAAACTAAATTCAACTCGAATTGCCATGTAATCAAATGGTTCGAAGCATCTAAAGCTAGGAATTTCTTTTTGAATAAAGAAAGAAATCAAAATAATAAAAGCATTTGTAATCCCAAAGATTCTTTGTATCATCGTATATCAATGGTCTTCATGTTTATTTTTCTCCCTTTCCTTTTGTAGATTTGAGATCCAGTAGCTTGCAAGAAGGAAAAATTAGTGTGACTCTTGAATACGCTGCAAAGGTTGCCCTGTTTGCAAAAACGTGAAGGATGGAACAGAGTCTTGAATACGCAGAGCTTAGCATGTCAATCAACCCACCCCTTTTTACGCCCAAATGCTCTTTTACGCATTGGGAAAACTTCCACCCTTTTGTCGGTTCCTCACTTTCACAGAAGGAAAACTTCAGATTCAAGCATCGCATGCACAACATGATTCAAAAGAAAAAACCAATAAAGTAAGAAAAGGAAAGAGGAAAGAGAGAGTATGGGAACTTGTTGATTGTTGTTCCCTTTGCAAGCCATTATTTCTTTAAGTGAACTGCCAAGCAACTTTTCTGATCAATGCACTCTCTTATGGGAGGGTGGAGTAAAGTTTTTCTTTTTTTAAAAAAAAAATCATGAACAGTATGCCGTTTTTCTAATGAATTTATGGAGAATTATTGTTCATTAAACCATTTTAACAAAAACATGTTTGATTTGTTAATTAGAAAACTCAACGTAATTGTAGTTTTATGTATTACAAACAATGCTATATGTTCCTTTATATTCTAGCCAAGTTTTACCATCGCATAAAATCAAACACAATTAAGTAAAGATAGCATGATATTATTACCATCCACATCACAAAAGCTTATGACTAAGCATACATGTATAGGCAATGACAAAGTCAGAATTTCGTATTTACAAAGTGAACAAAAGGTGAGTCAATCATGTGTCTTGAAAAATAATTTTACTGCAATAAGTTTTACTTTAATCTTTAAAATTATAAAATTTAATTATTAATTAATTATTGTGAAGTATCTCATCAAACAAAAAATTATTGTATGAATAAAATTATAAAATAAAAAAACTATATATTATAAAATTTTAAAACGTTTGAAAAGTGAATGTGCTATTAATCTTCATTTTCTCTGTCATTATATATATACACGTGCATATACATATTAAAAAAATTAATTTGATTGGATGGGATTTAAAATTATGAAAATATATCTCCAAATCTTACCTTGTTACCACATCAATGGTATACCAGTCTCCATAAAGTTTCCTGCTCTTATCCAAAGATTTCGTGAAGGATAAAACTTGCATTTCGTGAATATAAAATTGATTTTGATGCAAATTCAATAAAAAAAAAAGCAAGATTAACCGAATAAGATTCATAATTGTCTTTAGGTAATGAGTTGTGTCTCCAATAATACATATTGCTGTAGCTCAGTGTAAGTTTTTAAGAATCTCGCATATATATAAAATTAGATTTCATAATCTCCACTAACCATTATAATAAAATATCATCATAATCAGTAAACTGATTAAGGAATGCGACTTGATTAGACCATAGTAAAGAATTTCATTTCAGTGTAATTTGTAAAGAAAGAGAGAAGAGATAATTACGGCGGGGAAAAAATGAGATTATTAATTAATTAATTAAGTAATAAAGTGGTAAGTAAGTTGTGTTTACACAGCCGACGACCATCATGATTTGCCAACAGCAAAATTAAAGTGATTTATTGTGACACTTCAGTCTTTGATATTATCGAAAAATTACAGGTTCCCCGTTTGTTATTTTTTACGCTTCGAAATTCATTTTCATTTACCTTCCCATGCGCCTTAAGGAGTTACTAAGTAAAATCGAATGGGACATCCAATGAAATTCGAGCGTGTAGAACACGACAGATAAATGCACGTTTGGTTTATTTGAGGTTTTTATTTTTCGTGAGGAACGTCATTCTGCAACAGTAAAAAGAGGGAGAGAGAGAGAGAGCCATTGCCACTTGCCAGTCTCTCTCAAAACTTTCTCTCTCCATTAAAAAAAAAAGAAGAAAAAAAAAACGCAGGAAAAACGCAATTGCTTTCTCTTTCTCTCTCATTTTTCGATTGAAAAAAAAAAAGCTTAAAGAATTTACAGATCGGAACCCTAACTTTCTCTCTACTAACTCTCTCTTTCGCGCTCTGCTCACAGTTCTTTCGATCCAGGTAGCTCGTTTTTAATTTTGTTTTCCCGTGTAAAACACCAAAACCCTAGTTTTTGTTTTTTCTGAAGTTCCTCGGCTTAGCAAGAAAACCGTAGAAATCCTCTCATTTCGGTCTCAATTAAGAGCTTTGGTTGATTCAATATTTGGAATGATTTAGCTTCGCGAGATACTGATTTTGTGTAAATACCGTTCTGTCCCAGCTCCAAAAATACGATCGTGTTTGGTTTGGGCAATTCCTGGAGGGAAGTTTTGGGTAATATTGTAATATTTGTTAGTGTTTGGGGTTTTATTGTAGATTCAGCTGGATCAAAGAATGGAATAGCTTAGTATCAGCTTTATCTTCATTTTATACTAGCTGGGGGAGTTTTGATTAGCTTTGGATTAGGGGTCGATTAATGATGGTTAAGCAGTGATTAGGGAACATTGGAGAACTTGGATGGTGATAAGATATATGGGAATTGCTTAGCAGATTCAAAATTTTTTAGTTCTTGAGTAGTGAATTTCGCGGTTAAGGGCACGCGGGGAGCAGCTAGAGTTAAAGAGTATTTGGTACATATCTCTAAATTTGTGCAGAAATGAGCTTAGAAAATGAAGAACAACATTCATTAGATCAGCCTACGGATATCAATAAGGAATCTCAAAAGTAATCACTTCTTTCGGCTGAATAATTATTTATTTTAATGTTTTTTATTTTGTTTTTGGTTGGGTGGTAGTGACAACCAATTTGTTTTTGTAATGATTCAGGAACTCAAGAATTTCTTATACCAGAGATTTTTTGCTATCATTGAGTGAACTGGATGTTTGCAAGAAGTTACCTCCTGGGTTCGACCAATCAATTTTCGGGTGAGATTGTCTTTTTTGTGTGTGTGTGTATGGGTTATGGAGTATGTATTTTGTAAAATTATGAAGTTATGGAGAAGTCAACCTTAGATCTTTTTGGTGTTCATTGCCTTTTTGTGTGGTTGGAGCAGTGGGTTCGAGGATACATCACAAGATCGGCAAAGAATTCCTGGCACCTTGTCGGGTTTTAGGCGAAATGAATATGGTTCGTCACCACCTACAAGAGGGGATTCAGGTAACTTTTCTAGGGGAATTCATGGACGCTGGGACAGTCGCTCTATCGGAAGGAGTGACAGAGACAACGATTCCCAATCTGATTGGGATTCAGGTATCTTTATGAGTATTTTGTTCTGTCAGGTAGTTTGTTTTCCGCTCTTATGGACTGCTTTGCACATTATGCTTTCTGTTAATGCATGTGATAGTTCACTTCATTGCCTCATGGATGTTGGGTGAGGCCATTCTGGTAGTTGTTGGGGCTTTTATCCACTTCATTATGTGTTGCATAGAGCAACTGACAAATCAAATGACTCTATTGATGCACAGATTCTGGAAGACGATATGGTAATCAATCCCGGCGGTCCTGGCAAGGTCCTGAGCATGATGGGCTTCTGGGAAGTGGTTCTTTTCCACGACCATCTGGATATGCAGCAGGAGCATCAGCTCCAAAGTTTCGAGCTAATGATCAATACCATCTAAACAGGAGTAATGAGCCCTATCATCCACCCCGACCTTATAAGGTATTCAGTTTGCTTCTAGTGGTAATTTGCAGACAACATTGGGACCACAATAGCAGTAATAATCAATTTAGTGTAGAAATGTAACTTAAGTATTGTGCTAAAATCGTATTTACCAGGAATTGTAAGATGATGCGGTAGCAATTGAAATAAAGCTGTAATTGATGTCATATGTGTTGCTGATTTTTTTCAGGCTGTACCTCATTCAAGGAGGGAAACTAGTGACTCTTATAATGATGAAACATTTGGTTCGACCGAGTGCACTAGTGAAGATAGAGCAGAAGAGGAAAGAAAGAGAAGAGGTAGGTTCTCTGTTCTAGAAGACTACCACTGATTGTTGTTTATTTTGTGTATGTTGTATCTTCTTCCTCTACTCTTGTTTTGTTATCAATAAATCAAAGCTAAAGCATGATGACTTTCCTCCTAGCTTCCTTTGAGTCATGGAGAAAGGAACAACAGAAAGCATTCCAGGAGAAGAAGATGAATCCAGAAAGGCGTAAAGATGACTTTGATATTTCTGAATTGCTAGTGGACACCAAAGATGATAAAGGGCTTCTAAATAGAAGCAAGGAATCAGATGAACCCATTCCAGCGTCAAATATTGATTCCGACAAATGTTCTCTTCCATCACAAGCTCCTGCATCCAGGCCACTTGTACCGCCAGGTTTTACTAGCACAGTTTTGGAACGGACTGTTGGAAGCAAAACTTCAATGCACTCCTACCCTTCACAGGTAATTATTTCATTTATTTTCAGTTTTAAACACCCCCTATAATGTTGTTTGTGCCTTTTAGTCTGTAATTTTTTTTTTGGTCTGTAATTTTGACTGGCAGTATCAATTATCGGTTCACAAAGTTGGCCTGCTTTTTGCCATTGCATGATCTTGGATTGCTATCAACTATTTAATCTTCATGTTCTTGCTACATCTGTTGTAGTTTTTATGCAACCTTACCATTAAAATTTTGTTGTTTCTCAAGTTGTAATATGACAGGAATAAGTTGTGAATCCACTTAAGTAATGGAAGGCATATTTCCATTATTTTGGTTGGAATAGGGAGAAAGGAACAATTTCATCACTGAAGATTAGTGTGTGAAATTGGCCATCTTTATATAACTGAAATTCAGTAGGAACGTTCTGGGGAGAAGGCTTCCCTTTTTCTCCTCATTCATTTGGATTTCACTGGCACAGAAACCTATTCTTATGCTTAGGAGATGTCTACATATGTCACCGATAGTGTACATGCATAGCTGAGACATTAATGAAGATGCTAACTTTTTGAAAATTACTTATTGGAACTAAATATATTACAAAGCTTGCATTATGCACTGCTGTAAAATGACATGTTCTTCTGTTTAGAATACTGGAATATGGGGTTTTGTTCGCTGGTGGTGTTGCTGAGAGAGCATTGTTTGTTGCTTGCATGTGGTTTTTACTCAGTAGTTGTACGTTGCATATATTGTGTAACTCAGAGCTGATGCGTGCTATTAGGATACAGCATGTTCAGAATGCACTGACTGATGTTGAGTCTCATAATTGTCACATATGTTCAATGCGGTTACAATTGATTAACAATATTTCTTCTGTTATACTTCTCTAGATTGAGAGTTCTGAAACTGTGGGCAGCCTTTCCGAGGCCAAAGGCAGCCTTCTGTTGAATGGGACTTCTGATGATATTTTCAGCAAACAGTCTAAAGAGTATGCAGGGAAAACTTTGAGTGAGCAGCAGGTTGAAAGTGCAAGCATTCACCTTTCAGTTGATGATAAGAGTGGAAAGGCCCAGAATATCTCATCACCTTTACATAAATCTAATGAGGCAATAAGCATGGATTCTCAAATATACAAGACTTCTAGTCTCTCAGAAGCCTTTGAAGCTCCAGGAAGCAATAAAGTTACAGAACTTGATTCCAAGAAGGTGCCAATGGATGAAATTGTGACAGAAACCAACCAGGATGGTTCAACTTCAATTCTAGATAAGCTTTTTGGGAGTGCCTTAACACCAAATGGAGGTGGCTCCACAAATTTCACTGAGGTATTGATGATTTTGAATAGCATTTTCTGCAATCATTATCTTTAATGATCATTTCTAATTTCGTACCTTAAATGTTAAGACTAGGTGTTCAATGAATTACACATCTTGATTATGTGTGGTTTATTTAGGTATTTTATTTTAATCCTTTCATTTCCAGTTTGCCTTGATGAAATATTTAACAGCCTTTGATATCTCTTGTTCTTTCTTCAGCCTAGTGACAGCAAAGCAGATGAGACGTGGGCACCTGACACCTCCCATTCTTCTAAGTTTGCTCATTTGTTTCTTGATGAAGGTCTGTTAGCAGTTATTTCTGAAGTAAAAAAACTAATCTGGCTACAAGTGAATCTGCTTTGGTCTCAAGTGATAAATATGAGCTGATATTCTTGTTTTAATCTTGTCATTGCAGAGAAGAAACCAGTAGATGATATGTCCACTGGCAGGCCAAAAGACTTGCTCTCATTAATTCAGGGTGGTGAAAAAGGTGGTTCCCATGTTTCCGATAGGCTAGCTACTAAGCATGTGCCATTAAAGTTTCAGTTCCAAATCTCTGAACTTGCGGACAAGCATGTTATATCAAATTTGACTTCTCCTGGAATTGAGAACGCTGAGCAATTGTGCAATATTAATGATGTTAAACCAGCAGTAGCTCCAGCTATCCTCACATGTGAAGATCTTGAAAAGTCAATTCTGTCAGAAAGCACTGAAAATGATCCAAATTTGTCTCCTGCTGTTGGAGGCTGGAAAGTTCCTGATGCAAAGGCTGAGCAGCAAAAGGTTAATATTGATAATCATGCCTCCCAGCACCTTCTTTCATTGTTGCAGAAGGGAACAAGTATGACAAATATAATATCATCTACCAATCTAGACATCAGATCTTCAGAACAAGTACAAAATATTGAAACAGCAAGTGTTGACACTGCCCCTCATGATTTAATAGAGGCAAATGCAGAAAATGCTTCCAGTTCAGGGAAGACTCTAACTCTTGAAGCACTTTTTGGAAGTGCTTTCATGAAGGAACTGCAATCAGTTGGAGCACCAGCTTCTGTTCAAAGAGGCTCAATAGAGTCTGCAAGAGTTGATGTATTAGAATCTAGCAGGCCTCTCCTTCATGTCGCAGATGATAGTCTTCTTCCTTCCACAGTTCACATTGGGTCTAATATTTTACCGTTTACCCAAAGGGAGCAGATTAAATCTGATGGAATTGAAGAGCATTTGTTGGGCTATAATGATGCTCGATCTGCAATGGATTCATCGCATCTCCGAGCTGAATTAGGGTCTAAACTAAGCGGTTTTGATGGGTCCACTGAAATTCGGCTTCCTGAAGAGGATAGTTTGATTGCTGTCAGTGATCCTGTTAAACTCCAGAATTTCATGCCTGCTAGAAATCCAGTAAAGGTGGAGCTATTGCCATCCCAAGAGACACCAATTGATGTTGCTGAGAAACTAGCAGCTTTAAAGGCTGTCTTGAGGGATGAAAGACCTATTATAGGAGGGCAAGAGGGTCCACCTTTTCTTCCTGGTCCTTATGATATAAGGGAGCCAGATATTCCATTTCATAACCAAAATGTCCAGCCATCTTCTCCGCGGCTTCATCCTCCTCAGGTGAATCATGGAGGGCCTTTGATTCATCCATTAGAATCTCATCCTTCTAACATCAATTCTCAGGTGAAGTTCATGTCTCCAGAAGGCATAATCCATCATGATCCCCAACCAAATCATCAATTTCCCGCAAGTATGCTTCGCCCTCCTTTCCATCACCCTAGCAGTGGACTAACTGGATTTGAACCTTCTATGCATCATCCTATGTTACAACAAATGCCTATGCCTGGAAACTTTCCTCCACCCCATTTGCAACGAGGATTTCCTGGGGGCGCACCGCTACCTCCTCATTCAAATAATCAGGCAACAGGTTTCATACAGGAAGTGAATCCGATGCATGGTTTTCCTTTTGGCCACCGGCAGCCCCAGCCCAACTTTGCTGGTCTTGGAATGCCTCCAGGTACAGTAATAATGAAAATCTCTTTTTTTTCTCATTCTTTCCAGTTTCAACTTTGTAAAAAACCTGTCCACCCTATTTCATTCTTTGAAATGCTTACAATTGATATAAAGGACTGTTTTGTTGGCTTAAGGTTATTTAATAAGTATGAAAAAACTTGTTGCACATAATTGCAAAACTCTTACCCTACCTTCCCCTATTGGCTGGAAAATTGAAAAGAAAAGATTGCAATGCTGGAAGGGGAGGGCCTTTATCTGTGCTCTCTTGTTACTGCATCTCTTTGTATTCAAGATGTAAATGGTTCTCCTGCATGTCAAATGCTGCCAATAATATGGACATTTTTTTGTTTGATCTGCAGGTCATGATGTTGGCAGTGGGAGCCATCATCCGGAGGCATTGCAAAGGCTTATTGAGATGGAACTCAGGTCAAACTCAAAGCAGATTCACCCGTTTGGTGCGGCTGGCCATAGTCAAGGAATGTATGGTCACGAGCTAGACATGGGTTTTCGGTATAGATAAAGGCTTTTGGTTGTCCTATCGCATTGTATTGATTGTCTCTTTGCTCAGATTTGCGACTCCTTGAATTGAGGATAGGTTTGATGTTCTTAATTCAGGAGGGATTAACTCTGGGTCAGTGTAATTAAAATGATAATGCTTGAAATTGGCATTTGGTTGCAATTGTCCCTTTTTCTTTCTTTAATCCCTTCTTTCTAAAAGTTGAAGGGGAGGATTGGCCAAAAAGGGAGTTGAAGGGGAGGAAAAGAGGGTAACAAGAAGTTAATGTCAAGGAGAAGCTCACTATGTGCATGTACCTTGCTATCAAATTTTATTTTGACTGAGAGCCTTACGAGCCTTCTTTAGGTAATCCACAATTAACTAATCCGGAGTAAATATTTGACCCTCTTTGTTTCTTAATATATATCTCTCACGGCTTCTCTCTGTAATATCTTCTTCTTTCTTCTTGGTTCTGACCAGAATTCCTCCTTTGGCAGCCTCTACTTAACTAATGGAAATTCTAATTTCTGAGTTAAAAGGCTTGGGATGGTGTTCTGCAATTCTAATAAACAGCTTAGTGCCTTCATGGCATATGAGGTATTCTCGTTAAACTTGGGCACAGGTTGGTTTGCAGCCCCCGTTTTGGAGAGACTTGCAACGGTCGAAACCTGGCCTCTTTGTTCAAAATAGTGAGAAGAGAAAACCCAGGACAAGTTTTGCGTAGTTCTGAAGGTGTATTTTGGAAGGTTCTTTATGTTGCAAATTACAAGTAGAGTGACTGCTATAAATTAATATAAAATTACAAGCACAATTGAAGATCCATAAATTGGTGGGCAGAAAACGGAGAAAAGTCATGGCTTGTTAGTGGGGGCAAATGAAGGAACCAAAGTCGCCGTGAGATTGAAGACCCTAGATCTTGCACGTCATCTGACTCGGGAAAAGGATCTGGCTCCCTCTCCTTGCTATTATGACAACTAGAATATTACCAGTGTGCAACACACGGACCTCTTTGCACCCCTCTCTTTGCTAATTTGCTTCAACATCTTTTTCTCCTTCTCTCTATTTGCCCTTAACGCGGTTAACTCTGATCCTTTTGCAGCTCTCTCTTTCTCTCTCTTTGCTTCAACATCTTTTCCCTTTCACTCTACGTGATTAACTTTGAAAGCTCCATTAGGGTTTTTTTTTAAGTATGTTATAGATTAGAATGTGATTTTCATTATGTTAGGATAAATTATTTTTTAAATTTTAGTAAACTCGATCAAGGATAAAAAATATTTTAATTTAACTTATTCATGGGTCGTGATTTTTTTCTTTGCAAACTCTAATAAAAAAATTTAATTTGAAAATATAGTTTTTTTTTTAAAATTGACACGTGATAAAATGAAAAAATTTTTAAAAAAATATTTTAATTTGACTCACTCTTATGTCGTGGTTTTTTCTTTTACAAAGTCTGATAAAAATTTAAAAATTTTAACTTGAAAACGTGATAGGACAAAATGAGAAAAACCCTTTAAGCTTCCCTTTTAAGTATGTAATTGATTATAGATATTTATATCAGAATTACAACAATCATCTGTGAAGTAAATACAATTAAACCTGCAGCCACGGTAATCAGCAACAATGACAAAAAAGGTGTAGCAATTTTCAGAACTAAGGACCGAACACCCAATGATAAAAATTTTTTTTTTCTAGTTCCTTGTCTACATATCCAGCTTAAAAATATGAAATTTTGCTGTTAAATACATCTCTGCTACCTATTCTCCGCTGTCAAAAGTAACGCCATAGCTATAAATAATGTGAGAAACCATACAAAGGTTTCCACCCATATCAACTAAATATTTACCATCAACAGCATGCATTGAAGGCCCCGAGGTGAACTCTACTGCTCTAGGATGAGATAAATTTAAGTCTTGACATAAAAAAAGGCTGACCATAGTCTCGAAGAGCAAAGAAAACTGCCATCGAAACTAATGGCCATTGAATCGGAATCTAGGAGTAGAGTCCAGGCTTTATCAGCGAGTTTTGCAAAAGCTAATAAACTAAATTCACAATAAATTACCAAAATAATACAATTGGGAAAAGTAGGATTTTGAGGATAACATGAATTTGTATATAACATAATTGCGTAATTTTTCAGATGATTCATTTTGTTGGTGGGCGAAGGCATGTAGGGGGGAATCGGAAGGTTGGCTCTTAATAAAGGATTAAACAATTAAATTTTGAGATCAAGTCCATATGTTATCAACCAATAAAAAATTGACCCCACCATCTCTTTCCCTAGATCTTTGTTAATTCCAATTCAATGAAGTTGTTGAAAAATAGTGTATTTTTTAAAGTTCAAACATCTTTTATTGTCAAGATACATAAAAAGTAAATGCTTTGTATATGAAAATCAACTATGAGCTTATTGTAAGTAAAGAAAACTGAGTGGTCTCGCGCGCGCACAAGATTGGATCAAATCTTTAAAAATTTCAGATTCCCCTGAATGTACACGTGGACTGTGTCCAAGTAACTTTTTGTACCTTGACTCTATAAATACAGTCTTACACCTTCACTCACAACACATATCAAAGCTTTTCTTTTCTTAAGCTTTATCTGACTAATTTTCTCTACCTCCTTTTTTCTCTTAAGCTTTCTTTACCTTCTCTCTTTTTTAGTTGGGTTTTCTCTTTTCTACTGTTCCTGTTATCTCTTAATAATTTATACAAACTATAAAGAAGGATCTGTAACCACTATAATCTTTTTACACCAAATTTTATATTCCGAAAAGATAAAAATTATCCTTAAGAACAATAATAATACGTCTCATATCAATTACTGTGTTTACTTATTTTATTTTCCTTTGTTGCTAATTTTTCTAACAAAGATTTCTTTTGATATATTATAAAAACGACGTTTGTCACTTTTCTCTTCCTCTGCAAGCATCAAACAAATAGGGAAGATGATATTTTTATCCTTGAGCGAAGCTTGCCAAGATGGATGGACTGCGCCCATCTGAACACGATCTTGAATTGAGTGAGTCTTGTTTGCAATGCATCTTAAAATATCGCCTACAATATTAGCCCAATTTGGAGAATTCGCCCCCTCTGCTAATTCTTCTTCCATCGACATGGAGTAGAAAAGAACAGGATCCAGCAAGCAGCAAGTTTGATTTTCCTTTTGTTTGTTTGATAAAAATGAATTGCAGTTTCAGCTGAGACTCTTTGTACAAGCAGAAAAGCCTCCAAATTTTCCTAATCCTCGTACAACACAATATCTAAACTATCAGACTCTGGACAAATTAAATAATGCTTCAATAAGACACGAACATAAAAAAGAGTTTATGTTTCACATTAAATGATTTGGACCACTGTATCTTATGATTTGTCATAATTAACGATTGATCTGGCAAGAAAGAGAAAACAGAGTCCAAAGAGCAAGCATCAACTGAAGAAATCTTTATGTGGGTTCTCCTCTGTCAGCTGATTGAACTGACGCTTCCTTCTATCGGCTATTGCCCCATGCATACAAATTCGTTAGGTGGCTTTTTCCAACACACCAAAAGCAGCAAACACGTAGGTTCTTATTTCTAACTTCCAGAGTCCAGACCAGAAGATGGGTCTTTCTATTTCTCCTCATCAATGGCGGAAGTAACGAAGAGGTAGTAATTTTTTACTTCCAATATGTGCTGTCTCCACGCTTTCAGGGTTATGTAGCACCGAAAACCTTCGTTCTCTTTCTAATTCTGAGATATGCAGTGGTTACTGGTGCAAATAAGGGAACTGGAGTGGAAATTAATACGCAGACAGCTACCTTCAAAAGGAAACATGGTGTTTTTAACTGCTAGAGATGAAAAGGGGGTCTTGGAGCTGTTGAAAAGCTGAAACAGTGTGGCCTGTCTGATAATGTAGTTTTTCATCAACTTGATGTTGTAGACCCTGCTTGTATTGCTTCTCTGGTGGAATTCATCTACACACAATTTGGGAAGCTTGACAGTTTGGTATTACTCCAGTTACCCTCTTTTGTTTCTTAATATATATCTCTTAAGCCTTTTCTCTGCATATCTTTTTCTTTCTTCTTGGTATTATTCTGAAGGAAAAGCCCTCCTCTCTGTATATATTGACCAGGATCCCTCACTTGGCAGCCTACTTAACTAAGTAGATCCTATTTTCAAGATAGCAAAACAATCTCACTAGAAACCATTAGGGAAATTCTAATTTCTGAGTTAAAAAGGTTTAAATCACTATTATTTGCATGTAAACCTTTTCGAGATTCCCTTCTGTAATCAGAGCCCTGACAGAAAACATGAGACGCTGTAGCGTAAGAGGCACCCTAATCAATAAGCTGCAGCCATGGAGTGGATTCTGTCATACAGGCGATGAATCAGTGTTGACCTTGACATTTGAGGCTCCCTTTCCAGAACTGCAATTACATCCTTAACAGAAATAGTTCGAGCCCCAAATTTTCTAATTGCTCCTGTTGAAAGAAAGTAGGGTCAAAAAGCAAATACAGGGAACAAGTTAGATGGGACTGTGATTATTTTTGAGAAGGGAACAAACCTCAAGCCGAGAAAATGATCCTCACGGCGTATAACAATTTGGGCATTCAAAGAATTAATTCCTTAGTAAAAACTAGCTTAGTTTCCATTGAGGCAATTTTAGAAACGAATACTTGCCTTTCTCAAATGTCAAATATGAGTTTAACACACTAATTACGTAATACATCTTATAGTATATGCGGGTGACTCGTAATATCAGCTTTACTACCATATATTGTCACTATGATTCTATAATATGTTCATTTTCATGTGAATACATAATTCTGGCAGCTTTCAACATGTATGATTAACACTTCAACATAAGAGGAATCGAAATTGCTAAGTCATAAACGCCGGCTAGTTTGAGTGTCCATCTAAAGTGACCATTGAAAATTGGAAATAGATAAATCTTATACCATTTTAACCAGCAAAATACGCCCAACGATTGACTACAGATCAGGCTGTGAATCAAGCTTACCAGATGCAAGAGGACTGACAAGGCCTCCCTTTTCTGCTTCTTTCTCACGTTTCTGGCGGGCTTGTTCAGCCATAAGTTGCCATTTTGACAACACGTCATCTCCCCCAACAGCAGCACGTGCAGCAACATTTGCAGCATTGGTCCTCATCTTGCCATCATCCTCCTTGTTCATCTGGATGGCACCAAAGAATTTAAAACTTCCTTATGTGCAGCGAACAGACGATGCTTAGCAAAATTACTCATCATGAATACCTTTAGTGATTTTACTTGACCTTCATTTTTCTCCTTATTGCCATCAACTCGAGGGCCTTCAGGCTGCATCCATAAAAGTTGAATACATTGAATATATGGCATACATGCACATTGCACAACGAAGCATTATACATGTCTATTTGTGTGTGCATCGTGGATTCTTCTCTGCATTATGGTATTATATCATAAGATGCGGACAGCACCCACTTCATCAAGTTTTTGGAGCTTTTCCACTTCAACCTGCTTTTTCTCCCATTCTTCCTTGGCCTTGCAGTTCAATCTAATGATTTGTTGCCGAACATCTGACGTAATAAGCTTCAGGTGCATAGGCTTCTCAGCATCAGCCCGCTACATAGATACATTTGAAATCAGAAAGACCTTTTGAAAGAGCATTACAAGTTAATAGAGAGGAATCGAGGCTCACCTGTTTAGAATGTCTTATTAAATTGCATATGAGTCCACGCATTCGTTCCTCGACACTCTGACAATATAATTATGTAAGAAAATGTATAGATTCATTACTAACAAAAGGACCAAGTAACTAGCATTTCACCAAGGACAAGCACCGCTCGGCATCATTGCTTATATTCTTCAAACCTAGTTTGGCCGCTGTCAACAGAAGACGCAGAAAACGAGATATCAGCAAAAAGTTTAACGTTGCTTTTACGAAAAGCAGAATGTTTGCACATGGAAATTCAGGATCTTATGAATCAACAGGATGGGGTATAAAGAGTATTAACTAATTTCAGCCAATTTCTTCTGCAAAGGAACTTTCAACAAAATCCCTCTTTCTTCTTCTTCATGCACAATCAATCTATATGCTTCAGAAATTCGAAAGTCCTTCTTGGGGCCAGACAATAGTCGCTCCTCCTCTTCCTATTTTTTAGTAGAATGTCAGAATTCTGTGAACTTCCCTATTTGGGAATTTGACTTTTTTTCTTTTAAATGCAAGTAGATAGAAATTTGATCGGCAGAGTTGCAGAGATGACCATAAAATATCATACCTGGAGATTGACTCCACTGACAGCAGTGACATCATTTAGTTGATCAATACTCTGGTCAGAAAAGGTCCCGGATACCTTTTGCTTTTTACTGTGGGGAATCCCATCAAATATGCATGAAAAATAATGTACCAAATGGTTAATATCAAGGATGAATAAAGTAACTTTTAATTGACCATTGATAATCATTCTCAGGAGTCAGGATATCATAAAACAACAGAAGGATTTGTTTAACCTTGGCAGAGGTGGTGATGGACCAGGAGCTTCAGGTGGTTTCTTCTGGCCTACATCAGGTTTTTTTTCTGGTGTTCTTGCGTTGACACTAGCTGGAGAGGTAACTGATGGATTCTGAGAGCTCAACTTGTAAACATAGAATGGTTAAGAAATATTGTTAATAAAACTTAAGGAACCATTCATCAAGACATTAAAACTACAAAAGCAGAGACTAAAGTAAGATTACTGGAGCATTATATTCCAGCTGTGACGACAAGGAAGGAGAGACTGAATTAATGGGCGTCATATTAGTCGTTGTGGTGAAGCCAAAACTAGCCAGCTGCTTCTCTAAAGTTTTTTCCTTTGAAGTTGCTGGAATTGCATTTCCTTGAACAACCTGTGCAATAGACGGTCCCTGGGGCGTATATAAATGTGACTTTTGCTGCAGCTCAGCACCATGACCAACAGATTGCTGCTTTATATCTGTCACGGATAACAAAGGGCCAGATTTCAGCTCGTTACTTGCTGAAACTTGACAAGGAACTGGATTGCTTGAAATGTGACTAAGTGAACCACCCTGAAATCTAGTTGGGTCACTCATAGAGTTTTGCCTCTCAAACATTGGTCCACTCATCATATCCATGGCCCGGGTTGACCCTCCTACAAGATTTGATCCCATGCTTTGATGATGAGTAAGTTGCCTCCTTTGTGAATCATGAGGTTGTGACTTCAAAAAGGATCCTGAAGTATTAACGTCTGGCTGAGAATAGGAAGCCAACTGTTGTTGCTGCTGCTGCTGCTTGTTAAGTCCTTGCCCATAAATTGGAGAGTGATCTCTCCCTTGATTCACAGCGCTTGAACTAGAGCAAGGTATTTGGCTTCTTAGTACTCCAAGGCGAGGATATGATTGGCGATCCATCTCTCGAGAATTTTGAGTATCATTTCCAATTGAGGGATAACTTGGATTGTTCAGCATGGAAACTCCTAGAGAGGTTGCATGAGATGAATTGCCAGGGAAGTTGGGGCTTTTCTTTGGCAGCTGACCAATTGAAAGAGGACCAGCAAACCGTGGGATACCAGCAGTAAAAGATGGCATCCTCGGAAGGTTTTGTAGTGCAAAGGTCGGGGATGGTGATAGGAATGTATTGGAACTCATCTGAAAGTATGGATTTGTTTTTTATCTTGATCTACTAAGCATAAAATTTATCATAATAACAGCACATCTATGCTTACTTGAGATTGCAGCTGGTTATAAGCCAACTTCAGCTTCTCATTTCCGACAATATCTCTCATGTGCCGATCGAATGCCTCATTCGTAATTTCATTTCTCTTAAAGAAAAAAAAATAGTAAAAAAGAAATCAGGAAAATACAAATTTCATCCAGTATATTGCATGACTTGTTTAAGTAAACATGGGAATTCATAACAAAAGTTTGATGTCCAAGACCACCTGCATT
The DNA here is from genome assembly GCF_053813885.1 of Theobroma cacao. Lineage (NCBI taxonomy): Eukaryota > Viridiplantae > Streptophyta > Magnoliopsida > Malvales > Malvaceae > Theobroma > Theobroma cacao. The sequence continues at coordinate 39,646,226 of NC_142639.1, read as the reverse complement.
TTATCATGTAGGATGGAAAGCTGCATGGCTTTGTCCTTATTAAGTTGGGGCAGTAAAGTAAGCATCAAAACACCAAATGGTACTTCTTTTCCACCTCTGGTCTGTTGGTTACCCATCCTCTCTAATCTTAAACCTTGTGATTCACTGCCTGATTCACGTGCTGGGGTAGCATTCCTTTGAGAACTCTGCGTCCCAGTCATTTGAAAAACCTGACCAGCAATTTGTTCTGCATCTTGGGATTCTTTCTGTTGTCTTGGCAGTCGATTGGTTTCTTCGAGGACGTCATTTGGCTGCTGTTGCGAAATCCCACGAATGAATCCACGAGGCTCTTGCTCTATTACTGGAAAACTCTGCTCTGGCTGCAGGGCACTTTGAGGTTGAGGAGCTTGTTGACTATAAAAGTTGATGGTTCTTCCATCTACGCTACCGGTTTGATCGATTCCTTGAGACAAAACTGCTCTAATTTTAAAATGTTGACATCAAAAACATTCATGAATTTCCCAGGAGAGAGAGAGAGAGAGAGACTGTGCCAATACTAACAAAGAAAAAGTCCAAAAAAAAAAAAAAAGAAAGAAAAAGAAAAAGAAAAGAATGTTCTTGAGCTCAAAGTTTCTTCTATATAATCTTTCCTTTCTACATTCCTAAAATCTTCCCTTTCTTTAATATATCAATGAAAAACAAGGGAAAAAAACATCTTTCATGTACATTGCAAAAAGAACGATAAAAAGTTGAGAATGATTACCGGTATTTGAATCAAACGGCTGAGAAGTGGAGGTATCGCCTTCTAAAACACGCTGCAAGGCAGCCTGTAATGCCTCCAAAGCAGATTCGGAATGCGTTGTCTCGTCCTTTAATCATTAGTTCATCAAAACCAAAATTAGAGTTCGAAAGAAAACAAAAAAAAAAAACTCAATTCATTGGCAATCCCCATAGATATTTCGTAGAGGAATGATCAAAGAAAAGAAAAGAAACCTCGTCTTCTTCGAGTAGCTTTAACAAGGAAGGGTCCATTACAAAGCCTGTCACTGTCTTTGCCTCAGCAGCGGGTGATCGAGCAGGTTTCCGACCGAGGAGCAATCTCGGGGATAGTTTCTTGAGTAGATTAACGGAATATTAGCAGACAATATAACAAGAAAGGGTGGCGAGCAAATTCTTTCGCAAATGTTGAAAAAGGGTGAAGCTTGGTTTGCAGTGCATGGAGATGGTGGACTGGAGGACGCAGGGAAAGCTTTCTGTTACAAGTACTACTTCACGTTTACATACATACATACATACATATATACACACACACACACAGCTGACCTAATGTTTTTAATTGCTGCCTGACTTTCGAATTTTCTTTGTTTCTTTCTTGTCTTTGTAGCGGCTGGCCCAGTTAGAAAAGTGGACAGGGTTGATGGGCCTATTCTGTCTATGGGTAATTTAGGAACTGCATTTTCACTTTATAATTGGATACTTCGGTATTATTCGATTTGATTAAAAAAAATTACCCATCACGACTTTGGATAATAGTTTTAAAATATCAAGTCGATTATAAATAATTATTTTTAATATTGAACTTTAATTTTATATTTATTATTTTTTGTTTATAATTTTTTTATAATTAATATTTACTAACTTTAACTTTTTATTCTAATTTTCATTACTAATAGACAAAAAATTTATTTAAAAAAAATTAATAAGATATTTAATAAGTACTACTATTTAACAGTAGTGTGTATGATATTCCAATACAAGCTTGAGTAGTAATTTCATAATTTAAGAAAATAATTATAGAATTTGAGCACATATCTATTTTTTTACCTTATAAAATATGTGATTAAGAGCTTAACTAAGCCGTACGATTGACTTGTCTTTGGTTGTTGTATAGGCCTGATGAAAGTAGCTTTCGAGACGATTCGCAAAAGAAGTGTTGCTGACATTTGCAGCGCAGAATTGCTGGCCACCTTCTGTGATAATATCCTCAGGAAGGGTGGAAATAAGAAAGCGGTGGAGGAAACATAGGAGAAGGTGGTCCAGCTTCTCAACTATGTCAATGACTTGGACCTTTTGGCAGAGTTCTACAGGTAAAATAACTAGTATTGGTCTTCAGTTCTATATTAGGTATCAGTTTTGCATCAGTTTTTTTGAGGTTCATGAGTTAGAAATGTGGTCCTTATTTCATTATGATCCGTCCCATTGTTCTGGCAGGAAGAAGCTTGTCAAGCTTGGACTGTTTGGTGCCCTATTCTTCAATGGTGGAATCTATCATGGGCTGCCCTTCGCTCCTTAGCCTCACATATTCAGAGCTGGTCACAATGCTGTCACTAGAACTCAGCCTTGAAACGTTGGATGGTTGTGTGTTGTGCAAGTCTATGATCCCTATGGTTGGCCAGAAACGAATCTGTATTTAACAGAAAAGTTTGGGACAGTAAGGAAATTTTCTTCCTTATTCGTACGAGATCTGCTTTCTGGTTGCGTGCATGTGACGGTATGGACTCGGTGAATGAAGTTGGATGGTGGACTGAGCCATGGAAAGTAGGGGTCCATCGCACCCCACTCCACCATCGCCTTAACATACATTGGTGCCCACTGCCGGAGTAGACTTTGAAATTTAATGTCGACGGTTTTGCCAGAGGAGAACCGGGCCAGCAGGATGTGGAGGGGCTCTTCGAGACTCAGAGGGATTTCTTGTTGGGGTGTTCTTTGATCCTCTTGGAGTTCAGGATTCTAATTTTGCCGATATCATGACAATCAAGCATGCTCTCCACCTCTTTCATTATCCCCTTACAAAAAGATTCTCTCATTTTGCAGTTCCAAGGAAGTGTCTTTCCAACACTCTTAGAGAAGGAAACTCTTTTGCCGATACTCTTACGAAATATGGAGTTGATGAAGAGTCTATGTTCTCTACATGGTGGTAGTTTGCCTCTGTTTTCTTCTGTTGCATTTATGGCCCGCCCTTCTCCTCACATGAAGGTGGTTTGCATTATATGATTTTTCCAGCCTGTACATTTGATGTCATAGAGTCTATAGGTTGAACTGCGTTTTGTGTTCATGATTATTGTTCTGATTTTTAAAATTATCTGAACTGATAGTTTAGAGCTGATATCCTTGAGTTTGTGTCTCTATGTCTGATATTCAAGGCTTGTACTGCCTGTTTGCATTTTGTAAATAATGTCAAGGTGACTTATGATCTGAACAAGCAGACAAACTCTGGTCTTGCTTTGCCCTTTTGTTCTTCCTGGATTCTTCCAGGTTCTCCCTTTTGGGATGATTAATAGAATATCTATTCTGATTGAGTAAGAAAAAGTTATGGAGATAGTTTTGAAAGGAGTATCCTTACAAAGATGGGGAGGCAATGTGACAGGCAGCTATCTTTGGTTCTCCCAGGTTACAGATACAACAATGGCGAAGGAGAATCAGACCAGCTTTGGGGAATATCTTGCCAGAAACCCAGCTTTAAATCCTGGAATTGATCTATCAGTTTCTTTTCTTACTGCAGGATTCTGGCCATGTTATAAAGGGTTTGATCTCAATCTCCCAGCTGAGATGGTACAATTCTTCTTCTGCAAATTTTAGTTAAAAAAAGCTTTGATTTGTACATCTAAAGCAAATTTCATGATGAGAATCATAACATATACTCAATTCTTTGCTTCAGGTCAAGTGCATAGAAGGTTTCGAACAATTTTACCAAAGAAAACTAACATGGGTTTATTCATTGGGAACCTGCTACCTTACTGCCAAGTTTGAGCACAAGACTATGGAATTGATTGTTGCAATCACAGGTAATTCATAGCGCGGTTATAACTTTATGCCTGTTGAAAATTTTAACCAAATGGGACTATAATTTATTCTGTTTTACAGGCTGCTCCACTCATGCTTCTTAACGATTCGGATACATTCAGCTATTCTGAAATCAAGACCTAGTTTAACATGGAAGATGATGACCTGGTTAGGTTGCTCCATTCTCTTCCATGCGCCAAGTACAAGATTCTTGGTAAGGAGCCAAAAACAAAGCATATCTCTAAGACTGACAGCTTTCAGTTCAATCTAAGTTGACAGACAAAATTGAGGAGAATTAAGGTATTGTTCTCTTCATAATCTCTTTGTTTCTATTTTTTTGGTTTTCCATTGAAGACGATGAGAAATGGAATGGTCCAACTGTAGATTCCATTGCCGCAAACGGAAGAAAGAAAGCTAGATACTGAAGATGTTGTTGGCAAAGATAGAAGTGTGGGCCGTCAGCACAGCAATTTTGCGTATACTGCAGGGGTTTGGGATACCAGCAGCTAATAACAGAGTGTGTTGAGCAATTGAGTAACATGTTCAAGCCTTGATATAAAGACAATCAAGAAGCGGACGTGAAGATTTGGTCACCCTATAGTTTCTGTAAAGCGAGAGGATTCTAGTATCTTCGAGTACTAGGCCTAGTTCAGAGTCTGCTCCTGTTTTGTCACCCTTTTATTTTAGAGTTTCTGTATTGAAAAAACAAAATGGTGCATGTCATATACTTAATATACTTTTGTGGAGGAAACACCCAGAATACAATCAGCCAACAGTTTCCACATGTGAAAGGTTTACTCCACCCTGCATGTTTATGAGACATCCTAAAGAAATTCTTGTCTGCAAAAGTAAAGCCTCTCATTAAATCAAACGTCGGAAGGCCACATTTTGATGTACCTTACCTATATAATTGATATACATTATATCTAGAAATACAGGATTCAGCTAAGTGAAGAGTTTAGAGTATAGAACCAGATGAAATTTTCATTGTCTTGGTAATGCAGAGCACCAAAAACAACCAACGCAAGCCCTACCTTTATTTCTGTATCAAAACCCCAAAAAAGAATTCTGAGAAAATATACAGTGAAAAACTCAGGGAGAAGCACTCAAAGCTGTATACATGGTAGCCTCTATTAGATGATTTTTGTATGATATACACAAGGCACAAAAAGGACAGCAGTGTATTGACAAGCTATGCTATAAGCTGCCAGGTCCTATGAAGATCATATCTACACCACACATACATACATATATACATACATACACATCTGACCGCTACATCTTGTTAGCAAGTTAACCTGCTGGATCTTTTTCCTGCAACTGGGCATTCATACATTGGAATGAGGAATGAGCTGACAAGAAAAAGAAGAGGGTATGCACCGTTTCCAAAACACTGAAGTGCCTTATTATGCTGTTGGAACAGCGCTTGCTGATTTACGAGTGTGAATGTCCTTGTAAGAGCTACCAAGTTTAACACGCTCAGACTCTGCGTCATACGATGAAAGCAACCTTCTCTGCATTGATTTTTTTTACTAGTTAATAAAGAATGAAATCTATATTTTGACTAAATGACAAAAAATTGTGATAATTATTTATTTAAAATGTACTGACAAGAGGTGCCAGTAATAACTACATGTGCTTGGATCAAAACATCAAGTCAAACCAGGAAAGAGAAGCCAAGAAGCAGGAAACCAAATGATACTTAAGATGATGATCGTAACATATCCAAAATGAAAGTGATGATTATGATCAATTACTATAAAGTAAATGAAAGAGGAAAAATCACAAAAAATTCAAAAATCTTTTCGAATTTATCTAAAGGCGTACCAACCCTTGAATGCTGAGAACATGGTAGATGTGCAAAGTTCTAAAAAATCAAAGATGAGATTTATACAACTCAATTGAAGGTGGGAGATATTGAAAACAGTTCAGATTCAAATTTGAATGTGGTTTCCACGCTACATTTGCAGACTTCTCCATCAAAAGCAGTTACAGGGCTCAAATTTAAATCTAAAAGAATATGAAGTATTTTTAAGAGCCAACTGTGAAGATAAATGCATGATGCTGAAGAAGAGAGGAACAACTTACATGATCCTCAAACTCAGGGCTTGTCAAATTGACAGAGAGATTTCTCATCAATAACAACACCTGCAAAGAGCCCAAGAAAGCCAATTGAGTTAACCATAAGCTTTTGATTAAGAACATGACACCTCTCTTCCACACAGCCCACCCACTCTTCCAAATTAAAAGAATTAAAGAAAAAATTGCAGATTGTTAACATCATTTAAGGTGACGTACTGTTTCCAAATTTATTGGGTCCATCTGCTTCAACTTCTGCAAGTGCCCACTTGCACTGGGGTCAAAGACACTGCCAATGAAGCTGTACACCTGAGCAAAATCTGGAATAACTGCATCAAATAGAAAGCAGACTTATCACTAACAGCACAAAGGAAAGTTCAGGACATGATGATAGAAAATATGAGTATCAAGAAGATTTTTGTTCATCAGCTGTTCTTAATTCTCCAGTGCTTGACTGACAGCTATAACTCCAAGGGAAGAAATCCCATTCAAGCTTTTCTCTAGGGTGAACTAGGCAATTCAAAGGCCACAAATAACATGTCCATCTTTTATAATCTTAAATAAGAATGGTCAAAACTATAAAGAGAAGCAAGAAAATATAGAATAATCTAGTAAGTAACATCTAGAAAACATACAGCAACAGAAAGCAAATATATGAGAAGGATACATCATAAGGCAGCTAGAATTCATCATGAAAGTAACAGACACAGCATGATCATTTTCTTGCAAGTGGAAAAACATGATTTTTTGGTAACAATAACCAAACCTCAAATACATTAGACAAAAGTAAACTATATTAAGTTTGTCCAGTGTAAAGATAATAAATAAATCAAACAAATTAGAATTATCTTTCGATAACAAGCACTTAATTTAGTAAAAAGTGGCCGGTGTTAAAACTGTAATTGCTGTACATCACAGAAGAACTGCATTATAGATGCTATAATTATTGTAGATGTTAGATTAATTATTTTCAGAAATTGCACGCATCAGAAAACATGTTTCCTGCTGTTCCAGTGTTGTAGGTTAGAGATATGGCAACATGGTCCAGGGACGCCAGTATTAAGCCCAAGGTAGAAATAAAATACTAACCTCTAGATTTCTTCCCATGATCCCCTAGGTCAATTGCTTCGCCAAATGACCAAGTTCTGGGAGTGCTCTCGTTACTGCTACTATAACAAGCATTATGAGCAACAGTTGGTCCAGCCAATACTGCATCATCTGAAAATTACATGTCCATATGTTATTACTTTTGAAAAGAAGAAAAAAAAGGAGGTAAGAACAGAGCAAGAACAATTAAAACCTTTAGTCGCTTGAGACATAGCGACAGTTGGCACAGAGTTGTAACTCCAGGAAGACAAAGAAGCAGTGGCAACTGGATTTCCAAGCACTGATGATGAATCTGGTCTGAACGTATAACCAGATTCAAGCAAGGCAGCTGAAGATTGAAATGGTCCAGCAGCTTGGGATACAACAGGAGCTGCAACAGATCCACAAGTAACAGAGGTTCAAATCAAGATAAATAACTACCCAAAAAGAGATACAAATGATATCGAAATGTAGGCTATACAGACCACTTTTGGGAGCTTTTTGTGGGTATGGATGAGATGCTTTCCTTTTTGGCCGAGGGGGAGGTACATGTTCGCTTGTCCCATTTTTCTGAACCTTTAGGAAATACTTCTGCGCATGGCTACGGATCTGCCATTAAAATCCATTTAAGTATTCAGAAAAACATATTCAAAAGAACGTATAGCCTAGTATTTGTGGAATGAAATCATCAAATCTTTTAAATTACCTGGATCACTGTCTTCGACCCAACAAAAGCTTCAATCTTCTTCCAATCACGATCAAATCTAAAATGAGTAAAGTGAACAAAAATCACATCAGCACTGTGCGCCAGGAAACGTGTATCTAGAAACAAAGCAACAGACTCACTCAATGTAGAAATACCTCAGCGGCTAATTTAAATTTTATGCATTCAATTAACTTAATTTCATATAGTACTTGGAGTTAAAATCAATATCTTATTCCAGTCAACCAAAAAAGGTCATCACATAAGCATAAAATCTTCTCTGAATTTTGTCATTTAACCCGACTTAACACGAAATGGGATTGAAATTTTCAATCTTTTCTCCCTTCCCACAATATATTTCGGCAACTGCAGCTAAAATCAAAACCCGCCATATTAATGAAACATATAAACCCTAAACATTCCAAGCAAGCATCAACATTTCATATTCACCACTGACTACCAACCCCCGATTTAAAACCCTAATTCCCTGTTTTGTACCTAATAAACTAAGACAACAATAAAAAAAAAAGGGGGGGGGGGGGGGGGGGGGGGGGGGGGGAATTGACGTTGTCTCTCTCACCTCACTCAATTAAATTTTCCAACTAACCAAATAGTAGCTAATCAAACATAAAAATCCGTAAATTAAAAAAGGGAAAAGAGAGATTCATTAAAATTTAATAAATTTACTGACAATTGAAGAGCTTCGAGAAACTTATCGTGCTCCTGCTCGGTCCAGCTCTCTCTAGACTTGGTGATAGTATAAGGCTTCCGGACCTTCTTACTGGGATCCTCCGAATACGGAGCGGTATTACCGGCAGTAGACGTCGACATGGAGTTGGCAGGAGGAGGATGAGGTGGCGCCACCGTGTTGGCAGGCGGCAGAGTTTTAAGACCAGGAAGACCCATATTCATGGGATCGAAAAAGTAAAACCCTTGAGCCGGGTTGGGGTTCACGGACACCATAAGCTTGAAACTCCCAAAGAGTAAATCCTCAGTAAATAACAAAAAGAAGAAAATTAATTTTACAGGTGTTTTATTTCGGTTTCTGTCTTCGGCTTCGGTTTTTGTTTTTCCTCTTTTTTTTTTGGTTTTTCTTGTTATTTGCTCTTTAAAAAGTCAGACAAAGTAGAGAAATGAATGTGATGAAGAACTGACAATGGAGCTTTTATAGAGAGAGAGAGGGAGAGAAGTCTGTGGTGGGGGGAAGAAAATCATAAAAATGCTGGATTTTATCTCATGGGGGTAGATGGTTGTACACGTGGAGGAATTTGAGCGTTTGGATTCGTAGATAGGGACAAGTGGCAAATTTGTATGCGAGTGCGGGATATTTAAAAAATAGTTTTCCGAGTGTGGCGGTTAGGATTCTCCACCGCCTGGGGACAAATAGGTGCAGAATTTGCCGGTGCGCCCGTACAGCTGGGTTCCGTAATTTTTGACCGAAAGTCAAAATGTACTGTACTCCTAGTAAATGGAACTGATAAACTAAAAGGAATACCATTTTTCCTTTTTACTACAAGATTTTAGAAAAATAAATTTTTACTTACTGTAGATAAATACCGTCAGGTTAATCTTATCAGGTTTGAATCAGCGAAATCAGGCGTTGAATGGGCAAAGCGAATGCCACGTGTGCTACAAATGCCGTAGCAGGTAAAATTCGGATGCCACGCGTGCTGCATATGCCGTAGCTTATTAGCCTGGTCTGGACTCCACTGCATCGTGGCCTTATCGGCCACGTTTTTTAGAATATCTCTGACATTTGTTTAATTTTTGCTTAAAGCTTACACCTAGAATTCTACGAGCGAAGACGGTTTGGCTGGGCTAACAGGATTTATCAAATAATTCAATGGATTTACGCCGAGGATGTCCTTTCAATGTTGCCAATCAGACACTAACAAGTAAGTGTTTCGTGCGAACTACTTAAATCGATGCGTTTATTAATTTACGGCCAACAAAGGTTGAACTCAGTTCTGTCAAATCAGCAAACAGTTGCTCATGGCAACCAGGAAAAGGTTTTCAAAGTTTCGACTGTCGGTAGTATCATTGTCGTATTGTTTGTTTTGTTCAACACTGCCATAAATAAAGATACATCTTTAAAAAGAAAGGGAAGAAAGAAAATGAGTGCTTAATGTAGCAACAGTATTATTGCAGTGCCAAGTATTCATGGTTTCGTTGGTCTAAAGCATGGATGATTTGCAGCAAGAACGTGGTGAGAGAGTTGAAATGATGAGATTGGGGGTTCGGGGTTCATGCCTAGAGAGGACGGCGGAGTGGGGTTTGCGTCAGGTCACGTGAGTCATGAGCCAATGAGTATTTTGACAGCGAACCTGACAAATTGTGTGGGAATGGGACCGAGCAAACGTTTTTTAACCCCTTCAGGTTGAGGAGCGCTGACCACACGTTTCATGCGTATTGTCACTTTGGGTTTGGGGGTGCCCCATAACTGAACTCGATTTTCCTCATCACAACACATTTAAACGCCTCACGGCCTCAGGCAACCAACCATCCATGTTGTAGCCCAGCCCAACCTAACTCCTTTCATTTTCAATGAGTGGATGGCCACCAATTCAAATCTTGATTGTATACCAAAATGCCGACTGTTCCATTGATTTATAAGAAGCAAAAAGGCAGTTCATCTCGAGTAAAAAAGAAGGAAACCTCTCGCGTAAAGTACATTCATTACATCATTAGGCTCAACAAGCCACAAGAGAAAAGGTGTGCAATCCTGATGATGCTTCCAAAAACCCAAAAAAAAAAAAAAACAGGAGTAAAAAGAATGCTTTACAGAATGTTTTGGCAAATACAAACTCAGAAAGAGTTAAGAAAAAAACAAAGTAGGCAAGAAAAAGTTAGCCCCCTAAATCTGCTCACAAACTAATCCAGCCAGCGAGTAACGCCATCATCCTCCCCTACAGCTGCCAGAATCTCGACATGTACATCCAAAATGGCCTGCCATTTGAAGTAATGGAAGCAAATCAAAAAAGAGAGAACATGACAGATTGAAGTAAAAAAAAGGAAGAACAATCTATGGAGAGACACAGCTATCCCAGGGATTACGGTAGTCATATACTATATAGTCAGTATACAAATGCTCAGCCAGTTACAAATCTTCCGGGACTTAAAACCTTACTACCCAGGAGGATTCATAATTGCCAGCCAATATGTAGCTCACAGCACAAAATGATCGAGGATGACAGAAGTGAAGGGAACTTACTGAAGGATTTCTACAGTTGACCAGTCTACATTCCTCCAAAGGACCTTGCAATGTCCAACTCTCCCAAACATCAAAGCTGTGACTAGCAAACACAAATTCCATTCTTCTATTAATCTGCCATGACAAGACAAAACATTAGAGCCTGACATCATCCCACAATCCCGAAGCAGAAACTTCAAATGAATTAGAACAATGAAACAGAAAAAAATTTCTCAATGCACAAACTGCCTCATACTAGCATTATTTTTTTGTAAGCAAACCTACTCCTCAAGAATGCAAGAAACTTTTTAGACACATTGTGAATGAAAATCTGCTATTCTTTTTTTCTTGAAATGTCTATTTACTTTACCTAAGTTACAGCCTTGGATCTAGCAACTTCAATGCCTCTAAAAGAAACCCTAGCAGCAAAAAAATGTGCTCTATTGGGACCAAAAATAAAGCCACCAAGCCGAGTATGTCATAGGAATTGCATGATTCTCATGATAAACTAACAATAACTACTTCCTCATTTAAAGTAACAAAGTTAATCATTTTACTCAAAGCTTTAACAAAAAACAGCAGCAAATTAGAGAATTTCAAAAAAAAAAAAGGTTAATGTGCACTGTTTATTAAAAAACTTACCCTAACCAGCTATTTAACTAAAATCTTTAGAACAAATTCATAGCAAGGCTTCTTGAGCTAAGAAACGATCAAAAGATATACAAGATTTTCAGTTAAGCCATGCTTAAAAAGCACTCCCTAGTAATTTGTAAAACTTGGAAGTTACCTGCAACAACTTCCCACCAGCAGCAAAGGAACGCAGACCAATAGTGTCCTGAAAAAGTGCATAAAAAAATTTCAACTACACTTAGTCAAAGGACAAGAATTATAGTTAATTAATTCAAACTACGCCCACCATGATAATTTTAAGCGAAGGCAGAAACTAAGGACCAACAGCAAAAGACACAAGATCCTGCCAACTAACCTTGCTTCTATAGACAACAAGGAACTGTGCTGCAGGATCTCTTTTGGTTACATTTGACATGGTGTCTAGGAACCAACCACCGCCTTTAACTCTTTGCCTGGACACATGGAGTGCAGTGCGATCTCTTGCATACAAAGCTATAACATATCCATCCTTCAGTGTATCAGCAGATAGTCCACTTACTTTCTTGCTAGCTTTAAGAAGCTGGTCGGAAGTTGACCCTTGCATTAATTCTATAGGTGTTTTCCTACTTCTTGAGTCTTCAGGAGACCGAGAACCAGAACTTAATGCTTGATCCGTGCCACTCATGGCAGTGTCATCTTCTCTTTGCAAAGTACTTTCTTTCTCCAATATTAAGGGTTCATCTGGTTTTTGTAGGGTTTTTTGACGAGCATGCCTCTTTTTGGCCTTTTTACCTGATCTGCCACGTCTTGTGTCTGATTTAGTGGCAGTGTTATTAGACAAACCTGAACCCTGATTCTGATTAGGATACTCCTTAGATTGATTGGTATCCTTCTTAAGGGAGCTTTCAGGACTTGGTTGAATATCATCAGTCAATTGTTCACTAGTAGATCCCTGCAAAGCACTTTCCTTGTCTTGTCTACTAAACTGTCCTCTTTCATCAACTATTTCACTTTCTTCCTCATCCCCGTCAGAAATGGCATCCTTTGGAATAACCCCATCAAAGAAGTATGTCTGCAACATAGAGATAGCCTTCTCCCTTATCTCCATCCACACTTCTTCACTATAATCTGCACTACGTGGAAGTATCAATACATTGGGCATCTCCTTCACCTGAACCAAAGATGTTGTAAGAATTTAATTAGCTACATCTTCAATAATCTTAGTTATGCAATATGAAATGGCAATATTCATCCCCCAGCCAATTAACTACTTCCTCAATCAAAATCAACTCTTTCTATCAAAAAACTGGTAAATACTCTTTTATGTTAGTGGAAGATAGGAAGATGAGGAATGAGAGAAAGCAGCGCAGAATTAGAAGATTCAAGCTAAGCAATCTCTTCCCCCACCCTTCCATTCTCAATTGTCACTACACCCTAGTATATGCTTGGAATTTGCATGTATTAGAACAGAACTCTACCAAAAAGGAAAATTATGGCGAATGGCATGAATCTGGTACGTAGTGGAATGGAAATAAGATGCTATTGGAAGAGCAGTAGAACCTATTGCAAAGCTGACCTCATTTAATTAGCATTTACTGACCTTTTAATCTGACTACAAACCAAGAGACTTTTCAGCAGTTTCAAAGCAAGAAAATGAACCACTTCCTTACAGGCACACACACTTAGAAAGATTCTAGCTACCTTCCTAAGAAAACAGCATAGCACAACAACATCGGAACTCATAGACTAAGAACTTTTATCATACCCACGCTTCCATCCACTGTGGGCCTTCAGCTCCATCCAAAGCACAACCAGCTAAGGTACCATCAATGAGAAGCTGCTTCAATGCACAATCATCCAACAGCTGACTGCTACCCGTATTCACAAGAAAAGCCCCTGTCAGGAAGCACCCCCAAAAAAGAAACAAATTCATACAATAGCAAAGAGGATAAATCATGATTTAAAAAGAAGAAGAAATAGGGATCTCAAAAATATGAAAGCAAATATACCAGGTTTTACATGCTGCAAACATTCAGCATTGATAATCTGAACAGTTTCGTTCGTTAAAGCACAATGAAGCGATATAAGGTCACTTGCAGCTAGTAAATCATTAAGAGTATCCATTCTACGGGCAGCTGATGGGAAAGTTATAGAGGAACTACTTACTTTTCCATTTTCCTGAGCAAACATGATTCAGGGAGAAAATTATTCCAACAGAAAATCAACCTCACAGATCAATGCTGAAATATATAAATAACTCATACAAGCTAAAGGTGTCCATGGATAACCTTGAATTTATAGGTATATATATATATATATATATATATACACCATTAAAACCTTAGTAATGCTCGTTTTCAATTTAAATACAATTTGAAATGGTAGATCCATTATTATTTTCCAAATTACCAAATAAGGCATAACCGAATATAACTTTAAAATCTTTAGATCCAGCTCAAGATGCATATTGCAATTAAGTTATAATGTGCTTAACTCTTCCAAGGTTGACAGTTCAATTAACTTTGCCTAGACCATCTCAGATAGTGTGCATTTTGAGTTGTACTCCCAATGAGAAATTCTATAACAATTTTCACAAAGTTGCTGCCGGAGTAGCTAAACCAACAAGGCATTAGTTCTTTCTAAATCTCCTAAATAAGCAAGCACTAAAATGCTAAGCTTTAATACAAATTCGCTAAAGTGCTACTTGGTTTTTAACCTAGTTACCAAATTTATTTGATCAATAGCAAATTCAAAAATCTTATGAACTACAGCATTTTTAACAATGTAGCAGATTTCTAGTTGTTAAACTACAATTAGTGAACAAAAAGGAGGTAAATTTGCTGTAACTTTTTACCTCTATAACATCGAAATAAAGCACACTCATTTTGAAAGCTAAGCTTCTGGATGCCAGAGACCGAGCCGACGCAGATCTACCAACAATTCCCAACACTAGTCCTCGACACCGCCTCATTCCCCGACAAAGTGGCTGAACCGAGCCGAGCCAGCCGGAAGCCGAAAGCGAGTGGCGAGAGAGCAAGTGCGTGCGACGGAGCAAGCCAAGAAACAGCGCCATGACAGTGTCGGCGATCTCCTCAGCTCGCGAGGCATCAACATGGACAAGACGGAGTCCGAGGTCAGCGGCTAAGGCGGAGTCGACAGCGCGGTCGGAGGAGCCGAGGCAGAGGATGAGCTGGTAAGGACAGAGTCGACGCTGGGCAGCTCGAGGGAGGTAGGCGAGGGAGTGGAGGAGGACGGCTGCGGCCGCCTCGATCTTCCCCTCGCCTAAGCGACTGAGAGGAACGTGCTCGACGAGTGCGACGCCGGCTAAGGATTCTTGTTCGAGGACGCAATCTTCGATGCAGTTGAGGGAGACGGCCAAAGGGAGAGGCGTAGGATTGTTACGGTGAGGCATTGCGGCAGAGGATCTGAGTCTAGACGACGTCTTTGTGGTGGTGGTAGTGTTCATCGTCGAATCCCGCGCTGTTGGCTCGAGGAATGAGGGGGGCAAAGAGTTTTTGGTGGTAGTTACAGGTTAGGGTTCATGGATGTAATTTTGGGCATTTTCGGGGCATGAAGTTTGGTGAAGGGGATCCTAAGGGAAACTGCAAAGACATCTATGATTATAGATTCTGCTGATACATTGCTGTTTGTAGCTCCTCAGCTTCGGGAGGCGTTCAAAGTCATGAAATGTGTGTCCCCGTAGCTCTCAACTCAACTCAACTCACTTCGAGATGACGTTATGAATTTTGCAAATTCCAGTTATGTCCCAATTTTGGCAATTAGCGGCGTGCCCCGCGACGATTTGAACATGCATGACAATTTGGCAAGGGCATGGGATTTTTGAAGGGGTCAATCACATACACATGATCCTAAGACATGATTTCTGCTTTCCTCTGTTTCTCTACCAGGAACCAAAGTTCGTGGATGTCCGAACTCCATCCATGCAGGGGGCTTCTAACTTCCTATCAACCACCATATCTGAGATAATACCAGGGTTTTCCCGTAATCATCATGGAAGATACTGAATTCTTATTTGCTTATGGAGTTTAGGAAGGAATTTCTATGTTCTTTTGTGTATTTTATCATATCAGCAGCCAAACTAAGCAATAAGTTAAAATTGGCAGCACATACCCATGAGATTAGCTAACAGCGAGTCTCCAAGACTCACCAAACAACTTCTTGAGCGCACAAGTGATACATCCAACATAAATTACAAATTTGACAGAGACTTCCATTTCTTGTGAGAAAGCAGCAGAAGACTCACAGCTTGCAAACTAATAAATTGAATAGAAGAATCACTCTAAGTTGATACAAGAACATAAAACTTTTACATTGCCTACGAAAACAAGAAGCATTTTATCTTCCCACAGACCACCACAACGCAAAATTTCTACAAGATATAGAAAACTAGATACATTTTTGTGGATGAAGACTCACACCACACTAACTTGCCGAACAAGGCTGAATGACCTGCAGGCTCATCACATGATTAAAAGTGGCAGTACATTCTCATCCAAACACTGAGCAGGTTCGACCTTTTTTTTTTTTTTTTTTGAACCAGTATATTCATGGTCTGGTAATCAGTCATATGCAGGAGATAGAAGACGTACATACTATAGCAGATTCTCTAAGGAATTTCGTATCTTTAACATGCTAAACAAACAACTTCCACCCACCCATCAGAACCCACCAGACTATATAATCATGAGTTGCTATCTTGAACTTTTCTTTTGTTTCTGGCCTGCAACCCTGATATCTTCCAGACTACTAACAAAATCCTGAAAGATTTGCTGTTTCCTTTATAATTAAACAAGAACATCACTTAGTCAGGTGAAGTGATCTATCTTAGAAAAACTTCCTCCTAAAATTCCTGGTAGTTGCTTGATATGATCGCATTAGCAGTCCAACTCCAATTCCAATCCCGAGACACATCCCAAGGCCAATTCCAACACCAACTCTAACACCAGCATTAAACCATGAAAGTTGGCCATCCTCACTGGCATACATTTCTTCAGAGTAGTAACTGTGTCCAAGTTTCCCATCAGAGTCATAATCTTCAGCTCCGGCTTCTGTAATCTGCACACCACCAAAATAATTATTCTATTTTAGTAAGAAAGAACAGCAAGCAATGACAAGATGTCCACTTCTAGGCAAATTGAATTGCAAATAAGATCGATGGAAGCTTCTAAGAATCTGCTTAAAGACACCAAACAAACACATTTCAATATCCCCATTGTTTTTTCCAAGCTCATAGTTACAGGTAAAAACAAATTTCTAATGCACCTACACATATGAAAATAAGAAAACCAGAGCAGCAATCATCCTACATTTTTGTGGCATTATTATGACATCATACAACGCTGCTGTTATCGCTATGCCTCCAAGACAAGACACAATTACATTTTTTCCCTTAAAAATGAATTTAAGAGACAGATTTTGGGTGGTATAATATTGAAAACAGATAGCTCAGAAAAGCTGACAAATACCCTACAATCACTCAGCTTGCTAAACAAGCAGAGAATAAGCTGCCTCAAATGCTAAAAGTTATGAATAAAGGGTGTAATCATCATTACTCCAACACAGACAACAACAATCCTTCATCGGAACACACGTAGAACAGCAACATTATCCCTAAAAACAACTGCATTCGCATCCCTGATGCCTAATCTCTGACACCAGAACAAACTTCCCATCATATACAAACACAAAGGCCAGAAACAATGCATTTCAATTCAACAGAATTATATAACAGTCTTTGTACGCTAAGGACATAATTAACCTCTTAAACTGTGTCATAAGATTTGTAAACAATCAGCATTTTCCACACAATGTCAATCCCCCTCTACCATGCTTGTATATACATCCACGTTACGAACTATGATCAGATAGTAAAAAATAAATTAAGACATTAAAACCGATTCCAATTTTACCTGAAATTTCCGGTGTCTAATCAATCCATTGCCATCCTTATTATTCCCTTTGCCAATCTCCTCATCCTCCGGAATTGCATCCAACGTCCCACTAAGCCTCGATCCTCCTTTCCTCCTAGGACTCACAAGTATCGTCTTGGTCAATATCACAGGCACACCCGCACAACACCCCGCTATATAAACTTCAATCCCTGGCGCCGAAACCCCCACCTTGGGCTGAAAAAACGCCGAATTCCCAGGCTCCATAGCCGCTGCCGCTATATAACAATCCATGCTCCACTCTCCTTCCATCCTCTCCAACGACCCACACAACAATACCTTCTTTTCATCCTCGTATACCTCGAATTCAAAACCTCCCGTGATGCGAACGCTGTCGGTGTTTAAATAAGTGACCTCGGACGATTCTCTGTTGAGACGGTCGCGGCGGAGGGTAAGGGAAGCGGAATCAGAGGCAGGGACACGACAGCCGTTGATTTCGAGGGATACACCGATTTCGCGGCGGAGGTGGCAGAGGGTGAGATGGTCGGGGACGCTGTCAATCACGCACGGTGCGATTCGAACGTAAATGAGACGGATTTCGAGCCATACTGAGGAATTGTTCATAAGATTGTACGAATTCGAGGTTTTCGGGACCAGAATTGGCGACAGATCATGCTCTTGATGGTCCATGGATGCTTGAAAATTTGAGGGTGGAAACGATAAGGAGTCAATGGTAGGAGAATTTGGGGATAACCATGAATAACGAATCGGGAGGAAAAAGAAACGAGAATTCGCTTGGGAAAAATTTTAGGGTTTTGGAAGATTGAGGTCGAGGGTAAACAGTCGAAAAGGAGTTGATTTTTTTCTTTTTTCCTGAGGTTTGTTGTGATTTTTTTTTTTTTTAGTTAATTGATTTGGCAGTGGCAACGAGCGAAAGACCGAGTCAAATTGAACCCTGTGACTTACAAGATGGATATGGGGAGTTAAGGTGAAAAAGGACACGTGAATGTCACGTTTCCCTCCTGATTTTTGTTCGGCATGGGCCTAGATCTTAGAATCTTCGATCAGATTGCTTAGCAGAGCCAAAAGACAATACTCATAAAAGTTAAGGCCAATTACAAAAATAGACCGTTCGCTTGCTTTTCATTAGCCCAATAATTGATCCCAGAACTTGACCACAAGTCAAGTGATCAATGGCTCCGCCCACCTTCAATCTGTTTGGCTTTAATCTTTCAAATCGTGGATTTAGGTTCACAATCCATCTAAAATTCTACCTAATTTCAATCTCCATTTTAGAAACAAAGTCTCATAAACTAATTTTATTATAATTGATGTTAAATTTTCATTCTTTGAAATTTCAAAGCAATTATGATATTGGTTTTAACTTTTAACTTTTATTTTATGATTTTTTTCAAAAAAGCAAACAGTAAAAACAAAATCCTAACCAAACACCTATAAATTCGAAATGATTTAAACTCTAATCTTTCCATAACTTCAATTTAATAGCAATGACTACATAAAAACAAAATTCGAAAAATGTTAACATCAAGCAATTAAAAAACCAACCCAACTTGTAGTTGAATTGACTTAAAATTTGAAATTACCGATAATTATAACCTCTTTACAAAAAGACAACCTTATTTGAAAATAAATCGACGTGTTATATTCATGCTTTCAAGTGGTTGAATGGCACTAAGTAAGCAAAAGTACGATTGCTACGTCTAAAGATGCATGACCATAACAATCCAAAACATGAAAATATGCATTTTAAATAGTTTTCTACATGCGAGACAACACAATTATATTGGCTACTCAATATACAAAAAAAAAGTCATTTTTAAAAAATATAGATATAATGTTTTAAAAATTTTTTAATTTATTTTTAAAAATTTAAATAAATTATTTTTTATTACATTTAATTAAATATTTTATAGTTTTTATTTTGAATAAAAGAAACCATAATAACTAATAATTGACTAATTATGATTAGTAATGTGACGTTGATGTTTGGCTAATACGAAACTTATTAATAATATTGAAGATGAAAAATGTCATATGATTATATTATTATGTCATATGAATATATTATATCATCATTCATTATAATGTATCACACATGCCACATCAGCATCATATGTCAAAAAATAATAAATGTCATTTTGACTAAATCACTAATAAAAAGAGTTTATTTTATTTAAAATAAATATATAAAAATTTATTTAATTTAAAATAAAAATATAAAAACTTAATTTAACATAATAAAAAATAATTATTTATTAAAAAATTTTAAATAATTTAATAAATTTTTTAATAATGATTTTCTTAAAAAAATTATGTCAAAAATATCACTCAAATTTACAATTTAAATATGATCATAAAATGTTTCAATCTTTTTTAATCGATATTAAATTCGACAAATTGTAAGATACCATTAGAAAATACCTATTAACATTTTTTTAAAATATGTGTAAAATAAAAAAACCACTCTTATAACCAAAATCTGTTAAGAATCAAATGTCACTTCAACAATAAATCATAGATTTTATCGCAAATTTGTCAGCAATAAATAAAAGAAACGAGCAATAAATACCATTGATGGTTGTGGAGAATTCTTATAGAGAGGCTCTCCCCCCTCTTGTGGTTGGGGACCTCAAAGCCAACATAGGCCGGCCACGCTACCATTACCTTTTCGATCGACAGCCAAAGATTCGTATATCACTGTCGCCGTGCATGGCTGAAAAACGAAAAAAGGCATTGCGCTGATATAACAGAAATGATAGCTTTCCTGTACTATTACTATCCACACGAAAATTTCTGGTAATTATGTCCTCTACGAATTTCCCAGTCTCAACGTTATACTTTTTCCAGGCCGGCGGTTACAATTGACTGGATTTTAATAATTGAAACTTATCACTGCAAAGTTTGACATTATTTGTGAGTAAATCAAATGATGATAGTAGTACTAATTCTTACTTTTTGGATGGCTTTAGCATCATCATGGCTAAAATCACATTAAGGCTTTGTTTTACATGTCTAAAACTTTTTTCTGACTACAAAAGTAAACCAGATACTAGGCTTGGCTCCGAATTCTGAAAAGAATGTTTGGTCAAATACACCTGCTTGCTGCGACCCATCTGTTTAATTAATCAGGGACTGGAGACCAGAGGCAATAATTAGCTTATTTTTAGTACAAGAACAGCAACTAACTAGCTGGCTGTCCAAATTCTATTATATTAATAAATTGGAAATTAATTAAGTATGGCATCTGAAAGATTATAGCTAAAAACCACAATGTCTGCGCCAAACTATAGTGGCGTGGTACCATCTGCGAGCAAAAGCAGCCACTGCCCACGAGCCCTCGTGGTCCTTCATCATTCTTTTTCAGGAATTCTTCTGTTAACTAACGGCCATAGATTGAAGCCAGACCCAGGCCTACGTACGCCTCTGCAGCATTCGATGCATCTTGTTGTCGTTTTTCCTTAAAGGGAATTTACTAATTATCTTGAAAATAACCACAAATATTCATGCATTGTAATATATTTTTGACCCACAGCTTCAAATCAGAAGTAGTAGGTAGGCAGGAGGGTTGAACATCTGGGGAGAAGTAGGTGGTAACAGTTCACATCATGAAACACTATGCCCCGTTTGATTTCTTTTTTTTTTTTTTCTTGTGTATATGTATTTATACATATGTGGACTTTTCAGCATATATTTAATGTAGTGAGTAATTAATAAAACTGATTTTGAACAATTGGCATGCATGCATCCAACCATTTGTGAATCATGAATTTGATTTTTAATGTATAGGTAGTTTTCATTCACTTGATATGACATTTTTTCAAATTTGTGTAAATGTGATAAATCTACGCTTCTCATCCAAAATACATACTTATTAAATAAATTAATTATATAATACTCTCGTTATATTAATTCTTTTACTTATAGACGAAAAAGACTCTCTTTAATTCGAATTTATCTTAATTATTGACCTTAGTATTTCTTATAAAAAGTTTAATATCAGTTGTCACAAATCACAATTTTTAATTCAAAAAACATATCTACGAGAGAGAAGAAGATCTTTAATTATAAACTTAAGACATATTTCATATTTTTTTAATGTGAAATTCGTGACATAAACACTTAAAGTTTAATTGCAATCTAATTTTTGTTTTTTTAATATATGAATGTTGTAATAATTTTTATGTGAAATCATTTTTCTTTTTACTGTTTTTGGAGGTAGTTAAATGTCGAAAGAAAGTGCTAGTTGGTACAATAGTAGATGCAATAATCGTGTAAGATCATTATTCCTACTGAGTCCTCAATCTTGTTAAACATTTTTAGGGCGTATATTGTTAAGTGAAAATATGTGCTTTGACAAATATGGCCATTATAATCCTTAAAAGAATAATTGTTAGAAAGAGAAAGACAACTCACACAATATGCTTTTTTGTAAATTACTACTTTTTTTTATTATTTTATTTGTTTCTGTTTGATTTTTATGATTAAATGAATTTAATTTTAATTATTATTTTTTAAAATATTATAAAAAATTAAAGCCATTTCACAATTGAGTGAAATGGAATATCATGATATAAGCTTTGCTTAAACTCTGGCCGCCATTGTTAGTTTAAATTAAAATAATAATTTCTGTTAAATCACCAATTCAACTCTATTACGAGTGGAAGCTTTATCTGAAATCCCACTCGTGCAGTTTTTCGCCTGTCCGAAATTTCATTACATGGACTTCAATTATAGGAGCAAAGGGGCATGGTTGGAACCTGTCAAGTGTCTGAGCATCCACGTGTCAAGTGACTGTTGAAAGCAAAAGACTGAAATGTCTGCATTCAAAGTTTCATTGATTTTACAGAGAGAGTAGTTGCAATAGTCGGGAGTGGCTTCGCCGCCGTGATTTTGAAAACCAGCGGGGTGCAGACGTGGAAATTTGACCGGTGGGCACCACGCTCCCGTCTCCAGGCCCAACTTGGCCACTCCGTCGGTTATTTTAAATTGCGCCAGTACGTCAAGTACGCGAGGAGTTGGCTTCACGCGCCACGATGTGGAGTACACGGAAATTCACGCCCTCGAGTGTAAAAAAAATACCTGTGTGCTAAATTTGCACCTGACACCTGCGGTCAGGGTGGGGGCCATTTTCGGAAATCACCTTCTCTGGAATTTTTGCAGGCCTTTTCTTTTAAACAAAATTTAATTTAATTTTTCCCTAGCTTCAATAATTTATTTATTTATTGCTCAAAAGCTTCAATAATTTATGCTCCACCAAATTGTAAAATGTCGGGTGTAAAAATGTACTGTACATGAAAAATTCACTGAAAGCTAATTAATTTGTGAGTAAAAAAGTTTGTCAATGTCCGTGAATTTAATGTTGTACCATTTTGTTATAATTAGTTGACACATAATGTATTAAAAAGTCTCTAAACTATTAACAAATTTTAAATAAATTTTTATTTTTCTATTAATATAATCAAATTCAAATATTTTTATTTTAAATTAAATAAATATTTATAATAAAAAATTAATTAATTAATTATTAATTAAAATATTATTTATTAATTTTTTAAAAATAATGTGATGTTAGTATGACGTTGATGTAGATAATTTATTATGATATATCAATATGTATATCAACACAAAGAGACATAACATGATAATTAATATTTTAAATAATAATAATTAATTATGTTAATTATAAAAGTTTATTTAATTCAATGAAATTATAAAAACTTGATTTAATATGTTAGGTATTGTGTTTTTTTTAAAAATAAAAATGGGTTAAACAAAATTATAAATAATAAATAATACTAAGTTTTTATTTTTGTACATAATAGATCAAAAATATATATATTTTGACTTAAAAAAATAATAAACCATAAAGAAAGAGTAAAATAAAAATGTGGCATTGGTGTGGTTGCAACGCCCCTCTCAAAAGCGTGGACATGACTCAGACAGCGATAGTTCTTTTACTGCTTTTCATGTTTCCTCTTCCTTCCTTCCTCTCTCTCATTGACACTCCTATAAACTCCTATCTATGGCCACTATGTATTCACTTCCTTCAAAATTAGTGCTCTCTGATTCCTTCTCTTTCTCTCTGTTCTCATCTTCTGCCTACTTTTTTTTTTCCTTTCTTTTCTCTCTCCTATTCTGCATTTCTTGTTTTGATTTGGATTTTCTTCTTTTGCCTTTGTAATCTGTCCAAACCTCTCTATCTTTTTCAAACCAAGCATTATTCCATTACGTCTCTTCTGCTCCTTTTTGTTTTCAACACCCCCATTTTCCTTCTTATCTCTCTATCTCTTCTTTTTAGCACCATTCCCTCAAAAGCTCTCTGGTTTTTTATCTCTGCAATTCCTTCATAAAAAAAAAGGGTTCAACACAAATGAAGGTCCGGTTCCTACTTTCGGATCTCTTTCTGTTTATTACTAATTTATCTGTTTTCCTTTATTGGGTTCTGATCCTTTTTGTACTTGAATTTGTTCCTTTTTCTTTGGTTTTAAAGGGAATCTTAAGGCTTTGCTGTTGATGGGTTGTTCTTGAATTCGATTCTGATTCTTGTTTTACAGTGATTCTTAAGAATAAAATAGATTACTTTGATGGACTATAAGGATCAAGGGAGTCTCTTTCAGTGAAAACTCAATTCTTTTGGTAACACTTTTCCAGTGTCTAGAAATCTATAGCTTTAAGGAGACAATCTTTTCAGCCCAAAAGTTTTTAGACTTGGAGAATTTCATAACTCTGGATCAGCTTGTTTTTAGGCTATAACTTTTTAATGAGTTTCTAGCATCTTTGGTTTTGTCATCTTATCTGATGTTTCAGGCAGTGAAAGGATAAAAAACAAATGACTAATTTTGATTTCTGTTCATGTTCAGATTGTAACTTGAATGAATTTTTCTCAATTATATATCCTTACATATTGGTTATCAGAAGCATATACAATTCTGAAACAGATCTCTTGGATCTTCTTTTTTTTTTTCTTTGCAATTGCAGAAGGTTGTGTTGAAGGTGGATTTGCATGATGACAAAGCCAAGCAAAAGGCTTTAAAGACAGTCTCAACTCTTTCAGGTATATATCTCTGCCTTTCCTTTGTACACTTAATACTTAAAAAGCTTTAATTTCAGCAATCTATTTCCTTTTCCTTTTCCTTTTGCTTTCTGGGTTTTGAAGCTGTGGGTTTGACATATTACATTCATCTTTGTAAAGTATGTATCTTTGCTAGAATTCCACCCAGTCAAAAGTTTGTCAACTTTTTTACCCTTTTTTAGAGGCCTGCTTTATTTGCTTCAAAGTCTCTGATGAGACTCTGCAATCCGCCTAAGTAATATCTATACAAACAAAGATTTTAGCATAAACTAATGATGTGACTGCTTCAAAAAATTTCCATAAAAACAAAATTTTTTTTTATCATAAAGTATTTTCTTGATGGTTGTCCAAATGTTTTTATGTTTAATACAGAAAACGATGGGACTGCTTTATATATATATGTATGGCTTTGGACTCTGGCTTGTATCGTTGTCTCTTGTTAAAATTTCTCTTCTAAATGACTTTGTGGATCCTGATGATGACAATTTTTTTTTTCCTGCAAGAGGGTGATTTGTTATTAACTTCTTAGATTTGAATCTAGATGAAAGTATATTAAGATTATTGAGTTTATGGAGAAAAAAATTGTCATGTCATAATATTCTTCTTTTGAGCTGGCCTTGGAAAAGGAATGATTTTTCCTTTTGATTAAATTTTTTTTGCTTTGAAAATTTGATAGGAATTGACTCCATTGCCATGGATATGAAGGCAAAGCAATTGACAGTGATTGGAACAGTTGATCCTATAAACGTGGTGAGCAAATTACGCAAGTACTGGCCTACTGACATAGTATCAGTAGGGCCAGCAAAAGAGCCAGAGAAGAAGGAGGAGCCAAAGAAGGAAGAACCCAAGAAAGAGGAGGAAGCAAAGAAAGAAGAACCCAAAAAAGAAGAGGAGCCGAAGAAAGAAGAGCCTAAGAAGGAAGAGGCAAAGAAAGAAGAACCCAAGAAAGAGGAAGAGAAGAAGGAAGAAGAGAAAAAGCCACAGCCACCTCCAGACCCTGTTATGGAGCTTGTCAAGGCCTACAAACAATACAATCCTCACATGACCACTTACTACTATGTTCAAAGCATGGAAGAGAATCCAAATGCTTGTGTTATTTGTTGACTAGGCTTTGGCAAGAACAATGATGAGGGGGAAAAAGATAGCTTTTTCTCAAATTGGTGATGGATTTGAATGTCATCAATGAGAATAGGAGGTGAACCAAAGAAGAGAACTCCTTTGTATATAGATGGTGATGCCTCATTAATCCTTTTTTTCATATGTATAAGTAATATGTGTTGTGTAGAGACTAGAGTGAATAAATGAAATTTTGGAATTTGTTTTGAACCCCATCAACCGTAGTCCATGACTCAATGCGTACACATTTATACCAGTCTTATAATCTACTTTACACCTCACCGTGCTCCTTTTGAATCTTTCCTCCCCATAGCCACCGCCCAACAAAAAGATAAGGAAAATCAAAGTTCTGCTTTTGAATTTGAATCTCTTTGAACATTAATGCAGTGCCCACCCAAATCAGTCAATTGATCTTGTTCTTTTAGGGTAGTACTTTTGCTTGCTAGAGTTGTTGAAGGGAACGGCATCTGGGAGGCAGAAAAGTTAGCTCACATGTTTAACGCCCCATTGTCTGTGGTGGGTCACAGTGAAAAATTCTCATTCGGAGATTGCCTGCCTTTCTACATGTTACAATATGTTGTACAATGTCATGTTCTTTCATGGATTTGTGGGTCTTTACTAATCTGTCTAAAAGATCTCTTACGTGAAACTGAATGGTCCCAATGCATCGGTCGGTTCAAGTAATCATTTATTCTTTTGCAGGTCTCCCACTTTCTCTCTCTCTCAGAGTTTAGCAATTGTTAGCTGGAAAGCAGAGGGTTAGCTGATTTACCTCGTGTAATTTTCTGTCTTGGAGAAGCATATATTCTTTATTTCTTTTCAAATATAAAAATTATTTCCCTCTTGAATCTTACAAGCTTGGAATCTCCTGCACTTCCATCACTGCACTTGTCATCTAGTAACCACCTTAATTCCATTCAACTTAAATTAACCAAACCCTTGAATAAATTAACATAGCAGATGAAGAATAAAACACACAGATAACTGTTTCAATGCAATATTCCACATGAAGACCACGCCATGGACTTGTACAATTACGTAATTAATGTTGAAATTGCATGTGATCAAGATGCATCTATTCTCCATCTAATTTTTATTCTTTTTCTCCCTGGAAAAACATTCGGTGGCTCCTCGACGGCATGTGCATTTGGTCTTACGACAACTGATCAACAACTAGTCTTCTTTAAGTACTTTCAACTATTGCTTGTCCATGTTATCGGCAGTAGTGTTTCTGGAAACTTGTTTGGTATGAAATTGGAGGGGCGAAAAGAAGATGGAATCCAGGCAACCAATAGTAAAGCAAACTCAAATTTTTAGAAAATGAAGCACAGTGGATCTCTGTTCTTGGCTCTTTTAACTTGCTTTTCAACCTTTACAAAGTGCAAGAGGGGGGCCTGAAGGCTTGTAACCAAAGAATTATACACAAAGAATCCTCTAGATTCAGAGAAAATGACTTCCTTTTCAAGCTTCTTCACCATTAAAAAATTGCTTTATTTTGCAAACTTATGCAATGTATATCTCTTCGGAATAATCCATCTTGTCACATCACATTGTCTAGGGGCCAATAGCGGAAATTGAGTCTAAATTAAACCTTTGAGAACTTTATCTTATTTTCAACCCATAGTACTTATTACACTCTGTTAAACCGTACAATGATTCAAGTCGTTAAACACGTGAAAATTCTTTAAAATTTGATAATTTTTCGACATAAGATTCGAGTATAAGTACATCAAAATTGAATAAAAATTTATGTAAAATTCTTTGTATACTTTTCAATTTTTTTACTCGAAATTACTGATTCCGTAATAAAATATAAAATTCAATCTATTCTTAAGGGAAAGTACAACCAAAAAAAGATGTAAAGAACTTTACCCAAATTCAGTATTTTCTAAAAATGATCCATTAAGGTTGAAAGAGGTAAGGAAAAGAAAGGCGGTCCCACGGCATCAGGCAAGTTGAGTTGATTAGAGTGTTGAAAGCCAATAATCCGTGCTATTATAGGAGGAAACCAAAGGGGATGCTTAATCTTTCTATAAACTACATTAGGTTAATGTTTCTTTCACCTTATTGCTTTTGATTGGACTTTGATTGTTTCGTACCCAAGGAACCCAATCTTGTTCAAATGGGAACTAATTCCAGTGAAAGATTTTATTCCCAAGAGGGATCTGTTTACAAAGTGACAAAAACCAGAATGCAGGCCTGGCTGTTTCACTCAAGTGGGGAAGATAAAAGGAGACCCAAAGTTCAGCAGAACACTGTGAATTATCCTTTTCGTCTCTTCCATTTATCCTGGGTGATTCTTTCCTTGTCCTTGGGATTCATTAAGTCTAATGTACATAATCGGTTACAAATCATTTTCTGGTACCCACGAAAGGTTGATGATTGGCAGACATTGTTGAAAAAAACAAAGCATTTTTTAAAGGCGAAGCAAAGCCATTACAGTGAACCTGATCAAACCCAAGTTTTCTTTCGATCTAAGGATCAAGTTTACTAGCTAGAACCAAGGCTTTGTTATGGTAAAAAGTAGAAAAATGTTTCTCTTTCCCCAATGGTTTTGGGGTTAGAATTTCTTTTCCTTGTAACGATTTCTAAGGCTATGGATTTATCAATCATACTTATGTATGTTGTAGATCAATACTTGTTTATTATGAATATTATTTTATCTATTGTGAAACATAACATTTAGATAAAGAAAATTAGAAGCTTTATTTTAAAATTTTACTTTTTATTATTAATTTTCAGTTTAATTTAAAATTAAGAAGCTTTATATGTATGATTAAAAAAAAAAGTCACCTTTGATTGTTGAATAGCACATTTGTGAAACATATGTAATTTATATTATATTATATATCTATTTTTTAAAAACAAAATCAACGAAAAAGCAAGAAAAAAAATTATGATTACTCGAATGGCTTTCAAAAAAGAAACACTAATCCATCGTATTTCATCAAAATCTAAGAAAAGCTGATTGTGTTTTTAATATGCTTTGTACATTTTTCATGATCATCGCACACTAATTAACTCATTAAGACGCATTATCTGACTAATGATTTTCCTAAGTAAATATCTATGGGCCAAACATGATTTTTAACATAAGGGAGCAGTCAATAAGTTTGTCAACTACAGCCGAAAAAAAAAAGAAAAGCTAATCAGAAATTTGGTAGGAGTACGGGAAAAGATTTTCAAAGAAAACTAAAGCATTACACTAGATATGTAGGCGCCGGTACCGGTGTTCCATGGGATTGAATTTCCTTTGGGAATTAAACGTAACGTGATGAGCGCTTAGACACCCCAGCATTGTTGGAAAAGACACGCACGCAGCAGGGTCATACACTAATAACATGCTTTTCATTCTTTCTTTCTTCTTTTTTCTTTTTTCGGATAATTGGGAAAAAACATGCTTTTCCATTGTCAAAGGTCAAACGCCCAACGAATATACGCATGCGTGCATGCCGTGCTCTCTTGACCTGATGGTCTCCATATATTAAACGTTCTGCACCGTCACCTCCCATAATTTGTCATGCTAGCTCTGCTTACAATGTGAACCTCTTTTGTATGTCTCTGTTTTTGTCCTACAGATAAGAGTCTGACTCTCTCACTAGGTCGTTCTAATGAATTCGCAGTTGCTAGGTGACATCCCCCCTGTAGCATTAATTAAGTCCATATTATTGTTGGGAAAATGAAGGATAATACAAATAAATATATAGTAATAATTCCAGAAGATAACAAACATGATGCAGGCAGTAGAAGGAAACCCTGGACGGCAAAGAGAAGCTCACGCAAGTGGAATGTTGATTGAGCTAATAAAGCCAAAATTTGATCCTGTCTTTTACTTATATATACCAATTAAAAGCATTAGGAGATTTGGGTGGTCGGTCTCCCAGTGATGAGAGATGGATACAAGGGTAAGAGAAATAATTGGTGGCGTTATATCAGAAGATAACTTGAAGGGGCAACCAACTGCAGAATTTGGTACCAACATCTTGTTCCTGGTGGGGGCAGGATGTCTCATTTACAAACAGAAATGACTTCATTTCTACCTTTCCACTTCTTGGAGCAAAACTTCAACCAAACCCGATATGTAATGCCTATCCAATTGCCATCTGCCACTGAAGAATTTGATTCTAAATGTTAAAAATACTCATCTATAAGATATAAAATCGTTTGTGTTTCTTCATAAATTTTGAAACAAAGTCAAATAATTGAGATATATTGCAATTTTGCATTTGAAAATCTATTATTAAGATTATGATTTTTATCGTCTGTCGGTAATCTCTGATCAAATCATTTTTATCGAAAATATTTTATTTTTTTTAATAATGATAGTCTCTACTGAAAAAAAGAAAAATACAACACAAAGCAGGCAATTGATGTTGATATTAATTAAAATTGTGAAACTATAAAGAAATATAATTAGGAAGATAATGACCAAATTAGCATTATATGCATGCAGCACGCACTAGGTTGTATGCTAACTCTCATACCTAATGTTTCCAACCGCAGCTAACCTGAGTAAGGCATGGAAGCTTTCGTTGTCCAATAATTAATACTTTACGATTAACTTCAAGCTTAATATTAAAAGATGGAGAACACGTACGGAATTTGTTGGAATTGCAATTCGTGGGTTAACAGTATTACCTCTTTCAGTATACCGTGGAATATTTGGCTTTTGGGTATCTCGAAAATTCGCATGTTATTGTATTATGCACATGTCATGGTAATGATCACATAATGTTCCATGCTATGGGCATTATTTTAAAGCAAATTAAGGGCATGGTGTGTTATGTTATGGCCAAATGATGTCATAATAATATATAATTTAGCACTTAATTTTTCTTTTGTCCAAGTCGACTATTTTCCACCTAATCTTTAGTGATTAAATTAATATTTGTTGTGAAAATTACTCAAGAATCAACAAAGATAAAATCCAAAGAAATTAAGCAAACAAAAAAACACAAGAATTTACATGGTTCGGTCTCTTGTCTACGTCCACAGAGTGAAACTGTTCTTCTATTATTGAGAATTTAAGTCCACGAAGTGAAACTGTTCTTCTATTATTGAGAATTTAAAGTACAATAAATTGACTTTTATGGTTTCCTAAACCAATCCAAAATCTCTTGCACACTCTTTCTCAATAACCTCCCAAGAACACTCACCCAAACCACTCTAGCTCCACCTAGAGCAAAAGATAGAGTTACAAGGTGTTCTCTCTCTAGAGCTCTCAAAGCACTACTTACAATTCTAAAACCTAAAGATTCACTTTTATAGTATAAAAGTCTAAAGTAAAATGTGATTAGTACTCGATGTGAAATAAGAAGTTTAAAAGCATATAACTACTCAATGTTGTACACAAACAAAAATCCTAATCAAATAAGATCTAGAATTCTAGTCAACCTAAAACTCAATAATGTTAAATCAAAACCCCATAAGAATGAAGATAATCGATAATCCTACTGGTCTACACATCAGGCTGTCAAACTTTTAGATGCACACCACAAATTTAATTCATGAATAAATTGGAAGCCGGAATTACATTTATCATTATTACAAATTATCAAGCATCTTGGAGATCACAAGATGTTTGGTTTTGTAAGAATGGGACAATTATTATACTACAATAATACATTCATGTATCTCCCACAAAAATAATGCTAACAGCATGGACTTCAACGTGGGAACAATGAAAGTGAAAAAGATTACTATTCACCACCTGAGCCTTTGTTCAAGTGGTTTAACAAATCTGCGTCAGAGTAAAAGATAGCAACTAATCAATCTGAGCCATACTAGTCTCCTAAGAATGATTCTATAATATGAATATCTACCAACTTTTATGACTAACTTGCTGGAGATGAATAGGATGAAGCATGAAGATCAATTAGAGATGCAATGCTTATTAAGTCCTCGCCCGAACGAGTGGGGAGTGAGGGGAAAGCATGCGTGGAGACATGGGACTCTCGTCGTATAACCTAGAGGAAGAGAAGCTGAGGCGTAGGCTTTTCTTATGCCAGCGTTGAGACTTCTGATCTGGCGCATCTTCTTCCTTCCCTTGAAGCACGAATGCTCGAATTCTTTCGAGTGCTACTTCCACAGTCTCATCATCCATGTTGGCAAAGCAGACCCTGAACCAGCCAGGTTCCGAGCATTGGAAAGATGAACCTGGAGAAACATTGAGTTTCACTTCACTGATGATCGCACGCCACAGCTCCAGCTCTCCTTGGGCGGTTTGTTCTTTAAGGAGTGGTCGCATGTTCATCCAGAAAAACAAGCCAGCGTTACTTTTTAAGCAAGAAATCCCAACTTGTTCAAGCCCCTTAGTGAAAACACTG
The DNA here is from genome assembly GCF_053813885.1 of Theobroma cacao. Classification (NCBI taxonomy): domain Eukaryota; kingdom Viridiplantae; phylum Streptophyta; class Magnoliopsida; order Malvales; family Malvaceae; genus Theobroma; species Theobroma cacao. The sequence continues at coordinate 39,614,353 of NC_142639.1, read as the reverse complement.
TGCCTTCTGGCTAACCTCTTTGAGCTTTCTCTGAGGAAATTCCCAACGAATTCCTCATCAGAAAGCATTGAAGCAAGTAAGTACTGAGTTTGCGAGGAGACCAACCCGAAACTCGACATCTTGCGGGCACAATTGACGACTACATCATTGAATGAGTAAACAATGCCAACCCGAAAACCGGGAAATCCCATGTCCTTGGACAAGCTGTAAACAATGTGAATGAGATCACGGTTGCAATCCATGTCTTGTATGATCTCAGCAATGCTTATGAATCTAGGAGAGCTGAAGACTGTAGCAGCATAGATTTCATCGCAGACAAGGTGGATGCCCTTTTCGTTCACGAAGCTCACCAAGCTTCTCATCGTTTCTCTGTCCAAGACGGTGCCTAAAGGGTTTGAGGGGTTTGCTAAGATCACGCCTTTGACATTGATGTTCGAACTTTGAGCTTTTTCATACGCTTCTTCCAGTGCTGCTCTGGTTATACGGAAATTGTTTGAGCTCTTGCAGTCAACGGGAACTATTTCCAACCCAGTGCGCCATCTTAGGTCTCGGGCAAATCTGCATGGTTTAGACATAAAATTAGAAACAAATGACTGATATAGGAAAAAAATAGTCAAAAAGGCAGAAAATTTATGAATTAACACGTTTTACATGAGCTTTTAAAAGGAAACCAAGTAAGAGGAGAATTAAGTTTTTAATACTCTTAACAAATACTACAACAGTTCCTTTGAATTTCGAGGAATTACTGTCAAAACAAAGGTCTACTTTTAGAATTTTCTGGAGGTCAAAGGTCAATGACAAAAGTCCAATTTATTTTATATATGTGTATAGAGTTATCTCTACAAAGACCATGGACTCACCGACTAATGATATTTCTGCAAGTTTAATTTAATTCTTTGTAGTCACGCAAGCCGTGATCTTGACCGAACTTATTGAATCAAAATGATCAAACCATGTCTGACATGTTGTTGTTGACTTTGGAAAACAGAGTTCTAGATATAGGAAATTGCCCCCTATGTCACGAGCATACTATATATGGTGAGAATTAATAGAGCACTTGACCAGCTTTTGATGAGAATAACAAGCATTTTTAGTTAAAATTTTTCAAAACCATGTGGTCGTGCCTATGACTAAGATTCACGTTACTCCCAATTCTTATCCTTCGTTTTTTTTTTTTTCCAAAATACTTTTCTCACTTGCATGACAAAGATACCGCTCTCAATTCCACATGTCTGAGAGAGAGAGAGAGAGAGAGAGAGTCTTCTCGTATTTGGTATTGAAAATTAGTAGAGTATATTCTATATTATCCTTTTAAAGTCAAAGAAATTAGTAGTTTTGAAAACCAAATGAAAATAAACAAAAGGAAAAATGAAAAGAAAAGAAAGAAAGTAAGGGTACGTACGCTGGATAATAAGGTGCAGGGACAAGAAAAGCGTCGCCAGGGTCGGCTAAGCAAAACATGACCGTCTCGTTTGCTCCTGTGGCTCCGCCGCCCATAACTATACGGTTTGGATCAAATGTGACCCTGTTTCCTCCTACTCTTTCCATGAACTTTGCTACAGCCTGAAGAAAGAAGTAATAAAGGTGAAAAATGCAGCCATTGTTTGCTTTTCACTGCATTAGAAGGAAACGTTTTTTGAGCAGTTCGTACCTCTCTAAACTCTTTCAGGCCGTGGTAATCCTGATAGATGGCAATATTTTTTAACTTATCAACTCCTTCAGCAGTGCAGATGGAGGCATCAGGGTTTTCTAGAATCCACTTTTTGATCAAATCAAAACAAAGCTGAAAAGAAACAAAGAGGAGGAAGAACTTTATGGTTAGTTATATCTGCGTGCGGGGTAGTTCACTGTAGTGATCAGTACTACCCATAAAGTTTTGGGTTGGAGACATATATATATATTTGCCAACCTGATTCTCAGCAAGTCCCATTTGGATGACCCCATCAGGATTCTGCGAGGGGTGAAAAGGGTTTTCATCGTACGCTTTCCACCCATCAAAGTAAGGTGAGTTCTCTCCATGTCTGTCGTTGGTGGCCATCCTAGACAAAAGCTGTCCTTTCTTTCTTGTACGCTCCATTTTTTCTCCTGCCCTCTTGCCTAAGTTTGAACAACTGGAGTGGGGAATCGTGATAAGGGAATGTTTTTATGCGAATAAGCAGTCGAGGGCTTGGGCTTTCAAATGTGATGTGGGTAGCAAACATTGAGTGCAGCCTTAAATTTATAGGGGATGGATAGATAGACTGACGGAGGCCGAGGAACACAAAGGTGGGAAAAGTCTGTTTTTCAAAGTTTGATTTGCACTCATTGGAAGCAAGGACGAGGGAATTCAAGAGCTATTTTTGGGTTGCACGTGTCGTCATAGCTTGCGTGAAATCATGCATTCAATCTGCGTCATATATTTTTATGCAGTGAAGCCTTAAAAAATATATAAATTATTATTTTTTTGGAAGCAAAAATATAAATTATTACTAAAAGCACAATTTTTGTCGGTGTATCAATCTCCTAATTATGTTTTATTTATAATATTATTAAAAATTTTATATGATACATATAGTAAAAACTATAAAAATAAGGTAAAACGTTGTAAAAGTACTATCAAAAATATTTTTAATCACAAAGTTGAAAAATATACAAGTTTAAATCAAATTTGTTGCAGTGCATTGTTTACCCATACTAAATATAATGTCAATATCCCATTTAAGTAACATGATTAGTTGGCATATTGATAAAAAAAAAAATAAAGTACTCCCTTTACCTTTCTTATAAATTTATTTTTATTTTATATATATTTTTAAAAACAACAAATGTTCACTTTTTTTTGTCACGTAATCTCAATTTCTCCTTCATATAATAACTTTTATATGATTTCATATTGTATGAACGAGATTAAATAAAGTGTCCAGTCTACGAGTTGTTCCTAAATTTTTTTTTAAAATGTTTTTAGACGATTTTAAGTTTTTTTATTAAACAGTTTTTGTGAAATGAAGACTGTATAATACGAATGCCATATATAATCTTGTCTTCAATCAATACACAAATATTCTTTTGAAAGCTTTTATTTCTTTTTTCAAAATCACTATATATAGATATATATATATATATATATATATATATATATATATTTTTTTTTTTACCTCGTTAAACTGCGTAGTTGATTTGTCAAAATCTAATATATCTAAGTGTAAGTTTTAATATGTTTCCGTACACTCTTAGGAATTTTCGTTGTGGGTGCTCCACGGCTTTTGTTTTTCCAAGAGGAAAAGAATGGAATGGAGGAATTTGTGTGGATTCAGTAACACTTGTTCCAAGATGGAAATTTCCCCGAAACAGGAGGAGATCCACACGGGATTGAAAGAAATTAAATCCAGGGAAAATCAATAAAAATTAATATGCATTTATTTCAATATCGTTTTGGTCGGTCATCAAAACTTATCCCTTCCAATTGCTTGGTAGCAACTCACGAAACATGACACAGTTTGCCACGATCTTGACGAGACAAATTTCTCAACATGATGGTTTTCCTTAATAATTCGTATTCCCACTTTCCAGGACCTGCTTCAGCTAAAACTCCTCTCCCTGTCTTCCCCTGAAATGGCAAAACCTTATCTGCATTTTTCATTTCTGACTAAAAACCAATGCGTTTTCGGATTTGCGTCGACCATCAACCCAAACAACAAATGTAGGAAATCCAAGCAGATATTCGTCTCCATGAATTAACTATACATCATCACAGCCGTCCACGTTGGGCTTGTTTGCTCATTTGATTCAACATTTCTTCCCCTCGGGTCAGTCAGAGATCAGGCGCCCGGGAATTAGGCATTCAGCCATGGAAAACGTGAGACGCGTTTCTTGTAATCGCCATGCTTCCGAGTTATTACCAACGAGAAAACAGAGAGAGAGAGAGAGAGAGAGAGAGACTCCAAGTTCAATTCACTGAAGCTGTTACTCTCTACTCACCCTAAAAACAGAAAACGCCACTCCCACTTTTTCTTTGCCTTATACTTAACGTTTATCATGGATCAAATCAATCAAAGACTATCCCCATTTACTTCGTCCCCTCTATCATTTCCGTAACACTCCTAGGCTTGTCATGCACCAGCTGTTATCTTATCTTATCCTTTTAGTCTCTGAAACCACTTTTGTGCTAGTATTATTGTCTCCACCAAGACTTTGCCAGTGTAGATCAATAATGTAGACGCATATGCTTTCAAGTATAAACCTCACTTGTAAAATGTGTTATAATTAATCCATGAATTAAATGATACATTTTTACGGCGTAGCAAATTAACTTCTTGTTTTAATTACTTATTTTGTCATTTCGTAATAATGTTAGACATATATGTTATCATCATGAAGGGCAATCTTCCTAGTTTCAAGCCCATCTTGTTTGAATCACATGAGTTTCGGATGAGCTCACAAATTTTCAAGAGGCATTTTAAAAAGTAGTACTTAAAGATAAGATATTTTTAAAAATGACTTTCTTTATAATTTTAACTATTTTTAGTCAAGTTGGATAAAATTACCCTTAATGAAGTTACACGCTATAATGTTACACGCCATATATAAAAATCTATAACAAGCCATGGTTAACGTGTTACACTCCATGTACAAAAACTTGTGACAAGCCATGGTTAACGTGTCATACTTCATGTACAAAAACATGTGACACACTATGTACAAAAATCTGTGACAAGCCATATACAAAAGCCTATGACAAACCATGTGCAAAAACCTGTGAAACTTCAAATCCTCTCAACTTTTTTTTTTTTTTTACTTTTTTTTTGATAATTTGGCATAGATTAAAGTGTTTTTAACATGTTTTCATAAATCAGAATACAAATATTTTTTTTATCTAAAACACCCACTTTAACTAAAAAAAATTCTTTGAAAACTTAGATTTATAAATTTCAAAATTTTGATTTTATTGATACCTAGGTCCTGAATTGATTCAATTAAAAGCTATTTCATACATTTGTGATTATTTCTACCGTTTTAGTTTTATCCAAAATACATAAAAATCAAAATTTTCAAACAGTCACCCATCCAAGCATGTCAAAACTAGTGCTTGGTGTCTTGAAAGCGTAAGAAAGAGAACTCTGAAAACATGAGAGAGAAAAATCGGAAGCATAACAGACGAATGCCGAACAGAGAAATCAATAAAATTTGAGAGACTGAGATGGTGAGAGAGAAATCCGAAACACAAATGGAGAGAAATGGGGAGAAATTGTTATGAATGGTTTAATTTATTTGAAATAGTTTAAAGGCTATTTTCGTTAAGTTATGACTAAAAATAATTAAATTTATTTGATAGTTACTTTTAAAATATTTTTATCTAGAAAGGTCATTTTCACAATTTTCTCAATTTTCAATAGCTAGATAAGTTAGAATCTATTCTTCAATCTCCTAGAATCTAATTGAATTTCAAACATTTGAACAGTTGATCGCTATGTCTAAGTTGAGAATCAATTCTAGCATGTGAAAGATATATGACTTCAAAAGTTGAACAGTTGGCATTTGAGTAAGAGATGAAAACAAATATCAATACTTACACAAGCTAGAATTCTATTCCATCTTAACAATCCTGCAATGCTGAAAGGGACTTCTCTTTTAAAAACCTAGAAGTACACGAAAAAGAGAATTCTAAGTTCATTCTTATCTTAACAATCCTGCAATGCTGAAAGCATTTTATTGTGGAAATTTAAACCTAGAAGCCCTAAGTCAAATATTTACCAGCATTCAATTTTCCACAATAAAATCCTTTCATTTGATCAAAAGATAATATTGTACTTCCTCCATGGGTGTTTGGTGAAATGGGTTGATTATTTTCCTCTACATCATTAATTTATTTTTATTTACAATGTACTTTAATCTTCAAATTTTACTTTAAAAGAGGCAAAAGATTTCGTTTGACTCCATGCATTTAACCCAAAAAAAAAAAAACCTCCACTTTCCTTTGTTTGGAGCCGAAGCCAGGAAAGCTGTCTTGGTTGGTCACATGTCGGAGCAACTTTACAGCATCAACTTTCAGATCTAAACATGTTAGTAGGAACCCATTTTCTTATGCAGGCAAGTTCCGACATTGATATGGTCTTTCTTTTTTTAAAAAAAATTTCTTCAAAGACAGTTCGTCTTCGAAAATTAAAGTCAAATAAGCTTTGATATTACGTTTAAAGTCAACAATTTTATTTTCCTTTTGCGATAAGATCAAGAAAAAATTTCAGGTGGGAATTTTTTGGTTTTGACTTTCCGAAGCGTGATTCTAAAGAGAATGAGTCAACATTCCTTGGGAGTGAAGCCGGCAACTGTTCAAACCCATTGAGTCAGTGTGTTCAGACGTAATCAATGGGCTAGCTTGACCAATACCATACTGTTAAGGATATATAAACCAAATAATATTTCTCCCGTCCAGCTCCAGCAGACATTTTAATTAACTACTCTAACACTATCAAGAACAATTTAATACTTCCCTTTTCTTTTAATATTTCTTTTCATTGATACAGTTCACATAATTACAAGAATACGACAATACGGGAATTATATATACTTCAAATCAGCTACTATACTTAGATCGTTGAATTGAACTCGACTAGTTTGCACGGACATCAATTTGGCTATCTATTGTTGATTTTTTTTACCTTTAAATTAGTTTAATTTTTTATTATTATTAAATTATTGTAATTATAATATTTTTTGTATGATCTACGTCAACTAAAATATTTTTTTAATTGTAAAACAATTTATGAGAATGAAAAAACCTATTTTACACAACGATAAAATGCAAATACAATGCGATGAAAAAAATATACATTAAATTGTATTGTGTATTTAGATATATTCTTATTCAAATATCGTGACAAATGAATATTGATCATGACTATTTTTATAATTACAGAAATTTTAATAAATGTATTAAATAAAAATATGTTTTTGAAGATTTAACTAATTAATTAACAGAGTTGCTTAACATGACTTAATAAGAGAAAATCCAGCAATTGATTATCCAAAATGGGTCAACTATCTTTGGTGGTTGTTGACTTTCTTTGTGTTTGTGTAGCTCAGATTTGTTTTTGGCTGTTCAATTAGACCCGTCTTTCCGGTTCTCCTCCATTTATTTTATTGTTCTTTCCTTCCCCTTTCCTTTTCATATGAATACCACATAAAATATATAATAAGAAATCCATTAGTTGAACAGCTCAAGTTATCCGGAAGTGCCACGAGTACAGCACTTTGTGAGAAAGCACGTGCGCAATGGAAACTATTGAACCTATTGAACAAACTTGTTTATACCCCACAAAAACGCACCGGCTGGGACTGCCAGCCACGGCTTGAATCTAAAGTCTAAGACTATGCAGCGGTAGGTTGCAATCGACCGCAATTATTGGTTATTGTAATAGATGGTTGTTGTTGTAATTGTCAGTTGTTCTGATCGGTTTTGTTGGCCGATCGACTTTGTCGTTGGGAAAACTCTTTCTCTCTCGAATCGATCGAATAATCGACATATTTTTTTTTATGAGAAAAAAAGATAAAATTATCCTTCATTAAACCTCCATAAAGTAGCACATCTGTTGGCTGCTACTATTCTTTCCCCTAACCCCCTTTTACCTTCCTTTTACTATACCTTAAACCAGCAACCACCAACCAAGTTAGTTCTCTTCCATTCTCACTACAAAAACTGACCCGAAATCGACCAAAATAAAATTTTTAAATCGATAGAAATCGACTTTTGACACAATGCGGTTTGATCGGTTAGAAGAGTTGAATTTTTTAATCAATTTAAAAAAAAAATCAAATCGAAAATCAATCGAACCGAAGCTTGCTCTCCCCTACTAAAGTCCAAACTGGCTAAAGAAAGAAAAAAAAAAACAAAGGTGAATCTCCACTATAATTTATTTGTACTTCTTTTCTCTTTTATTTGTTTATATTTCAATGTTCTCACCTGATCCTACTTGAAACAAAAGTATTTCAATTTAAAAACTTTTATAATATAAGTGATTAACAATATTTTATACCAAAATAAAAAAATTGTTCAATTATTTTGGAACATATTAAATATTAAGAATCATGTTCGTTTAAGACTTTTATTTTGAAGAAACACGGATTCATTTTTTTTAGGACAATAAGTATTAAATTTAGACATAAAATTAAAAAAATTCTTAAACTATTCTAAAATTTAAATAAATTTTTATTTTTTATTATATTCAATCAAATTTTATACTTTATTTTAATTAAATAAATTTTTATAATGAATAATTAATTATTATTATTAATCAAAATAATATTTGTTATTGTTATACTTACGTAATGTTAACATTATGATGACATAGAAAACGAAAATATTTCATAATCATATCATCGCATCATATAAACATCACTAGACATAATATCAAGTAATATTTTAACTAACAATAATTAATTAATTATTAATAATTAATTCTTAAAAAATATAAAAACATAATTTAACATAATAAAAAATAAAAAATTATTTAAAATTTTTTAAATAATTCAAAAACTTTATTAAATATGATGCCTTTAATTTAAAACAAAATAAATTATAATAACTATCTTTCGAACGCTTAAAGGAATTTCTATTTCTAATAAATATGTTTTTTAAAGTTACAAAAAAAATCATTTTCTAGAATGATTTAACAACCTACACATAATCTAGGTACTCAAATATATTTACTATTGCATTAATTGCTCACACGATGAATGGCATGAAACTTAAAAAACAAATGCCGTACAAATGAACATTCACAACCTCCAAACAACGTGAATGGAGAAAAAAAAACAACGTGATTGGCAAAGCCAGTCCACCAAAAAATCTTTGTGCAAATGCAGTAAACTCCACAACCATGGTAAGTAATCCCAGACGACCTTTGGGCGACAATCTAGGGGCAGCCATACGTATATGATGAATAACGCGGAAAGACTCAACTTTTCCGTCCAAGTCTCCTAGGCAGTTAGATGTCTCAGTCACCGTCACCTCATTTTTTGAAGAGCATATAAAGAACAGTCATTATCTTCTACATTCTTCAAATATTTTTCAAGAAACTATCTCTATCAACGTTTCTTCCTTCTTACATTTACTCAGCCCTTGGCTCCCTTTTTGATTCTGAGCTGGCATTTGTTCTGGAATTGTCAATCTTCTAATAAAATTAAAATTAGAGAAAATTATAAAAAATATTTTTTTTTATAAAGATATTTTAAAAATAATCATCTAAATAAATTTAATTATAATCATGATTTGATAAAAATATTTTTGAAACTATTTCAAATAAATTAAAACATTCATCACAATTTTTTTTCATTTGTATTTTTGATTTCTTTCTCACCTTTTAGTTTTTTCTAATTTTATCGATTTTTCTCTTCGATATTAGTCTGCTATGCTCTTAATTTCTCTCTCCTATATTTTCAAATTTCTCTTTTCTGCGCTTTCAAAACACTAAACGATAGTTTCAATGTACTTGGAATGAGTGGCTATTTAAAAATTTTAATTTTTAGGTATTTTAGATAAAATTAAAATGATAGAAGTAATCATAAATGTTTGAAATAATTTTTAATTAGATCAATTTGAGACCTAAACACCACTAAACTCAAGAATTTAAAAATTATAAACTTAGATTTTCAAAAGAAAATTTTTTTATTTTTAATCAAAATAGATATTTTAGACAAAAAAATTTATGTTTTGATTTTCGAAAATATGTTAAAAACACTTTAATCGATACTAAATTGTCAAAAAAACAAAAAGAAATAAAGAGAGTTAAGAGAATTTGAACTTTTAATTGGTAAGCAATAACAACATTTTATGCAAGTATAACAAAATATTTTTAAATATGACGCATAATAATAATATTTTTTAACATGACGTGTAATAAAAAAAAAATTTTTTAACATAACGTATAACAATTTTTTTTAACCATGATGTGTAACATATTTTTATACATAACGTGTAATATATTTTTGTACATAATGTATAATTTCATTAAAAGTAATTTTGTCAAATTAAATTAAATATAATTAAAATTATAAAAAAAAATTATTTTTAAAAACACCTTATCTTCAAAAATTATTTTTAAAAATACTCCATTTATGCTCTTTAATATAAAGACATAACTTCGTCAAATTGTTATCTAAACTTACAATAAATTCGGTTGGCATTATGAGGTAAGATTATTTGTGCAGGTCGAAATCAGAGAAAAATTCAGCAACACGTGTTTAATAGACATTCAAAGCCCCCAAGGAAAGACAGTAAATTGACAATGTTTTAAGACCTAGGCCTACCAGTTTTGTTAGAAAACGTTACCTTAAATGAAGCCATCGGAATTCTTGCATAAAGAATCAATAAATTCTCCCCCAACTTCGTAATTCATGTTTCAGTCTATCCATCCGGGCCTCACTCGTCAAACTTGGGAAGCCAATACCAATAACAGCATAAGAAGTAAAATAGCATTTTCATTAATAGCCCGGTAGCCACAGCCCACATTTTTCTCATGTCGTGTAGGGCAGTCATTCAACAGGAAAAGATTCAAAAGAATAAACGGATACAGTGTATAATTGAACTGGTTTATATTAACTTACGAGCAAACTCTCTTCTTCCTCGTTGCATGCATCATTCCCCTGCACAAATTCACGCTGCGTCAAAACATAGCAAATAGTGTATAAGTTTTCCTCCTTTCGTCCTTTAACAAAGCATGTTGCTTTATCTGCGTCCATATTTTTCACACCCCGAGAAAAAAACATTGTGCAGTCTCCCCTGCTACCTTATTATGATTTACGAAAAACAAGGGTCACTTTTAAGCTACTTAATAATCTACCCTTCAGAATTAATAAGTATTATTAAAGTGATGATAAAAAAAAATTAATAGGTATTATTAAAATGATGATAAAAAAATCTCACATCTCTTAAGTTAAGAGTATGTTAAGCATATAACTATAACACGTCTCTCCACCTATTGCCAATTGCTTTTAGATTAGATACCTGTTCTAAAATTTAACAAGCATTAAAAGACTAATAACTATTCGATCATTAAATTAAAAAAAAAAAAAACCTATCTAGAGGTTAAATGCTCGTAATTAATTAACAAACTCTGTTATGTTTACACCAAAGGAATCCGAGGAACTCTGTCACTTGACACCCCACTTTACACGGCAGTTTAAATAAATTATAACCACTGCGCCACCTCATTAGACTGTAGAGGGCAGTTAACCCTGCACTATATGGGTGGTGAACTCCATAATGTCAGTTAGCAAAGTTGCAAACTAACTGCTTCTTTTAGTGGTCATACAAATTGAATAGGAGTCTTCAAAGACCTACCATGGGCTGTGCCTTCTACTTTTAATCAAAAACGGCTCTTTCCAAAGAAGTGTTCTATCTGCAAGCACCCCTGAGACTGCAAACCATTTGTTTTAGCTCCATATTTTAATCTCTTTGCACTGAGTGAATTCTGCTTATCATCCTGCATCAACGGATGAAATCAGATGTCATGGACGGTATATAAACAGGTAAAGAACCACCCTACCACCACGCTTGGGATAAACATGCATGATCCATCCAAATGCTACTATATCTTTTAAAATATTCTGCTTTACCATATCAAGGGTGAAATTGTCAATAGTATTATCAAAGATAAAATTTTATCATCAAGTTAAAGTAGCTACTGTAAACTGATCTATGCTTTTCAACTAAGTAAATTGAATGAAGAACTAGTTTTTGAACCCACCAATGAATGATTCACAGATCGCATAACTTTGATTCTACCACCTCTCCCATCAGCACCAACAGCAATTAAATCACCACTACTTTTGGTTAAACCTTGTGTGGGCATTGATCCGAGCATCTTGCCACGCTTGCACCATTTACCTAAATGCCACTTTGTTCCATCAGGACCTAGCAATCCACCAGAGAAACAAATATTCCCTGGAGATATTCAAATGTTCCAAAAAAACCGGTGTAAGAATGCCAAATACAAATTTTCTGTTGAGAAAGGACAATGTGGAAGGCAGTTCCAAATTAAACAGAGAAGATCAATGCACTTGTTAGTTGTTATACTTTGGCTTAATCAACACCCTAGAAACCTACTGATCAATCTCAAAAATACCATGTTCGGAAAGTGGAAGTGAAGATGGAGTCTCTGTTTTAATGTTGAACATGGGCTTTGTTGCAGCAGCAAGCGTGGCACTCTTATCAGTACTTGAACATGTTCTTGATCCTGAAAATCCAACCAGGCTATCTGGCCTGCAGGCTGCAGCTACTCCATTAACATCAGAAACTGCCTTTGACATTGATGGAGCAGGCTCTTGAACAATATTCTCACCATTTCGACATTTCAAATCAGGACTTGAATGCCTATATGCATTCTCACCCATTAAAGGATTTCTCTCTTCATCAAGAACCACAGTACTTGAACCTTCTCTAGTATGATTTGCAAATATAGGACTACCAAAATGGATGTTTTCTTTCATCAAACATGATGAATCTTTGGGTGATCTTCCACTCAAATCCAAGTTATTTAAAGGTAAAATGGGTTGTTGCATCTGATGTTCTGTTGAAGAATTTTTGGCAATCAAAGTCTTAGAATTATCATCTACAATAGCCCTTCGATCAGTCTTCTTTGAAGCTTTAAGAGCCCTCAAATCTTCATTATCTTTCACTTCAATAGATGTCTCCAGTTCCTGGATTCTTGTCTGATGAAACCACATAACAAAAGAACTTTTCAGCAACATTACAGCACTCATGGAACAAGATACATATAATGCTTCATATCAGACTCACTTTCAGTTTGCCTATCTTCTCTTTTGCTTTCTCAAGTTTCTTCTGCAAACGAGCTTCACCTCTACCAAGAAGATTGCACTTGGCCATCAATTCTTTGTAGCTCCTGTTGAAGTTTGAGCATTGTCAAAGATTAAAGTGCACAAGTAAATATAATAGACTGAACCATCAATAATGCTTAAAAAATGAAATGGAAAAAACAACTACAGCAATCTAACTTATTATGAAAAAAGATTAGTGCTCCAATATCATAACCAGGGGAGAACATCAGGAGAAAAACAATACCACTATAAATCCTTTTGCATTTGCTTACCCTGTGCCTTTGAATTAGATACCATGAGAAAGATGAGCAGATATGTTATCCTAGAACCTCCTTTTTTTTTCTTCAACTACTTTAGTCTACTACCATCCAATGACCCAATGCATTAGTGAGCACTTGAGATGGATCAAGGTATGATAATTTTATCCTCCAATGTAAGGAGGAAAAATTAAAGTTATCCAGATCAGGAGTGGATAGCCAACTGAGCATCATTGATGAGCGGTATTAACTTCCAATATGTAATGATAAATCCTAACTCTTCAGCAAGTTAACCCAGTAAAAGGCTGAGCCTGTAAAATTCGTCAAATCCAGAACACATAGCTAGACACCAACAATATTGATCGAAAAGATAAGCATATAGACTATTAAAATTCAGGCTGGCAATCGACTTACTTTTTATGACTGGCCAATGATCGAATAAGATTATCTATCGTATCATGGCTATTGGCTTCATTACCCAGTGAGGCAAGCTTTAAAATCTCATCTTGCTCCAGGTCCAGATCCGACACCCTAGCATAAACCATACAAACAAGTAAGCAAGGAATATTATAAATTACAATCCAAGTAACAAAAAGACTACTATGTACTCACAATTTAAGTACAGCGAGTTCCTTGGCTAGTGCCATATTCCTTTGCTCCAGCCTTGAACATTCCGAATTTGATATAGTAAGCTCCTGCACAATTGCATCCAAAAAAGAAAAACAAATTTCGTTTAAATGAATTGTACAAGAAGATAATTTTCCCAATTGTATATATGATAGTACTACCTCAGACTTCGAATTAAGCTTTTGTTGAATGAATGCCTTTTCTCTTAAGGCTTCATTCTTCAACGCCGCTTCCTTCTTTATCTGCTCCTTGCAAAGACATAGCTAAAACTCCAAAATGCAAGGGATTAGAGAAATTGAAAGTGGAAAAATCGAAAATTTCAATTCAAATTCCAATTTAACTTAAAATAGCATAGAATTTTTTCTCCTAATTACAGAAAAAAAAAAGATTAAGCCAAAATTACCTCTTCGTTGATTTCTTCGTGCTCCTTTTCTTTACGCTCTAAGGCTGAACTAAGCCCCGACACTTTGACAAGCAATCTCTTCACTTCACAACGTAATGCCTCCGCATCTTCTTCGCGATCGATCAACTTTTGGGAGCATAACGAATTGGATTGATCCCCAACTGATTGAAAATAAAGACGAGTCGCATTGTGCCCTACACAACGCTGCTTGCAAACAGGACAATTGTACTTCTTCGTAGAATTTGTACAGTACTCAAACCACTGCTGTAAACTACGGTTCCAGAAAAGAAAACAAGCCGTTTCAGAAAAAATTCGTTTGAATATTAGTGATTAATAAGTAGGTGCGCAAATACTGACCAGAGCTCGTGGAAGACGTGGCCGCAAATGGAGATGGATTGGAGATCTTCGACGATTGGCTTTAGATCTTCGTAGCAGATGGAGCATATGGTTTTGGAAAAGGAGTTATCGCCGATCATTTCTCCGGTTTCTCTCCCCGTCTGCTTCGTGGCTCTGGTTTTTTTCTTTTTTCTTCCTATTTTCCTCTTCGGTTTCTCGCTCCTTTTTCTCGGGAAAATGGAGCGGGATTTGAAAAAATATCTTAGTGGCGCCACGAAGGCGGGAAGAGGAGGGAAAATGATTTTTTTCGTTGGTTGGCTCTAAAAATCTTCCTTTCGGTTTTTTTTTTAAAGAAAAACAAAATGTGCTCTGAAATGGTTGGGCTGGGCTTTGTTCTTCGCCATCTCTTCTCCAGAGTTATATGGACCATTTGGATGTATACAAAATCCAGACAAGGCCCAAACTTCATCGTCACCGTCCAAAAATGCTATTACTTGTGATCTGACGATCTCTCCTCTAAAATGATTGGGCTGGGCTTTGTTCTTCGTCGTTTTTTCTTTATGAGTTATATGGATTTTTTTTTTTTTAAAGACAGGTTAAATGGAGTTATAAGGATAAAGAAATATAAGATATTATTATGAGTTAGACAATAAATATAAATACGGCACAATTAATTAAACATGTGAAGATCTTAAATATGAATATAGACATGTTTACTAAACGTATAAGACATGTACATACTTAACACATTTATTAAAAAGGTTGAATTAAATTTTATATAACACGACACGATATATAATTTATTTAAACGATTAATTAGATTAAAATTTTAAACACAATTAAAGTAAAATGTATACAATTACAAATACAGTATAATCTCATTATTCAAATTTAAAATTAATATTCATAAAAATAATTACAATAAAATAATAATATTCATTAAATACAATAAATCCACTACCATCATCATTAACCATAATAAAAAAAAAACTATTTATATGTCAAACAAGTCATAATGTGTTAGGTAAACACGTATGCACTATTAATCAAAATGATAATTAACGGGTCACAAGATATTCAATACATGATTGATTAAATTTATCTTAAATGTGTTAAATATGTTTAAAATACAAAATTTTCATATTTTAATCATGTGGATACAATTATTCTAGAAATCAAAACTCACTTATATTTTGTATAATCACTACAAAAAAATTGAGTTTTAATCACACTTTTTTGGATAATATATTTTTTTATGGTAAAAATTTAAAATGTGTAATTATTTAAACTTTTGACTTCACTTTTTTCACATTTAGTAACAATATTAAGAAATGAAACTTTTGCTAGTATATGCAATTCCTGTCGTTATATTTTATTCATAATATATCTAAAAATTTATATAATAAGATTAGATCTACAAAAAGTTTTAAAAATCATAAAAAAAAAGTGTTATTAACAATATTTTTAGTAGCACATTTTAATAATATGTTGTATTTGGTCAAATTTGTTGTAGTGAGTATTAATATCATATATAGAATTGTTAAACTTATGATTAAGGTTTATAAGGTCATGGGTTTAATATAATCATACTAGTACGACCTGCGTGTAACAAAATTATAAATTTAAAAATTGTTTGTAGTTATTCTTGAAGTGAAGATGGACAAGAATCGGCATCAATATTTTCGAAATGTAAAAATGTATCCACCCAAAAAAAAATTTTGGGTATCTTATTTTTCTGGTGCTCGTTTCTCGAAATGAAGAGTGGAATGAGATTGATGGTTTCGTTGAATATGTCAATGAACTCGTTGCCCTTGTCGGATGTACTTTTGACCTCTTTTAAGGAGTTGCTTCCATCCAAGAAAGAGTTAGATCAAATTTCAGCGTTTTTATATGATCGTGTCTATGGACTTGGATCACAGAAAGGGCTAGCATTTATCTGCCCTAATGATGGAGGCCGCAGAAACGAAGGTTTAAAGTTAAACGACGAATAGCAGTTCCCCTTCTTTCCCGGCCCCCAAGTTCATGAATCATGATTCATGAGAAAAGATGAGAGGGAATTACAAATAAGGACAGTGAACTACAAATAATTTGGATTTACTATCATGACTATAAGTAATTATTAAAAAGGGAATGATAAGTTTTGCTTGAATTATCCCAGTCACCCAAAACAAAGAGAAAAGATGAAGGGAGCTTGCCACTGGCGATTGCTCCATGCCACGGCATGGACTTAGTTACAATAATGTTTTATATGTTTAATTTTGTTTCTTTGCCCCATTTTAAAAGTAGCCCAAAAGATAAAAAGAAAGCGTTAGCTATGAGGTACAATGATTGTGACACCTGGCATTAACTCCTAATTGTAGTGGTGTGCCCCCTAGTTTTCACTAGTGTGGCACATCCCCTCCCACTATAAACTGTTAACCCCTATCCCTTTCGCTCATGGATTTGGTACAGAGAAAAAGAGATTGATGGGCAAAAAGAAATATGGTAAGGGGGGAAGTATGGCTTGGCTAATCTCGTTGATATATAGCCAAGGTACATATCTATCAGTTAAATTATTTTGGTGCCCAAAACAATAGCCAGGATGATTTCCAATTTCCTCGTCCTCTCTAAGTGCTAGGATGTTGAAGATGTATACCCAACGTTCGCCATGGTTGTGTCCATCGATCATGTGTCATCCCACATCTTTTCAAGTCTCCATCCACGCATACTCCATAAATCTATGTCGAATCACTTTACCGAAGAAATCTTTCAATGCTTTGTTACATGCCGATGCCTAACAGGCTTGGTGGGAGTGTAAATATTTGACCAAGCTGATTAAAAAGGCCTAAAGCATCCCTCCTATAGTCTGGTCTAAGGAGCTGTCATACATGGAAAGATCTCTACCAATCATCCCAATCTTGAAGAAAGCTTTCTCATTCAATAGCAAATCTATCGATATCATACAATTTTGAATCGTACAAGGAGAAAATATTTGGCAAAAAACAGGTATAAAGAAAATTAGCTGGAAAAGTTTGCGACGGCAGGTTTGTTGGTGTAGGTGATGGAGGCGAGATGTGGACCAAATTCTAGAAATGCTTAGAATTCTGCCCTCCATTAATCTTCATCGTCGTCATCATTACCACTTTGTGGAACTGATGCATATGCAATTCTTTTTCTTTAATTCGCTGCAAAAAGGCAACAGTATTAAGGATCCATCACTTTGATGGATTTGGCAGGCCCTCTTTGCAGCCGCTCTTGCTTTTCCTTTTCGACTACAACCTAACAGGATCCAAGGAGATGTTTCAAGCGTTGGGAGCTACCATAGTACTTCATAACTTTGCTTTGCCTTGGAGTTATCACCAACTTTTGGAAAAGCATTACCTCACTCTGCCGTCTCCCCCAAAAAATGAAATAGGCAAAAAAACCAAGTATGGGGATCGATTTAATACTGCTGCAATGTACTAATACATTCAAGATTATTGTTTTATCATAAGATTTGAAAAGAAAAAAGATTGATAAGTTAACAGGGCTACTTTTGCTAACATGTTCAACACAGAGTGATAAAAACGTGCGAGTTAGCCTTTGCCAGCATCACTTTCATAGATATCCTTGCGGCCATTAGCTATTTCCTCTCTTTTTCACTTTATCTTTGTTTGAAACCCCTTGTGCCAGACGTCTCCATCACTGCTCACCACAGTGGACAAAATAATTATAACTTTTTTTTTTCTCAGAGCATTTGTACGTGTTGAGATGATACGTATCACCACATTGACCAAACCCCACGAATTATTCTTTAAATAAATACAGTACTATATATTGTAACCATCAACTTCAATTTGACACTGTGATGGGATAAGTATCAACTAGTCCAATAATTTTGAGGCAACAAAAAAAAATTAAAAAAAAGATCAAATAATATAATATTATTTTGTCATTATCTCTAATTAATATCGTAATTCAAGCTTTCGACGGGCTCAATGTTACGTAGTATTCTCTCTCTTCGACCATTATCGTTGTCAAGATAAGATCATCATTTCCTAGTTATGTGTGGTGGACAAGTGATTTGGAAATGTTTCTTTTTCTTCGAATTTTTGAGTTCTCACACTTAAAAAACATGACTTGAATGTAGTTAGAGGACTTACAAATTAAAATTGATAAAAGAAATGTCATATTTGTTAAATTATAAATGTTTTAAATACATAAATATTATAAAATTTTTTCTATTTATTATTAATTAATTTTAAATTACATATTTATATAAAAATTTAACATGATATTAAAATAGATATTATTATTTTTATTGTTATAAATTGTCATATAATATGTAATTTTATTCATGAAGAGAAATAATAGAGTGATGATAAAAAAAAATCTCATATGTTAGGTTGAGATATTTTGTGTACATTAAAAATATAATAATGACTCTAAAATTTCGATAATAACCATAGTTTTTTTTTGTTGTTTTATGGTACAATTACTTAGTAGTACAAAATTCTTAATTTTTTATAACTATAGGCATGCTCGCTTAACAGAGGGTTATTATGTATTACCAATCTAATTAAAAAGTTAGGTACAAAAGAAAATCTACTTCCATGATTTTTGTTATGAATGTGAGTCTCAGGACTTTTCAACTCTTAGCTGTATATCTAAATTCGTGTCCTTCTAATATATCAACTACTTAAGTTCGGTTTGGACTCTCAAATATTTTCTTTATTAAATCAATTAAGGGTATTAAATTAAAGAATAATCTTTTTGTTTTTCCAAAGAAAAAAAAAGAAACAACTTGTAGAGGTAAAATACGAAATCCCAATTAAATTAGGGCTTTGTAAAATGAGTTACACTACAATACTCGTTAACATGTATAAAGTCATGCTTAACTAGATTATTAATAAGTTAAAATCATAAAAGATTATTAAATTAACTTAGAAGTGAATTTAATGGCTAATGCCCACCTTCAGAAGAGTTGCAAAACTTCAACCCCTACAAGTAAATTCTAACTTTCTAGCGAATTCATCACAGTGAAAATCTGACCCCAAGGAAGAGTAAATATCAAAGGTAAAACCTCCTTATCTTGTTGAAGTCGCCGCTCGCCAAATCGACCCCACACGCTTGCAATTCAATGCCCTCGTGCCATCCACGTCGCCCTAACAAAAAATATTGTTAAATCCCAAAACGCTCAATTAATGCCGTGTCAGCCGATCGTTTACCGTCAAAACCACAGAACAAACAAAAAAAAGAAAAAAAAAGTTTTCGCATCACATCACCGATTTATCACATCATCGTCGGCCTTCCGATCCTCCGTCATAGGATTCTGTAGAAAAAAAAAAGAAAGAAAGGAAATGGTAACCATTGGAATCACGAGCCATGCGATGATGGTTGTAACGGTTAAAAAAGAAAAGAAAATCTGTGGGCCCACAAAATCTGCGAGCTGTTAATTGCCAACTCACCTTATCTCCTTTCACCGTCACGCGCTAATCCGGATTTCGTGTGTGAACTTGAACTTAACTCTCAGCCGTCGATGTGGAAGACTGGTCAACCCGCAATCGTTTCGAGTACGCAAAAGCGCTAAAACTCGCTACTTCCTAACGAACACGTGGTTAGTAGAGAAGTTGTCGTTTGGTTTCTTATGCCTTTTTGTCATTTTACTAAGTCCAGCTCGAATCTACCAAAGGGGAAAGGTATAATGGGCTGGAGAAAGCAAAAGTTTCAACGAAAAAGAAATACAATAGCGATGCTCTCTCCACGTGTCAGTCACGAGAGTGGCAGACGCTGTCCCGCGTGCGTTTGTCCCAAAGACAGATTTTTGGGATGCAAAAAGAAACTCCCACCAACATGCAACTGCGGCTATTATGCATTGATTGTACCCTTGGTAGTCTACATTTGTTCGGTATTCGTGGAACAAGAGATTAGAGATTCAATGTATGTTTTTTTTTTTTTATAATTAAGGGAGGAAGATTTGAATTTTTTTTAGATAAATTATATATTAATTAATAAACTAAATATTTGAGTGTAGATTCCATGCATGCTTATATTAGATACGGTCCAACATTTAATCCTTTTATTTTTCATTGAATCTATCATTCCTATTTATTTTTCACACTATCTCAAAAAAAAAATCTTAACGAAAACCTAATATCATGTATTGATATTGATATTTCATTCAATCATTGAGGTCAATTGTTTAATATGAAATGTTTTGATTCAATTTTATAGACAAATACTATAGTTTTCGATTAAGGTGTTTAGAAATCAATTTTATATCATAATAAAAATTGATCTATGTTATTAAATTATTGGTTTGCTTTTTTCTTTTGTTTTGAATCTTATTTAACACGATCACCTACAATGGCAGCTCAATAACTTTGCTTAGAGCAAATATTTAAATAGGTTTTTTTATTGAAATTAAAGAATTTTTTTAAAGATTTAAATAACTAAATTCATATTTTCAATTTAACATATTCAAAATATTTATTATGAAATATAAAAAATACTTAACTATTATAATTATTTTATATTTTTAAATGGCTACTATAAGATCAACAATAAAAATTTTTAATTCAAATAAATTAACTATTACATAAAATAAATACGATATAATAATATAATATAAACTTTAAATTAAAATAAAAAAGTCTATAAAAGTTAAAACAATAATACCTAATTATTGAATACTTGTTGTAAATCATAAATGAGATTCACAATTTTACGAATATGTTAACATAACAGACTTTCTGCATATTCTTTGAAAGAAATGTGAAGTTAAAGGAAGAAATAGCATATGATGGAAGAAAAATTCAAGAATAGATATTATAAATTGAAAATTAAAAGTTAATAAATGATAAAAATTTGAGATTTATTAGACACATAATTAAAGAAGTGAGAAAATGTGTCATTTTATTAATTATTTTTTATTTTTATCAATTTTTAATAGAAAATGAGATAATTGGTTTATAATTAATAAGGATGTGGAAATGTGAGAAAATAAATATTTATTAGGGTTTAAATAAATATTATATATATATATATATATTTTATATTTTAAATATAATTAACTATGTTATTATAAAAATATAGAGGATTTTCAAATTTGGGGTCTAAAGTTCTTGTTTGGGTGGCTTTACCCAAAGGTTGGCCTTGATCGCATATCGTAATTTAAAGTTAAAGCTTGTTCCCTAATGTGTAACTTTGTGATCATCTCAAGACTTTAGTTATTTGTGTATTTTAAATAATGAATTATTTTTATGGAATTCTTTGATAATCTTAATTAAAATATAAAAAAATGATAAGATTGACAATCATGTATGAATTAATATTTAGAAACCTAACTTCCTCATTAATTTTCTCAATATTTACTTTTTTAACATTGTCATTACCCAAGTTTTAAATTGTTACTAAGACTAGCTCTTTCTAGAACTATTGTATTAATAATTAATTTATTTAAAAAAAATAAAATTTGATTTTTTAAACAAAAAAATTTCATATATACATTTAGAAACAATTAAACTATATGCTCCAGTACATTGTTAAATATAGTGGTTTCACATGTAGCAGTGAGCTTAAGATTTATCATTATCGATCCATGAACGTTAGAATGATAACTATAATATGGTGAGAGAGGATTTTATGTGAGTGAAATTTGAGATTTTGTTAATGAATCTACAAGTCTAGGGTTTCAATTAAATAGGAAAATAAATAGTAGATGAAGCATAAATTGTGAAAGGAAATGAGAGAAATGAGGAACACCAAATGAACTGATTGAGAAAGTGAAATCTCGATGATGTGAACCTCGATTCTAGCTCCGATGATGCTTTGATACCTTGTTTGTTTATCTAGAATAGTAAGCTAGAAAAGAGGAAATTTCTAGAAAAAGAAAGAAAGTACCAAAAAATGAGTAAATGAGAACTGAATTCTTGGATTAATTGAGAATCTGTTACAAGTACTTATGCAAGATTTAAAACCGACTGTAATGAATAAAAAGAAGACTTATTAAAAAAATAAATATTTTATCTATTTATAAACTAAACATGTGTAAACTGCTACACGTGTAATCAACATGCATTGTAATTCTGTAATCAAATTAGGAAATAAGAAGTGTGATGTGTGAATAAAAATATATTTATTTGTGTATTCGAGCATTTAATTTATTAATTAGTGTATAATTCTCTTATTTAAAGAATAAAATTCGAATCTCCTCTCATTCAATTATAAAAAAAAAAAAAAATCTTTATTCCAATTCTCATTGGAAGAAAAAGAAAGAGGCTAGAGCCAAAAAAATGAAGGGAGGAGGACGCGGCAAGGCAGCGTCTATGGAGTGCGAGTGTGGGTTGTGAGCCTCTACGACACTCCATGGAAATTGGGACCCAATGATTTTGTTGAGGGCACCCAAATTAACTGGCCTCCACTTTTATCTTAGTCTCTCGTTTTTTCTTTATTTCTTTCTCTTTTGTCGGTAACTCACGAGCCTCTACCCTCCACTCAGAAAGAAAGACAGACCAGACCGCGTGGACTTTTCGCCTCCTCAATTAAAAAACCCCTTTGACATCCCAAAAGTCAAACCCAAAACCAGAGCCGGTTTTCAATGTCGGATGTTGAGTAAAGCGAAATGTTAAAGAGAGAAAATGACTAGATAAGGCTTTGAGATGCCCAACTCTCCAACCGAACATACCACACTTGCCTCTCTCTCATCTCCCCACACTATCTCTGTCTAAACTTAATACCATTGATTTCTCTTTCTTGTTTATTCTATATAATTGCGAAACCCCACTCAATTACAATCCCCTAGCATTTCCTTATTTATTTTTTCTTCTCCTCTTTTCATCTATCAAAAGTCAGCGCCTGGTTTTGTCTTCTTCTTCTCTCTCATTTCTAACAGTTTCTTGCCAGAGGAGTCAGCTGCAGATTTCAGAAGAGACCCTTCTTTTTTCTTGGTGAGTTTTGCCTCAGAAATTGAGAGAAAAAGGTTCAAGGCCCATGGAGGTTGATTGGGATCTGCATGCGGTGGTGAGAGGCTGCGCCACTGTTACAACGACGAGCAGCGGTGGTGTTGCAACCAGTTCTTTCATGGCTGATTTATATCCTCAGTCTTGTTTTTCTTCGTTTGGTAGTCAAGAAGCTTTTCAGAGTCAAGTTTTGTCTTTTCCGAATCCGATTGAAGCTAGAAATGCTATGGAAGAATTGCATGAGCTTTACAAGCCTTTCTTCCCCAAATCCCAGCCTCTTTCCCCACAGAGCACGCCTTTATCTTCATTTTCGTCTCTTGGCATGTCCAAAGATCAACCGCAGATAAAACAACAGCAACAGCAAAAGCAGTCTCACGCTAGCTCTGTTACAAGCGCTGTTACTACAGCTAGTAGCAACACTGCAACTGCCAATTCTCATAATTCTCGATCTAAAAGAAGGTAAATTTTAGTATTACCATGTATTGAGAAACGCATATCTTAAAAGACCCATGTCAGAAAATTGTCTCTTTGATCGGTTTTATTAAAGTTTTTCTACTTTCCATTTCAACAGAAAGAACCAGCTAAAAAGGGTTTGCCAAGTACCAGCAGAAGGTCTCTCTGCAGACGTGTGGGCATGGAGAAAATATGGTCAGAAACCCATCAAAGGCTCCCCTTATCCAAGGTAAACTCTACAAAAAAAAAAAATGGAGAAAATCATGTGTATTTGTCGCTTTGCATGTTCGATTATAGTAATAAGTTTGGTTTATGTTTGGATATTTGATTAAAGCTTTGTTTTTTTTGTTTCTTTGAATAACAGGGGCTATTACAGATGCAGCAGCTCAAAGGGATGTTTGGCCCGAAAACAAGTGGAACGAAACAGATCCGACCCGGCTATGTTCATAGTCACATATACAGCTGAACACAACCACCCTGCTCCCACGCACCGAAACTCACTTGCCGGCAGCACCCGCCAGAAGCCTTTCACTCCACAAACAGTCACCGCCGGTGACTCCACCAAATCCTCCTCAGCCAAACCCGCCAACAGCTCATCTCCAACTACCTCCGTGGAGGAAGAGCTTGTACTTCAGAGTACAAAGGTGGAGAGCAGAGAGGATTTGGCTGAAGATGAAGGAGAGGATGATTTTGGGATGTCAGACACGGCAGTGAGTGATGACTTCTTTGAGGGTTTAGAAGGAATCGCTGACATGGTCACCGGAGATTGCTTTTCTGATCAGTTTCCCGCTAGTTTTGACCTTCCATGGTTCGCAAACAATGCAGCTACTGCTGCCGGTGGCATCTAAAACTCGCCCGGAAAGATTGCTTTCATGGCTTTATATGTATTTTTTTTTCCTTTTAATTCTTGTATATGTCATACACTTTAGAAGGTAGAGGGAATTGGCTGTACCTTTTGGTAGAATCTAAGCCAACAATTGCTTTTGTATTGCACCTTTTAGAATTCCATTTAGGAGTCTTGTAGAGGAAAAAAGATTTAGCTTCCTGTTTCAGTTCTTGAGGTAAAGTTAGTTACAGAGCTAGGAGAAGTTTTAGTTTTAGACATCCTTTTTGTCGGATAAAACTAAAGTGCAATCGGTCATTAATCTATCAGGGTGACAGGATCATGACCATCTTTGTTTACCTTTCTTGTATGAGTTCTTGATTTTCAATTTGAGCCTTGTATTTAGCTGTAGACAAGCAAATTCGATGTGGTGGGTAACAGTTTTTGTATTTTACCGCAATGGTATCTGCCTGCCTGCCGTCAGATCATCATGGCAAAGGTGTTTATAGAATGGTTTTATGCGCTCTCTGGTTTCTCAGTGACAAATAAATTTGTATAGAGAGAGAGAGAGAGAGAGAGAGAGAGAGAGAGAGTACTAGTAAATGATATTTTAAGGTTTTTCAAATAAAATATCCACTCAGAAAGAATTTTGCTGCTGAAAAATACACAGTGAGGAATCCTGATCTGGGAACCTTAATAATAGCCCGGAATAGATAGGAGAGAAAGTGAGATGCCAAACTCAGGATTGTGTGTTTGAAGTCTGGCTTCCTAGTCGCATCTGATCCAGCTTCTCTTTAACGTAAACCGTAATTCTAAGTCTCACTAGTGAACTACTCAGTGCAGCAAATAGTTTGATAGGTGAAATTCCGATGAGCTAGTTCTAAATGAATTATTAAAAAATCTATGTTCTCAAAACTTTCAATGGTACACGGCAGGATGCAAAATTAAGAACTGCACAGGCGACATACGGTGGGAGTATGTGAGTCTCCCTGTATGGTTGTTACAGAATTGATGGATTCTGCCACGAATCAGTGAAAGATATTTGCTGCCATTATAGCGTGAACAAATCTCTGTAGGCAGCCAAAATGGGGCAATTTTCTGATCTCTCCTCCCCCGACTATGGCCAACTCATCACAGTAAGCCACAAAAACAATCCAAGAACACAATCCTCCCCTTGCAGCCATTCTATGCCGCAGGGGTAGAAACCTTGTATCCTTGTACGAAGCTTTTTAACTTTTCTGATTCACCAACAGCAGAAAGCCATTCTGTGAGAATCTCCATGGTTATATAGTCAGGATTGCAAGCATGCTCAACCATACTGTCCATCAATCTAAAGGCATCTCCCAACCAATTCTTCTCTTTGAGGCCTTTAAGAATTGCATTGTATGTGGTGGTATTAGGCTTCACCCCCTTTGCTTGCATATCATCCATCATAGAGAGAGCGAGTTGGACTTCATCATTCTTGCACAGAGAATCTATAAGAATGTTGTATATTATGGTGTTCGGTGGAATGGTTGATATGGAACTCATGTTCTTAAAAAGCTTCATAGCTTCCTTAATATTTCCATTTAAGCAGTATGCATGTATAAGAGCTCCATATGTGGCAACAGTAGGCACAAGACCTTCCCCAATCATCTTTTTCATCACCCTATGAGCAACTCCAAATTCCCCAATTTTGCTGAAATAAGCAATCAAAGTGTTATATGTAACGTTATCAACCTTCATTCCTGCTTCCTCCATTTCCTTGAGGATTTCATAAGCTTTATCTATCTTGTTCTTCTTGCAAAACCCACTAATAAGAACATTGTAGCAAGCAACGTCAGGGCAGAACCCAGCTTCTTTCAACTTTGACAAAACATTGCTGGCATCATCCATCCTTCCAGCTTGGCACAAACCAGAAATCAAGCTATAGTAAACAATAGCATCTGCAGAGCATCCACTTCTCAACAATTGATCAAACAAATCAACCGCCTTATCTATGTTGTTAACATTACAGAAAGCACTAATTAGAGTAGTATAGGTAACCGCATTGCCCTTTAGCCCTTTCCCTTGCATATCATTGAAAAACTCAAGTGCACTACTGGTTCTCCCATGTCTGCACATACCATCCACCAATGTGTTAAGAGTGATAACATTAGGTGAAACTCCCTCTTCTTTCATCCGATCATACAACTCCTTCCCCCTCTCAATCTCTCCAACTTTACAAAACCCATCAATCAAGCAATTATAAGTAACTGTATTAGGTGCCAAACCCTTAGTGCACCTCATCCGTTCCATCAAACGCAACCCTTCTTCTTGCCTCCCTACTTTACAAAGTCCATCGATTAAAGTATTATAAGTAATAATATCAGCTTCAACTGAAACATCATCACTCCCGGTTCCTTCACCCATTCTGTTTAACACCTCCATCGCCTCATCAACTCTTCGTGACTTACATAACTGATTTATAAGAATCCCAAAAGTTACACCATTAGGCTGAATATCACTCTCCTTCATCTCAACCAAAAGCATATTCATTCTTTCGACATCTCCACTCCTCCCTAACCCCGTCAAAACTGCATTGAAAGGAGCAGCTTCAAGAGGCGCACGCAATCTCAGCAGCTCCTGCAACACGTTCCAAGCTTGATTAATTTTCCCACTCCTACATAACCTCGTAATCAATTGGGTGAGCCAAATTGTCCTCGGAAAAACACTATGTTCCCCAAATTTTAGAACCAACTTAATGATCTCTTCCTCACTTAATTTCCTTCCTTTCCTCTCTCTCTTCACCAACCCGTAAAAAACAATATCCCCAGTAACATCATTCGGCGGAACCTCGGACAACGGTTGAAGCATTTCATCGAGCACATTGAGCGCGTAATCAACACGCCCATCCCTCAACGAAACGTCGATCAAAACATTGCGAACGTGCGTGTTTTTAAGAGTAGGGTCGAGTTCGTTAAAAATAAGAAGAGATTCGTCCACCATTTCGAGTCTCCCGAAGTATCGAATAAGAAGCACGGCGGCGTTGACAGTTAGAGGAATTTCCCATTGTTTCGAATCTTGATACAGTTGAGACAACCTGGTTGCCGAATCGGGTTCTCGACCGGCTTGTTCAAGAACGGCTTGGAATGGGTAAGAGAGGAATTGGGCGTCTTGAGATGGAGAGTTTTGTTGGAGGTGTTTGAAGAAATTGAGGGCTTCACTAGAGGAGGGGAGGCGGCGAGTAATTTGGAGGAGAAAGCGAGGAGACAGAGGAGGAGAAGAGAAGAGAAGAGACTGCAAGGGTTGAGAAGAGGACCATTCTTCGTGTGGGGTTTCGAGGAGGAGTTGAACTGCTTGGATGATTTTTGATTCCTCGTCTTGCGGTGGCGCTGGAAGTGGTTCGGGGTTAGGTTCGGTGCAGAGGTGACGATGGAGGAGGTAGGACGTCGGTGGGGGTTTAAGCAAGCGGAAGAGGAGGAGTTTTGAGCGCTTTGACGCTGCAACTGTTGTATTCATTGCGGGAAGGTGAAGCGAAGGAGCGTTGGTTTGTCTGTGTTGATGTTCGGAACTTCGAATGTTTGACAGAAAATGTAGATCTTTGTTTATTTTGTTCTCTCCTCCTGTTCAAGGTTGGTTGGGCCAAGTTTACAGCTGGATGGGCTTCTACCAAGGGTCTGTTGGGCTTAAACAGGTTAAATGATAAATTTAGATGGTACAGATCACAACTTTGCCTTGAGAAGTTATGACCCCTAAATTTGCTGAAGATATCATTGTTGGATGTGTTGCCGAAATGTTTTCCACACTAATTCCAATGGTTTTAATTTATGAACTGCATTTGTTGAGCCTTCTCTGGAGACCATAGTCATTTGCCAACATATGAATGAAGCTTTATTAGGCCTATAAATCTCTTATCTCCAGTCCTGGATGCTACTTTCAGGTTTTCCATTATAATTCAAATAAGAATTGCAATCTGATTATAGCTCCAAGATCACTTAAGTTCATACAAAAGCCATTACTCAACCATGAAAAAAAATGGGCAAATCTGCAAATTCAGCTCAATAATTATTTCATTCGAACAGTTGAGCAGTACTAAGAGCTTCAAAAAAAAAAATATATATATAGGCCGAAAAGAATGGCATTATTTTGTTCCTAAATAAATTTGATTTAAGGCAAAGCTGCAGAAACTCGAGCCTATTTAGTCTCTTTGGGGCTTCTTGGCGTCTGGGCATTGTGTGCTGTATCCATTTTCTCAGCTGCTTCAGTTGCTGCAGATGCTGCCTTGTCTAAACCCAATTTCTCTAACTCCTTAAAGAAACCATTCACATCATCAGCATTCATTTTGTATGGGCTGTGGGAAGGACTGGGGAATGAACCATTTGTTACTTCTTCCTTGTACTCCAAAAGAGCTTTATTGATGACATCTCCTACGCGAGCATACTGCTTACAGAACTTTGGAGTAACCTGCAGAAGGTAAAAACATCCCTTATTGAGAACACTTCTGATAAGGAAAAAAGAATTTGCCAGACAGAGTGGCAATTGTGTGCTTAACCTTTGCATGATGTGGGTGTTGCAGCATTCCGAGTAGATCATGGTATACTAACACCTGCATCAACAGTGGGATTAAAATAAACTGCAAGTATTCATACGTGCAACAAAAATGCCAACCATTTCTTTCTTTGTGAGGTAAATAGAAGAAGATCAAAAGGTCTGGAACATGATCATACAACATTATGACACAAAAATGTAGCTTGTCAGTCTCTTCAAAGCAAATATGATAACGCCATATGGTGTGAATACACAGCACTCCAGTTAAAGTCAACAAATGATCAAGATAAACTAAAAACAATATTAATATACTACCACAAAAGAGTAGTATGATAGTTTCAATAAAACTTAAAAAAACTTGTAAAGAAGCGAGAAAGCTATGTACAGGAAGCAACAGTAGTGAGCTTTTGCATCAAGCCTAAGTTTTTCTCTACAATACTCAGGAGAGAAGATTTTCTGCTGCTGGATGCCTGATATTGCATAAAATTTAACCTATATCCATGACAGAGCCAGCCAAACATGTTGGCTGACACAGTAAAAGTAGAACTCCCATTATGAGTAAAACTCTGTTTTCATGGTCCAATTTCAGCTAAAGACTCGTATATAAGAAATACAATTGATATGCCATAGCATCAAACTAAGCTTTTCTCTATGATAGCATCAGCCAAATAGCTTGGTTATACTTATATGTCACCAGCCCTAAGTGGATATGCTGATATCAGTAACATGTTCTCTTCTGTTTCTCTTGATATAAAGAAGAGACCACAATTATGCAATAAAACTAGTTACTGAAGTGCAACCCCTAAATTCTGCTTATCTAACGAAATTTATAGATAATGGCGACCTCCCATATGCTCTAAGCTTCATAGAACTACAATTCACCTCTTTATCATACTCAATTTGATAGGCAGTTCTCAAGGCAGAAACGGATACAAGGAGTTTGTAAACTTATGATTTCAATATTTACCAAGAACTGCAAATCCTAATAAAGACTAACAATTCTACAAGTCATTATGATATCAAAAGGAAACATATTTTTATGATGCACAACAAAGAATTCTATTCCAAAAGCAGTTATGTAATTACGGCAATGCGGGCACATAAATTTTACGGAGCCCAGAAGTAACAATAGTAGTCCAAAACTAACCTGTCCGCTGCAAAAGGGTCCAGCTCCAATGCCAATTGTGGGAATTTGAAGAGCAGATGTGGCTGCAGCAGCCACAGGTGCTGGCACACATTCCAAAACAACAGAGAAGCATCCAGCTTCCTGCAAAGCCATTGCAGTCTCCACAACCTGCATAAACCAACCAAAATCAACATGCTCAGAAAACTAACATATGCATATATTCGAATCAAAGGTAACAGAAAAAGATTAAGAAAGATACCTTGACGGCACTGGAAACATTTTTGCCTTGTGGCCTGAATCCCCCAAGTACACTAATTGCCTGAGGAGTAAGTCCGACATGTCCTATAACCGCGATTCCAGCTTCAACAATGGCTTTTGCCGCAGTGATTCTCGAAGGGGACCCTCCTTCCAATTTGATCGCATCCATCCCTCCTTCCTTTAAGACCCTAACCGCCGTATCAACTGCCTGTTCATAATCCAAACTGCAATAACATCAAACACCACCAACCATCTTACACTCCCCCCAAAGCCAATTTCTAACAATACCGTTTGCTTCATCACGTTTCCATAACATAAAAGAAGCAGAATTTATTCTAAAAGTATAAGCTTAAAAAACGAAAAATGCTACTTTATCAATTCCAAATAATACAATGTGGGCAAAAAGAATTAATAATCACTAAACAAAAAGAAAAACGTTTGTTCATGGGGGTACCTGACTGGTGTTGGTCTCATAGGTCCCAAAAGGCAAATCACCTACGAGAAGCGGCCGCTTGGCACCACGAGCAACAGCCCGGCAATGAACGAGCATCTCGTCGAGTGAGATAGGCAGAGTGGTGTCATGGCCGTGAACGACCATGGAAGCAGAGTCTCCAACGAGGCAGATATCGATGCCAGCGGTGTCGAGGTGGACCGCCGATGGGTAGTCATAGGCTGTGACAACGGTGATGGGCTCACCCTTTCTATATTTTTGCTTCAACTGGTTAAGGGTGACCCTCTGGTTGGCGGTTTGAGGCTTTGGGCCGCCATAGACGGTGTTCTCCGGGATGTTGCTCATGCAGCGAGTTAGGCAGGCTCTGCCGAATGAAGAAGCCTTGGACAGCTTGGTTAAAAACGCCATCCTTGAGGGAGAGAGAGAGAGAGAGGGAAGTGTTCAATGTTTTCCGGGGGTGAAAGCAGAGTTAGAATTATTTATTCATTTTATTTTGAAGATAGAGGAAGTATAGTGACGATATTCGTGAGTCAAAACAAGGTAGGGGTGTTTCATGTCTGCGCCACCTGCACCCACTTGGAATGCGAAGTTGATTTCCAACCGCCTGTGACCTCTTTGTTTACTTAATCCCCACGCTCCTTCAGCTCCTCTCCCAACCACCACCAGTCTTACCCTTTTTCTTTTCTGATTTGAACTCAATTAGTTATAAGAAGATATCTACACTTGTTCTTCCTTTTAAATAGTAGTATAAATTCTGAAGTGTATATATTTTTTTATTCAATTAAATATTTTAAATAAATAAATATATTTATTATTAGATTAAAATTTTAATTACTACTAGATATAACACTAGTAGACTATTGTTTTTGTTTGTTAAATTGAGTTTGACTTGGAATTTTACATCTCTTTTGAGAAAAATGAGATTTCATAAGTTAATGTTTAAATCACCGCATGAATTCATTTATGATATGTTTACCTCTGTGACATTAATGATAACTAAAGTACAGAAAAAAAAATCTTGTACGATTATTCCGCGCGTCTAATGCACGCTCCTCCGTTAACGTTTGAGCTTGCGTTCAACGTTAAAATCCGAAAAGATCTTCAACAGGTCTCAGAATCCAACGACTCAGGTCAAACCCCAAACACATCTACTCTCCAACCCAACGCTGTCAAACTCAAATCCACGTGTCGTTCCTTATCAGTTAAAAGTTCTACGCATCGCAGACTTCACTGTATCGAATATGTTGGCCACACACGCGCCACCTTCCTTGATAAAGCCTCTCTTCTTCAGCTTTTCCTCTTCGTTATCTACTCTCTCTGCGACTCTTTCACCAATCCCATCCACCAAGCTTCTAAGCTTCCGTCCTCGTCGGACCTCATTCCGTGCACTCACCACCATGGCCGGGGCCAAATCAGACTGCACCGGCTATTCATCGCCGGAACACGTCGCCGGGAACTGGTATTCTGTCCCGGACCTCCGACTCCGCGACCACCGATTTATGGTCCCTCTCGATTATAAAGATCGTGAAGCTTCTTCTAAAATCTCCATTTTCGCTCGCGAAGTCGTTGCTGGTAATGTTGCTTCTTCCTTAGGAGATTAAATCAATCAACTTTAATATAACCGTACCTTTTTTTTTTTTAGAATAAACCACTGTTTGATTAATATCTCTTTCATTTTCGTTTGGGTTTCGAAAAATGAATGTTGAGAGTGCGAAAGTCAAACTAGCTGATAGGAACTAGCTAATGCTGAATTGGATTTCAGCTGGGAAAGAAGAGCAGCTAATGCCATACCTTTTATACCTGCAAGGTGGGCCTGGTTTTGAGTGCCCTCGACCAACTGAAGGCAGCGGATGGATACTTAAAGCATGCGAAGAATTTCGTGTTATACTGATGGATCAGGCATGGTTTCTTTGAAAATTTTTATATTGAAACTTCAGTGCCTGTTTTTTGCTTTGTGTCCTTGATTTGTTTTCTTTATCCTTTATTGCAGAGAGGAACAGGTTTATCAACCCCTTTGACTCCATCATCTATGCAGCAAATGAAGTCTGCCCAAAGTCTGGCTGATTACTTGAAACATTTTCGAGCTGACAGTATTGTCAATGATGCTGAATTCATCCGTGTTCATCTTGTTCCTGACGCCAGGCCTTGGACAGTGTTGGGTCAGGTATTACAGTTAATGCTCTATTGTTGATTATTGTGCTTGTGCTGATCACCATGCCATTGTCTTACCCCTTGTTTTCTTGTTTGTGTAGAGTTATGGTGGTTTTTGTGGGGTTACTTATCTGAGTTTTGCACCACAAGGATTGAAACAAGTGCTTTTAACAGGAGGGATACCTCCAATGGGGGATGGATGTACTGCAGATGCTATATATAGTGCTTGCTTTGGACAGGTTATTCGTCAGAATGAAAAATACTACAAGAGGTTTCCCCAGGATGTAGAAATAGTTCGAGATGTTATTACCTATTTGGCAGAATCTGAAGGAGGCGGGGTGAGGGTTGTCTTCATTTGATCTTGTTGTTCTACCTAAAGCTAAACTATCTTAATCGTTTTTAAATTTCCTTGTTGTGCAGGTGCTTCTTCCTTCTGGGGGAATCTTAACCCCAAGGGGGCTGCAATTTCTTGGTCTATCTGGTTTAGGATCCAGTGCTGGTTTTGAACGCTTGCACTATCTGTAAGACATCAGAATTATCCACTTTCTAGTTCCATCCTTTACAACTTATGATTTGATGTTATTCAGCTGTATCTTATTTTAGTTTTGATCTTTCAAAAACAACTATAGGTTTGAGAGGGTATGGGATCCTATGTTAGTTCCAGGAGCACCAAAACGGATTAGTTCATACTTTTTGAATGCTGTAAGAAAAAATCGCTGTTTTCTTATTGATCATGAATTGAGGTTCTATCCAATGGATCAATCTTAAGTCATTTTCTGCATGCAGTACGAGAGCTGGTTGGCTTTTGATACAAACCCACTTTATGCTATTCTCCATGAGTCAATATACTGCCAGGTAATTCCCAGTTTTCTAGACTGTTGCTTTTCTGGTATATTGTTGATGAATAGTTTGTAAAGTTGAACAGTACCTCTAAAAGAAGGAAAATAATTTAATAATATATGTAATTTCTGGTTAAACAAGCTTCACCTAGCTAATTCCAAGCAAGCCATTAGGCTCTGATTAAATAGCAAATGCACATGTATTCAGACAAGCTAATGCTTGTATAAGTTATCATATTTTTTGAACTTGATCATTTCTTAATTACATTGTGTTATAAAGGGTGCTTCATCACGGTGGTCTGCTCACAGAGTAAGGGCTGATCATGACAGCAAATTTGATGCAATCAGGGCTGCAAGAGAAGGTCGCCCTGTGCTTTTAACAGGGGAGGTAACAATATTGTGCTTTATGGATGACTACAACAACAAATTTACATCCAAATATTTTAGTCTGTTTGAGAAATATTGGCCAAGTAAAAGGTGTTAGGTTTGTAGTAAAGATCAATAACTGAAACAGGTAAAGTGAGCTCAAACTCTGTATTTCTGTGAAAACCTGCTTACGTCTGCAATTTGGCCTCCTGTAAGTTAAAAATCCAGCAACTTCTCAGAGAAAGTGGATCGAACAATGGGAGATATTAAATAGCTTGTTATCATCTTCATCCCATTTCATGACAGAGTGAGACTTCGTTGCATACTTCAACTCCCTCATTTTCCTGACATCCCTATCCTGTGAGGCAATGATCACTGCTTGTACCATTGGCATCTTCATTTAAATCGTTCACCAATTTAAACCTGGCTGGCACATTGGCAGCAATCTTAGTTTTAGAGACTAGCCCTGACATATTGGCTGGCCAGGGTTAGTAAGCCAACTAGCTATTAAGTTAAAAATGGTGCAAGTCTTTCTTTTTTGTATATAATGCCAAAAAAACGAATTTTTTCTAAGTTAATGGATAAGTTAAAATTGCACAACAGACATGGCATCCCCTTACATTTTGAAGAACTTGAAGGTGCATTTTCTTGTCTGTAATGTGGACTTTAGGACTTGGTGCTTTTCAGGAGAGAGAGAGAGAGAGAGAGAGAGAGAGAGAGAGAGAGTTTCTTCGGAAATTTAGTATAGTTTGTGGCCTACAAATCAATTTGTTGTGTCAAGTTCATTGTATCATGTCTTTACCATGGTTTTTATCATGAATTCATGATGTTAGCCTGCTAGTTGATGCATATGATTTTAAATTTCTTGCAGATGATATTCCCCTGGATGTTTGATGAAGTTAATGCTTTGAGGCCTTTCAAAGATGCTGCTCATTTATTGGCTGAGAAGGAAGATTGGCCTCCACTGTATGATATCGCTGCATTGAAAAATAACAAGGTGTGAAGATAATAACATCCACAGTTTCCTTTCTAAAAACTTCCTTTGAAATCAAGGTCTAGTGCTTTACTAATTTTCTCAAATGCTAGCAGGTACCTGTAGCAGCTGCCGTATATTATGAGGATATGTACGTTAACATCAAGCTGGTCATGGAAACAGCTTCTCAGATAGCAGGAATTAGGTTGTGGATAACTAATGAATACATGCATTCTGGGCTCCGTGACGGAGGTGGACAAGTTTTTGATCACTTGATGGGGATGCTAAATGGGAAGAAGCCTTTGTTCTGATTTCTTTGTAGAGATAATTTTTCTGCCAATCAAAAAACAGCTATCGGGAACTCCTCCGACACCCGAAGAATTCCCCTGAAGAATTCAAAAAAATGAGGCCTGTGTATATTATGAGCAACCAACTTGTTTCAGCATTGAGCTTGTAACTGCATCTTTATATTGACTGTTTAGTTCCTGTCTCATATTAGCAATAACCCTCTCTTTGGATGTAATTTTTGAGTTCTGTCTCAAGTTTAAATTTAGTTTGTAGAAACAAAGTGAATGCCTTCAATTTCTTGGAGACTACTGAATTGGAGTTGTGTAAGGGTATTACTTTGCTGAGCAACTATCTCAAGGCCGACAGCCAGAGTGAAGTTAATCATTGAATTGGAAGCTATTTATCAGTTTTTAGCTGAGGCTTTCCTACGTGAGGTTACAAAATTGTATATCCCCAAAATGGGACTTGCTTGCAAAAGAAAAAAAATTTAAAGGCAAAAAAAAAGAATATGAGAGAAAACTGAGAGACCTGGTTAATTCGGCCAAATAGACAATAAGGTTTTAAGGAAAGAAAAAACAAAAAAAAAAAAAAAGAGCCTCCAACTTCAACTCTCTTACCGCTATAGCCGGTAACAGGTGCGCCACTCATTTCTTCTTCCTCATCATGGCTCTGCAATTTCATTTTTAGGGTTTAGGGAGGGTTTTTCCTCATCTCCAGTATTTCAACTCCCTCTTCGACTACGTACGTGTATATATCTATGCATACGGTCTATTCTTCTTTTTTCCCATATCTCTCTGAAATGCGTTTTCTTTTTTACTTTCTAGATCAAGAATGCGGAGATCGTTAACGGCGCTGGTTCAACCACTCGCGGGAGCGCGTGGGTTCTCCACGAGCTCCGGGAAAGTCGTGGCGTCCGTACTGTTCGAGAGATTACCAGTCGTTATCCCCAAAATTGATCCTGTGGTTTATGCATTTCAGGAGTTCTCGTAAGTGTTTTTAGTCCTCTGCTCTTTGTTTGGCTGTCGAGAAAAAGTGGGAAAGTTCATTCTAGCAGCATATCTAGATTTCCATTTCTTAGAAGTCGTATTGATTAGCTCATCGCTGTAAGGGAGGCACTAATTTTAAACAATGATGATTAGAGTAAAAAGAAAAAGTTGAAGTTTTTTCTCAAGACAGCATAATCTATAGCTTATTACTCGAAATTGTTATTCTTTATGTTCAATTTTTCAGCTACTAAATGGGATTTTAATGAAAAAGGTAAAAGGCTTGGAATTTAGTATGTAATTGGTTTTGTTTTATGCAGCTTCCGATGGAAACAGCAGTATAGACGCAAATATCCTGATGAATTTTTGGACATGTCTAAATCTAGGTAAGTTTTATTTGCGCTTATATTCGTATGGAATTTACATCAGCTGCATTACATATTATAGCAGGGGTGCTTCCTTGTAGGTTTATGTTTTTTTAATCCATATTTAAGCAGTTACTCAATAATAGTTCTTGATTTGGTGCACCTGCATAAACTTTTTCTTACATCCAAATCATAAAGAAGTAGATAAAAAAACATGAAAGCAATTGATTTATCAAAATGAACTGCATGTCACATGTGATTTAGAGTTCTGAGTTCTCTGAAGAAGTGTCAGGGAAGACGATGTGGAGTATTTTAGACCTAGTTTTTCCAATCTGAGTATAAGAATGGGCTCAAGTTTGATACAAGATGTCTATTTTTGTGCACAGAACTGCAAAATTTGCACATCCATGATGAATGTCTTTATTCATCTGGTTATATGTGTTATGCTCTTTCTTCCTCTCTTTGCACCCGGAAGCTATGCATGCATACAACTGCAAAATTTGCACATGCAGAAAAAGTGCAAAGTGCAACATAGATGGTTTTGGTTCTCAGCTAATGAAGTGAAAAATTTGTATAACCAGAGGAAAAGGTGACTACCAAATTGACTACGTTCCAGCTCCAAGGATCACTGAAGCTGACAAAACAAATGACAGAAAGTAAGTGGTAGATTTTATTTTGTTGGTTGGAACTCCGCTCCCTACAGATCATTCTTTGTTTGATATATGTTTTATAAACAATTATTACCTTCTAGAAAGAAATGTTCTGGAATTAGTTCTCAAACTTTTGTTCTCTTCTGTGTGATGATCTGGCTCCCTATTTGTATATAATAGTTATTAAGAGGAACAATAAACATCATACTTGAGAAAGAGTTTACCTATGTAACTATTAAAACTGCCTCCTGTTGGGGGTTGTGGCCTTGTGGGGAATTGAGAATGAAATTGGTACATTTGAACTATTATTAATACAATATTCTGATCATGAAAATTTTGAACTTTGTATTTATTAAGGTCATTGCAGCGAGCACTTGATAGAAGACTGTATCTTCTTCTATGTGGGAACTCTCATGGAGCTCCTAGTGGGAAGCCTGTCTGGCATTTTCCAGAAAAAGTTTATGATTCAGAGGAGACATTGCGCAAGGTAATTGTTGTTTTTTCTACTTATTCCCTTCTTCTTTTTGCTTTGTTATTCCCATTTAAATACCAAATATTTGCAGTGTGCGGAGTCTGCCTTAAAATCTGTGATCGGAGATCTTTCTAATACTTACTTTGTTGGAAATGCTCCAATGGGGCACATGGCTATACAGCAGACAGAGAATGTACCTGAACCTTATAAGGTATTTTGACTGAAACAGTTAACATATTCATGTAATACTTGCTAGCCCTTCTAATCAATGCCTATCTCATATTGATGACACACATGCATTTCAATGGGAGTTCCTTCTAGTTCTAGCATATGTTATTTCCTAATTTATGTTTTTCCTTCTGTCAGAGATTCTTCTTCAAGTCTCAAGTGATTGACACCAACAAGTTTAATATTGGGAAGTGCGAGGATTTTGTCTGGGTGACCAAGGATGAGCTGTTGGAGTTTTTTCCTGAACAAGCTGAATTTTTTAAGAAGATGATCATCAGCTGATGGCAAATTGCTCCATACAACCTTTGTTATAACCAATTTTGTGGTTTGATTGTAATTTTACCGTAGAGAATGAATCTTTGGCAGTCTACATCAGAAAGTCCAAGCTGATATAAGACAGTAGAACGTCTGGACATGAAATCAATTGGGAAAAATAACGAAGCTCATTGGTTCAGGATGGTTTCAAATAGTGCAATATTTGAATTTCTTTCGTTGGGGACTGTTGATGCATGAAATTTGTTGTTCTGTAATAACTTCGCTTTTATTATTTTCCCCCTTTTTTTCTGCTGCAATAATGGTTGCATCATATCTGTATGCCCTTGTTGTCTACGCTTTGTGTTTTTCATAGATTTCTCGTGATAACCTACCCAAGTAACAAAGGGTTTTTATGTTGCGATGATTGGCTGAACAATTGTTTCTCTACCTTCCAGGATAGTGGGTAAATGTAGTTATGTAGATGACTAGATCCTTTATCGGTCCTTTAACTAGCGCATAGAGAAAATGGTACTTTGGCGAGCAATCTAGGAAGCCTGGCGGGTGACCTAATCAGGACTCCCTTTTAGTAACGGGCACGTGGACTGACTTCAATATAATCGGGAACTTGGGCCTAATCAAACTCGTTGAGTTAAGCTCTCAAAAAGCCCACTTAATGGCCTAGGCTGAATAATACTTTTTTCTTTTTCGGTTTCTCTTTTTTTTTGGTGCCTATAAAGGAATCTTAGCCACCTGTTGCCCCAACACAATCATTGCCCAAGGATAAGAAATAGAATCTCAAGAGATTGAGCAAAAGCCATGGTTTCTTCAAAGTGGAGGGCAAGCGAGGGGCTTTACGCCTGTTTTGACATGTCAACGACTGCCCAAATTCTTTTTAGAAGAACTATTCGCTTCTCTATTTACAAATGACCTTGTTATGGTACCCTTAAGATGAAGAAGGTGCAATGAACTGTTGTGCTAGAGAAAAACGAAACTCCGGGGATGTAATCACCTTGTAAACTTTCAATTGTAAAAGAAAAAGAACTCTAGTTTTCTTGCAGTATTGGTTGGTAAACTGTACAATTTAGAACAAACATACCTTTGTAGCACTTTAAACATGTGTCCTAAGGAAATGATCTTTTAAGCTAGCATGGAAAGAGAAAAAGGAAATTAATGTAACTCATATGGCATATGCATGCTTTGGTGATAACGATGCATGTTGGTCACGTCTCCCTTTGCTTGAGGGGCAGTTGAACAGAAGTAGGTGAGATGTTGTTGGCTTTCACCAAGGGTGCAAGAGAAGGGAATGAAGACCTAGTCTCCTCTCAAACTCCATCGAACTCCCTCTCTGGATCTCTTGTGGGGGCAGTCCAACCTCTTCCACCTTCCACAACTTTCTTCTTCCTTTTTAAACTTTGTTTCTCAATCATTCTCAGTTCCTCTCTCCATATTCTCTCCGTGGAGCCCTTAGATTAATTAACCTTCAGACCATGGATGGCCAAGAAAGTAACCAAGCTCCAGTCCCACCGCCTCCGCAGCCCTTATTGTCAGTACCCTTTAACTCTCCTTTCCTCTTTGCTGCACCCTCTCTTCCATCCTCCTCCTCCTCCTCCTCGCTGCACCCTCCTTTAGAAACTCAAATTCTCCCCGATATTGATTGGGTTAGCCTCCTCTCTGGTCAAGGTGTGCTCGGTGAGAACAAGCCAATGATTGAAAGTGCTGTTTCTTTGATGGCTGAAAATGGAGCTGATCAAGATGAGAAAGGCAACAAGGATAAGAGGAAAGGTAGTAGGATCAAAAAGGCAAGCCGGCCTAGGTTTGCGTTCCAAACCAGGAGTGCTGATGATATTTTGGACGATGGCTACAGGTGGAGAAAGTATGGGCAGAAAGCTGTGAAGAACAGCAATTATCCAAGGTTTGCTAACCATCAATAGAAAATCAATGTTGTTTCTCTTATATACGTTGCATGGCATGTTTATTTATAGCTCGATATTCTTAACTTTTGATGCTTAATTTTTAATGTAAATTTGCATAGAATAAGCAATCATTATTAATTCAATTCCCTCAAGCCATGTAACTACAATATTAGCATATGTTTTGTTTGTATGAACCCAAAATAAAGTTCATCATTTCTTTTAGTTAACTATGCAATAAGAAAATTGTAATTATTAGTATTTCGTGGATAACATAGATACTCCTTAGTCCTTACCCCTTATTAATTGTCGTTAAACCTAATTATCCTCCTATTAATATGATAACCTAGCTTAGTTATAAGTTATTGTAACATAGGCAGTATAAGTAAAGAATTCCTTTGATTATCTTCTTAACATTCAATTTTACGTGAAGCAAAAAATGGGTTGAAAAACCTAACCAAGGATAACCTTTTTTTTTTGTTTTTTGAAAAGTGCTGATACAAGTCTTTAGCCTTAATATCGGTAGGCAAGAAGACTTGTTTCAGTATAATTAACTTCACTTTCTATAAAATAATACATTGTATCAACTCATCTATTGTTCCCTATCAATCATTTTGCTGATTTATTGAACCTTCTTTATATAGGAAGTCGTAATCATAAGACATAAAGCCTAACCGAGGATAATTAAGTTTAGGATATACATATAAAGAACAAGATATATATTTGTGTTTTCTTTTTGCTACTAGTT
The DNA here is from genome assembly GCF_053813885.1 of Theobroma cacao. Taxonomy (NCBI): domain Eukaryota; kingdom Viridiplantae; phylum Streptophyta; class Magnoliopsida; order Malvales; family Malvaceae; genus Theobroma; species Theobroma cacao. The sequence continues at coordinate 39,573,154 of NC_142639.1, read as the reverse complement.
ATAGTACTAGCATTAATTTAGGTTTTGAGAATGATATACCCAAAACCTTAATTTGGAATTAAGCTTCTGAAATAGCCTTCTTCAAAAAAAAAAAAAAAAAAAAAAATTCTGAATGGCCAATTCAGCCCCAAACCCATGAATGCAATTACATACACATAGTACTATGTTCATCCTTTTAATTATACAAGAAAATCATATGTTTTAATTACAAAGCTGTGATAATTTCTTATATATATGCTCTTTTTCAGCATTAATTATGCTATATATGTTAGGAAATTTATTTAAAATTAATGATTCTCTTTCTTTTTTGTAAATTGATTAAGGAGCTATTATCGGTGCACGCATCACACATGCAACGTGAAGAAACAGGTCCAGAGGCTCTCCAAGGACACCAGCATCGTCGTGACGACATACGAAGGAATTCACAACCATCCTTGTGAAAAGCTAATGGAAACCCTAACTCCTCTTCTCAAGCAAATGCAATTCCTTTCTAGGTTCTAACTTCATTAATCAGCTTATATAGATGTATTAACAGGTTCAGGAACGAATCAAGAAGCCTTTCTGTTCTTGGCATATATACATATTCTATATTTTCCTTTTCCTTTTCTCATTTTTATTTGCACGTAAAATGTCGGATGCGTTAATGGACAAAAATCAATGTTAATATCATAAATTAACTTTTCATCTTGTTTTATGTTTCTTTTCACTGTAATTAGTGTTTCCTGATTAATCCCATTTTTATATTTAATGTTTATACCAAATTACCAATCTATGTTTTGTTGATTTCATTTAATTTCTGTACAATTTTAGGGTTGGTATGGAGGAAAACCAAAGGGTATATGCCTTCTAGAACTAGGAAAAAAAGCACACAGCCCCTGCCTAAGCCAGTGCGTTGCCTGATCATTTCCAAGATAATTTGACCTTCGGATTCATACTAGCTACTTAAAATTTTTTCATTTAATAATGTGAATTCCACATATAAAGTATAAGGTGATATTTCAAACTCTAATGAAACATCATAAGAGTTAGTATCATGAAACATATATATACTGATATACATGTAATTTGGAAATGGTTCTTGATATCTTCAAGCAAGCATTCCTAGAGTTAGAATAATAAAGATCTTACTATAAAAGCGAAACAGAAGCGACATTGAAGAGAAGACGTTGACGCTTACAATATTAGAAGAAATTAGCAACTAAAAATATCCTGTTAATTTTCTATATATGTGACTGATAAATGACAGTACTCAAGACCTAACGGTGCATTTTGCAAAGCTCATACGTGTGTAGTGATATTGTGGTTCCATAGATTAACCCCCAAACAAGATAAGATGAATTTGCATGCACATGTGCACGTGATATATGGTTGCAAATTAAAGTTTACCCAAAAATTTTAATTTATTTGCTCTTAATGCTACCGTTAGATAATTAAACTTTATAAAAGTTTTCCTAACTCTAAGTGAAGCATGAATTGTATCAAAATATTTGACTTGAAAAATTAAATATTTATGGGAAACATGGCCCCTTCGTGTCTTCTTTGTGTGATTCACGTCGACGAAAATAGTCATGTACATAGCTGGTCAAAAGAGGAATCCTTCATAAAAGCAGCATGAAAAATTGGAAAACGCTTGGAAAACGCCACATCTTAATTCCCACATGAATAGCACCAAAGTAAACAGGGGGGCGGGGGGAGAATGAGAAAAGAAGAAACTTAATTTGAGACAATGGCAGGACGATAAAAAGAATTGCATTATTCTCTTTGCCGATTGTCGCACAGTTTGTCGAGTTTCCTTTTCAGTTGTTAGTGATTTGGGAATCCAGCAACTATCAATGGAGGTTAGCTTCTACTTCAATTCTTCTTTTTGGTTGTTTATATCTTCCTTTTGCTTACTAATATAACTCAACCTTAGCCTGAAAACATCATCCTATCATTGCAAAAGGGAATTGGGAATCTCATTTTCATATAAATCTATGAAAAATTCGAGTATCTAAATTGAAGAAGAAATATCAATTTTTTTTTAGTATATGAGTATTTGGTACATTGGTTGATGCATGATCTCCTACTTAAAGATTAGAATTCGAATTCCCCCTCTCCCATTTATAAAAAAAAAACACCATTTTATAAGATGTTAATAGATCCACATCAATTGCATTTGACATTTTTTTTTCTTTATACTTCGAAATTACATCAAATTGTATTACAAAAACTTTTTCTTTTCAATACTATTAGTAATTGGGATTAGGAAAGCTTGAAACGTGGAAAGGAGCTCTTGAATTTGAAATTCTTAATGGTTACTCAGTTTTCTTGAATTTGATTCTTGAATTTGAAACGGGAAAAGTGAATTGGTAATGATAAAGGAAGGACTCGATGAACCAAAAGCACAGATCTCCTTCCACGGAAAACCCACGACCTCTACACGTCTGTTGTTACGTGTTTCCATCAAAATGGACCCACTACGCAAATCTCAGTTACACGTGGCACCAACCCAGATGCCCTTTTTCCTCTATAAAGCCAAAACCTGGAAGCTCACGCCAACACCTCGCTAAGACATCGGACCATCAAAAGCCCCGGAAATCTGAAAATCTTGAGTTTTTTTCACGGCATGTCGCAGTTGTTGGACAAGGCGAAGAACTTTGTGGCGGAGAAGGTGGCCAACATAAAGAAGCCAGAGGCTAGCGTTACGGACGTTGATCTGAAACATGTGACCCGTGAGTGTGTCGAATATAACGCTAAAGTCTCTGTCAGCAACCCCTATAACCAACCTCTCCCCATTTGTCAGATCTCTTTCACTCTCAAAAGTGCTGGCAGGTTTGATCCCCCTTGCTTCCTCTCATCATCATCAATCTTCTGTTCTTCTTTTTATCTCTATTCCTCTTATTTCTGCAAAGATGTGACAAATTTTGGTTGAATTTAGGTCGATCTGTTCATATTGATTTTGGGGTCAAATTATTTTTTTTTCAAAGAAAAATGGGAAAGGAAAAGGATAAAAAATTATGTATGAATAATGAAGAATGACAGAAGGCATATAAGTCCTTTCTTTTCAGCAAGACTAAGATTCCTTTTTTATTTTTTTTTCTTTCTTTGGAATATTAATGACCTTTAGAAACTAAAAGCCAACAATCAATTGCAATTATTAGTAGAAATTGTGCACTCAAAGATTCTCCCTTGTGTGAATATGCTTAGATTACAAATAATATTCGAAAGATGAATGGCATTTGTTTCAGTAGTTATTGACTATTGTATGTGCATTTTGGGATAGGACGATTGCATCAGGGACAATACCAGACCCGGGTTCATTGAAGGCCAGCGACACAACAATGCTAGACGTGCCGGTGAAGGTGCCATATAACATATTGATAAGCCTGGCAAGGGACATCGGTGCAGACTGGGACATTGATTATGAATTGGAGTTGGGACTCACCATTGATCTTCCTCTCATTGGAGACATCACCATCCCACTTTCTCAGAAAGGAGAGATCAAGCTTCCTACTCTCAGTGACATATTTTAAATCATGTTTTCGAGCGTTTTGCTCAACTTCCTTTTCTTGAATCTGTGGTTATGATGGAACTTAAAGTGAAGTATATGTCACAAATTATTATGCTTTTGAATATCTTTTGTCTTGCTACTGATCAATAGTAGTCAGTCTCCAAATTTGCTAATCTTCTTATTTTTCATGAATCAGGATTAGTTTATGGATTAAGATTCAATTTAGCTTTGACCAAAAGAAAAAGAAAGAGAAACCCAACTTTCCACTGCATTCAATTAGATCCAAATCTATCTAAATACATAAGTGTTAGCCACTCCTTAGACTGTGCATGACCGATGTATGGGCTTCCTGTTTCAGATGGGACCATGTGATCACTTCCCTCAACCGAAGAACGACTGTGTTGTAGCATCAATATCATCAAAGAACTGGCCAAAGCTGTGCCAGCCTTTCCCAAGGCGGTCCTCCATAACTTACATTAACAATCTGTTGCAGAAGGTATGCTGGTGAGCAAACTAATAGAATAAATGACAATATTAATTCTGAAGCAACCCAAAATGTAAAAGGCTTTCAATTTTTTTGGAAGGAGATGCAAAAACTACCTGTTGGGCGAGCTGTCCATGTCAGATAAATAAACAAGTCATGTATTTTGTAATATGATCAGCAACAAACTGACCCTATAAATGACAGTTACCACTAGTTCATACACTCAGGTGCTTCACTTGCCAGCCATGGCTAGAGATAGAAACTGCCCTCCGAGTGACTACTATACACTCCCTTCTCCAAATGGATATATTTTTAACCTTTTTCCAACAAGAACTCTTTTTTGAAAGAAAAACTGAATTAGGCAGGGGAACACATTTTAATGCATCAAGTTTATTATGGAAAATGAATATAGATATTCTCAGACCAACAGGCAACAGGGGATGTAGCTCAGATGGTAGAGCGCTCGCTTAGCATGCGAGAGGTACGGGGATCGATACCCCGCATCTCCATGTTTTTGTGTTTGCTATGAGTCAAGCGTGCTCTAGAACTTTTTTAACAAGTTTTTTTAAATTGTCCTTAGCTTAGTATAAATGCTGATTGAGACAAACAATTTGTCCCCTGTTCTCACGGACAGATGTCGGGGAAAAGAAGAAGACAAAATCATAGTTCAGTGCATTTCTCTGCTTTAACACAAAAATGAGTGCTTGTCTTTCTCAGACAAAAACAGAACAAGGGAAACAGAAAATAACAACATTAATCGGTGGAATTAAAATGTGAAGGGTCAAAAGTCAATATCTCCATCTAGTAATTCTGTTTAATCAGTGTTGATGGAAGTAAGTCCCTGAGCGAGGGACAGACGTTTTGGAACTGCTTTGAGAGTCAAAATCCAGCAGGCACCTCACACGTTAATTATTCTTGAACGTTCAGCAAAACAACACTTTCAACAACTTTAACTTCTACAAAGCCTTGATGGTAATGTCAGGACCCTCGAATGTCTTACAATAACTCCAACCGCCTCCCAAATTTGCTGGTCGACTGAGAGATCTTTTCGTCCGAGTTTTGAGGTATATTGGGCAGCGGCAAGGTTATGGTACCATTGCGAATTGCTTTTGCTTTGAGAATCCATTAGCTTGTGGATGCCTAATGATCTTTGATGGTTTTGTTTTTGCTTATGTAGATACGATTGAACACAAACATGTTGGTGATTCCATGTAGTTTGAACTAGTTTTTTTTTTAGGTTCATGTGCTGCAACTGCCATATATTTTTGTTGAAGGGCAAGTTGAGCACTGATGGTTGTTTGTTTGAGGGAGTGCTGCCAAAAAACATTTGAGCAGCCAAGCTTGTACTAAATGTACAGTTATTCTCGCCTGAGCCGCCTCTTCCATGCCATTGGGAGTCTTTGACATTTCAACCTTAGACTAACAATGGTATATCGGCAGCAGGGGCCAATAAGATCAAACTTTCAAAAAAAAAAAAAAAAGGAATTATCATCATTATCATAGGATTCTACCACCAGACATATGGACACCAAGGATCAATCAAACATGGGAAGACAGATGAAGAATTGGCGACTAATTTGTCACCAAATGCGTTTCCTAGGCAACGAAGAGCCAAATGCTGCGGCATCTTAATCGCAGCGATTTTGCTTCATGTTGTAATCTTTGGTGTGCTAGCACTTACTGTGTTTCGATTCAAAGACCTTGACAGTAAGTTGAATTCGACAACCCTTAAGAATATGACCATGGTGCGTGGCATATATATACCAGCAACCAATCAAGGTGACACTGAGGGAAGAAATTGTGGTGAAAAATCAGAATTGGGGTAAATTCAGATATGATTAGAGTGCTGTCATTTTGTCGTGTGAGGGTGCAATGATTGGACAACAAGCGGTTTCAAGTGGGCGCATCAACATAAGACACAAGGGTTGGCTCGAGGTTGAAATTGAGGCTAAGTTTGATGGGCTTGGACTAATAGAAGTTTGGTTTCTGATATGACTTGAGGGCCTTTGGCGGTGCATAGCTACACCCGGTTGAGTGGAGAAGCAAATATGATGACGATGATCAAGAAACGAAGAGCTGGAGAGATGAATTGCAGATTGATGTTTAATTTAACTAGACAGGCAATTCGCCGCTGACAAGTCGGGGCCAACGAAATCTTTTTTTTTATTTTTGATAAGCCAGGCAGTAAAATCTAACTGAAGTTAGTTTCTTAAAAGACAATAGATTTCTGTATTAAATTCTGTCAGTTATATGTTTATTTTATGTACGATAATTGTACTATAAAGCTTAGAGTGATAACAGATGTAGTACTATTTCTATAACTAGCTAGCATTATCCTCTTATGGTCCTAAAATGTTCTAAAATGGAAATGAAATTAACAAACCAGTCCCTTATGGCTACCTTGTAAGTTATAAGCAGCAGCCCTTAATGGTTTGCGTTTGTTATTATAAGCTATTTTTCTCAAAGGAGAATGTGATTCGGAACAAAGTTTCATAATTTTAAGCCATAAAAGCAGTTTTTGGTAGGGTGAAGGTGTGAACATTTTCAACTTATTCTCTCCCAACAGTCCCAACACTCAACTGGGTCTAAAAGTGTAAGGATCTGCTACTTGAATTGGCAAATTCCAATTCAAAGATTATATTAGGATTGGGAGAGTTTCAAATTGTATTAAAACATGCAACTAGACAAAATTTTAAGTATATAGCAGAATGGGCACGAATATATTCGAACAATTTGTTGAGTCTGGCCGTTAGCTCGGAAGGCGAAACAGTCAGAAGAATCGTGCCTTTCTTTCCTGCTCAAAAATCCTGTCCAAGTAGTGTACCCTTGTCATTACCTTACCAACGTTTTGCTGAGGATGGGTGAGTCAGGCCTCTATTTTGTGTCTGGACATTACCATGTACAGGTCATGCGTTTTGGAGGTTTGAGGTCATTATGCATTCGACTAGATGCATAAAGACATCAAACCCCATTTTTTGTCCTGGCCAGATGGCCTCTAACGATAACTAGCTTATCAAAAAAAAATAATCTGTGGCCAAATTTTGGAAACGTTTCCTTGCTTCTCACTGGTTGCTTAATTTCTCCAAACTCCAACCATATCGTATTGGCATCTCTTTCTGGTGACCTACGCCATTCATGTTTCTCTGTAAAGATGAAAATTCACTTTCTAAAACTATAAGCAGGGATACAGCCTGCTAAAATAGAGAAAAATTTCCTTAGGATAGAGCTACACTAGCTATTTTATTTTTTATTTTTCCAAAGAAACAGAAAAAAAGAACTAAGGAGAATGGCTGCTAAGGAGAAAGCCGAATTTCTAGCTACATCCTTCAACGAACGAAATAGAGACATGAATTTAGAAGTAGCTATCCGGTTGTCTGACGAGGTTTATCAACAACGTAAAAGTGCATTTTACAGGAGTACTATTGCTGCAATGCTGCTCTTGATACTTGTATTTGTGTTGGTTGCCCTTTTAACCAGAAAATTCCAGGTGGTGTTTGAAGCCTGTGCTGCTCTTCTCCGACCTCTTACGTAATGCTTGAGATAAACTCATTCCTGTGGTAGCTATAAGGGTGGTGATGAGCTGCTCTTCTCTGAAAATGGGGTCTCTCTGTTATTGTAAGTAGTTCCTTTGTTAGACTCAATTACCTTCCTTAAGTTCGCTGTTTTTAGGGATTCTGAGTTGCTTACCAGTTTCCTCTTATGCTATTATGCCTTAACTTAGCTTTTATACTTGTAGATACTAGATTTTGGTTAATACTGTTACTTTAAAAAATTACGTTACAATATAATGTTGTACAGAGAACAACAAGAACAAGTGAAGTGCTACTTCACGCAGAATAAGTAAAACAAGTGAAGTGCTACTTCACGTAGAATAAGTAGAACAAGTGAAGCGCTACTTCACGCAGAACAACTAGAACAAGCGAAACGCTACTTCATGCAGAATAACTAGAACAAGTGAAGTGCTACTTAACGCAGAATAACTAGAATAAATAGAACACTACTCCATATGGAACAATTAATGCAAGTAGAACAACTACTTCGAATAGAATAACCACTTCACTTGGATGACAGTGAAAGCAACTCGGAATAAGTGGCAGGGTTCATGGGTTACTTTCATCTTGGGATGTTCCAGAGAGTTTGACTTGGTGGCTCAATATGGAGGTAGTTAAGAGGTCTTCCTCTTAACCCTTTCCTGAAGTACAAGTTTTTCACCCTCTTACCTTGTTCTCGTATACTTATTCATATACAGCTTATTCTCTTATATCTATTCTCGTACAGCTTCTTCTCTTGTACCTATTCTTGTACACCTCTTTTCTATTACCTTTACTTGAGAACAAGTCTTACTACATTCAATTACAGTAACGGTTACTTACATTAATATTCTTTATAATAATGTCATTCATGAGGCGCATTAAAGCCTATTCTTATGTAACCGTCACTTTTAGCACTATATATAGAGCTTCACAATTCATTTGGGAGGACTCTTCTCTCCCCCTCCAAGCTAACACATTCTCAACTTGAGAGCTTCTCTCTCTAAATTCTCTCTCTAATTATCTTGTACTCTCTAAGTCTCTTTAAGTCTCTTCTTATTGTCTTCCACCTGCCACAGCATTTAGTACTTCAGGAACTGCTTCAATCTTCCTCTCTGCCGCCTTTAGTACATCCTTTTACTTGTTTGCAACGCTTCCTCTCCCTATCACAAGAACCCCATTTACATTTTGGTGACTCCACTGGGGAGGAGTGATTGCATTAAGTAAAAGCTTACTAGAAAAAACTTTGCGTTATTGGAAGAAATAGACAGTTCCTTTAGTAACCAAGATACATCTATTCCAACCTACATCCAAAGTTGATGAAAATGATTGAGGCTTCTTAAGAGAGAATGCAAATGTTGGAAGACAACAATAGGCGGATGTTGGAGACCATATCTCAACTTGCATCCTTCACTTCCACCATTTTTCAAGCCCAATCTGTACACTTTAATGAGAGTGCACCTGACGAAGTCATTCCTCTAGTTACAAACACTAAGGGGAATGAAGGAAATGGAGAAACTACAATTGATGTGGATGTTCAGGGAGGAGTTCTTCTTCTCTACTCAAGAGAAGGTTAATCTCCTTGATTTGGGAATAGAATATCAAAAGTCCAGAGAATGCCTCGTGGAATACATCTAACACTTTAGAGAAAGGTGTTGGATATACAAGAGTCTTATGATGAGAAGGAGTTGGTGACAGTTTGCATTCAAAAAAAATGTTTGACGAGTGTAGGCTACATTAGCAGAATTTATCTTTTTCAACTTTTGCTACCTTAATGGAAATGGCAAGAAGAACCAATAATACGGTTCTCAAACAAAAGAGAGCTACTCACTTCGATAGAAAGAATACTCCAACAGTGAATGCAATTTAAGGAAGAGGCAGAGAAAGAAAAAATCCTTTTCATAAGGGAATATTCCATAAGAAAATGCAAGCAGAAGAGTTGTTGATTGAGAACAACACGGTCCAGAACAACCCACTTTCTGCTCATGTATGATATTTCTATGACTTTAACTCTTCATCGCTTTATGGATTGCAATTTGACATTAAAAAAAAAATTCATATTCAGCCACTAGCTTTATCACTTATATTTTGGCTGTAATTATATTATACTATTAGTCTCAAACTTTATCGCTTATTCTTTGACCATAGTTCATCATTCTTACTTCAGCCGCAAGCTTTACCGCTCATATTTTTGCTGCAATGATATTCTTCTTTTGGTCGCAAGCTTTATCGCTTATTCTTTGACTACAATTTATTATTCACATTCCAACTGCTAGCTTTATCGCTCATAATTTGGCTGTAATGATGTTATACTATTGGTCGCAAGCTTTATCGCTCATTTCTTGGCCCTAGCTTATTACTCACAAATTGGCCGCAACTCTTATGCTTACTTATTTTAAGGGTTGAATTAACCTCCTTCATATCAAGTTAAAGTTAATCTCCTTAATGTAAAGTTGAGAGTTCCCTTTTGGCCACATACAATAATATGAAATATGAACACATACGCAACAAGCGTATAGCATTGTTATTATTGCAAAAGAAAAAGAAATATAATATATCAATAGTGAAGTACTAGCTCAAATGAGCTTTCAAAAAGAGTAAAGGAAAAGCAAAAGACTAGTTAATTACATACTCCATAGAGAAGAGTTATTATTTGTAAATACATCTAATTGTTCTTGTACTTCAGCTTCACGTTTTTTCAATAAAGCTATCTTCGCTGCAATGTCTTCTAACTCATTTTCTAAGGAAGACTTGTTGAGTAATATCTTGGCTTTGGATCTACAATCATGGGGGCACTCAAGCTTGAATCCAAAGTTACAAGCATCATTGAAATCCTGTAACATCTGTTGCAATTCCTTTTGTGAAGTACTCATTAATGGAGCATGGGAAATGACTAAAGCTCTACCCAACATTTCTATCATGAAGCAAATTACATCTACGTTCTTTACAAAGGAGGTACTCCAAAACTCTCCCTCTATATTGAAAACATGCTCCAAGTATGCCACATACTCCAATGAAACTTAAAAGCCATGGAAATCAACTTTCTTACCACTTTATTCAATGTGTGCTACTTGAGTGCCAGAAGCACTACTTGCATCTTTGTGTTCTGGCACTTGGGAGGAAGAAGCACGAGGAGTCATTGGAATAGTTCTAACATCATCAGTATTAACTCTAACGTCATGAATAACCTCAAGATTTGGAGTAGCCCCAAGAACAACTTCAACAGCAGGAATAGTCTCAGTGTTAGGAACAACCTCATGTCGAATAATCTGGGGAGTAAGAATAATCTTAACTTCAAAAAAAAAAATTTACTTACTTGAAAAGATTCGCAAAAGAATCGACTTTACTCTAAAATTTATTTTGCTTTACTTTGAATATGAATGAAGAAAATTGTTCATAGTCACTTGATATTTATAAGCCACATAGAATCAAGGTTTTTATGGAAAAGATATTAAATATTATTGCATAATCAATAAAATATTACAAATAGAATCAAGGTTTTTTATGAAAAAGATATTAAATATTATTGCATAATCAATAAAATATTACAAAAGATATTGAAATTAAAAAAAATACAATCAAATATTATGAAAGACATTAAATATTATTGCATAATCAATCAAATATTACAAAAAGATATTGACATTACAAAAAAAAAATAGTATTACACCTTACACAAGATAGTAACATGTTACTATCTAAAGTATTAATGGCTAAGGCGTTATCGTCTAAAACAATACTGCCCAAAGCATTATTGCTCAAAATGATACAGTACAATACGTTATAGTACAAAAAAAAATTTACTTTAAATTAATACATAATAATTATTTTTAACAATAAATTCTTATGTAGGGGGCAAAATCTAGATACTAGATTTTGGTTAATCCTGTTACTCTAAAGAATTACGTTACAATATAATGTTGTACAGAGAACAACCAAAACAAGTGAAGTGCTACTTCACGCAGAATAAGTAAAACAAGTGAAGTGCTACTTCACGTAGAATAAGTAGAACAAGTGAAGCGCTACTTCACTCAGAACAACTAGAACAAGTGAAGTGCTACTTAACGCACAATAACTAGAATAAATAGAACACTACTCCATATGGAACAATTAATGCAAGTAGAACAACTACTTCGAATAGAATAACCACTTCACTTGGATGACAGTGAAAGCAACTCGGAATAAGTGGCAGGGTTCATGGGTTACTTTCATCTTGGGATGTTCTAGAGAATTTGGTTTGGTGGCTCAGATATGGAGGTAGTTAAGAGGTCTTCCTCTTAACCCTTTCCTGAAGTACAAGTTTTTCACCCTCTTACCTTGTTCTCGTATACTTATTCATGTACAGTTTATTCTCTTGTATCTATTCTCGTATAACCTCTTCTCTTGTACCTATTCTTGTACACCTCTTTTCTATTACCTTTACTTGAGAACAAGTCTTACTACATTCAATTACAGTAACGGTTACTTACATTAATATTCTTCATAATAATGTCATTCATTAGGCGCATTAAAGCCTATTCTTATGTAATCGTCACTTTTAGCACTATATATAGAGCTTCACAATTCATTTGGGAGGACTCTTCTCTCCCCTTCCAAGCTAACACATTCTCAACTTGAGAGCTTCTCTCTCTAAATTCTCTCTCTAATTATCTTGTACTCTCTAAGTCTCTTTAAGTCTCTTCTTATTGTCTTCCACCTGCCACAGCACTTAGTACTTCAGGAACTGCTTCAATCTTCCTCTCTGCCACCTCTGGCACATCCTTTTACTTGTTTGCAACGCTTCCTCTCCCTATCACAAGAACCCCCTTTACAATACTTACAGTAGCTTTCTTTTGAAAGCTAGGCTTGAATCAAACTGTTACATATTAACCTTTTTTTGGTTCAGTAACTTGCATTGTGACACTTCACACTTACGAGAAATTTCTGATTACTAATCTAACAGAGAAATAAGGGAAATTTTGGTCCAATTTTTTAACCCAAAACCTGACCCGACCTCGCTGGAGTTTTGGACTTTGGACTTTTGGGGGTAGTTGGGCTGGATTCATGCTTTAATTTTGACAATTTGGAATGATCAAATCTAGAAGAATAAAGAGTTGAACATTCAAAGAAAAAGATTATCCTTGGCAGTTTGCCAGCCGAAGTTGTGCACTTGGTGTCTATTCGACTGTTTGGTGAATAGCAAAGGGGATTCGAAAGTTTTGCTTGTATCTTTATGTGTATAATTTATTTATTTCCTTTGATGATTAATTTAGATAAAATTTTCCATCTAGAAGCTTTCATTAGGAAAATTTGGTAATTGGCCAAGTCAAAAATTAACATTCTCAAGGGCTGCTTTCCGAAAGTGTCTTAATATTGCATATGCTTTACCTAAAATCAATCATGACAATCATGAATCACCCCTCTTCAAATTACAACTATTACCAGTCTTCCATTCTTGGAAACTCACTAATCTTAATTCAAGCAAATTGTTTATTTAACTTCTATTTGTGTTCAATGATTTGCATCAGAAACAATGCTATTATTTGAAACTTCTTAGTGAGATTTTTTATGAATTAATTATATGTGAACCTACTTTAGTTGACAAATTGATTTCGAGGTGCCGTATATTTATGATACGATTCATAAAAGAGTTGGAAAAAAAGAATGTTGATTGATCCACGAATCAATTGATTCATCGAGGAAAAGAAAGTGTGGTTAGTGGTTGCATCACTTAAATTTTTAAGTATGATGGTGATGTTGATCACTTTGTCAATGCCATGGAATTATGTCAGTTGAATTCCAAAACTTTATTCGTTAGTCTTATCAGGGTAGGCAGTGGGAGGGCACTTAGGCAGCACTAACATTTAATCTTGCAATTGACGCAAAAAATTGATGAATCAATTCATTTTTGAATTGTGAATAAAGCTGAAAAGTGTGAATCCATTTAACAGCAACAACGCAAGAACAAAAAAAAAAAAAAAAAGCTCCAAGTCAACATAGAGCAGCTTGAAATCTTGGGGTGGAAACACAAACAAAAATGTAATCAAATGATGTGCGTTGAAACTAGACAAAAGTCTATACATTAACTTCCACTCGCAGAACTGAAAGATTATAAAACCACAAATGGGATCCCTCCTAAACCACCCTTCCCTCCATTAATCATCATCCCTTTAGTTTTCTTTCCCAACCTTTAGCCATGGTGGTGGATAGGGATCAGGTGAGGCCTCTAGCACCGGCTTCGGACCTTCCAAGCAGCGACGATGGAGAGGCTGCTTTGCAGTTGAAAAAAGTTCAACGGAAAAAATGCGTCAAATGTTGCGGTTGCATTGCAGCTCTAATGATCATCCAAGCTGTTGTGATCATAATTTTAGTTTTCACTGTGTTTCGAGTCAAGGACCCAGTCATCAAAATGAACGGTGTCGCAGTTACGCACCTGGAGCTAATCAATGGTACAACTCCTAAGCCGGGCTCCAACATCTCCTTGATAGCCGATGTTTCAGTCAAAAATCCTAACGTAGCATCGTTCAAGTATAAGAACACCACCACAACTCTTTACTACTATGGCACAATCGTTGGGGAGGCTCGAGGCCCAGCAGGTCGTGCAAAGGCCCGCCGGACCATGCGGATGAATATTTCTGTTGACATCATCACGGATCGGCTCTTGGCCAGCCCAAATTTGGTTGCAGATGTGAACTCTGGGACTTTGACCATGAGCAGCTACTCAAGAATTGGAGGAAGGGTCAATATGTTAAACATTATAAAGAAGCATGTTACGGTAAAGATGAACTGTTCCATGACAGTTAACATCTCCAGCCAGGCAATTCAAGAACAGAAATGCAAGCGAAAGGTTGACCTCTAGGCTTTAGGGTATGTTTCCTGTTGCCTTGACCGCCGTGTATGTATATATACAAACCAATATGACAGAGTACGATATAGTTATATGAACATGTGGTATGATTATAGTTTATCTTGTAGAAGCTAGATTTGTATTGGGGTTTTGGTTTAATTTAACATGAAATCTTTTGGGGTTGGGTCTTAGATTTTCTTGTACAATCGACTTTTTTGTTTGTTTGATACAGGGTTTGATCAATTCAACAGCAAATGCACGTTTTGAGCTGAATGCAGGCCTTCAATTATAATGGACGGGTTTAAATTTTTGTCTTGATTGGAATTGAGGAGGCCAGAGAGCAGCATCAGGACTGCAAGTGCAATGGATACCTTGTCCAGTTATGATGACTAATATACCTTCTAAAAGAATTGCCCCGTCCCTTGAATGCTGGTTCCCAGGGAAACACACAAAGGCCAGGGGGGGACCGCCATTGTACTTCACCCAAATGCCTTTAATTGTATCCAACTTATTTAAAAAAATGGGTCGGATCTGTATCCTCGACAACTCTGTTTCAGTCTTTTGGCATTGAATCCTTGAATAATTGAACCGCTATTAATAATTTGACCTAGCCATAGGCCAGAGCGCATTGAGATGACTTTCTTTCAAAACAAAAGAAAAAGGGAGAGGGGACATTGTTTTGTTCTGTTTAAAGGGGATGTGATGATGAGTAGATTGCTCAAGTAATCCTTGTCAAGTGTAAGCATCTTTAACAAAAGAACTTGCTTAATACTAGTCTATACTACTACTGTTATTTTCTGGCCTAAGGTTGCCATCATGGGTTTAAGCTGTTGTTTTCAATATGCATCGGATGGTGGGCAGCTGCCGAATACTTGTAAAATAAAGATGAAAAACCCATAGAATTCCAATCCTTGGATTCATGTGAATTTTGACTGAATTAGAATAATATTATGAGTATGAAAAGGTGGTATTAAAGTATCCGGGACTGCAACAAAAGTGGGAGCAAGGAGCTTTGCTTTAGCCTTTAAAGAAGCATCAGACCATGGCTTAAAAAGAATATACATAAGCATCAGATTTCAATCTTGCTGTAGTCCGGCTCCATCAGTTGGTTGATATGTTATGCTTTTTTCATACAATCAAACCAATTTTGGGGGACTAAAGTCGTCTAATATTATCTTTTCTTATCAATTAATGGTGATTTAGCTCTCTTTCGATGGGTCAAAATCTAGCATCCCTTCATTACAAAGAAAGAAAAGAATTCACCAGCTTTGACTCCCCCAAAAAAGTACCAATAAACACTGACTGCAGAACCATAAATTCAATGTACATTAAACATTACACAACCTGTTTGAGTGGAGCCTCTGTATTTGAGGTCTCAGCTAATAAAACTTTTAAGGCAAATGGTTAGAGAACAGCTGGTGCTGCCATTGCGGCAAGTGCGATTGGCAAGAAGTCCAGCCTATACTGTCAGACCACCAAGCAAAAAATTATTCATTTTATTTGTTGTCTTCAGTTTGTGGTCCATTAGATTTTAGTGCTTTTTGTCTATTAATGCATAGATAGATGGTAGATAACTTGTGTAAAAGCAGAAATTTCTAATGTTGGCCTGTCATCTACACTTGTCTTCGTTGATATGGATATGAAGAACCTCTCAGTTTTCACCCCCTTTTTTTTTTTGTTATGAATTATCATTCCACTAAAAAAGATCATGATAGAGTGTGCCAAATTGCAGAAGAAAAAGTATTTGGTTCCCACCGAAAAGTAAAGAGTAATGTAGAAAAAGCAAGGAAAACAAGGAATGACAATATAGTATCAAGTTGACTAAAGCAGGGCAGAGCAAGCATTCAGAAGGAAAAACATTTATTTCTCCATCATGGTTCACTTTTCTCTCTTCTTCCATCATATCAGATATAATTTGCAAGCAGCAAACATGTCACATTTGGGTGAAAAATTTAGATCGTACAACTTTTCTATAAAATTGCTTTAGACCAAAAAATGGACCTAATATCCCTTGTTGTTATATACCTAATATAGATGCCACGAAATTTGTTGGTTTTCACATGGATATGCATGTGGAACCCCAATCCTTAAGGAACTCCAGTCATTTGGTACAAAACCAATGAATATGACATTACCATGTCAACTACCTGCTACGAGAGCTACAAATTAAGTAGGAGTAGTGAAATGTTGTAGGGCTTTGGGTGATTTAACTTTGTATCAGCAAGATCTTTCTCTGATCTTTCCCAGATGAAGAACCATATCAGTAGAAAACAAGAGAAGTTTTTACAAAATAAACAATGTTGTTGCATTTAGTAACTGTAATTTTTATATCAAGAAAGAAAAAAGCTGAGCATCTTTTGGGAGTTGGGACCAATTCCTGGATCGCAGCAAGTTGCTCCCATCCCAATTCTAGGAAATTCTGTTGCATCATGTTTCAGAAAAGAATATATCCCCACTTCTAAAATGTTTTATATTGGCTTTGGTCTCATGGGGTACTTTTCAGTTTGAAATTTCAATCCACTGTTCCTTTTGATGCTGTGTTAGAGAATACAAACAGAGAAAATCCCTTCTTTGATTTCAAAAGCAGGAAAACCATTCTTTCCTCTTTGGTTTCCAATATTTCCATGCCTTGGTACATAAACCAAAGAAATTCTTTTTAAATTAATTTAAAATGCAAATGAAAATCAATATTCTTTTTAGAAAGCCCTAGTTCCAAGCTGAAGAAAGCCCATGACCAACAAGCCCAAAGCTCCACTTTCTTCCACTCACACAAATCACAGGGGAAAGAAATCAAGGCAGCAAAAGTCACCAACACCACAATAAATGCCACCCGCTGTTTCCGAACTGAGTATTAAATGCAGCAGCTGGAGCATCATCTACCCACCCTCTCTTCCCTAACCTCCCCTTTCTCTTGCCCTTTCTTTCCCCCCACCAAATGGATCCTCCTCTTCCCCCCAAATGTCCACCCCTGCCCCTTCTTCCCCTAACTATCTCACCAACTTAGGCCTCGGCTACTCTATCGCCATCGCCCTCGGCTTCCTCGTCCTCCTCTCCACCATCCTCCTCGCTTCCTACATCTGCTGCCGCTCTTCCTCTTCCCCACGCGCCTTCTCTCCCAACCCCACCACCGCCGTCGCCGCCTCCAACTCCGATGGAATCATCCTCCCCAGGATTATTTTCGTTGCCGAAGATGAAGATAATGAAAGCGTCGTCGTTGGACTTGACCAAGCCGTTATAAATTCTTACCCCAAGTTCCAGTTTAGTAAAGAGGCGGCTGCTGCGAATTCTACTAATGCAAACACGACATGCTCGATTTGTTTGTGTGAGTATAGGGATTTGGAGATGTTAAGGATGATGCCCGAGTGTAGGCATTATTTCCATGTTTCTTGTATCGATGCTTGGTTGAAACTTAATGGGTCTTGTCCTATTTGTCGGAACTCGCCACTTCCAACTCCACTTTCTACGCCCTTGTCGGAAGTCGTACCTTTGTCTCAGTACGCTGCGGATCGAAGGAGGAGGAGGTGACTTTTGGGGGGGCATTCTTCTTTTCCTTTTTTAAATATTTTTGTTTTGGTGGATGATTTCTTTCCTTTTCTTATTTGGGGTGTGTTCTGGGGTGTTTTAGAGGGCTGAGGGGGATTTGTATAGTATTTTTTTTCTTTTTTCTTTTGGCTTTTTTTGGGGGTTAGGTAGGGAACAGGGAAATTGGGTAGTGGAGTTTTTTGCTCAATGGATTGTTATTTTGGTTGTTTAGGGGGAAAAAAAAGAGAGTATTAGGTGCTTTGTGCTGAGCAAGAATTGGGTGATGAGAAGTTGATTCACATCAATTGAGAGTTCTTTTTAGTCATGGAATTTGTTTCATAAATTATTTTCTCCAAACTTACTTGTGAAATGCATAATTTGCACCCTTTTTTGATTTGTCTTGTTTATTTCATCGGGACATTGACTCTGATCTGCTCAGTTCTCCCTATCCAATTGTTGACAAGAATGAATCTCAGTTCATTTTCCCAATTCTGTTAAATTGAAGTACTGGTACAGATTCAGATGAACTTGTTCCTCGTAGTTACTACACCTTTCTTTTCGTACTTTTTCTTTGTCATGTACTTCGCTATTCATCAAGCTCTCAGTTTCTGCTTGGGTTTCTTTACATAGACGGTAGAGAAGCTTCTGTTGCTTTGCAGAACTCTCTCTTCTGTCGTTTCTGTGGTAGTGTTGCTTATATTCCTTCTTTCATTCTTTTTAAATGTTACCATCTTGATTGTCACTTGTTAGCGAAGGCTCCTCCTGGAGTAATCAGCCTAAAATGATTATTGAAGATAAAGCTGTCTGCCTGGAAAAGCAGAGACCCAACAAAGGAAACTAAAGATAGCCTCTGTTATTCTCCAAAACTTCCTAGTTTCAGATTGTTAGTACTGGGTTCCCACGCCGAGAAAGAACGGAAAAACCTAAACTAACCTAAGAATACGACTTTAATATTTTTGGGTTCTGAATTGCGGCGAATTGATGGGGTGATACTGTACAAATTCTAAAGATATTTTATGCTTGTGTTAACGCGAGTATTGGGTGTTGCCTCCTGAATTTGTAGGCTCTCAAATCTCAATGGCCTCAAATTATCCTGGTCATTGAGGTTAGCCTTGCTCGTTCTTGACATTTTTGGTCACTCTTTCCTCGTGATGAGAAAGATTATTATATTAATTTGATTAAAACTATTTTGCTGAATCCTAGGGCAAAATATTACTAGGTTTTCAAGCAAGTGGGAGACTTTAATAGGTTGATTTGTGGATCTAGGAGGATTTTAACACTTTCATACAATCCTTGCTCTGTCCAGACTTGGTACTCTGGAGCCATAGCCAGTGTTTCCTCATTCGCAAAATTCATCTTTACAGAAAGATGCGGAAATTGTACGAGATTGGAAGTTACTATCTGAACTTGGAGATTGATGTTCAATAACGTGGGATCGGCATGTGAGTGTTAGGACAGAATGATCTAAAATCTCGGGGGCCGTTGAATAGCTATTGCAGCGTTGTTCAATGCCTTCCTAGAAGCTCAAACCTCAATGAAAATTTAAAATAGGAGCCATGTGCCCCAAGCTCAAAACCTTCGATCTCGCTTTCGTCAACTCTTATCCCTAGTAATGTGGCCTTGGTCAAATTCACCTTCATTTTCAAGTTTCAGGAATTCTCTAGTTTCGTTTACTTTGCTTTTCATCTTTTTCAATTGGCATAATTGCTTGTACGGTAAGCATTTTCTGATTTCTTGCTGTAACGACGCCGTTGGCCCCTTTTATTTGTTAGATTTCATTGCGATTGGAGATGATACTTCTCAGTCCCAACAAGATAAAGATGCCAAAGCTAAATGGCCTCGGGAAGTTGGGAGTATGGAAAAGTGTTCACAGGACTATCTTTATACTGGGTGCTTGTGCTCTTCTCGTTTCTGTTGCTACCTTGTCTAGATCTTACTCTATTAGATCTCCCCTTGTTACTGATTCCTTCTGCAATCATGTAAACCTTGAGAATCCACGTAGAGGTGAAAGTGAAGTGAGTGTAAATGTTGAGGCTGTAGTTAAAAAAATCCGACAAGAACTGAATGAGTTGAGAGACATGTCAAAAGAGTCGTCATCATCAGAAATCTTGCTCAGACACAGTGCTTTTCTTGCTGATATTCTTGGTCTACTTGACTCGGTTCAGGCATCTTTTACATCAACTAGACAGCAGAACATTGAAAACAAGGGCGTCCATCCCCTGGTTAAACCGAGTCAACAATCTGATGAGCCTGCGGACTACTTTCTGATTGAAGAGATTCGAAAGTATGTCAGGATCAAGCCAAACAGATTAGGAAAACAAAACTTCATGGGAGCTAATGGCACATTCACAAGCATTGGTCACGCTTGTTTTGCCATGAAGAGAGAGCTTGAAGAGTACATGGATTATGATGTTGGTGAAATCTGCAATGACGATTGGAAACTAGCTCAGAAACTAATGGTTCATGGTTGCGATCCGTTACCAAGAAGGAGGTGCTTTGCAAGAGCGCCGCAGCTCTACATCCAGCCATTCCCCATAACCGAGTCCTTGTGGAAGCTTCCTGATGATCGCAATGTTCGATGGAGTGGATACAGATGCAAGAACTTCACTTGTCTGGCAAACAATGCTACTCGGAAGGGATTCTTCAAATGTGCAGATTGCTTTAATCTTTCAGACCATGAGATGCCCAGATGGATTAAACCAGTGGATGTAGACCCTGAAACAAACTTGACAGCAGATTTTTTGATACCTGAAGTGCTGGATATTAAGCCTGGGGAGATTAGAATTGGTTTGGATTTCAGTGTAGGAACCGGGACTTTTGCAGCTAGGATGAGGGAGTTCAATGTCACGATAGTTTCAGCAACAATCAACCTCGGGGCTCCCTTTAATGAGATGATAGCTCTTCGAGGACTAGTCCCTCTTTATTTGACTATAAATCAGCGCCTCCCGCTCTTCGACAACACCCTGGATTTGATACACACGACGAGATTTCTTGACGGTTGGATTGATTTGGTACTCCTTGACTTTGTGTTGTTTGACTGGGATAGAGTTTTGAGACCAGGAGGTTTGCTCTGGATTGACAGTTTTTTCTGTTTGAAAGAAGACCTGGAAGATTACTTGGAAGCCTTCAAGGTGCTAAGGTACAGAAAACACAAATGGGTTGTTGTTCCAAAGCGAGATAAAGATGATCGAGAGGTGTTCTTTTCTGCTGTACTTGAGAAGCCGCCAAGGCCATTCCGATGAGCGTATACATTGAAGTAATATACTGTTCTGTTCATTATACATATCTATATAGCCATGTGGTTCATCATAGTTTTCATTTTAGAATCCAGGCAGAAGTTTCTATCCAGAATTGAAAAATTTTTGTTTCTTGCCATAATGTTTCTAGCCGCCAATCTAGAAGTACTAAGCAATTTCTGAATTCTGGTAGAGTTGAAGACATTCTGGTCTCTGCTATATTAGTTTGTATTGAGCATTGCTACACATTTAGACTAAAAGCCTAGAGAGGTTTAAATTTCCGTACAGATGGAGAAACAATTAATCCATCGAGAAGAAGAAGGCATATGATTGAGCTATGAAGCATCTCAATTTTCATTAGGCTGTCCTGTTCTTTGCTGATTGTGACTACGGGTGTTGAGAGAGATTTTTGGACATCCAAAGGCCCAAAGCTTATAAAAATGGAGTCGGCCCACCGAAACAGATGAAACAGAACCATCCATGGAACTACCATACGAATTGTTTTGGACAGGGGACCATTCAATGTTTCGGACGTGAATCTTCCATTTTTCCCATCCTGAGCCCCATGCTTGTAAAAAGACTCTTCCTTTTCCCATCCCAAAGCCTCCAAGGATTACAACACTGTCAATATGTGATCCAAATTCCGATTTGACTAATGAATGACCTTCTCCCAAATGCCAGTCCATTCTGGATGCCGCATGTTACCAATTTCGTTTCCGATTCTCAAATGTTTTTTCAAAATATGAAGATGTAATTTAATACTATCTTTCAATTGATTTGCACATAACTCTGTTTTTTTTAAAGTAGAGGATACTTTAATATATGTACTTATGTTCATTTTTACTTGAGCTTAACCTAAAATTAAAAGAAAAAACATTAACATTCAAATATGTGACTCATTAATTAATATATCTTTTTTCTATTTAAACAACAGGATAAAAAAATCTTGTTAAAATAAAAACAATGTAATTAAAAATAATAATATTATGAGGTTCAACACCCTCATAAATGTGGGTTTTGTAGATTCTGAATTGAGTTTAAATCTCATAAAATATCGATAAATGAAAAAGAATTCTATTGATTTAAAAAAATAGAAAAGAAATTATAAAAGTGGAAAAGCATAACCCTTCATGCTAAGCAAACGTGGAGCCCACTGATGGTAACCCGAAGCGACCACTGAAAAGAGATAGCCGTCCATGCCACCCATCATCCCATTAATTCATTGCCACGTGTCCTATTTGGGTGAACTTTTTGAAACGCCGCACCGTCCCTTCGCTGCCTCCACGTTCCCTTCATTAGAATCCAATTTCTGGACCCCACACCACGTAACCCCGTCAAATCTAACGCCGTCATCCTTTTAGATTTCAAATTCTCTCCAAACCACCAGCTTCGGCTCCAAACATTAGGCTCAGACTCAGGCTCATCTCATCTACGGTTATATATACCCATCATAAAACCCTACTCACACTCACACTCACTCCGATACTTTTTGGGACACCGTAACAATCGGAGACAGATAATCCTTTTTTTAAGGGTATTGGTTCGTATTTATTTTTTAGAAATGGCGGAGGAATCGGAGAGTAAGCAATCGACGGTGGAGTCGGTGATGGAGAAGATCAGCGGGAAGATTCACGGCCATGATTCATCGTCGTCTTCAGATTCGGATTCGGATCATGAGAAACCGGCTTCCCCTTCCCCCGTTAAGGCTAAGATTTATCGGTTGTTTGGAAGAGAGAGACCCGTTCACCATGTTCTTGGTGGTGGAAAACGTACGAACTTCGAACTCTCATTTCATTTTTTTTTTTCTTTTATGAGATCAGGCTTTTATGTTTTTTAATTTATTTTGTTTGTAGATTTGATGGAAATGTGAGTAGAAGATATAATGCAGTTACTTTTACAATGATGAAAAAGATAACTTTGATGGAAGATTAATGGATTGATCTGTATCTTATGCTTTATGATCTGTTTGGTCCGAAGAAAGTTCATGGCTTGAGTCCCCTTGTCTGGATTTATTGATTCTTCTTTTCACTCGTGAAAATATGAAAGTGAATCTTCAAACTTTCATTTCTCTTTAAAAACTCGTTGCTACTTTGCTTAAGAATCAAGCTATCAACAGCACCTTGAAACTTTAATATTTGGGGTCTTTTGCTGTTGCCTTTCACTTTTTGCATTCTGGGGAATAGAAAAAAGCATAACATTTTCGAATTTGGCTATATAAAAGTAAAATGATCTACTCATCTAAGCACATTAGTGTATAGGGAACAGTGAAAAGAGAAAAAAAAGTCTTGTCCTTTCAGGTTGTAGATCAATGATTCTTGTTAGTGTTAGATGCTGATGGTTGGCTCATTCCATTTTATTTTGTTGGTGATGATTTGGTGCAGCTGCTGATGTGTTCTTGTGGAGGAACAAAAAGATTTCAGCTGGCGTGCTTGGTGGAGCAACCGCAATCTGGGTCCTTTTTGAATTGATCGAATATAACCTACTTACTCTAGTCTGTCACATATCCATTCTCTCTCTTGCACTTATGTTCCTGTGGTCCAATGCCCATACCTTCATCCACAAGTAAGTTTTGGAGTCTCTGCAGGAGGTTTAGTTTAATTGGTTATTAATTGAAAGATATTGTATGATTTCTTGAAGACTATACCCTGACCCTTTGTCTTTATAGATCTCCACCTCGCATCCCAGAAGTTCATTTGCCAGAGGAGCCATTCCTCCAAGTTGCCGCTGCCCTGACTTTTGAACTTAACCAGGCATTGAAGCTGCTGCGAGATATTGCATCTGGAAGAAATTTGAAGAAGTTTCTTATGGTGTGTGTTTATCTTATGTCTATGGCGATTTTATGAATGCTTCATCTTGAGTTTCACTTTGATTGGGAGAATCGCTTATATTTCCACCAATTGAAAGAATGCCAAACATGTTTTGGATTTCAGGTTATAGCTGCTTTCTGGGTCCTGTCAATTGTGGGGAGTTGGTGCAACTTCTTGACCTTGTTCTACATATGTAATGACACTCTTCACTTGTTGTTAGTGCTAATTTATTTTTTATATAATGTCATACTGAATTTTTATTAATCTTTTATATGGAAATCAGCTTTTGTGTTGCTGCATACGGTGCTCGTTTTGTATGAGAAGTATGAGGACAAGGTTGACCCGTGTGCAGAGAAGGCAATGATTGAGATCAAAAAGCAATATGCAGTTTTTGATGCCAAGGTTCTAAGTAAAATTCCCAAAGGTCCCCTGAAGACCAAGAAGGTTTAGAAGGCCCAGATGTTTAGTCTGCAGCAACATTTGGGTAGTTCTGGTGTTTCCAGAGTGTGGTTTTGTTCTCTTTTAACATTAGCTAGAGGTATTTCTTCCTCAAATCAACTGTTCACAAATGTTTTGGTTTGCAATTCAAAATATCATCAGTAAAGGCAATCATTGTTAGCAATAGGCCAAGCTTGCAGATACCATAAGGTGATGATTTTATTATATAACTTTGTTTCATTTGGATAACAATCAGCTTTTTATATATATGGTTGCTGCCTGATTTTGTGCTGTTGCAGCATGTGTTATTTCCTAATTAGTATGGTTTGGGGGATGTTTTACGTTTCCTGATACATTCATCTATTTGAGCAAAAAGATAAATTTCTAAGTCTTGGGAAATAGTCGTCATAATGGTTTCCAGTTGCTTAAACCTGTGTAATATTGGGAATCCCAGAATTTGATATTTGCCATGGCAGTTATGTCGGGAGCCGTGCCTTCTTTTGTACTTCAAAAACATAGATCCATACAGCTTAAATGCAATGCCTGGAGATTTTCTTTCCCAGAATGATGGGTAGCTTTCTTGCTTAGTAAATATAGAAGAGTCATCTTCCTCTTCTTGGGCCAATGCAGTGTATTTCTTGCGCCGAAGTGATGAACAATAGATCATGTGCAGTATCTTTTGCCAAAGTGAGCAGAGGTTAAAGAAATCAGAAGAGTATCCAAAATGGAAATAAAAATGACAAAAACGAGATTTCCTTTATTGTCATTAACCAGTTTATCGGTCACCCAAATCCATTTTCAAATATATTGGGCATATAAGCAAGAAACAATGAACAATGGAAGGATTTCTTCTCATTTCAAGTATGAAAGAATTGATCGGAGTGAATTTCATCATGGCTACAACATCAACAAAGATACTATACCTTTGAATAATTACATCATCAAAGCAAGAAATACTCTTTTCAGTATTTTGGGAGTAGTCTTGATAGACGAGAACTACTCTCTGATGACGTGAGAGGAACAGTTGAGAATTCAGAATCGGAATGTTCAAATTGCCGAAAATTTCCTTGTGGGGGTACGGGGCCTGAGTTTTGGCTTGGAGAGAAACTAGACCTAGAGAATCCAGAACCAGCGGTTGTAGTCCTTTGGTTAGGCACAGATGGACTAGTTCCGGTAGCATCTGGACTTCTTCCATGAAGGTTTTCCTTGGATCTACTAGCATCTTCTGCAGACTCCCTCTTTTCTCTTTCTTCAGTTTCCTTGAGCAGAAAATCAACCCACAGATCTGCAATAGACTGAGGAGAAAAAAGATGCTTGAGACTCAGATTTTTACTTGTCCTGATTCTAAGCAGAGGTTAGATACAAAAAGGGTAAACCCTATTCCAAAGTTGGAAAATTGAGGTGGAGCTACATTGATGGTCGGAGCTGAGCTACATTTACGGTTTGGAACATTGGCATTTTCAGTGAATTGGGTTGAGTAAGGTTTTACCCTCTCTAATTCTTCACTCTGGCCTCTCCCAAGTTCTAGATTCTGGTACCATCACTGTATTAAAGAGATAAGAGACTGTCTTCTAACGGAAGACAAGATGCATAACAGTTCAAGTGAACAGAGAGCTTTGTATTTATTATTCCTTCCTTTCCGTATTCCTTTGCTTGGGGACACAAGTAATTTACAACCATATATTGCCAATACTTACAAGCTAAATTCCAGGCTTAGTTGCAAAATTTTCTGAAGAAAAGCAAAATTAAGATTGCTAGAGGTAGTAATCTGTTAAGCAGTATGAACATTAGGTGACTGTGGAGCGTAAGAGTACCTCCTAAAAGTGGAAAACATAAATGTTAAGAAGGGAGAGAAAAGGTGGGGGCATTGCGGTTTACAAGGGAAGACAGATTGCCAGCACTAACAGACATGCCCACTCCAGACACCAAAATAAAATTAATTAATTTGGGGTAACCTTGATACCATGTGACTTGCATGTCATAGATAGTGACAAATGCAATGGGTTTCAGATCCTACTGGTTGATTCGTTAGGTCCTAATGCTATATACATTGAAACGTGCTCTGAAGCAATACATGTAAAGAAAAACCAAATTTCAACTACCTCTTCAGAAAAGATCAGGGCAGCTAAGTAAGAAATATGATTTGTGCAGAGAATTGAACCATAAGTTTTCTGAACAAGGTGAAAAAAGTTACCTGGTTATCGGAAGCCATATTTGCATGTACATCAGTGGAACTTCCGCCCAAGATGCCACCAACCAAACGACCAGGTAGACCCAAAACACCCCGAACAACACCTTTACCAGTACCTTGTTGAGCAACACCTATCCTCTGCTTATCTTCATCTGAGAACCCCAGCATCCGAACCATAAGATCCAAAACCTAGAATTCATATGAATGTTTGTAAGGTGCAGGAGAGGACATCTATTTTAACCCAGAAGCAATTATTATTCCAGCATCAGGAGTGCACCTGAGGTCAGTGCAGCAAATAATGTACGCTATCCTACTTTGTTTGATCATCAATACTAGTACACAAATGGATATGAGTAGAGAAGATTCATTTTCTAGTTTTTGTTACTCAACATACCTCTTTGCTGTGGTTTCTCTGGAAGTAGGTCACAAGTAGTTTGATCACAATACGCCTGCCAGAAAATTAAGTCGCATTATTAACATTCTAATTGTTCAAAGAACATAAACACTCAATGAAGAACATCAGTTTCAAACTCAAAATAAGTAATATTCAATAATCCAATGACACAAAAATCACATTAGAAAAAAAAAGAATGTAATTAATCAAACATATCCAAGTGGCAGAAGAAGTTGGCATCAGTAAACAGCAGTGATCCTGGTTAAGCTGGTTTTGAAGACCAACTGTTGCAGCAATGATAAATCTCAGTTCTGAAAATTCACCCCACCCTTCATGGCCCAAAGTACTCCATGAGGTTGACCTTCATTGAAGGCTTACTTTTCTTTGAAGGTAGACTATTTTATTGATAAAGAAATTTCTTTAAGATGGCATAGCATGCCATTTAATTTAATGCAGATGATGCACCTACTACCAAAAGGGGTTTCATATGTCCATCAAGAGAAAAGAAAGCTCCCATCCCAAACATCAAAGAAGAAAAGAAAACAGATAGCAAATATTCATATGCATACATCCAGTTCTAACATGTAGACAACTCCTCATAGTAAGACTGTTATTCAATACTTAAACAGGCTAACCTGTCAACAAGATAATCAGAGTCCATAGACATTCTGTTAAGCCTTGTCATGCTCTGCTCAAGAGCACGCCTTAGTTTTCCATTGTCTTCCTCAAGCTTGTTGACTCTGGCTTTCCCTTCTGCTAGCATTCTTTCAGTTTGCGAAAGCTTCACCAGAATTTCTTCCTTTTCCCTCTTTAATAACTCTGCACGTTCGTCTGCATCCTGGAGAATGCAAAGATGATCAGAAAGGAAAAGCAGGGAAAAGCTCTTTGACCTTGAGACACATGCTTTTCCACATTAGAACTCAGGAAAGAAAGCAAATATCTAATATAAAATAAAACTCATAAGTAAGCCCATTTTTTACTGAATCCATGAATGTCAAAAAGAAGCAATTAACAAGGATGCAAGAATAACCTACCTAATCTTCAAAAAAAAAAAAAAAGGAATATCCTACCTAAGCTAAACAAATCTTGGAATAATTCCATATTATTTTCACCATATTAAATTTCTTCTCAACCATATTTTCCAAAATCCAGAAATGGTTGGTTTGATTTTGCAAATTTGGACCTTTAAACTCAAAAGTTCTACTTAGCATTGTTCAAAGTTCAATTACATATTCCACTGATTTTGAACTGTATGCTTGCTTTCACGTATGAAAAAACAATTACAATATTTTTAATAAGTTTCCAGCTCCACATGCCAACTCAAAATACCTACACAAAACTCAGTAGTTCACTTTATAGATAGATTTCAACCCGCCCATCATTGAATTCCAACAAATTTAAATTATATCTTCAAAATTAAAATGCTAATATACTTCCCAAGGGATCACATGCAAGCAAACAAATCTAGGCCCATCGTTAAGCTGAAAAATGTGTGATTTCATAATAAAACAAAATTAAATAAGTAATAATACTGAAATAAGCCCTCAAACTTTACCAAAAATAGAAATAAGCCTAGATCTTTTATTACATAGAATTAAGGTTATGAACTTCTATTTTACTGGAATAAGAACCTTGACATCATGGAATATTCCATATTCCATTAAAATCTTCTTGGACGAGCTGGACAATAAATCTTAAGGGAATGCTATTGCTATTTAAATAACTTTGGTAATTGGACTTTACTCACTCATTTTCAGATTTAATGGGCATATTTATAATGAAATAAGAGTTCATAGTCTTAGTTCGATGCAATAAAAGATTGAGCGCTTATTTCCATTTTTCTGTAAAGTTTGAAAGCTAATTTAGGTGTTATACCAATTGAATAAAAAACTAGGAAGGGGATTTTAACTTTGAGGGGTCCATGCCTTCAGATGCAAACCACTTCATGATCATCCCTTCCTGGACCCTGCTAAGGGCTGGCAAAGGTTAATAACTTCTATGGAGCATAATGACAGCATTGACAAAGAAGCACATTGCAAACAATTTGATGTGGAATCATAGCCCACTCTGGAAAAGATTGCACAAGTGATTCCTTGTCATTAAGTTTCAAGTTATATAAAGATGTGACCCCTTCCTGAGCCTTATTTACATTTTGTCATATAAACCACATCCCTAAACTTTGTATGCAACTACAGTTGCATGGTAATATGGAGAAACTCGGACACAGGAAAAAGTTACATAAGTAAAATCTCTCCATTCAAAAACACTTAAAAATAATCCTATTAATAATAAGACATTTAGACACGCATTGAGTTGCATAGACACACAAATGTGCCATCCACTGAATAAAAACGCACAATGAGAAAGCATATATGATCAAGTAAAGGAGGGAGGACCATACTTTCAGAAGACCAGAAAGTTTAGCTGATTCCTCTCTTGCCAGGGCCAAATCTCGCTCCAAATGTTCCTATGATAAAATAACATAAGCATTAAAAGACTAAAGTTTTATTTGGGCCAACTCCTTTGAGAAAGTTGCTACAATACTAAAAATTTACTTACCTTAGCTTCAATTTCAGCATAGTACTGACCAAGTGCAGTTTGAAGATTTAGAAGTTCAACATTTTTTAGATCTATTGTTCTCATACAGTTTGCAAGTTTCTGATTCAGATCATCAATGATTTCCTTTGACTTCTGAATTTCATTGTTGTTCATCATCTTAACTTCCTCCTGATTTGCCATTGCCAGCTTCAGGGCTTTCTCTAAATGCGCAATTTGAGCTCTTTGATATTCGTTGCTCTCATGAAGTTCTTCAATAATTTTGCTATCTTCATCCATTTTTTCCGATTCTTCAGATTCCTAGAAAATATTGCAGCAAGGAAACCATCTTCAATTTTGACTGCAGAAATTATAAGAAATTATATTTACTTATAACATACAGGATTGAGGATCCTCATAGAATCTAGCACAGGAAACAGAAAGTTAAATATGGTCCTAAAGAAAGCTTAAAGTCAGGCAACTACGCTACCATTATTTTTTCTCAGCAAACATACTCATCCACATAAATCTGTTGCAAAATATAACATCAACATAGTAGCTATAAAATAAAGACTAGAATCTCTACCATAGAAAAATCAGGTGTCAGAATTCTTCTTTTCTATTTTTCCCCCCATTGCTGAATTTGGTACAGTAACAAGGTATATCTTGCAAAGATCAAAGACTCTACTAAGTGATTGTAATATCAATTGGTCAAGAAGAACAATATATGCTCTATACTAAACAATTTGACAGCTGCCATTAAAAGTGAAACTTGAAGATGAATAAGGTTAAATTTTCACCAAAAATTCCATAAAATTTCAGGGACCTGCAACCTTTTCTAACAAATGCTGCTTAAGACGAGTCAATTCTTGCAAAGCCTTATCCCTTTCACGGCATGTTTCCTTCAGATCATCTTCCAATTTCTGCAATGATAATTCCATTTCTTTCTTTCCAGGAAAACATCCTGAGGAATCTATATCCTGGTGCAAAGAAGATACATATGAAAAACATTGATAAAATCGAACACCCACCACTCTATAGTTACTTAGAAAGAAAATATGACTCTTTCCACAACATACACTCACACAAAATAACAACAATAACCAATTTCTACATGAATCAATTTTGCCAATGTAACACAGGTGGGCACACGCACACCAAAACCAACTAAAAAAAAAAAACCAGCATAGTATACAGCCCACTCAAGCAACTTGAATATTACCAGAGTCTCTGCAGCATCGGGATGAATCTTGCCAGTTAAGGATTTCTTGCTAATTTCCAGGGCAGCCTCCAGTTCATTCTTCTCCTTCTATGAAAGGGTATAAATGGAAGTGAATTCAGGATATTAAATATAAAAGAGCAACATATTTTTTCATCCCTCGATGACACCTTCTTTTAAATGGCAACAAATTTAACAGGCAAGCAAGTATCTACCTTTAGATGAGTGTTTTCCTTCTCCAAGGTGGCAATCACCCTTCTCAAATTCTCCAGTGTATCGTCTGCACTATCATTCTCCCGTCTATTCAACTCCATTTGCAAACGTCTTATTTCTATTATTTTTTCATTCAATTCATTGCGTATTTTGCTCAACTCTGTGACGCTCTGTCAATGCTAAATAGATTAAGAATATTTGACAATAAAACTCACAAATGCAAGAAAAATAAAGAGAAGAGCTTATACATGATTCTTTTAGGCATGGAACAAATGAAGAACCCAAAATGGCATTTTAACTTACATGGATCAAAATGATTTTCTACCTTCCCAAATACTATTCAAATGAAGAACACAATCACATAAAGTAACAACCACTAACGAACTAATAAATTAGTAGACATGTCTAGAGCAAAAAAAAATTAGTAGACATGTAACAACCATCACGTAAAACATCCATAAAAGCGTACTAATTTTAAGGAACGCCCTAATACCAGGACTGATGCTAAAAATACAGAAACAGAAATACAGCAACATGATTATACTATTGGAAACATGATAATGCCAGGAAGCAATACAAAGCACATAAAACTCGTCATCAGTCTCATTGATGATTAAATGTACACATCTATGAGAACTACCTAAATGGGTGGAAATAAAATGATCTAATTCAAAATAACTAAAAATAACCATTAGGTTTTTATCCAAAGGGGAAAAAAATTAGGGTTAAAAGTTACTTTATACAGCCAAATCAACGATAACATCTATCAACTCAAACCAATTCAGAAGCTTACTTTATCTTTGTCTGATTTCAGCAACTTAAGCTCCTCCTGGAAAGACTCATTTAACTTGCGCTCCTCTGAAAATTTTATATAAAAAGAAAAAGAAAAGATGAGTTTTCCTTTGTTTGACAATGGGATGGGTAACATTGCAAGTTTCATAATTGGGTCTTCCAGGTGTACAAATATACCATGTAATCTTATCTGTACATTAGCTAATTTATCACGTTCTTTCTCAAGTTCCATATTGAATTGCTTTATTTGTGATTCGTGACTAGCTTGAACTGCCTCCAGGGACCTATTTTTCTCTTCCAGCAGATCTGCAAGCTCCTAGAAGGCATTTATAAATCTTTCTGTCAAGTTCACTCATTATCCAAACAAACATAGAGAAGTACAGCGGAATAAGTTTTTATAATGGAATATAATGGACAAAATAAATACAAAAGGGTGTATCATCCCCTAAAAAGAGGGGAATAAATAAAAATGCAGAAGGGTGGGGAGGCATGCACCAGGTGTACACCAATTATATCCAAACAGCCTAATAATGCCACCTATTACAATAAAAACAGTTCAATTACCTTTTCTTTCTCATCGTGTTTAGAGCTAAGCCCATTGGACATTTGGTTTCCAGCATAACAATTTTTTACTAGGCTTGTTGATCTATGCTGTCGGTTAGGTGACTGATCACTACTTCCCTGCATAAATTTCCAAAGTCAATCAGCCAATAACCAATTTTAACATAGAGACATGCACATTAAGGTTGCCTGTTACTTCTGACTTGGTGGCAGCAGAATCATAATTCAAGACACACTCTATGTAACAACATATGAAGTAAAAGTCAATGCATGTTCCAGTACAACAGTAACAAGAAAGTCCAACAATTAGTACCGTGTGTGTCACTAAATTGAGCACCCAGACTATCCAAGTACTCTAGCCAACTCGTTTCATAAAAGTATAAACGTCAAGACCAGAAAGTTATAAGAAGTAAAGAACCAATTTCTCATTCTAAGACAAAGATCTCATCTCTATATTCATTATTCAAGTTTTTATGGATGTCTACGTCTTGGGAAGTTGCCAAAGGTATGAAAACATAATAAAATGAAATCATTTATCTACCTACATCTGCTTCATGCAAAATAATTACAGCACAAACAACATCAGAAACAGCACACTCAGTGGCACACAATTTGTTAGCTTAAAAGTAAATTATTACATGAAACTACAGATGATTTAGTATTGAAGAACCTATTGCATTAATTCCACAATTTCTCAACAAACCATTAAATCTCAGACAACAACTCTAACTGAGACTCTAGAAACTACCTTGAGTGCATTAATTCCATTACTTGATACTTTGGAACTTTCACTTCTAGCTGCACTCAGAGCTGCATTTGTCACATTCAAATTTTGTTTCAATGAGCCATTCTCTTGGTTCAGTCTGGAAATTTGCTCCTGGAAAATGGGATGTTAGATGAGTAGTGAGAAAGAACATTAAGCCAATAGACAATGTAAAATCTAAAGTTAAGTAATAATGAGAAAAAACACACAAACAATAATATATCAATACTTCTATCAGACCTAAAATCATTCAGATGCAAAGATTTAATAATAAAATGCCTCTGAGATTAGCAAACCTGCCAGTATATCACATGACTTCAAGAAGCAATCATGATTCATAAAAATTGGGATACTGATGCTCCGAGCATGATATTAGATGTAACACATAATCTGACACTTCATAATCCTCTTCAGCTAACATCCCAGAACTTTGGAGTTTGGAAAACCCCATAAAAAATATAATTTAGCTGAAGGTCTGATTTAAGTGATGAGCACAAGTATTTGCAAGTAAAACAACCAATCTAACATCAATAAGTATAAACTATTTATGCCCATCCTGTGGCTTTCAACATAAAGTTATCAAACAAGCAAAGGATCAACATGTGACATTTCTAAAACCCAATTCTTAAATAGCCATGTAAGTTAAAACCAGTATGAACTATGTAGTAGAATAAGTAATTAAAACATTTGCAAAAAATGAAACAGGTAAAACAAGAACGCAATTAAAAATGCAACAACAACTTCTCAGGATGTATCACAAAGGAAAACTGCCACATTCACTATTTATTAATTTTATATGGCTCCCACTAATCCAAACATCCCTCCAAGGCGTTATGTAGTACTAACTGATAAATTAATATTTTAATGCAATTTTAAAAATTATTTACTATTTAAGCATGAAATGAAGTACCATAAGTCAAGTATTTGTTAAATTTAATAGTAAAATTGTTGATAAATCAAAATGCTTCATTACAATAAGTAATGCATCATGATACCTAAATATGATAATTGAATAACGATTTCAACTATTTGCATTATTATTGTCTATAAGATTTGAATTTTAGACCAATCCCGGGCATTCACTAAAAGAACTACAATCACATCATGCCTTATTGCCATCTTAGATATCAATAGTCATAATTATAACTACTAAGTTAGCTCAAGGCATTTATACCGATCCATAGCAAAAACAAAATAAATCAAACAATACATAAAAAATGAAGCAGCCATCAGGTACCTCTTTTTCTTTTAACAAAGCAGCATAATTGACTGATAAAGCCTTAATTTCTGCCTCGGATTCCTGAAGCTTCTTAATTTCTGCTCTGTATCTTTCAATCTACAAAAAAATAATGATAAGACAGTTTAGTTATCATGCATGAAGGCTGGAATACCCCAACTACACCAGAAATGCCATACCAACTAGTAAAGTAGCATCCCTGATGTTGAACAGGAAAAAATCGTGCCCACAACTGACTCAGTCAAAAGTCAGTCAGAATTCAGTGTTGACACCAAAGGAGGTGCTTGGCAGGACCCAAAATTGGTTAAGTTTCAATCCCAAACCACTTACTCTTCAAATATTATATAGACCATAGTACAAAGCTCAATTAGATTAATCACTCAAATATGAAAATTACAAAACTAAAAAAGATTAAACCTGGTTACTTGGGTTCTAGAGGCTCTCAATCAACATCAAGACCAATCCCCATGACACATGTTACTCTAAAGCTTCTTAGACTCACAATCATGAAATAAAAGTTCCATGCATTCACTGTAAAGATCCTTGATGAAATACCTCAGCACTATTTTGCGTTATCAAACTTCAAACTTCACCAAGATACATATACGCAATAAATAGTATAAGGAAATAAAACAATCGATTTTTTAGAAACTGAATTTATCTAGTCAAAATTTTGGATCTTCCACCTGGTCTTCTACACAGAGAAATAATAGCCAATGCAAAATAAACAACTCAAAATATAGGTTAGTTTCACGCTCAAGCTATATTTCACAAAGCCTAATTCCAGATTGCTCAGAAAAGAAAAGTACCTACTCAAACTATCAAATGTGATAAATCCCTAATCAAAGATCAACAGTAAAATCCTCAATTAATAACCACAATTCACTGATCCCCTAGGTCAAAGATATCAAACTCACTCCCCAAACTGTCGACTAATAAATATGAACCTACACAATGCTCCGTGAAATCAGAAACAACAAATTAATTAAAAATTCAAGCACGAAAATTAAATGCAATAGTACCTCGAAATTAAATGGCGAATCAATTCCATTTGCGACCGGAGAGAGGGAAACGGGCTTTGAGTGGGCAAATCTATTAGAATTCCGTCTATCGAAGAATGGCGAATGGTCTCCATTCCCCGAACCATAGATCTCGAGTTCTTCATCGTCATCGTCGTGCACATCAAGCGCGATCTTATTCAAGTTCTCTTTCAAATTCGCAATCGAACTCCACATCTTCCAAAGTTCCCGTAATCAAATTTGTACAGATGAAAAATAAGAGGGTTTTGCAAATACCTGAGATTTTCTTTGATGAAATTAGGGCAAACAAATAAATTGTACGGGATAGCGTGGCAAAGAAGATTAAATATTGAGCATTTAAGTTTTCGCAGGTAGATCTGACAAAAAGGGAAAAAAGAGTAATTTTAGTTTGTAAGGAAGGTTTATTAATGTATACTTTCTTTGCAAAATAGTACTAGTTCAGATCAAATTTGGCGGATTATGAAACGGGTACTTTGGTTTGTGGCCCGTTTCGACTTCCGACTCTTAGTTATGCAAAAGGTGGTGACATTACAGTAACCGTCTTTTTCTAGGATCTAATATTAAAAAAGTTCTTAGATTATTTTTTTAAAATTTAAATTTTTTATTATATTTAATTAAATTTTTATATTTTATTTTAAATTAAATAAATTAATTAACATTTAACAACTTATTCTTAATAAAAACATCACTTTTTTTTTATATCAGGCCACATTTTGACATATCATATGTTATGTTACTTAATGTATTAATATGACATGATAAACATGATTATATAATATTTTATTTTCTACATTAGTACCACACCAACGTTATATATTCATATAATGATAAATATTATTTGGGTTATTAAAAGTTAGTTAATTGTTAATTATAAGAGTTTATTTAGTTTAAAATAAAATATAAAAATATAATAAAAATTTTATTTAAAATAGTTTAATAATTTTTTGAAATATTATTACTATTATGTCAAGTAAAAAAAAATTCCGCCGTCACCATCTTTCTTCTAATTATATAAAATGTGAAATTTGCTTTTAAAAGAAAATGTGAATTTTTAAATGTATTTGGGAATTGGTTAATGATGCCGTAAATGCAAAGAAAGTTACATTCTCATTTCTCAAATAAAAAGCGGGCCTGTAATCAAAAGGAACAATTATTACTATACTAATGACTACGTAATTTGATAGATGACTATATTCTTAACCTAAAATATTTACTTAAATATCAGTCCTTTTTGTCTTTGAATCTTTGAATTAAATCTAATTGATGACATAAGAATTAACTAGCTCAATTAGTACCTCTCTAACGTTGTTCATTTTTTCATGTAATTGAAAAATATTTACATAGAAACAAATGTTTTTTTTCAAATTAAAATTTATTTGTTATCGAATTATATGTAGAGTGAGATATTATTTTTAATCGTATAAATCTTAGATCCCTTGTTTTAGATTTGAGCTTGAAACCATTACATTGGAGTTTCGAATAATTAATTACTAAGACCCCTATAATAATAGATAAAAGAATTATTTTTATCATGTTTTTTACTTTGAATGTTCGGATTAATTTGATAACATTACCATTTGTGATAAGAAATTAAAACTTTGAAGAGTGATAAGAAAAGGTAATAATGTAATTACACAAAGAGAGTAGTCGTACTAAAAAATCGAAATTCGTAATTTAATATTCAAAGAGTAGAAATAAATAATAGTTACAAATTTTATGTATTTTATTTGAATCATTATTTTTTGAACTGCCTTGCTAAATTTTACATTTGCCTTTTTGACATACATCATTGGGCCAGGGGCCCGCAGCTACAGTTAGCGGGCAGCAGGCTTCTATGTAGGCATGATGAATATCCAGCTCGCTATATATACCGACTGAACGACCCACCTGCAGCCGCCGTCACGCTGTCTAGGGTTTGAGCTCGTGTCGGCGAGTTGGCGTCAATCTCCTTTCCCTCATCTGTTTCATTATCTCTCCTTCTCCCGTTAATTTCTACACGTCTCCATTTTGTATTTTTTTTTTCAATTAAAAGTTTTGGATAGATGCGATGAAGATAACAGTGAAAAGGAAATCGATTGTAGAGTAGTTTCATGACTAGTCTGCAAGATGAATCCTTGGTTTTCTGGTTCGTATTCACTGAGCATGCTTTTCTACCAGCTTTTCGATTTATACCATTGTTGTCTGTCTCTGTCTATTTGCTTGCAAACAATGTTTTTAATTTTTCTGGTCGGAGAAACGAAGGACCTATGGATGGAGTGCGAAAACAATGCACTTTGATCCAAGTTTGCCTTCGGAAATCGATATTGGAACTGGATCATCCGAACCAACCTCCATTTTTCGGTTCGGTTTATCATTCGGGGTCTGATTTTCGAACATTTTTTTTTACTAGGCAAATATGGGAATATTTTTAGTTAAAATGGCGAAGGTCCCAGCAGGGAGGTGAGTGCTCTATGATTTGAGACTTCTCTAACGATGAAACAAAAATGCCTTCGCAAATGAATTTAGCCGAATCGTAGGATGCCCAATTAGTCCATTTTTGGAGCGTCTGGAACCCTCGGCAACATCCAATTCTCTACCGCTAGACTCTTTCTTCTGCCTTCTTTCTAATTTCTTTATAAAGTCTAGTGCTTTTGCCTTGAATTTTCCAAGAGGAGAGATCTTTAAAGTGGAGCAATTGAAAAAAGGGTTGAACTAGTTGGAGAATGAAGACGGTGCAGAAAAGCAACAGATCATAGACAATATAAAGGAAACCTTGCGATTTGGAAATTAAATATACAACTAATTTCAATTATGCTCCGATGTAAGTTATCAGTCAACAAGTTGGAGTAAAATATTTCAGCTCCTAAGAAACATGAAACATCACACCAACCTAAGCTGCATTTATTTATGACTAAAAATGGGTACAAAAACTGGAAAAAGAAAAACGAACTTTCTGATTTCCATATTGTGAAGTTTGAAATAGCTGCTGTGATTATATCTATGTAACTTTAGAAGAAAAAATGCCTATACATGGGTCGATACAACAGCCATATTACCATCCCTCTCAACTTTGCAGTCCAATAAGGGGTCATTCAGGCCTCACCAGGTAGGATGCCCATATCTCGTCAGCTGGAGGTGGTGGCTGAACCCAGTGGCCTGGTATGCGGCTGCAGTCAAGTTCTATAGAATTAGTCAATGCTCAATTGCTCTTATGCTTAATGTTGCTCGCTAGCAGTCTAGTGTCATGCAAGTTGGTCTTTCTAATGCAGCATCAAATAGCACTATAGAAGTTTACCATGAGGGCATATTGAGGAAAGGGACAGGTTAAAGTGGTGGTGCTGAAATTGACAGTAATTATGATGCTAATAATGAAGTGGAAATGGGGTTAGACTTTTAATGCCGATATCCTTTTCTCTTTCATTTCTACATCCATCAATTCCAAGTGCAGAAAATTTAGTTGAAATGCAATTGAAATAATGCATCAAGTATAGAAACATTCATGACTAATGAAGAGCATTGCAGAAAAGGGTAGCTATCCTACCTTCCTCCCGGTCTGATATAAGCATCCCATGTCCTTCTAACCTGCACGTGAAGATTCAATAAGAGGAGATTATTATGAAAATGCAGCTGAATACAGATACTTGTATATGCATCAGCCATCAAACTTACACCACTCATGGTCATGGAATAGACAAACTGCCAGCAATTACTGGCAACCATATACACTGCTTGAAAGAAAAACATAGTTCTATGCAGCAAGGAATCCAGACTTTGAAGAAAAGTAGATGAACATACCTCAATAAGCGTGCCCATATCTGTATTGCTGCCATGATAATAGTGATAGAACTCAATTGGTAAATTGGCCAAAGAATCATATGCCCCTCCATAACCATGCCCTTCCGATGTATTTTGGCCAGACTCCTTATCAGTTACTGTACTAGAGTCCTTTTCATCCTCATTTGGTGTTTTTTGGTCTTTGCTCTCCTTGTCTTCAAGTTGATCGCTAATTGGATCCTTTGAGAGGGGTTTTTGATTCTGAGTGGCCTTCCTAGTTTCCTCGGCAGTTGCAATGGCATCTTTTGCAGCATCTGTATCAGCTGCTGCCAAAGCTTGTCTCTCCTCTTCCTCAACTGCAGCTCGAACTTTCTCAAGAAACTTGTCATCCTCCTCTGGGAGAAAGTGGCCTGCACAAGTTGGAAGCAACCTTAAAATTTCAGTAGAATCAAATACAGTATAATCCGTTGATATTATAGATATACAAGAACTCTCTGATGCACACACAGCAGATCTCCTTATTTAATCATGGAAAAGCTAAGGGTTTTTGCATGTGCAAGTCAATCTTTCTGTGCGGATAGATTTTGTGAAGGTATTCATTCTCAATCTTAATCAGTAAGATATAAAGTGCATGAATCTGAACTTACACACTGACATGCACACATTTACCTACAGAAGAAATAAAATGAGAGCATCTATATTAAACCTGCATATCAGTTGCTGTTTTTTGCAGCTAAAGTCAATATTACAGAGTAGCAACCTCATATTGGTTGAACAAAGAACTAGAAAAAAAAAACAAATAATCCAATCACAAGTCACAATAGGTAATTCAATGTGACAACTTAAAGCCGGTATATTTTTGTTATAGTACCTTGTTTCTTCAATTTCTGGATCCTGATGGAGCGCAATTCTTGCAGCTTTTCCACAATCAAAACTAGCTCAAGCTTGACATATAAAACATACTATAAGAGTGGGCAAAAAGGAATGCAGAGAAAATAGCTCAAAAAAAAAAAAAAAGAAAGAAAGAAAGGAAACAAAAGAAACCCCTAAAATTAGCATTTTTCTAATGTTACCCTAGCAAGCAAAGACAAATTGAGAGATAATCTAGAAAAGGTATTGCACCAAAAGTACATAGGAGAAGAATCAAGGAGGTTTTTGCTATCAAACTGCCATGCTGCTATCACATTGAAGACTACACACTAAAGAACAAACTAACAGCAAAGAGAAAAAGAAACTAATCGTATTGATGATGAGGAGCAAACAGCGTCATATCATATCAGACATGTTAGTACGTTTGAACACTTAGCATACTTTTTATGCTTTAGCTACTCATAGATGTAGTAAATATTGTACAAATGAAGCATTGTCTAAAACAGTTTGACAGGTCTAGAAAGTTATCAACAATTTCAAATCATAAATTAATTTAGTTTTCCTGAACCAGAAACAAAAAGAAAGAAAGAAAGTTGCCAGAACATTTTGCAAAGCCATTACCTCAGATTCTAGTCTCATTTTTTCTTCCTTGGCTTTAAGCTTTGCTATTTCCTTCATCTTTTCCACCTGGAAAT
Organism: Theobroma cacao; assembly: GCF_053813885.1. Classification (NCBI taxonomy): domain Eukaryota; kingdom Viridiplantae; phylum Streptophyta; class Magnoliopsida; order Malvales; family Malvaceae; genus Theobroma; species Theobroma cacao. Next base: position 39,532,558 of record NC_142639.1, on the reverse strand, counting down.
CAACTTACCTCAGTCATTACTAAATAAAAACCAGTTTACAACAATGAAAAAAAGAAAGAGTTTGGAGTTCTTAGCACCTAATGGAAAAATCAATGAAAATCATTGGTAGGCTCGCAGCAAAAAACCCTGCCTGAAACACAAAAATCTCAGTACCTTGCGGCTTGCAATGTCCTTGGCAATCTCCCTAGCTCTCCACTCATCAGCTTCTCTATCAGCTTGGTCAAATCGCTCACGCTCCTAGGATTCATAACAACAAGAAAGAAATTAGCCATTTCCAACACAGGCCAAGAGCAAAAAGCAGCGTGAGGAGAAACCTTACTACGAGAATCCAAGCAAAACAACCTTTGATAGCATTTCTGCAATTCGTTTCCGCTTTCTTTTCCTCCAAAGCTTATTCCTTTTAGACTTGTTGATTTTATTCGCCAGTCTAGCTGCTGCTGATTTCTCCTCCCACGGGCTTGCTTCGTCCACAACATATCTAAAGGGCTCCAACTGAGCTCTAAGCTTTGACATCAAAGAATTTGCCGCTTCCATAGAAATTGATTCTTGAGTATCCAAATCAATCCTCCTATCTTCTAGATACTTCAAGAACTCAGAAACAGAAGGGTCAGTTGACCCATTTTTTATCATCGTCAGTATCTCCAGCTCCTTCTGCCTATAGGACCATCGAATTTTATCACAGTTACAGAAATTGAAAAGCATACTATTGATACACCCTAAAACCAGAACTAACGTACATTGCATTGGCAAGATTGAGAGTATCTTGCAATTCTCTAAGCCGATCACGCACATTTCTGGTCTCCCAAAATGTACTCGAATTTGGTGCTGCCGGCGGTAACATTGGGAACCAAGGCGGAGGCGGTGCTGGTTGAAAGTGGAATGGATTCATTGCTACAATGATTAATAAATTAATTCAGTCGGAAAATAAGAGAAATTAAAAAATTGAATCAGTTTTTTAATAAAGATCCTAGACTTCTTAAGAGGATAAACTAGAAATTTTCTTCAAACAGAAAGGAAATCAACTGACATATTAAATTATGGACTTTGTGAAGTATTGAAAAGACTAAAACCGAAATGACATATTAAACAGCTTCCAAACCCTAGCAGATTGAAGTACCGAACGTCGAAATGTTGGGAAGATGCCGGAATTAAAACGATTGGAAGTTAAAATAAGGTCCAAAATAGGTTAATGTGAGAAGAATAATAAAATTGTCAGGATGGCCGAGTGGTCTAAGGCGCCAGACTCAAGTTCTGGTCTTCGAAAGAGGGCGTGGGTTCAAATCCCACTTCTGACAACTTTATCGTTTTTACCCTTCCACCCTATGATACAAGTAGTGGGCCACTTATATTGGGCCTCGCCACGAAAGACCCTTCCACCTATGAAACAAGTTGTCTCCCTTAACATCATTGGGCCTTGCAAATCAGATAATATTCTCCTTTTACCCTTCCACTTGTGAAACACGTTAAGTTGTATTGGGCCTTGCCAACCAGACAATTTTCTCTTTTTACCCTTCCAGCTATGAACCAAGCTGTGGGCTATTAACATTGGGCCTTATAAAGTTGAGCTAGCCAAACTTTCGACCAAAAACTCATTAAGATGCCGATCAGAAAATAAAATCAATAAGATGACCGATCGTCTGAGTGCTATAATATAAGTTGTGGATCATTAACATTGGGCCTTGCCAATCAAAGTTGAGACAACCTAAGCATCGACCACCCTTCCACCTATAAAACAAGTTGTGGGCTACTAACATTGGACCTTGCCAACCAAAGTTAAGCCAGCCAAATATCAACCAGAAAATTTGTAAGATGACTGATGGTTTGAGTGTTATGAAACAAGTTGTGGGCCACTAACATTGGGCCTTGCAAACCAAAGTTGAGCCAGCCAAGCATCAACCAGAAAATCTGTAAGTAAAAAATCAGTAAGACGACCAATCGTCTTAGTGCTATGAAACAAGTTGTGGGCCACTAACATTGGACCTCGCCAACCAAAATTGAACCAGTCTAAGCATCAACTAGAAAATCAGTAAGTTGACCGATTATTGATCAGAAAATCAGTAAGATGACCGGTCGAGATAACTATATGATTGAACTGTTTAGAAAACATGTTATAGAAATTTAGTAACTTTAGACGAACTTTGGTGTTTTTAGAACGAACAAGGCAACAACCAAATGATTAGGACTTCGGGACATAAGTTCTGAATCATTTGTCTTGCTTGTCATAAGACAAATTCGGAAGCTTACAATCCAAAATTGAGCTCTAGCAAAAACGGAGCACAGGTATCTTTTCCCTGTTGAGTTTGTCACATGACAATTATAACAAGAACAGCAATGAGGGTGACACATTGAGAGGAATTGCTTCTAGTTGGTGGTACAAAATTAAGATTGGTTCAAATTGATCAAATTGACAATAATTAAATTGATTGTATTTATTATGAATAATTTTACGTATACGTATACACTCAATTGTCCTCTGCTTTAGTAACTAATCTGCGAGACTCCTAACGCAGGAATCACAGACAAAATATGGCATAAACCGTCAGCTTGCAAGGAGTCGTAAGCCTTGCCAGGTTTTCAGTGGTAAGAACAACGACATATGGCCGATATTTCCAACATGCAAGGTATATAAATGTTTTTGGTCCCCCTATCCAAGCTGTCTTTGTGTAACCTTTGCTTGTTTCGTTGGGAAATGTGCAAAGAGGAACGGTATTTGTTCATAAGATTGCCATCTCTCACTAGCTTGATGACTCGTGTTATATATCTTGTCCAAGATCTCAACCAAAAAGCATAAAGTTGCTTTTGACCACTAATGTCTGATGGTAATTATGCACCAAAGATTGTTCAATACATCCAAATTTCCATCATATAAGATTATAGAAAAAGAGAATGGACTGGAAATCTTTGTCAAAACCACCTATAGAATGTGTAAGAAAATGAGCATGTCCTTATCCGAAGTTATGAAAGGATGAAGAATTCTTTGTCCAAAGCTACCTGATGAATAGTAACATTTAGCATGTCCTTGTTCTAAGGTATCAAATTTCTTGACATTGCTTTCAATGGTGGAGAATCATCCATCTATCTATCTATCAAGACCCATCCTCATTTGTTAAGAGCTGGTCTTTTGTTTGTGTCAAAGTGCAGGGATGGAAACCGGAAAGTCTGGTAGTGAAGACAAGAAAGAAGCAGCAAGGGCTTGGTCCCCACTTTGATATGGTAGATTTTCTAGCTACAAGAGAAAGCAAAACTGGTACAGTGACAATCATTTTGTGGTGCTTCTTCCAAGATATGGAGAAGCTCCAAGAAGAGAACAAAGGAGGAAAACGAGAAGCAGAAAGGTGATAGCATTGACTATGGAATTTTCTCCTAACATAGCTTATCCATGTCCCCCTTCCTGTCTAGCTTGTTTCATGCAAGCAACACTCAAAACCTTCTCTCTCTCTCTCTCTCTCTCTCTACCAATAATTGCGTGAGGAATTGGCAACTGCATTGACACTAACCAACATTCACACAAGAATCGACGTGGGGCAATAAGAACAAAAGGGGTTGCAAAACGAGTTACGTTCAAGAGCAAATTTCTATGACTTTTTTAAATACGTTGTGCTCTGTTCCAGGCATCTTCACCCCAAGTTCAGATTAATGCTCTGTTCCTTTCAAGTTTGTTTTTGGGCAGTATCTTATCAACTATAGGTGAAAGGTAACCATTGGAATATTGGGAACGTTAGGGGTGGTCCCCTCAATGCTATATCAAGTAAAACCTTAGGTAAGACAAATTCATCTTTGCTTGCTCCATGGCCCCTAAAAAGAAAAAGATGAAAAGAAAAGGCACAAGCTGCCTTTTGTTTTATTGTTTTAACTTTGAACTTCTCAAACTGAGGCAGATTTTTTCACCATTATCCTTGATACTACTAAATTATTTGAAGCCACGATGAGAATTGCAAAGGATTGGGAATAGAAAGGCTATAATTTGCCGCACATTCTAATCATGCAATGCAATCCAGATAGGGCCATTCAAAAGTTCAATTCCAAACGACCATGGAGTCCCACCCTGCTACTTAGAATATTATGCGAGATGTCAGTACCATGTCTCGCAAACGCTCAAACCAGAGGGTCTCACACGCACGAGAGCAGAGCAGAATCTTGCCCACAATAATAATAACAAAAAGAGATAAATAAACACCTAAGGAGGGCCCTTCGGTTTCTTTCTATACCAACCAAAATCCTGCTATTTTATAGGCATGATTCACGGTGAGGGAAAGACTCCCCTTTCCATACTTTCGTTATGGTTGTTAAGCATTGGCCTTGCAGAGCATATTAACCAGAAATTTTAAACATTTGACTCCTGTAAGTCAGTGATTCTGTGGATGAAACCTTGTAACAATAGTCTATTCAATTATGAAAGCTCTGGCTGAAAGTTTTCATTTACATTCCGGCTGAGAAGCTAGGAAGAGGGAAAGGAAAAGAGCTCAGAATGGGAAATCCATGTCCTTGCAAGATTGACAAAGACAAACTTTCTGATATTTAGTTTAATCCTTACAATATGAGGAGACATACTGTGTCTATTAGTTTAAAAACTTATCTCTTGTTTAAAAGATAGATATGTATAAACATCTAACAGGAAAGAAGACAGATAAATGAGACAAATAACAAGTTGACGCTTGATCAGCTGCCATGTATTTCTAGAAGTACTCTTCTTTCTTCGACTGTTATCTTTTCCTCATCTGAGCATGTATCATTTTTCTGAAAATGAATGAATACAAAACATAAGAAACTGTGAAGATTTAAGTTTAGGAATTATATGTTCAGATAAAAGAAACCTTGAAAATACCTATCGATCTTTTGCAGTGGAGAACAGCCTCATAAATTGAGTTCTCAAGATGACATGAATCACCCATTGAACAAGCTGTACTCTGTAGTGGAGATGCTTGTGGTGAACTTTTCCAGCTCTTAACTTTCCATGTTCTCCTGTCAATATCATCAACCCTGGTACTTGTTCTCAAGCACCCTCCCTTATGGCAGGAAGGTCTGAGATGTCCAAAAAGATTTCTCAAGATTTGCCACGTTGATTTTCTCCACCTTCTAAGGAACCTGCACTTAATCCTCACTGTTGGAATTTCAGTTCTTGAAGAAAATGATGAACTGGGCGTTGTTTGGATGGAATCTAAGGTATTGCAGGACTCTCTCCTCGAAGGATGAATATAAATGGGTCTGATGAAGCCGTTGGTGAAAAGCTCATCAGCATGAATAAAAGCTGCAGGACTTTGAGCAATAGCATCAAAATTGAAGTTCTGGTCTGTCAGAAATCTATTTGACTCTACCATCTCATCGTAGAATTCTTCTGGAGTACCTCCATAATATACTCCAGGGGGCTCACTGAGGCCATCTAAGGAGGGTTTATGGTCAGATAACCAACTATAGGAAAAACTCTCAATGGCTAGAGGTTGTGAGGTTTCCATTAGCAACTAATAATGTGTGTGAATAATGAAGGATTAAAAACTTATATACTCTTACAGGGGCAAAATGACATAATTGGTAGTGTACAGTGACCACAAGACTATGGTGACCACAAGGGCATACATTGTCTATTCTGTCAAATGCAAGCAGGAGACAAATGGGCCAAGATAATCTGGGAACCAGAGCGACAGTAGGTTTTATGTTTAACTTCGTTTTCTTATATAGCCAATCTGTCATCACAAAATGATCTGTTTGATTGCCGACAGTCAGGAAAACCTGTCAGGAATTGCTTCAATTGCTTTCATCTTTTTGCTAGGGAGATGAAATTAGCAATTTTCTTTTCTCTAACACATTGAAAATTCAATATCAAACAGAGATAGCAAAGAGATTCCTTGCAAATTCAGAATAAAAAGATTGAAAGAAGAAAATACCAGTTGCCTATTGCAGCTCAATGTGTCTGGTCACCCTTCTTATTTTAAGTAACTTTTAGAACATGAAATGGAAAGAACAAGCTAATGATGAGTACCATGCCTATGATGACAAAAATCCCAACTTTTAAATGGTGTCACAGAAGATCCTCAAATTTTATGATGGTCTTTTAAATTTCATATTACTATATGTATGAATATATAACAAATTTGGATAAACTCTTTAAAACTACATTCAAGATATTGTTGACAAATTTCAATATACTGTTTAGATAGTATATCAAAAATGCCAATTTAACAAGAATTTCTTGAACATAGCTATACAGCTAATGGTGAATAAAGTCAGCCACAGACGGCATAAAACCATTACTTAATATGTTTTAATATTGATGGTTGATATTTTCACTGTACAATCATGTCCTCTTTGAAAGAAATGGAGCCCATGAAACAAACAAGAAAAACAAAGACACTTCTGGAAATACAATTTAGTTCAACAAATAGCTAATACCATTGGCAGACCAAGCAAAGTTGTGCCAGGATTCTAATGCCAAACTAAGTGTGCTTGTGAACATGCATGATATCTTAAATGAGAAAATGAGGAACTAGTTTTCAGATAAAAAACAGGAATAGAAAATGCATTCATTAATAGACCACATTGTGATGCTTATGACAAGTGAAAAGTAGAATTTTCAGAAACTAAAAAAAAAGAAGACACAAAAAAAGATCTCAGTATAATTACAAGAGAAAGGAAAAATAAATGCCTTTCAAAATATGGTCATATAAATGTTAAACAGTATGTTTGAGGGAGGTGTGTATTCCTTTTTTTAACCAATATTCTACTATAAAATCTAAAGCGCCAAAATTTTTTGGGAGGTACAAGAGGGAGCCTAATGAAGCATCTCTACTAAAACCCTACGCTAGCCCTAACGCTTGAGGGTACCTGGAATGGTAAAATACCAAATATTTAAAAATGAGGAAAGAGAACTATTGGACAGGGGCCTTCTAGCTGGTCGGACTAGAAATGGATGCTGAAACGTTATCCGAGACATAAATTGAATAATCAAAATGTAACTAACACAAAAGTCAAAGGTCCCCTCATTTCCTCTCATAACTGAAGCAACTTTCCTGATGCATTTCATGTGTGAATGTATGTACAATTTTAAGCCAACAAATTCCAAACCCTGTCAAGTGATAGGCCACAGCTAAAAAGGGGTAGTGGTCGGAACCTAATTACGTAAAAGGAAGGTTGCAATGTTAAGAAGTCCAAAATCCTAGAATCTCCATCTAGATTATTTGATTTGTTATTCAAACACATATGGAGCACAAATGATGTGCACAAGCAGTAAAACATGCACAGATGGATGTCTAAGCATGGTCCCAATTATGCACCATATCACAAATTGGAGAACATTCTTATGAATTTTACAAATGACCAAGGGTGTTTCAATTATTTGCATTTTTTCCCTTTTCTTGTTTTCAGTTCTAAACTTGGGGAAAGGAAAGAGGGACTACAGAAGCATTCCTCCTGAAAGTATCATTCTATGGTTGATCTTCTGGTGAATAGTAGCTTATGTGAACCTTTTTAATACACTTAGTCAAGCTTGTTAATGTGTCAATAAGGGAATAAAATTCATACGTAGTTGATGACTCCACATCTTCTAATAAATGGTAGTCTATTTAAAGAAAAACAGATATAGTTGTTCAAACTCAGACAAGCAAAGTCACCATAAGACTTGCTCAAGAGTTCAGCTGGTCTACTTCTATATGGCTTTTTAAATGAAGACAGGCAATTGGTTGATTTGAAACACCAACCTACTCAAAGGTGAAGGCCTAAAAACACTTTTCTCGACAAAAGATATTCATGACGGATCAAAAAACAATACAAGAAGGGAGCATTACTTAACAGTATTCAATGATTCCAATGAGACAAAGAATATGAAGATGCAAAAATAAAATAATAAATGGACAAAATATAAGTAAAAGTCATTGCCACTTGAAAAAGAATGTTTTGATTGGTAAAAAAAGAAGCAAATCAAATGCAAAACAAAAAGATTCCTTGGCAGAAGCAATATACTAGGAGCTACTTTCTAGTTATTGAAGTTGAACCACATTGCAAAACAAGATCTTGAGAACAGAAAAAACTAGTAAAATTACAAACAAAAAGATAAGGAAGGGTGGAATATATTTAAAATATATAGATTAAAGTATTAACCCAGAGTTCAAAATTCAGGGGTTTTTCAGCTATATCTTTTGATAATCATCGCCAACGTAATCTAAAATGACTTTGACAAAATAAAAATATAACCTTGCAGAAGGCTGATGACTCTAAGGAATCGTCAACTACAGGTACTCATTTGGAATTATTCAAAAAAAGAAAATAAAATATAATTGAAAAATAAAAACTGGGTCTTACTGTGTTTTCCAGGATAGTGAAGTTGTGAAGCTGAAACAGAGAAAGTGGCCATTGTTGCAGTTGCAGGTGCAACACCCGCCAACTACAACGGTCATTGTTAGCTCTCCCCAGATATTATTCTTATTATTTTTCCCATCTGGGGATTTCTTTCAGTCGTTGTAGTTGAATGGGATCATCCTTCATCGTTGGTAGAGATCAGGATTGGGGATTAATTAAGGATGGATCAGGGATGGGAAGGTTGCCTTTGCCCAATTATTGGATTTTGAGTTTTGCTAAGGTTCGATTTTGCTATATGTTTTTCAGACTACTAAATACTACTTAATTGTTTTTTTTTTTTTTACAATTACACTCCCAAAAAAATATATGTGAGAAGATACTCTTTGTTATTTTAGATGTCAAATATTAGTAGCTCGATTTTTAATAAGATATATAATTACAAAGTGAAAAGCCTTAGCACAGTAAAACATTTAAAATCAAAACATGAATAAAAAAAAAGTAAAATATAGTATCCAAGTTCTATATTCAAGCCTAGCATTGAGTTATGCTAGTGTTGATTATGGTATGGGACTTGGAGGGAATATCTTAGATAAGCTTAAGTGATTACATAAATCATGACTTTGAACCATAAACACTTTTCTGTATTTGTATATATTGCTATATAATTAAAAATCATTCCAGCAAAAAGATTCCTGTCTCTTTCATGCTTCACATGAAAGCTTTGTGGAAGCCGAGCAGGACGCTTTCAAGAAGGTCCTGGTCGTTTGCAGGCCAGTTCCAGGGGAAGATGATGAGAGTGAAGATATTGGTGAAGCTGATGATGATGATGACTCATCGAAATCGTTGGGTATAGATGCTGGTGGAGATATTGCTACGGTCATTGTCTTCTAGTTCAATGTACAATGCGCCGATAGCTGAGCTAGCTTGGATATCAACGTCGTCGTATAAGTCACCGAAATCATCATCCAGCGACTCCATTTTTTCTTTCTTTTGCTGGGTGCAAAACTACTCTAACGTTACAGTCATAGATTAGAGATAATTTGATTACGTTATGCTCATTTTTTGAGGGATTAAGGGAAATGACAAAGGGACACATGGAAATGCAAGTAGCTTAAAAACCCTGTATCAGAATCTAAAACCCTGCAGCAGCCATTACCAGAGTTGGACAGGCTATTGAATTTGGGCTTTGGGTGCAAGGCAAGCGACTCTTATCTAGGGCCATTTTGAGCTTATGTTGATTGAGAAAACGTTGGATTGTAGGCCAATTTATGAACCTGTGTTGGTTAGTGGCTCATTCATGATCTAAATTTGGGCTTCTTGTGGCCCTTTTCAACTTCCTGGGTTTAGGGTTTTACTGTTCTTGTTCCCTTCTCAAGATACCTCGTTGAGAGATAAAACCAACAGAATCGACGTTTGGCATCTGGAACGTTGATGACGTGATGACCAAAAACCCCATTTGTAGATTTTAGTTAATGGGTATAAACAGGAAAGATGTGGTGAACTAGGTCATCAAGCTAGGGTACCAGTTGTTTCAATACCTTGAGGGACAAGACTAGCTGCAACAGCTTGAATCCCAAGATTAAACTCTTTGCTCCATTTTGCACTTGAATCCCAAGTTACTTGATGATAAAGAGCACGTACAATACTTTTATGGAGGAATGAAGTTAAAAAAAAAAAAAAAAAACAGAACATGCACTGTGATCAGGGTAAACACAAGATAACCCAGATTGGATCTAAATTCTAAATGAAGGATATTCACTTGCTTTTTGGCTTTGTATCATTTAAACAGATTGGTATATTTTGGACAAAAAGAATAAACATAATACTAGTAGTTAACAAAACGGTGACAGATGACATTCAGAAGCAATGTAACAGAAAATGAAGTCTGACCTGAGGTTGGTCAATTCATCAGACAAACTATTCCATGGCAGCAACAGCAAGAGGAAGATTCGGAAGGGAAATTGAGGAGTATAAAACCATGCCATGAACTTGGCAAAACCCTTTTTCTCTATTTATGGAATAAGAAGACTGAAGTGGATTGTAGTTTTTTTAAAAAAAAATATTTGATCTGTAAATAACATAAAATCACAAAGCTTTACCTATTTTTTCTAAACAAAGCACCATCAAAAACATTAAATTCGCAAAATTTTCCCCTCTTTTAACCCACCTGATGTTTACTCAAAGAAAGTGGAAGTATTTTGGCCATCAAAAATTAGAATCCAGGCAAAACTGAGAGATGTGCTACACCTTTTGGGAGGTCTGCAATTTTCTAAAGCAAAGAAAGCCTGTTCTTTCTAATTGTTCCATCTTCCTGCACATAGAAGTCATAGTAGTAAATCATTTTCGATTGGGATGGAGCCGTGGAACTTGTAGAACTCAGATACAGAGAGAAAGATAATAGATTTGATACAATGTCAATTTGAAACAAACTCTACACATTCCTCAAGTTTGCACTCAAGACAGTAAATGAGCTGATCGTAATCAAGCACCCTAGGCTGCTCACACTTGTTTAAGTTTATCAAGCAACTTGATTTGAGCTTAAAAGTTGAGTTCAAATAAAGTTATTACAATTTTATATAATAAAGCAAAATAAAACACCAAATTTTCATTTAGAATACCATTAAAGAATTTGAAAGTTGAAAAACAAATATACCTAAGATTAAGAGTAAAGAACACAAAAGCATACTGGCCAATAATAAGAAAAGGCCTTTTCAGATCATTTAGTCACCTTGAACAAGCTTACCAACAAGTTCATGGAACTATGTTAAACAAGCTGATTAATAAATTAATTAATTTTATTACTGAGTCATAAATTATTAATGATTCAAGATGCAAAGACAACATACCACCATCACAAATATTTGATTGAAAAAAATACTCAAGGGGTTGTACTAGCTCTGACGATATTTTAATAAAATCATCAACCTCAATACCTGCATAATCAGAAAAGTTAGATTTCAATAGTTGGGAAAAGTGTCAATCAAACAAATTATATCAAAGTGCCATTTTTCCTACAAAAAGACAATAACTTAACAGCACCAGCAGACTGGTAATAAACTGAGTGTATACCAGGGTGAATTTTGCTTTTAGTAAAGAAGAAAGCGTCCCACAAAGCTCTCTCTTTGTTTGTTTCAAATGCAGCATCATCCACCTAATAAGATTATATCAAAACACCATGAGAAAAGATTCTAGAATTTGCAAGTGATGCATCTCTATAATCAATCAAATAATATGGCAATTTTTCATATCTCAATATCCAACAAGAAAATGCCATTCTAAACCAATCAGAAATCTTACCAAGACTGAAAGAACAGCATATTTAATTTTCAGTCAAAGATTTTAATACAGAATTCACTATCAAACAAAAAGGTAAGAGCTAAATGCTCAAATATCCAGTGTAAGCTACTGGGTACTTCTTTAATACCAAAGGGAGTAATAGTACCTCCATATCAGCATCCACATCCTTTCCATGGACAATTCTAGTTGGACGAGAATATGCTTCTACAACCTTGGGGAAAAGATTGCCTTTCGACAAGGCTTCCATTTGCATTCATTTATTTTTATATGCTATCATATATGATTTGAGGATACTGGAAATTGATGAGAAATGGAAAGCAAAAGAAAAAAAAAAGGGGGGGGGGGGGGGGGGGGGGTATTCATCTTTTATCTAAACATGCCAAAAAAAAAAAACCTCCTGAAAAACAAAACATTCAGCAGCTCCCAAGCAAAGAAAGAAAAAAAATACAAAGATACATGAGACTCAAGAAGAAAACATTCATATTGGAAAATATCCATCACTGCAGACATTCATCCTCCAAGATGTCTTAAATACAGCAACAGGGAAGCCCATTTTCTATGTAGAAAGCAAACTTTTTATCAAAAACATATCCACCCATGTCATACACAAATATATAAAGTGAGAATAGCCTGCAGCAAGGATGTCAAGAATATCATTTCCTAAACAATCACAGGCCTTTTGTATCCGCTAACAAATGTCTTCATAATTGAGGCAATCCCTCTTTGTTATTGACACGAACATTTCTTGGGTGTTCTTCAGTCAGTTAATTCACCAAGATGGCAAGATATACTTTCTATTATGGCCCAGGACATAGTGTCAGTCATGTGTTAAGGACCATCAGTAAGGAAATTCCATTTCTGACAAAACTCTCATGAATAGATATAGCCATTGTTGAGAGACATAAGAAATGAATACCTCAGACGAATAGCACCTGAGTGCACCTACTTTACATGCTGTTTTGGCACCCAGACAAGACAAGTTTGCACACTCTGCAAGGACGGAATGAAGTACTTCAGGACTTATCAACCTGCAGCCAGAAACACAGCCTATTTGCATAAAATTTGCCGATGGCACTGATAATGTTCATAACCTCCACATAGCAAGGAATACAACACAATCCTAGGGTGAAACAAATAGCCTGACTCAATATCATCCCTACATAGGAATGTCACATATACCAAGATGTTAGATTTACATATTGGCAACATTAAACCTTAACGTATAATAGGAATGCCACATACCCACACCATTACACTATTCTCAATTGACACCATTGTACCTTAATGTACAATCGGAATGTCAAATTAACACATCAAGCTATGTTTTCACATATGCACCATTGTGCCTTTATTGTACAGTAAGAATGTCATACCAAAAATATTAAATATCTATTTTACACCATTACACTTTAATGTATAATAGGAATGCTACATGCCAAACACCATAAAGTATAATAGGAACGTCACATATCCCAAGATGTTAGATTTTTATATAAGCACCACTATACCTTAATATATAATAGGAATGCCACGTGCCCACACTATTACACCATTATTAATTGACATCACTGTACCTTATGTACAATTGGAATGTCAAATTAACACATCAAGCTATGTGTTCACATATGCACCATTGTACTTTTATTGTACAATAAGAATGTCATTTCAAATATATTAAATATTTATTTTGTATTATTATACCTTAATGTATAATAGGAATGCCACATGCCAATTGCCATAAAGTATAATAGAAATGTCACATATATCAAGATGTTAGATTTATATATTGGAACCATTATACCTTAATGTATAATAGGAATGCCACATGCTCACACTATTATACCATTATTAATTGGCATCATTAGACCTAAATGTACAATCAAAATGTCAAATTAACACATCAAGTTATATGTTCACCTATGCACCATTGTGCCTTTATTGCACAATAACAATGTCATTTCAAATATATTAAATATCTATTTTGTACCAATGTACCTCAATGCATAATAAGAATGCCACATCCCAATTACCACAAAATATAATAAGAATGTCACATATACCAAGATATTAAATTTACATATTAGCACAATTATATTTTAATATATAATACGAATGTCACATAGCCACACCATTATATCATTCTCAATGGACACCATTGTACCTTAATGTACAATCGGAATGTCAAATTAACACATCAAGCTATATGTTTACGTATGTACCATTGTGCCTTTGCCATGTCAAATATATTAAATATCTATTTTGCACCATTATACCTTAATATATAATAGGAATGCCACATGCCAAATATCACAAAATATAATCGGAATGTCACATATACCAAGATGTTAGATTTACATATTGACACCATTATATCTTAATGTATAATAAGAATGCCACATACCCACACCATTATACCATTCTGAATTGACACCATTGTATCTTAATGTAAAATCGAAATGTCAAATTAACACATACAGCTATATGCTTACATATGCACCATTGTACCTTTATTGCACAATAGGAATGCCATGTCAAATATATTATATATCTATTTTGCACCATTATACCTTAATTTTTGAAAGGCCACCATTATACCTTCATGTATAATAAGAATGCCACATGCTAAACACCACAAAATATAATAGGAATGTCACATATATGAAAATGATCTATTTACATATTAACACTATTATACCTTAATGTATAATAGAAATGCCATATACCAAACACCACAAAGGATAATAAAAATGTCACATATACCAAAATGTTAGATTTACATATTGACACTATTATACTTTAATGTATAATAGGAATGCCAAATGCCCACACTATTATAGCATTCTCAATTGACACCATTGTACCTTATTGTACAATCGGAATGTCAAATTAATACATTAAGTTATATGTTCACACATGCATCGTTGTGCCTTTATTGCACAATAGGAATGCCATGTCAAATATATTAAATATCTATTTTGCACCATTATACCTTAATGTATAATAGGAATGCCGCATGCCAAACATCACAAAGTAAAATAAGAATGTCACATATACTAAGATGTTAGATTTATATATGGGCAGCATTATACCTTAATGTATAATAGGAATGCCACATATGCCCGCACCATTATACCATTTTCAATTGACACCATGGTACCTTAATGTACAATAACAATGCTGAACTAACATATCAAGCTATATGTCCGCATATGCACCATTGTATTTTTATTGCATAATAAGAATGCTATGTCGAATATATTAAATATCTAGTTTGCACCATTATACCTTAATGTATAATAAATATGTCACATGCCAAACACCACAACGTATAATAGAGATGTCACATATACTAAGATGTTAGATTTACATATTGACATCATTATACCTTAATGTATAATAGGAATGTCGCATGTCCACACTATTATACCATTCTCAATTGACACCATTGTACCTTAGTGTACAATCGGAATGTCAAATTAACACATCAAGCCACCATTGTGCCTTTATTGCACACTATAAATGCCAAATATCTCATTTGCACCATTATACATTGATGTATAATAGGGATGCCACATGTACAACACCACAAAATATTATAGGAATGTCACATATACCAAGATGTTAGATTTACATATTGGCACTATTATACCTTAATGTATAATAAGAATGCCACATGCCCACACCATTATCCCACTCTTAATGGACATCATTGTACCTTAATGTATAATCGGAATGTCAAATTAACACATCAAGCTATATGTTCACATGCACCATTTTGCCTTTATTGCACAAAAAGAATGTCATGTCAAATATATTAAATATTTATTTTGGACCATTATACCTTAATGTATAATAGGAATGCCACATGCCTAATATCACAAAATATAATCGAAATGTCACATATACCAAGATGTTGGATTTATATATTAGCACCATTATACCTTAATGTATAATAGAAATGCCACATACCCACACCATTACACCATTCTCAATTGACACCATTATACCTTAATGTATAATCGGAATGTCAAATTAACACATTTAGCTCTATGTTCACATATGCACCATTGTGCCTTAATTGCACAGTAGAAACACCATGCCAAAACCATTATACCTTAATATATAATAGGAATGCTACATGCAAAACATCACAAAGTATAATAGGAATGTCACATATACCAAGATATTCGATTTACATATTGACACCATTATACCTCAATATATAATATGAATGCAACATGCCCACACATCAAGCTATTACCAATTGACATCATTGTACCTTAATTTACAATCGGAATGTCAAATTAACACATCAAGCTATGTGTTCATATGTGCACTATTGTGCTTTTATTGCACAATAGGAATGTTATGTCAAATATATTAAATATCTATTTTGCACCATTATACCTTAATGTATAATAGGAATGCCATGTCAAATACCACAAAGTATAATAAAAATGTCACATATACCAAGATAGATTTACTTATTGGTACCATTATACCTTAATATATAATAGGAATGTCACATACCTACACCATTATATCATCTCAATGGATACCATTTTAGCTTAATGTACAATCGGAATGTCAAATCAATACAACAAGCTATATGTTTGCATATGCACCATTGACCCTTTATTGCATAATAGGAATGCCATGTTAAATATATTAAATATCTATTTTGCACCATTATACCTTAATGTATAATAAGAATGTCACATGCCTAATACCACAAAGTATAATCAGAATGTTACATATATCAAGATGTTAAATTTACATATTGGCACCATCATACCTTAATGTATAATAGAGATGCCACATGCCCACCCCATTATACTATTCTCAATGGACACCATTGTACCTTAATGTACAATTGAAATATCAAATTAACTCATCAAGCTATTTATTCACATATGCACCATTGTGCCCTTATTGCACAATAGGAATGCCATGTCAAATTTATTAAATATCTATTTTGCATCATTATACCTTAATGTATAACAGGAATGCCACATGCCAAACATCACAAAGTATAATAGGAATGTCACATATATCAAAATGTTAAATTTACATATTGGCACCATTATACCTTAATGTATAATAGGAATGCCACATGTCCACACCATTATACCATACTCAATTGACAACATTGTACCTAAATG
Organism: Theobroma cacao; assembly: GCF_053813885.1. Lineage (NCBI taxonomy): Eukaryota > Viridiplantae > Streptophyta > Magnoliopsida > Malvales > Malvaceae > Theobroma > Theobroma cacao. The sequence continues at coordinate 39,515,810 of NC_142639.1, read as the reverse complement.
TACAATCGGAATGTCAAATTAATACATCAAGCTATATATTCATATATAGACTATTGTGCCTTTATTGCACAATAGGAATGTAATGTCAAATATATTAAATATCTATTTTGCATCATTATACCTTGATATATAATAGAAATGCCACAAGCCTAACACCACAAAGTATATGAGGAATGTCACATATGTTAGATTTATATATTGACACCATTATACCTTAATGTAAAATAAGAATGCTACGTACCCGCACCTTTAAAGTTTATTTTATTTCTCCAAACAAGAGAAAGTGATTCTCACATTAAGTGACCACTCAAAGCCATCATTATTTTCGAAAGTTAAAATGCTCTCTCGCCCTTTGAATGAATTCAACAAAATTATAATGCAGTATGATAGCATATTTAATAAGCTATGAGATGAGAAGCTTCTGCAAACTTTGTATTTTTCATCGCTAGTAAGCATGAAAAGCTCTCATGCATGATTGTGCAAAAGAAAACAAAAATACACAATAACAACATAATAAACAACCGAAAGAAAACATAATTGAAAATGGATGAAAGTCCATGCATCAACAGGCCAAACAACAGAACTTGAAACTCCCAATGACGCATTTGAACACCCCCCCCTCCCCTATATTTAAGCTCGTACATAAAGCACACAAAGAAAAGTGTTCTCAACAAATAATCATTAAATGACAGAGTCAGAAACAAAAAGAATTATTAAAATGTATAAGAAATTCTTTTAACTTAAAGAACGTTGCTTCGATACACTTACCTAACATTCCATGGTTCTGCGCTAAGAACTCTTTAGTATGTCAAAGAATTCATAGTCCCGACTCCAACCTGATCAGTACAAACAAAACCTTAATGAAACAAACTGGCAATTTAAAAGAATTTAAAAATCAGCAGGGTAAAAATTTTCCACCAAAAAGAAAAACAGAAGAATATAATGGTAAAAACAATTAAAGTAAAGAATGAGGCCATTACTATTACAGTACCTATGTGTTCCAGCTTTTTTTTTTCCTGCTCGTGAATTGATGGAATTAACAAATATCTCTGAGGAAAATCATATATGGTTCATCAAAACATCTCGGCAGGGAGTGGCATATGATGAAATGAAATATACAAATCCAAAGCAAGCAGAGCAATACCACAGTATATATGAGTTACCGTGCAAAAAACAATCAACAGCTACTACCGGATCAAGTTCCATCAGGCGCCAGGTCGTTGTTAGAAGTAGTAGATTAATCTGCGTTCCCTTTGCCATTCATCAGTAGTATAGAAGCACAAACATTGGCTGACCAAGAATGCTGAAAATGAACCAGAAAATCATATTTTCCCACCATTCAGCTTATGAACTTATTTTGCAGATAATTTGTGATCAAGACCAAGGGAACCTGAAACATTATGCCGATAAAAGCCCATAACTTATACATGTGGCAAGGAACAGCAATGCAGAGCTCATGGAATACAGCATAAACCAAGAAGGCAATAACAATGGCAGCTCCCTTGGGTGTACCGTTCCTTAAGCATGGAAAATAGATATGGCAAGCCATCCATTTATGAACAGGCATATTCCACATTCTCCAACACTCCTCAACAGTTTTTGCATTCCACCAATCTCTATAGAACTCACGATCCCCAAAACAGAGGAGCTCAGTTCTGTGTTGCTGCAGCAACAACCCCTCCACAAGTATACCTCAAAAGAAAAACAACCTTGGAGGTAAGCACAACCTCCTTCAACGACCCAAAAAATATCACAGCAACCAAAGAAACCAGGACAGTACAGACAGACATAGCTGCCATGATCCATACAACCAAGGAGCCCTTGTACAAAAACGAACCAAACATCAAACAGAACAAAATATCCCCCATGAACCACCAGAAGAATCATCAGACAGCCAAAATAAAGGCAAAAAGCAGCAGTAACATCAACCCAAAAAGATCAATCAAACACCCTATACATACTCCGCATTGGTCCACAAAAAGTCCTGGAGTCATTGACCGCAGAGGCGGTTGTTCGACTGAAGCAGCGGCGGCTCAACAGTGATGATGCGTTGAGAAGGGTAGCGTTCGGCTTCGCGACACCCAGGAGAGAGAATGTGGGAAGCGTGGGGCTTGAGAAAGGAGATGACGGAGAGGAAGGCAAGGATACCCATGGCTAGCTCTGTGTCTTTGAGGTTTGGGTTCGGCAGCCGCAAACGCATATTATGTGGGTATTTAATAAGTTTGACCAAGTAACGGTCAAATAGCGTCAGTTTTACGAAGTTCAAGTCGGTGGTTTTTTTTCCAAAAAAAAAAAAAGATTAATGGAAGATTTACTTGCACTAACAATCGCACGCGCCAACGCCAACATTGCACTTTGCCAAAGAAGTAAATGGGATTATTCGCCAAGGAAAAGGCCCAGGGATCTCTTCAATGGCCCACCATAAAATAGAATTGTTACTTCCTTATTTCTCATTTTATGGATGGTATTTATGGTTTTTCATTTCTTTGAAAAAAAATTCTTTATAGAACAATAACAATTTCATTAAAAAAATTCTCTATAAAAGAAAAAAAATAGAAAGGGGGAAATGTTGGGCTACTTTACCTACAAGGAAACATCATAAGTTAAAAAAAATAAAGATTGTTATTATTAATTCCATTAATTTATGAAAATATTTTTTTCAAACAAGACAGTTAATTCTCTTCAAACCAAGTAACATGAGACTCTCTAATAACGAGAATTAGTCTTCTAATTTTTGTTTTTATTTATAACTTTCAAAATCACATGTAATATTTAAATCCAATTTAGTAAAGCCATGTAAATAATATATGCCACCAAAATTGGTTTTTTTTTAATTTGAACATTATAACATTTCAAAATAAAATCTTTGTTATATTATCTCTCCACATCTTGTGTGTGACCTAATTAAATTCAACATCCAACATACTGAATAAAATATTGGTAATCTAGTTGCTTAGTATACGCCCCATGTTTTTTATCTAAAATTAGCATTATGTAATTAAAAATAAAGTTCGATTCCAAAAGATTTTAGAAGATTGAAGTGTGAGAATTAAACTATAAAATATTCTTGATCAATCTAATAGCTTACCTTTGACCATGATGGTATGCTTATCAAGGGATTAGCCAGCCATGAAACCATAAAAATCTTCATGCCCTAGCCAATATATGTATAGCCTCCTTCTAATTATATTAGACTATAATCCATGCATTGCTCACAAGTTAAATATAAAAAACTTATGCATGCAATTCGTACAGAGCTCATGCCTCAACAATTCACGTAAACAATTATATACTCCTTTCGAAAATGTTATTCAACCTTTATAAACAAAGGACTCTCTTTTAAATATGTTATAAATATTTCTGTTTGAGAGAGAGAATACTTTAAAGGGGGCCAAAAGAACATCTGCGGGTGCTTTTAAGGAGGATCAAAAGGAGTTACAAGAAAATGCATCTGTGGTAATCAAACCTTCCTTTTTCTTAATTTTTCTTGCCTATTTAGTGATTTTAAAACCAGTTCAATCATGTTCAAGTTTTAGCAAACATTAATTTTATAATCTTTCAAAGTTTATTTCTTTTTGCTCATTTGTTATTCGTTAATTTTTTAAGTAGATATATAATTATATAGTACTTAAATGGGACTCTCTGTTTCTTTTTCTTTACTATTTTTTATTGAAATGTTTTGAAATGAAGTTTTTTTTAGACACTTTTATTTTTCATATTAAAAAGTATTATGCATGGATATTATATAAAAAACCTTCAAATTTTAATATAAAATACATTAAACTCAATTTTTATCTTAATTTCTGTAAAATTTAATATATAAATATATATAATTATTTGACCTTAACAATTACTAGATATAGTTGGTTTTATGAATCAAGCCATGTAATCCAAGGCAGCTCCTTTGTTTTCTCTTCGCATTTCAGCGCAGGTGACATGGCAGCATCGCATGCAATCTTCATTCCCTTCCTGTTGCTCAAGTACCATAAACCCGATGCCTCTCCATTCGAGGACGATTACAGCATCATCATACTGGTCTTCTTCATTGCTACATTCACATATAAATGTTGCAGCCACGGTGACCGAACTTTCAACTCCGAATTCGTGGTGTCGAATGCCCCAACGTTATAAGCACTGTCAGCCACTTTCACTTTCTCTTGCCTCGATTTCACTTGTGATGATCCTTTTCCCTTACCTGGGGTGGTTCTTCTTTGTGACATGGATCGGTTTCTTTGTTATTAATCATAAAAAAGATAAAATATCAATAATTTTTTAAAATAAACGATTACATAAATTTAAAAAAATTAAAAATTTATATAAAAGGATATAATCGTTTAAAACCGAATTAATCAATTAAAATTGATTTTAAAAAATCGATTCACTTATATTACTGCACTAAATTAGATTAATAAAATTTTCTAATCGATTGAATCGACTTAATCCATTACTTGCTATCATTGCATGTTGGAATGGGAGTGGATGGGATTTGATATGAAAAAGACTATGGGATCTCTAATGGCCCATCTCACTCAACCACCATAAAGTAGAATTCGTTGCCTCCTTATTTCTCATTTTAGGAAAGGCGTTTGTTGTTGGTTTTTTTTTTAATTCTCTCTAAATCAATAACAATTTCATTAAAAGAAAAAAAAAGTAAAAAGGGAAAAATGTTAGGCATTTTTATTAATTTATTTTACTCTTTAACAGAGGAATTTCAGTCTTCTGATTTTGTTTTTATTTATTGTTTTCCAAATTACACATAATATTTAAATGTAATTTAACAGGTATATCATCGTGCTTAAATCCTTTTTGAGCCTATGGTGATTGTGAAGACGTTGGATTGTTGGCCACTTTATGAACCTGTGATGATTAGTGGCTCGTTCATGACCTCAATTTGAGGTCCTTGGCCCTCCTCAACTTCCTGGGTTTAAGGTTTTTTTTTTCTTTTATTGAATTTAATCATTTTTCTAGACACCTCATCGAGAGTAGAGATCAAAAAAATTTTAATGTGGTGTTTGATATTTAGAACGTTGATAATATTTTTAGAAATTTAATAAGTGAAAATTTGTTAATTATTTTTTATATAACACATTTCTAATAATGTAATCTTATCATAAATATGTGATTTTTAAGAAATGCGGAATAAAAAAATTTAAAAGAGTTTAATAATTGAATTATTGGCCAATTTTAAGCTAAAAATGAACTTAAAGATTTACTAATTGAACAGTCTTTTAGATACATGCAGCAATAGAAGTTGCAATTTTCTATGAACAAAAGCATCTTATTTATCAGGTGTTACCCATTAAGTTTCTAGGGCTTGTATTCGTCTTGACTTGTTCAAGAGTTGAGAGCTTATTGTTTATTGTATCAAGGAGTTTACTGTATCTAGGTGGCATGCCTTGTGCCACAATTGCAACTCAGGCGTTCTTTATGCTGGATAGTCTTATGACTTCTACTCACTATAACGTTTATATAAATAAATACTTTTTTTGGAAAAGAAAAAAAAAAAAAAAAACAAGTTTGAGATGTGTAGTTTTGTTCAATGCTCCTAGGCCCTTGCTAGGCAATGCTTTAGCTGTACATGAGATTCCTAATTATGAAAAGTGTTTAAGGATCAGCAGTCGATCGGTTAGTCAGTATGAAAGTCAGCAAACAAGACAAATTGATTATCCACTGAGGAAAAAAAAAATCACATTTATGTCTGGAGGAATTTTACAGTTCGAAGACTTGGTCATTTTTTATCTAAAATACTCCCGTTGACGGTTTCTGCGAAGAGTATAACCAAATCAGACACCATGGAGGCAGACAACAAATGGTAGAGATAAGCCAACTTTCAAAAGAAATGGTGTTTTTGCTTCAAGGACTCGTCTTTGCAGACCCCAGCACTCCTTATTTGAAATGTTCATGCATGATAACACGAGAAAAATTGAAGGAAAAGGCAAAACATGATGGGCAGACGCATGAAAAATGTGCATTTTATATTAATAGCTGTGGGGACATCCTTCTTTTATAAAAGCCATCCTCCTCTAACGTGGCTTGGCACTGAAGTAAAACAGAGTGCGTGTAGAGTTATCAGGCTTGTTATGATGGCATTTCAAGCAACAATCTTGGTTTTCTTGATTTCTTTTCTGGTACTAATGCTAGCAACATGCTGTAATGCTGGTGGAATTGCTATCTACTGGGGCCAGTATGATGAGGAAGGCACCCTGGCAGAGACTTGCGCCGCAGGAAAATATGATTTTGTGAACGTTGCTTTCCTGCCTAAGTTCGGCAATGGTCGCAGACCCATGCTAGACCTTGGTGGTCATTGTGATCCATCTGGTAATGGCTGCACTGGTTTAAGCTCTGACATAAAATTATGTCAAGCCAAGGGCATCAAAGTTATGCTTTCCATTGGTGGAGGTGCTGGCTTCTACTCTCTTGCCTCATCCGATGATGCCAGGCAAGTGGCAACATACCTTTGGAATAACTTCTTGGGAGGACGCTCACCGACTCGTCCGCTAGGACCAGCTGTTCTTGATGGAATTGACTTTGACATTGAGCTGGGAACAAAGCAACACTGGGATGATCTTGCGAGGTACCTTAAAGGGTATAGTAAGCAAAGCAGCAAAAAAGTGTACTTAACTGCAGCTCCTCAATGCCCTTTTCCTGATGCATTTCTAGGAAGTGCCCTTAACACAGGTCTTTTTGATTATGTGTGGGTCCAATTCTATAACAACCCTTCTTGCCAGTACTCCTCTAGTGATATTAACAGTTTTGACGATGCATGGAAGCAATGGTTATCAGATATCCCTGCTTCAAAGATTTTCCTAGGGCTGCCTGCATCTCCTGAAGCTGCTGGAAGTGGCTTCATTCCTGTGGCTGATCTCACTTCCAAAGTTCTTCCTGCCATTAAGGATTCTCCTAAGTATGGCGGCATTATGCTGTGGTCCAAGTTTTATGATGATCAAACTGGTTACAGTTCTTCCATCAAGAGCCATGTCTAAAATTTAAATCAAGATTATCTTAGCAGGGGTTTGTTATTTATTGAATTTATCAATTGGATTTTCCTTGCCGTGTGGGACAATTTTAAAATTCACTAATGTTTCACTTTCCCTGTTCGCACATCAGACTACTTCTGATACTTGCCAATCCTCGTATGTGAGGATTCTTTTGCTACTTTTGAAGGCTGTTTAGCTTGTTATTGTTTTAAGAGACTTTATCAATAAATTTACCTTTTAAAAAAAAATTATTTGAACTTTCTTATCTAATCGTTATTCATGTTTTAGTCTACATTTGAAATATATACAGATTTGACGTTTTAGCCTCAGTTTGCTCTACAGTTTCGAATTTTATGGTAAGCACTACCATAAATTAATTTAAACAATTAACGGTATATTGAATATCAGCTAGATAATCTCTGCTGATATTCGTGATATGATTTTATCGTTGCTTGACCTGAGATGGTCGGACTTGACAAGTGATTTCAGTCATTCGTGTAGTTATGGCAACCAATAACAAAATCGTTTAAGGTTTAAAAGAGGCTGAGTCAACTCGAACACAATTGTAAAAGGGAAAAAGTATAAAGGGTCCTGGAGTAGGCAAAAGCTGAGCTTTGGTAATTTTGTCACGGGAACAAATCATTCCCCTATCATGCCACGAGCATGGGGGGTTTCTTGCTGGGCATGTACACAGTTTTAAACAAGGGATGGTGGCGAATTACTATCAGCTCTAAGAATTCAAGCGTCAGATATCAGTTTGCAATAAATTTAATCTGCACAATTGTACCTGGATAAGATTAAAATCAAGTTTTATTTTATAAGCCTATGGAAATTTCTGTTTTTAGGTGCTTTTTGGGGTGATAAACAAAACTATTTGGTCATGAAAAAGAAATTTTGAAATATCATGATAATTCCTTATTGTTCAAGCAGCGACAGGTACAAAAAGCATAAAGTTAAGTTAGTCTATTCTCCACGGTAGGTAAACCGTAGTCGTTGACCGCTAAGCTAATGTCCATTACTAGGTTGGAGATGCTGAAGAGAGGATTAACGGAATTCCCGGAATTAGACATGTAACTATGGGACATGGTGAATGTCATAGGAATTAATGTCCGACAAAAAACGTCCTAGCAGTTACCATTATACTTATGGGTTGCTTGCCTGCAGTCTACCGTAGTCATTAAAATATTGAGACGAAGTACCACCAAGGTACGCTCTTATCTGCTAGAGCTCAGAATAATTGTCAAAGTACAAGCAGCATCTTCCTGCTATAAATGTGGAGCTCCACCGCTATAGTTCAGCACATAAACAGCTAACTCTGTAATAGATTTGCAAAAGTTTTCCAACCTTCACCATCCTGACAATGGCATTCAAGCTGAAAATATCAATGTCGTTCTTCTGCTTGATTTTTTTTATTTCAGCAATAGGTTCAAATGCTGGTGGAATTTCCATCTACTGGGGTCAGAATGGTAATGAAGGCACCCTAGCAGAGACTTGTGCCACAGGGAAGTATGAATATGTCAATATAGCCTTTCTGGCAACATTTGGTAATGGCCAGACTCCCATGATAAACCTCGCTGGTCATTGTGATCCCTATAGCAATGGCTGCACCGGCTTAAGCTCGGACATTAAATCATGTCAAGCCAAAGGGGTTAAAGTGATTCTGTCTTTGGGTGGAGGTGCTGGTAGCTACTCCCTTGCTTCCTCTGACGACGCTAGGCAAGTAGCAACATATCTTTGGAATAATTTCTTGGGGGGGACGTCTTCGTCTCGACCACTTGGACCAGCTGTTCTTGATGGAATTGACTTTGATATTGAGGGAGGAACAGGCGAACACTGGGACGATCTTGCAAGGTACCTTTCAGGGTATAGCAAGAAAGGCAAGAAAGTATACTTAACCGCAGCTCCCCAGTGCCCATATCCTGATGCTTGGGTTGGGAATGCTCTCAAGACCGGTCTCTTTGATTATGTTTGGGTTCAATTCTATAACAACCCTCCTTGCCAATACACATCTGGCGATATTGCCAGCCTTGAAGATGCATGGAAACAGTGGACCTCAGATATCCCAGCCAACAAGATTTTCCTGGGACTACCTGCATCTCCTGAGGCAGCAGGGAGCGGTTTCATTCCAGTAAATGATCTCACATCGAAGGTTCTCCCAGCTATAAAGAGTTCCTCCAAGTATGGCGGAGTTATGCTGTGGTCCAAGTATTATGATGACCAAAGTGGATACAGCTCTTCCATCAAGAGCCATGTCTAAAATCTATATAATCACTCTCATATGTATATCTATCTCTATTTATAAATATATCTTCTACTTTTTATGAATGTAGTCTCAATCATGCAGCCTCTCTTCAATTTTATATATTCTTGTTCAACAGATTAATCCGCTAGGCTTTTGCTCCAAATTCCTCCTCGAGCCACAGTCTCAACATTTAAGTCCCTTAACTTTCTTCAATAGATGACGAGATTATAAACCTTATGGTCACACTGTGCAATAACTTTCTTCAATAGGTGATGGGATATGTCAATATTTTCAAACGAGAAGGAAACGACAGAAAACTTGAGTGTTTTTGCTTATAGCCATTAATTGCATTCATCTAAATCTTCTAGTCTTCTCCAATCGACGTCTTTAGGAGCACCTTGCCATTCATAAAACATCCTTTCCAATAATTACAAATTTGGTGATGTAATTTTTCCAATGCGTCATGAATCCAACTTATGTTTGCAATTTTGAACTTACTTCTGATACTTCGGAAAATTTTCAAGCTAACTCTTCCATTACAGTTATTATATTAGGCCCTTAATGTGGGTTTTATCACAGCCATTCGCCTAAATTGAGATGCAACCATCTCGAACATAAAAATTAAAATTGTTCAAAGGCCATTTTCATGGGCAATTTTGGTCGTTAAATTAGACAACTTATGATGGACTTCCCGAGCTTAGACGTCCAAAGACAGCTAAGAGACTACATGGTTGGTTTAAAACCCGCCGCAAACATAAGTTTGTCTTGGTGTAAAATCCCAAATCTAATGCAAGTTAGTCGGAAATGGTTTCAAAACAGGGGACCGAAATCATTGAATAACAGGGCAGGGCATGCTCTCAGATCTCCTATTTCCGCCTAGGATTCAAAGTTTTTGCTTTCAAGCTAGAAGTTTCTTTTTGACAGTCAACATTGTAGGCAATTGTTTTGTCCATTTCTGTTAGAAACTTCCAAGAGGAATCTTCTGCGTGCATTGAAATTCATATGCTACGTTATCTGTTGGCTACTGTGAAAGCTAGTTTTCTATTTTGAACTCATACGGCCTGAACGATTTTAAGTGGCCAAGCCAAGTCATTGGGATCTTCGGTTTACATTGCAGAGAGCCATTTTATAGGTCAAGATTACTTTGCACTAAAGCTATAATTACAAGCTGAACTGAAAGTATAGGTTGCCCATGGAAGACATGGAGGGCTAGAGACCAAAACTTTAACTGCTACTGAAAGGCTATACTTTTGATTTGGACAATGTAACCTTCCCTGCCTCTAGCATTCGTCGTCTTTCCAAATCGTGAGTCACATTTGATGGTCCCCATATACGAGCAAATCAAACAAACGAGACAATAGAAGACACCAAAACAGTGGACAATGCTGGAAGATGGTTAATGTCGTGTGATCAGACATGCTAAGACGTGGAAATTCATTTTATTTTGGAAACAGCCGTCTGCGTTAATCCACAACCATATGCAGTCGATCCGGTGGGGACTTAGTGATTGATCTTCTACAACAACACAGAACACAGCCATAATCGAGGAAGGTTGTTTTTCTCCTATTTATAAGATCTGCAAACACCTCAAGCATCAAAGAAAAAGTTATCATTCTTAGAAACTAGTGTAGGATCACCAGATCAAGATGGCATCAAAGCCAGCAAGACCTCTAGCTTTTTTCTGCTCAATGGTTCTTCTCCTCATTGTTACTGTTGATGCTGGTGGAATTGCTATTTACTGGGGTCAGAACGGAAATGAGGGTACCTTGGCGGAGACTTGTGCCACGGGTAACTATGACTTCGTGAACGTAGCTTTTCTTGCAACATTTGGCAATGGTCAGACTCCCATGATCAACCTTGCCGGTCATTGCGATCCCTACAGCAATGGCTGCACTGGTTTGAGTTCTGACATCAAATCCTGCCAAGAAAAAGGAATTAAGGTAATCCTTTCAATTGGAGGAGGAGCAGGGAGCTACTACCTTTCCTCAGCCGACGATGCTAGGCAGGTCGCTACTTATCTTTGGAACAACTTCTTAGGGGGGAAATCCTCTTCTCGTCCACTAGGTGATGCCGTTCTGGATGGAATTGACTTTGATATTGAAGGAGGAACAAACCAACACTGGGATGACCTTGCAAGGTACCTTTCAGGTTACAGCAAACGTGGTAAGAAAGTGTACTTAACTGCAGCTCCTCAATGCCCTTTCCCTGATGCTTGGGTTGGGGGTGCCCTGAAAACGGGTCTATTTGACTATGTTTGGGTTCAATTCTACAACAACCCACCATGCCAATATTCATCTGGAAATATTGGAAATCTACAAGATGCATGGAAGCAATGGAGTACAGATATTCCTGCAACCAAAATTTTGTTAGGACTTCCTGCAGCCCCTGCTGCAGCTGGAAGCGGCTTCATTCCTGTAGCTGATCTCACCTCGAAAGTGCTGCCTGCAATCAAAGGTTCTGCCAAGTATGGAGGTGTAATGCTGTGGTCAAAGTACTATGATGACCAAACCGGTTACAGTTCTGCGATCAAAAACGATGTTTAACTTCTATAATTACTATATTGTATATGAAATCTTGTAACAGTCCCATGAACTTCATGCTATAATTACTATATTTCATTATGAAGTGATTGTTTACAAATCTGGCGCACAATTAAAATTGTAACTTATCAAGTACCAATCATGTCCAGAATAAAAAGAGTTTTAGAATTATTTATGTAACCAATATTCAGACCTTGAAATCTGACAAACCAACAGGGCAGCTGAGTGTGAATTACTTCCCCAAAATTAACCCCAAATAAGCGGCACAAAATGTCAAAATTATTCAGAATAGCGAATATATATCATCAGAGGAAGGATCCACTTACTAATATTAATGATTCTTTCCAGGAGATAAGAAAGAAAGCTACTTTAGAAGTAGTGAAACATAGAACAATCAATATGGAAATTAAACCAATTTCGTGAAAAAAAAAATTGTAGTAATTCTTTTTAGGCATGGTATCTAAATAAGTTTTTGAATAAAAATTATAATATTTTTATTTTTGGTTAAATAGGCTTTTATCTACTTGTCATAAGACTATGCAAAGTCGATTTCGGTTCGATTTTAGTTCGGTTTTCTCCAAAATCGATCAAAAATTTCAATCATATTAACCGACAGAACCGCATCTCCCCAAAATCGATTTCGGTCAATTTTTGAGGTGGTCGGTTTCTGTTCAATTTTTGATGTATTTCCATACTCAGTTTATGGTGTGATGCCCAGGCCGCCTCCTTGTTGAAACAAGCTGCCACCAAGCAGCAATTGAAGAAGGAAAAAGAAAGAGAGTTATTAAAGATAATGACTCCCTAAAATATGTCTATATAGCGACTGCAGCAAGCTTGATGCAGAATGACATTCGATGCCAAATGCACAACAAACTGCTCATTTATATGCCACCACAGCAAGTTGATTTTCTCAGCAAAATGACTATTCATAAACACTAGATCCATATTTCAGCATGTAGTCTTAATGGTCATCTAATCTTGAGCAGAACTAACATTTTTGGCATCTGCCTTCTTACTAGCCTTTGTCTTGCCTTTACCAGGAGATCTGTCATCTCCAAGAACTTCAGCCGTGAGCCTTCCCATTTTTTTCTGCAGATCAGCAAGCGAATCCTTTGAAACTTTTACTTTGGGACTCTTCTTTTCATTGGCAAGCTTTAGCTCCAGTCTATATAAAGCAAAAGCATCACAGCCATAGATCTCATATTCAAACAAGTGCCACTCATATTGGCCAAAAGGTTTAGTATGAGAGGGAGAGTTAGAGAGGCGAAAAAGGAAAGGAGAAAATAGGGGGGTCGGGCCGTCGAGGGAAAGGGAAAAAATATGAGAGCTGTAAAGCTTATTTAGGTCTTTAGGGCTACTGTTTTTACGCCTTTACCTTTATGGGAGGCGGAAGGGGTGTTTAATGAGGGGCATTTTTGTACTTTCACTTTTTTGAAAACCAAAGCCAATCACCGATCGATTATTCAATTGGTTCGGGGGGGAAGGAGTCCCCCTTGAGGACCGAGCCGATCGGTCGATGAGATCGATCGACATGACCAACGGTTGCTATTGCAACCGACCGCTCCTCACCCCTAACTTGTCATAATATCACATAATATTGATGTGATATGTTCACATATCGTAATGGATAATGATATAACATGCTTATATGGCATGATAATATAATTATTTGATATTTTTCACTTTTCATATCAACGTTATTTAAAAATAAAATGACAAGTAACGTTTTGATTAAAACGATTAGCAACGTTTTGACTAAAACGATTAGCAACGTTTTGACTAAAATGATTAGTTCATCCTTAGTCATCAGAATATATTTTACTTTAGGCAAAATAAAAAAAATTGAAAATTTTAAAATAATTCTAAAAGTTTTAAAGTATTATTCCTTCTTTTTATTATTAATGAATATTTGCATTAAAATACCAATATCACCTTGTTTAGTATTTGAATTAGTGTTTTATGATTGTAATCTTACCATCTTAGATAACTCTGTGCAGCGGTTAATTGCAACCAAGCAACTGTTGCAATCGTCGATTCCTGCAACCGATGGTTATAATCAATGGTTGTTGTTGCAATCGTTGGTTGGAATGATCGGCCTCGTTAGTCATCGGCTTAGTCGTCGAGAGGACTCCTTCCCCTTTAAACTGACCGCCCACCTATTGTTTTTTGGAAAAAAGAGAACAATAATAAGAAGAAAATATGTGAAAATAACAAGAGAATATGTGTGTGTGTGTGTGAGAGAGAGAGAGAGAGAGAATATGTGAACAAAATATGTAAATGGCTTTATGAAAATAATAAGATAGAGAAAGCTTGGTTAGAGAGATTATGAATATTATTTTTTTAGTTAAAATTCATGCTAGTGAGAAAACATGTCAGAAATTATAAGTATTGTATGTTGTTTTTTACTTGTAAAAAATGATATTAGTGCAAATAAAAATAATTCCAAAGGATTAGGATTATTTATTACATGAAGATTAATATTATTAACTATTTAAAAGAAATAAATAGATCCAAAGAATTACATATAAATAAATGAATCTAAAATAACCATTTACAAAAAGTTACATAAAAAAGCCCAAGTCAAACAAAAAAATAGAGCTATTTACAGAGGGTTGAACAAAAAAAGACCCAAATAAACCCAAATTAGCCCAAGTCAACCCAAAACAGTCCACCTCAAAAATCGACTTAAGATCAATTGAACCAAAGTCTGGTAAAATCGATCAAAATTGACCTTTTAAAAGGTTCAGTTCAGGTGATTTTTGAAATAAATTTTTTTGATCAATTTTAAGTAAAATCGAATTGACAATCAACAAAATCGAACCATACTCGCCCTTAATCTTAGATTTAGTATTTTGCTTATTCCTACTAATTTTGAAGTTGAAGTTGAAATTGACACCTCACGGGAATGCTTTAATAATGACTAAAAATATGTATTCCTAATTTAATTTCTAAATTATTATAAATTTATAATAAAGAATAACTAACATGTAAAATTAATTCGTTATCCATAAGATTAAAAGGCTTAAATTTGGAAGTAGAATTTAGATAAATTATTAATTATTAGTTGAGTTTGAATTAATGTAACCATTATGACAAAACTTGGAGTCAAATACAAAGCCCCCTTCAATACTCCTTTGAAGTACACTTTAATCCCATTTTATTTCAAAATGTATTAATGACAGTTTAACTATTCATTACCATTAATCAATAATTATTTATAAACATGACAAAACATAATTATTCTTGAATAATTAAAAAATAAAAAATTGCAAAAATATCATAATAAAAATATTTTTCATTCAACGTTTATTATCTTTAAAAATTAAAAAAAATGGCATATAACGATGAAAAAAGAAAAAATTCAAAGAAAGAAATAAATCATTCAAAATTATTTTATTAACAATTCAAAAAATCTCATAACTTTGAAGTGAAAAAACAACAACCTAAAAAAACATAAGCAACAAGATTCTAATTTATTCTTGATCAATGGTGGTTACTCAGTGTTCTCCATCAATTTGATGCCATAGGCTTGACTTCACGATGTAAGTTTTGCTTTGCTTTATTCAAAATTTACCCAAAAACAACTGAGAAATCATTTGAAACAAAAATATGTTTTTTTTTTTTCATTCAAATCAAAATATTATAATGCATATTGTCATTGATTCACAAAATAAAGTAACAATAAAATTAGTAGAATAGTTTATATATATATATATAAAATAAACAGTTCAAATTGACTGCAAAAGTCGTCTTGCGGTCTGATTCTTCAATCGAAGGTGGGCCATAAGCATCTAGAATCAGGGTATCGGTCCAATTCCGTTGATGTACGATAACATGTGAATGTTAGGCTGATACTTAGCCCTAATAAATAACAACACTGTTGCTTGCCCCTAACTATTTTCTATCACATTATTGATTTTTTTTTTTTCAGATCTCTCTCATTTTCTTTGACGACCTTGACTCTTCCAATGAGTGCAGTTGTTTTTCTTTTTGGTTTTTAAAATCATTTGCAATTAACTCCATAAATCTCTATAATAATACTTAACAGGCTGAATGTCGCATTAGCGGAACAATTAATTAACATTATAACTTGATATTAGTAGGCCACAAAAATCTTTTGAAGTACAAGTAGGAGCAATTGTTAAATATACAGCTTTGCCTACTCTTTACGCTAAGGTTTCTTTCCTCCATGAGAAAGCTTTATACTACGTTATAATGTATCTTTTCCTCATTTTCCTCTAATGACACATCACTTTGTCTACATTCTTTCTCAATTTACTTACACAACATGATTAAAGCTTCCAGCATGAAAGCCGTACAGCCTTGTTCTTTTTTCTAAAGACAATAAATAAAGGTATATATCGCTATAGCTAATTTAACTTTGCTTAGAAGACGGCAATTCATTGATAGCAATGACAGTAAATGGAAAACAGATCTGAAAAAAAAAATGAAAATCCATAATTAAAAATAGTAACCGGCGAGGATGACATCTGGCCCCCGAGGGTACTAAATTTGAACCAGCCCTGGGGACGCTTGGTGCTCTTCTTTTGAGTGCACGGTTGTCAAGGTTGATATGACGTGGCTCTGACATGGAATCATTAGTTAACGTAACGTCCTCACGTTCTGGCCATAAGCAAAATAGGAAAATTCATTTTTTAGGTAATTTCCAGATTAATAAAAAAAAACAGAAGGGTTTGTTTCATTTCCAGATTTAGACTGATTTTCCACGCTTGTGAGACACAGGCGCTCCTTCAAAATCCAAGCCCAACCAGCTGTTATTTTCCCGACAAAGGCTCCATGGAGTCCCAGAAGTTGAGCTGCTCCATTCACTTGACTCTCGTGCCTTATTTCTTACACCTTAATTCTTTTTCCAAAACACAAAAAGCTCTATCTTAAATTAGAATATTCGTAAATTCTAAAGCATATTCCCTTTTTTATTACAGGGTAATGGTTTAAGACGAAATTGATGATGGAGATCACATTGCCGGCCTGTTAAGGAAACGATTATTATTATTATTTTTCCTTACAAGGTGTGAAATGTATAAGTTTATAGGACCAGCTTGTTTATGGTTTTCTTTTTTTGGTTCAAATGTATTGCCTTTTATATTCATTTCCTTGATATGTACAAATTCAATTTTCTTTTTATATTTTTGGAAAATATCTACTCATTTATCTTTGTATTATTGCGTTTTATCACAATTGATGCGTGCACATTTGGAACGTCATGCTCACCCCTGAAAGTCATATCTGATAGTCTAATTTATTCGAGATTGAAATATCCTGAGATGCTAATGGAAGCAACTTGCATTGAATATCGTAAAGAAAGAAGCAAAAGAAATTATTACATCCAATAAAAAGTTATGCTCATACCAAAACGATTAATTATTTTGCTCTTCTTGATGGGGACACCGTTCTCTTCTTCCTTGACTTTCACATGAAAGAATCATCCATCCGTACGCATTTATGGTTACCAAAACCAGAAAATAATAACAATAATAATAATATTGTTTAAGTGAAAAATAATTCTGTCATGAGAAATTTCTTATCAATCAGACATTGAATACATGCCAAATTATCGGTAAAATTTATATTACGAATTGCGTTAATAAAAGATAAAATATATCTTAAATTTATAAATAAGATGCTCATTCACTTAATGAATAGACATATTTTTTGAATTAAAACTATGAAATTTATCTAATTTTTCGTTGATATAGTATACTCTTTAGAGATATCAAGATGAAGGTATGTCCAAATAAAGGTAATTTTCTCTTATTTGCATGTGGAAGTGTAATATAATGAAAATATCACATGCTTGAATAAGATAAGATATGCCAATTTTTTGAACTATATATATAAAATAGTTACAATAATTATTAAATTAATAAATAATTTTTTTTGAAATAAAAACAGAAGTGGGAGACAACTATACTAGTACTCTGTTTATTTTCATAAAATATTATAATCTTTTTCAGTTTTCACTGTATGCCTTTTCAAACTTTATGTTGAATGGTTCAAAAGGAAGAAGAAAAGAAATGGAGAAATATTGCCTGTCAATTGGCTAACAGGGCAGTGTTTGTCTCCATAAACCCACATGCGATACGACCTCCAAAAGCTCCTGCACCGTTCCCCAAAATATCTTCACGGTGTTATTAGCAATTAATAACCTGCAACGCGGCCTACTTTACATCCCTGTGCCCTACGGCCTACCCTATCAAAGAGCCCTTCACTGACATATGGCCCACAGATCTTGTCCAGAAAAAAAACAAAGATTGTGGAGTACTATAATTCTGAAGTTGGTAAAAATATAAATGACTTGGGATTCAATATTTTAGCCTTTCCGTTGTCGTGGTATGAAACGACTACCTAACGGCTGATGATGAACCGCGTGGGCTTCGCTGTCAAACTCAATCTAAATCTCTCCCTTTGTGCGCTGTAAATCATAAATAGCCTCGTAAAAATAGTCACAAACCAGAACACCAAAGAGGGGTAGAACATAGATAAACGTTGAGAGAGAGATAGGAGGGGGGGGTGAGTTATTCGATCAAAATCAAATCAAATCAGAATCCCGGTTAGGAGGGGTGTGTTCTGTTGAACAAGCCAACCCCGTTTTGAAAAATAAGAAACATCAAAGATCAGGCGGGGTTTTCTTGGTTTGATTCGTATATGGTTTTAAACCATCTCCCCTTTTGAAGAACAACGTTTTGTTTTGGCTCAATGGAGTGTGAGAAGAAATATATTACCGCTGAAGAGCTGAAAGAACACAACAAGCCTGGAGATTTGTGGATCTCTATCCAGGGTAAAGTTTACAATGTTTCAGGTTGGGCTAAGGAGCATCCTGGTGGGGAAATCCCGCTCTTGAATTTGGCTGGCCAAGATGTTACTGATGCGTTTATTGCGTATCACCCGGGAACTGCCTGGAAATATCTTGACAAGTTATTCACGGGGTATTATCTCAAAGATTTCAAGGTCTCGGAGGTATCCAAGGATTATAGAAGGCTTGTCTCGGAGTTTGCCAAAACTGGTATGTTTGAAAAGAAAGGTCATGTGGCCCTTTTCTCGTTAACGTCTGTAGCTCTAATGTTTCTCGTTGTTCTTTATGGTGTTTTGAGATGCGAAAGTGTATGGGCTCATCTGGGTTCAGCCATGTTGTTGGGTTTGCTTTGGATGCAAAGCGCCTATGTTGGTCATGATTCTGGTCATTACCAGGTAATGGCTAGCCGTGGTTACAACAAGCTCGCTCAGATTGTTTCTGGGAATTGTTTAACCGGAATTAGCATTGCCTGGTGGAAATGGACTCACAATGCACACCACATTGCCTGCAACAGCCTGGATTACGACCCTGATCTTCAGCACATTCCAGTCCTTGCAGTATCTTCACGTTTCTTCGATTCAATGACGTCTTACTTTTACGGGAGGAAGTTGAAGTTTGATCCTTTTGCAAGGTTCCTGATCAGTTACCAGCATTGGACATTTTATCCTGTTATGTGTGTGGCAAGGGTCAACTTGTATCTACAAACATTCTTGCTATTGTTTTCAAATCGGAAAGTCCCAGATAGAGCTTTGAATATAATGGGGATCCTTATATTCTGGACTTGGTTCCCTCTCCTGGTTTCATGTCTACCAAATTGGCCAGAGAGGATCATGTTTGTTCTTGCCAGCTTTGCTGTTACATCCATTCAACATGTTCAATTCTGTTTGAACCATTTCGCAGCAAATGTATATGTTGGACCTCCAAATGGCAATGACTGGTTCGAGAAGCAGACAGGTGGAACATTGGATATTTCCTGCTCTTCCTGGATGGATTGGTTCTTTGGTGGTCTGCAGTTCCAGCTAGAGCACCATTTGTTCCCGAGGTTGCCCCGATGCCAATTGAGGAAGGTTTCTCCGATAGTGAGGGATCTCTGCAAGAAGCACAACTTGCCTTACAGGAGTCTGTCTTTCTGGGAGGCCAATCGATGGACTATTAGGACTCTCAGAACTGCAGCCCTGCAGGCCCGGGACCTGACCAACCCTGTTCCTAAGAATTTGTTGTGGGAAGCTGTTAACACTCATGGTTGAGGATCTGTTTCTTTCTTGGCCCGGCGTATTTTTCTCGGGGTATCGAAATTCAATTTCTTTTGTGTCCAGTGTTTAGGATGAAACATCGGTTGCTTCTTAGCACAATCAGAGTTTTATCGTTTATCTGCTCTTCTCTTCTTTCATATACGATTCAGATATTCTTGAATTCTTTGCTGGTCTATTTTTCTGTTAATCTCAATGAGCAAAGGGCGTTTTTAACCTCTCTCCTTTTGCTTTTGGCTTGAGCCTTGGCTGTAGTTCTTTCCATGCCACAAGGTTTCTCATTTTTCCCTATACTTGATTTTTGGATCTTGATCAATCTTCGTTAGCATACCTACGACCAACAAAATACAGTATAATAATAAGCAAGAACAAACACAGTGCGAGGGTTGGGTATCGTGGTACGTGACGCTGAAGCAGTTGTGCAAGGGAAATGGGTTTCAACTTCAAGGGCTATGCGCTAGGAATTATGAAGAAATTGAAGATTGCGCAGCACTAGACCTCTCTCCAGTTGGTTCATTTTCTTGCTCTCTCTCCAATTGGTTCATTTTCCTGATGTAAACCGTGTCCTTTGTTACTGCTCATTGTCTTGAATGAAATTATTTTCTTTCAAAAAAAAAATATGAATTTAGTTTTTCTTTAATGTAATTTTAAATTTGTTTCATAAACATAGCAATAGCATTTAAACCTATCCAAACGTGAAAAGCACTCGTAAACTAAGCCCATACTACATCAGTCTCACATAATATTCTTCCTAGTTGTCGGTGCTACAATTATTTTTCTATTTCGCCCCACCTTTTAAAAGTTTTTATATATAGTATTTTATTGAGGTGAAATTAATCAATATTGGACGGACGGCATGTTTCTTATTAGAACAAAAAAAAGTAATATTCTCTTTCTTGCGTGAAAAAAATTCTCCTTTTGTTTTTGGTGAATAGAGGTACATAGAAAGAAAATAAACTCTTCCAAAACTCCTTTCCTCTGTGTGTTTCTCTTTTTGCACATAAAAATCGTCAACATCATGTATTCTGTTTTTAGGCATTTTCCACAAAGCTAATCCAGTAATCTGTAAGCATGTAAAAGGGAGAACAAAATGACTTAGACAGATTCCACCCCAGTTGTTTGATACTGGTTTCCTTACCTTTTATTTTTTTCCTCTTTGGCAGTTTGATTGTGCTTACTATTTTGTCGGATTGGAACCATTTAATACAGTTTTCCCATTGTATTTGTATATAGTATTGATAATAATGGCATGACGCTGCAATGCTATTTGTAGTTTTAAACTTGTCACATGCATGGGTATATATGATTATGACATAATTTTTGCTACATAAAAAAAATTCACATTAACAAATAAAAGTGAAAAAAAATTGTTGAAACTAATATCAATTTAATTTTTGATAAAAACTAATTCCAATTTTAAATATGGTTAATAATAAGGTAATTGAGATATTACATTATTATAATATAAAAATACACAAAAAGATATGCAATTTTTTTTTTTTTTGAGCAAGGACGAACAATTTATATTTTGAGCGAAGAAGAACAAATTAATATTTTTTTTCCTTTATTGGAACGGGCCGCATTTGTATATTAAACCTGCTAAATGGTTCATATTCTTAAGTCAAATGGCCTAGAATTTTTAAATTGTTTCTTTAAATTCTCATGTAGGGAATGAAAAATGGAGAAGGGTCCAATAGATAATGGGGGTCAAAATGGGCCCAAAAGAAGCCCAAAGCTCAATAAAGGTTCATCAGTTTGACCCGACGAAGGATTCAGATCAAATTCTCACGTCCCATGACATATCCATGAGATTGGCTCGAAATCATCAGATTTTTATTTTTATTTTCGTTTTAATTTTGAGTTTCATTCTGAATTAAGTTTCAAATCAAGAATAACTATCTTGATGTTTTCTTTATAAATATTTTACATTGTTCTTGATTTGTTTTTATTATAACTAGCATTGATTGGAAATATCTTCAATGGAAACAAGAAAAATAAAAAGAAAATAATTTATCATTTTATTCAGCATATTGTTCTTAATATGTTATGAAATTATTACAAATATCATACAATTTTGGATTGCTATTTGCATTGCTTTTGGAAAGGTTTTTTTAAGAAATGTGATATTGATATGTGAACTTGTTTATGAGCAATAATTTTTTGAATACGAGTTCTTACAAACAACAATGACTATAAATTTCTAAAAAACAACAAAAAATGAGTAGGAGGGGAACTCTTAAACAAGTTTTATAAAACAAATGAGATTGATGTCAATGCTGCAAATAATAAACTTTTTTTTTTCTTATTCAACCAAAACTTCGAAGATTATCTTGAACTTGCTCAATCATTTCATACAAAACTTACTAACCAACTCCATTTTACTCAAGTGGCGTGTATAATTATTAGAATCCCCATTTTACTCCTTAGTACAGTGTGGAATTACTGGAATGATTCATTTTTACTTCTAATTGCAGTGTGTAATTACTAGAATGAGTTGTTTTTTGAGTTTTTGGAGAATAATTTGGATAAGTTTCATGGCTTCATATTTCAGTTTTTAAAATATTAGACTATGGACAGGATTTTGAATTCAAAGTGAAAGATGCAAAAAAGGATTTATGGTAAGGTTGATACAACTCAAATATTTGATTTGTTTGATAAAGATTTATTTAATGCAACAGGATAATTATATTTTCTAGCATCAACCAATAAGATTTTGTATTGAAACATCTGACAAGTTGAGAATTATTGATCTAGGTTAATCCGTCATGTTTTAGTTCTCACCTTATATTTAAATAGGGGAATATTGTGTTTTACTTTGATATTTGAATGCAGCTATGTGAAAATTTTTATATAGTAATTAGAGGTTCATGTAAGAAAAAAAAACCTAATTTGAGAGGAAAATTGAATGATTGCCCTACTTATTTTTCATTCATTCTATTTCAATGGATGTTTGTTGAAAGGTTGTTGACACTCACACACTAAGAAAGGGGAAGAGGAAGTCAATGAAAGTTGTTGAAAGGTTGTTGACACTCACACAATAAGAAAAGGGAAAAGGAAGTCACTAAGAATGTGATAAGACTCTTTTTCAAATGACTTTTTTTTCTTGTGTTTTTTCTTGCATGACATTTGTATTTATATTACTCAAAAGAGGATTCTAGACTCAAATATTAGATTCAAAAGATTTTTCTAGATTCATGAATAATAAGTTTATAAATATATTAATAACAACTAATATTAATATAGATTCATGAATATTTAAGTTCATAAACACATTAATAAGATCAAATTTCAAGATAAATATCTTGCAATTCTCGGCCTTAAATTTGAACCTTTTAGAATTCCAATAATAAACCTTAAGTTCTGAAAGCTATCATTCTTGAAGGAATTTGTAAAAGATTAACAACTTGATGCATAGACTTCACATACTCTAACTCAACTTCCTTCTTAGTAATGCATTATTGAATATAATAATACATTGTGTCGATATGCTTGCTTCGATCAAGAAACACTTGTGGCATATTTGGTTCACTGGAAAGAATAGAATAGGAATATAATAGCCATTCCAAAGGAATATAATAGCCATTTCAAAGGAATATAATAGAGGAATAATAACTATTATGTAGATTGGTTCATGGGAATGGAATAAGATAAAAATTGCTATTATTACTTATTCTATTATTTGGCTGGCAGGAATAATTTTAAGAATGGTTAAGAAATAATGAGTAAATGATAAAAATACCCTTTATTAAAATTTAAAGATTTTTTAATTAAAAAATAAAAAAAAAACTATGATAAAAAATAAATACTCTTTATTAAAATTAAAGAATTTATTTTGTTAAAAGATAAAAATATTCTGAGCAATAAAATCAAAATAACTTTTACTATAATTAAATAATATTTTCATCAAAATACAAACATATTTTTATTATAATTTAATAATATTTTGTATTAGAAGATAATTAAACCTTTTATTATAATTAAATAATATTTAATATTAAAATATAAAATATATTCTTCATTAAATTTAAATAATACTAAATAATATTCTTTGTTACGTTTATTATATTCAAATAATAATATTAAGTAATATGCTTTATAATATTTATTATAGTGAAATAATATTAATATATTAAATAATATTTAAATATTTTCATTTCCCTTTTTTTGAAAATGAAGTAAAAAATTTTGTATCTTTTGTGCTTTAGAGAGAGGAGTGAGGAAGAGAGAGGAAAAAATAGGTTTAATATTTTTTATAAGGTAATTTTTTAAATTGTAAAAGGGTATATTTATCTAATCAACTTTTTTTCTTATTCCCAATAATTTGGAATAGCTATTATCAATGAGGGCCTTGGTAATGGCTATTCAGGTTTCTCTTGGAATAGTTATTTTGAAGAATAACCATTATATTGAACAAAATACAGCTTTATCTCAATAATGAGAATATGAGAGAAATAGTTATTCCATTCCTCCCAACCAAGCATGCTCTTAATTCTTTGCGAAAGCTTGAGTCATCTTATTGTCAATCATGATTTTTGTAGCATCTGTTTGCTTCAAGTGAAGTTACTTTAACAATCTTCTCAACCATATGACAAAGCAAATGTAAGAGATGATTGCACACCACGAAATTGTATTTCTCGAAAGGAATATAAAACCAATTATTATGAAGATTTCTTGTAAATCACTATTATAATAATCCTTCAATTTGAAATAGAGGATGAATAAAAAATCCCATAGTAAATAATAGCTTTAATTTAACATAGTATCCTCTTCATCATGTGTAATTTGTTAGGATTCTTCATGTAACAACTCATAATCCCAACGGCAAATAAGATTTCAAGTCTTGTGCAAGTCAAGTATCTTCAACAAGACTTGAACATAATTGAATCGATCTTCTTGATTTTGGACAATTTTGTTCGAAATTTCATGGTTGTTAATAGATTTACTTAAATTCCCAAAAAAATAATACATGAGTTTCATGCCACTTGTCTCAAATCCTTGAGTCATAATCTTCTTGAAATCTTCAAATATTTTTAAATTTTTTCTTATAAAAATAAGATTATCTACATAAATACAAAAGAATAAGAAATCTTAAAGTATATATTTAAAAAAACCTCTAATTATTTACAAAAATTCAAATAAATCTTTATATGTTTATTGTATTCAATTAAGTTTTTATATTTTTATTTTAAATCAAATAAACGTTTATAACTAATGATTGACTTAATTATAATGTCACTTGTCATTCTATGTTATTGATATTAACATAATATATTAACATGTCATAACGAATGATGACGCGAAACGATAACTTGATTATATCATATTTTTCACTATTGATGTATCGCGTTAACACCAAATAGACAAAAAATGATAATAAATATTTTAATTAATAACAATTAATCAACTACTAATTATAAGAGTTTATATGACTTAATATAAAAATATTAAGACTTTATTAAATAAAAAAATTAAATTTTCTTAAATAATTAAAAAAAATTTTAAACATTAAGTTAAAAGTTTTTTATTTTACATAAAAGGATATGAAATTAGGCTAGCCCATAAAGTCTTTAAGGGCCATAACCAATAATCTGGATTTAATTCGATTATCTTATTTATCCGAAACTCCTCCAATCACAGTTGACTGACTGACTGAAAATGAAACGGACTAATTATTTTGCAAATAAAAATATAAAACTCATTTATCCAAAACTATTCTCTTCGGCTTTTCACAGTTTCTCGCTAGCCACGCAAACCTATCCTGGAAACTTCCTACTTTATTCTGTAGAAGAAAAAATGGCAATTCATACCCTTTCGTTCTTCTAATTCACGTTCTCCTGCTGTAAAATTTCCTCTGGAATCCTACCTCTAGATGGCATTTCTCTTACATTCACCTGAAATTTGCACCGCCTCTGCAAAAATTTTCTCTAACCCTAACCATAGCCCTAAATTCCTCAAGAGCCTCACCATCTCGAAGAATGATGACGAGAAAATTTGGTCGAAGGCTAAGGTTAGGTTTGGTCTAAAAGATGTTGGAGCTATGGTTTCAGGTTCGAATAAAAGCTTGAGGTTGCACGGACAATTTTCGGCTCCAGTGAAGCGAGGATCGAAGCCGAGTAAAGAGGAAGAGGAGAAGCAGAATTATTACGTTAATATGGGGTACGCAATTCGGACTTTGAGAGAGGAGTTCCCAGACCTCTTTTACAGGGAGCTCAGTTTCGATATTTACAGGTTCGAATTCAATTCTTTTTTTTTTCCTTCTTATTTTTGTATTCCCAGATGTTATTTGATCGCTTTGAAATGGAGGGAAGAGTAGATAATCGTATAGAATAATTCAAATATTTTAAAGTTCACTTGGCTTCAAATATTGAAAATTTTGCATCAATTGAGTGGAATAGTGCCCAAGATATAATCTTTTGTTCCTTAGCAACTAAAATGATTAAGTACTGTTGGTTTTTGAATTCTAATGGTTAGAGGTTAAAAGCAACGCCATAAGTTTGTACATAGCCCATATCCATGCGCTCTAAGCTTATGTTTTTGATGGAGTGGCTTGTTATTGGATTTTCTTTAAGTGTTGCTTTTGGTCTGAATGTTGATTGTTGAGTGTGTATGTGCAAGGGAGAAACTTCGGCTCTTAGCTAGGACCTAGAAGTTAGCCTGCTCTGTGATGCATGTTCATGTTATGCTGATGGTTGGCAAAGTTATGCTGTATCTGAATAATATCCTATATTGCCGTGCAGCTGTCTTTGCTAGTGCAAAACAGCTTGCTTGAAGTCATATGCATTTCTATGTGACACTTGTGTAAGGGAAGGAGAGAAAGTTCGCTTATTAGGTTATTTTATTTAGTAGATTATTTGCCTTCAGCTCTTATGGTCTTATCATCTTCATCATCATTAAATTTTATACAAAGCATGTGCTTGGTCGTTTTGCAGTCTGTCCATCTTTAATACTTCATATTCTGACAAGTTACTTCTCCTCTGTTTAGGGATGATATTGTATTTAAAGATCCTCTCAATACTTTCATTGGAATTGACAATTACAAGTCAATCTTCTGGGCACTGCGATTCCATGGGAGGATATTTTTCAAGGCTCTCTGGCTTGAGATTGTTGGTGTATGGCAGCCTGTGGAGAATGTCATAATGGTTCGCTGGACTGTCCATGGCATTCCCCGAGTCCCATGGGAGAGCCGTGGTCGATTTGATGGCACTTCTGAATACAAACTAGACAAGAATGGTAAAATCTTTGAGCACCGAGTTGACAATATTGCTTTGAATTCGCCCCCAAAATTTCATGTGCTAGCCGTGGAGGATATAATCCGAACCATTGGTTGCCCCTCAACACCAAGGCCAACTTACTTTGAGATTTCATCATCTTCATCTTCACAGAGGACATAGTAACAGCAAGGCTGTTTCCAAATTTTGGTATATAGTGTGTGTCATGGTTGAGTAAGCATTGAGCAATAGCTTGAGATAAGTCTCAATGTGTAAAGCTTGCTTTAGATCACAAAGCAAGCACTCGTTACCGCTTGGCTTGTATCTGGTTGGTAGCATCGGGAATTATGACTATATTCTCGTGTTATGACCTCAAACAATATAATGCAACATTGTCCAATATTTGTATAATTTTGTACAGTGCAAGTTTGGTGTAAGTAGTTGTAGCCATAATTGACTATCTTCGTGATCAAGATAGAGTGAAAGCAGCAATAGTAAATACTAAGATCTGAATGTTGTTTAACTGAGTTTCTGAAGGTGAATTATACTCTGGGTCCATTAACTTCTTCTGGAAAAGTTTCAGGTAATCTTCTTTCCCGGCTCTAAAGCAGCCTTTTGAAGGTGAAAAAGTTGAAATGTCATTAGCGTAGTTGTTTCATGATCACAGGTGCATTATCTAGTTGATTTCGATAATTATGTCACTTAAAAAAGAAAAAAAAAAAAACAGAAGAGGAGCAGGCATACACCATGTGATAATTCCACTTAAAGAAATTGCATATAATCTAGGGATCCTTTCTCTTTT
This sequence comes from Theobroma cacao, assembly GCF_053813885.1. Classification (NCBI taxonomy): domain Eukaryota; kingdom Viridiplantae; phylum Streptophyta; class Magnoliopsida; order Malvales; family Malvaceae; genus Theobroma; species Theobroma cacao. Next base: position 39,487,977 of record NC_142639.1, on the reverse strand, counting down.
AAAATAAACAAAATTACTTCCACCACTACTACTATATGCCAGCTGGAGCTTCACACCGATGCCTGATGCAAAAATCCATCAGTATCTGAGACGAAAAGCTATATTCCATAAGAGCCACCAACCTTTCCTCCTAAGTCCCACAACCATCAGTTGTTTATTATGGTAAATTCACAACCATCATTGCACCATGATTAATAGCGTTGGCCATGGGCCTAACTCCCACGTCGAATTTATATAAATTTCAGTCAATAGCTTTTCATTTTTTCGGAAAAAGGGAAAAAATGAATTGCTAATATTCGATAAAAATCTAAAAATCCAACTTCACTTCAATTGACAGCTTTCAGTTGACCAGCTCTCACACCACCCGCGGGGCAAAACCGTCCTCTTAAATCCATTTCTTTCGAAAACGACAACCTTCGTTAGCTATTGTAATATTATTTTAATAAAATAAAATAAACCACCGAATGGAGTGAAGTCTGTCAACTACCACATTAAACGAACGCAGAGGCACAGTCATCAGAGAGAGAGAGGGAGACGCTTTGCAATTAAATACAACAGTAACTCCCCCCTTCAAAAAGAAAAAGAAGTTGTAAAGTCATTTTCCCTTGCTATTAACTCCAAAAATTCTTAAACAAATCTTCGGAATTGCTTCTACTTCACTTTTCTTTCATATTTCTACTTTCTCTCCCAAGTTTGCTTAGCTATCCACCAAAAACCTAACCTCCCCCCACCCCTTAAATCTCTCCATTAGTCTAACTCTTTCATCGTTTAATAACTGCACTGCACTTCACCTTTTTATTTCTTTTTGGGAATTCTTGTGCGTTCTTGAATTTTCTTCTTCTTTTTTTTTTATGGTTTTAAGATTTAGGGGTCTGGAAATTTTTGTTGTCGAAATTTATAAGAGGAGGTGACCGCAATGGAAGTGGAGTTTCCCAGGCCTGAAAATCCCGCCATGACGTTCGACGAGGTCTCCATGGAGCGTAGCAAGAACTTCGTCAAAGCATTGCAGGTTCATTTCTTGATTACGAGTCTTTATCTTTTGGGACCAGATCTGGTTAATTTTTTAAAATTTGATTAATTTTTTATTTTTGTCCCGTTTTAGTGACTGTTTGACTTCGAAGTCATTGCTAGATTGCTGACGCCTAATGTGCTCGAGAGAAGATGAACTGAAAATGGCTTTTGTTTGGCTAGGAAATTTGTTTGTGTGTGTGTGTGTTTTACCTTTTCTTTTTTGTTCTTTTGGCGTCTTAATAAGCAGAGTTGACGGTTTAGTACTGAAGACCTTAGCATTTATGACTAAGTTAAGAGTTAGATAGGTTACAAAGCGAGAAACTAGAGTTATAGCAATGAATGAATCTATGCTAAGTTAGATATTGCTTCAATTCGCTAGAAAATACAATTTGGTGAGTAGGGTATAGGCTTATGTTTTTCATTGAAGAACAATGATTTCTTCATTTCCATTTCTGAGGTTCCAGCCGTACTATCACTGAAGTAGAAATTGAATTGAATTGATGAGGTAATGAAAGAGCTCTTTCTGAGATTGTTATGTTCTATAATGTAAGAATATTATATTAAAAGAAAATTGGAAAGTGCATGCATCTGATAATCTGAATGTATAGTCAGTTCCAGACCTTTTTATATGTGTGAATATATGCAAAAGTTGAGAGCTCTATTTGGTTTGCTAACTTGACCTCGGTGTTGATTTCAAAGCCTGTTTTTGTGAATTTTTGGGCTTATGTGGTTCAAAAGCTTTCCAGCATCTCATTGTTACACAACTTGAGAATTTATCCCTATGCCTTTCTGCAGGAGCTCAAGAACTTAAGGCCTCAGCTCTACTCAGCTGCAGAATACTGCGAAAAGTCATATCTCCAGAGTGAGCAGAAACAGATGTAAGGCTGTGTATTTCACTGCATAAAATGTTGGTTAGTTCATTCATTGTTTTTTGACAGCCTTTTCATTTTCATGCTAGCAAAAGGATGAGTGACTTTACAACATGATTGACTTACACAAGAAGCAAGCAATGGCTTGCCTCTATGATGTTTCTTATATCAAGCTTGCATGCTTATGCGTTGTATTTGTTTGGGTTACTTGCATCCTTTCTCTTCTCATAATGCAACTCCTTTTCTTTGTGGATACATCCATTAGGGTACTGGACAACCTGAAAGATTATGCTGTACGGGCTCTTGTTAATGCTGTTGATCACCTTGGCACTGTGGCTTACAAGTTAACTGATCTTCTTGAGCAGCAAACATTGGAAGTGTCAACCATGGAGCTAAAGGCATCTTGTTTAAATCAGGTAATCTCTTTGCACTCCTCTGGTTCTCTGGTTTACTATGCTAGTACAAGAACAATATCGAATGGATGGGCCTGAACTTATTTAGTTTGTTAATATTAGCAACTTCTTATGTGCCAAACATATACGGATAAAGAAGGTCTCAGGCAGCAGCAGTTGTTGGCATTTATCCCAAGACACCACAAGCACTATATTTTACCAAGTAAGAGTAGTTGATAGAAGCCTTTGTTTTTCTGGAAGCTAGTTAGTGGGTAAAAATTTTAGCATGCTTCTCATTCCCTTTCCTTTTTCCTGTTTGTTGGTTTTTTTCCTTTGTAATTCCTCTAAGCCAGATTCTGTCAATAAGAAGGTACATTTTAGTCCACACATACAGACAGATCCTAGGCAAAACTATTTCCAGGCAAAATCTCGTCTTCAGCCTTCAGGTATAAGGTCTCTAAGTAGGCAGGGAGTCTTTTATTTTTAGTTGTTCACTGCATTGTTTACAATACTTTCTCTTAGGAAGAAGTTGAATATCATGTTACTTACTAAATGTTTTAAGTATAGGTACTCCTGCATCAAAAACTCTTTCATGGCACTTAGCCTCAGAAACCAAGTCTACTTTGAAAGGGACTTCACAACCTTTGGCAAGGTTAGTTTGGCCAAACAGTTCATTGTTTGATGGATAATTGTATTTTCCTTTCAGTGTAGTTCTTCTAATCTTCTACTGAGAGCAAGAAGTAATTGACATTGCTTACATGCAGCAATGAAATCTCAAAACCTTCAGGCAGCAGTTCTGAGGTTTTCCAGTTATTGGGTATGTGTATTAGATCAGCAGCTCATATCATTGTTGTTATATGATAAAAGAGTCAGCTTATGATTAGGCTTTGTATGACAAGACTTGTATTTTGACTGTAATTCTTGCAGAAAATGGAGATAATACGAAGGCAAACTCTTCAGCAGCACCTTTTCCTGCTTCTAATGCATTTGTGCCAACATTGGGTATCACACATAGGGTAATGTTTCAAACTACAAGAATACAGACGGACATGTTTGTCATCCTTTCAATTGATGCTTCTTGGTTAAAACAAGAGTTGATGGATGGCTTTTCTTTTCTGTTCATTTGTAATTTCTGGAAAATGTTTTTTGGAATTTATAACTTTTATTCCGTACTCAAGTCATTTTCTAGGAACCAACTTCTGCTCCAAGTGGCCTTGTTTCATATCTTCAGATCTTGAGTGCCTGTGTGGTTAATATAGGCATCTGCATCAGCATGGATACTTTTGAGTACCTGCTTGTCTTTATATTACTTGCTAATGCAGATTTCTGATTAAGAGATTATATACCCTCTTTTTGGTACAAATCCGTCTCAGGTGGATATTCCTTTAGTTGTTGCATGTTTATGAAAAAGTACTGTTTTTGCAGGAGTTGGAGGGTTCCAAACCTTTGACGGCGTTCAGGTCATTTGACAACCCAAAGCATGAGATTATACGTGCACCTGTTAGAAGCAGAAGTATGCTGTCAGCTTTCTTTGCCAAACAGAAAGCACCGAAGCTAAAGGCTGGATATGTTGCATAAATCTTTACCAAACAAGCCAATGGCGCCATTATGTAAATCTCTCCCTTATGCGGATGGAGTTGCCTGTAATTATCTCCCTTGTTTGTCGTTCCGTAGTTGATTCCTTCATTAGTAGTTTTAACAGTTGCTCAAGATGAAATTTTCTTTTCTCTTTTTTCATCTCTGTTCTCTTATTTGGGTTTTTAATAATGAGCAATATGTATAAAATATCTGATAACGAAGGTGAGTAACATCTTCCACCCTCTCAATAATTACTTCAGCCTTCATCAATGAGCCTATAAATTGATTCATTGCAGGTTATCTTCTAGCTTACTTTTTTCTTGTGATATGCCTGTGTTTGAGTGGAAAAAGATAATTTCAAGTTGATGCTTCTTAATTTACCAAGAATGGCCATAATTTTTCCATTAAAATGAATTGTAATTCATGATGGTGATTGATGATTGTAGTCATAATTTTTTGTTGCAAATCTAAGGTACGTTACTAATTGGATCTAATAACAGAAATTATAAGATATATTTATTATTATTATTATTATTTTATAACAATATAGTTTTTTTTAATTAGAAGAAGAGAGATTTGAATATTAGATTATCACAATTTTTTTCATTCAAATTTTTGATATTTTCATTAAAATCACGCATCATAATCCAAACTCACTTCATAAGTTAAGATTAAATCAACATAATTGAAAGGAGTTGCCATAAGCTTTAATACAAATTACAACTATTGGAATTCAAACAACATGAAATTTAAAATTTAAATTATGTGATTTAAAAACTTTTAAATTTAAGTTATTAATGATTAATTTCATTTTTTATATAAATCTTAATAAAATATAATAATAATAATAATGTGACATAAGAGGAAAAGTTACAGCTGTAAACTTGTCATAAAACATTTCAGGGATAATGATTCATATCTAGAATTTAGAATAATTTTCAAGTCACACTCAAGTTATTATTATTATAATCAAAAGGCCGAACCAACGAACAATAAAATGCCAAATCACAAACTTCTCCCATCGAAATGAAAAAATGCCAAAAACTGTCAATTAAATCAACCAAAGATTGACACGAAGAAGACATCCGAAAAGATTTTTTTTTTAAATCACTTTTAAGATTCCATTTTACTGAGAAAATAAAAGGTCAATCCAAAATAAATTTAACTAAAAAATGATAAACCCATGTGTCGTTAGATTCATTACATTTAGATGTCCTGATAATAATGACCCCTAAAAAGGCGGTAAAACCCGCATACTATTATAATGAACAGAATTCGGACTCAACAACGACAACCCGACCCACAATCATTCCTCTGTTGCTGTTTGTTTCTACCACAAAGCTATCGTCTTCATAGTTACAGATCCGATCTCAAAACAGAACACTTTTCCTTAAACCCAAACTCCCACTCCTACGCGTTTCTCTTTGTTTCTGATTGAACTCTTCTTCTTACATGTAAATTTACATAAACTTGTTCGTTTCTGATCTTTGTTATTTCCAGCAACAATGTCAGCATTCTTGCACCAACGACCCATCCACAACCCGTTCTCAAACGCCTACCCAATCTCCCCACGTCCTTCATCAGCCTTTCAAAGACCCATTTCGATCTTCAGCCCAACCGGCCTAATTATTCTTCTCTCTCTCATGGTAATCCTCGGAGTATTCTTGCCCTGGTCGGGAATGCCCCAATCCATGTTCTCTAACTCAATAAAGGCCTCTTCTCTTTCCAAATGGCGAGACTACACTTTAGCCGAAGCGGCATCGTTCGTTGCCAAAAACGGCACAGTAATCGTCTGCGCCGTGAGCCAACCTTATTTACCTTTTCTCAACAATTGGTTGATTAGTATTACCAGGCAAAAGCACCAAGACAAAGTGCTTGTAATAGCTGAAGATTACGCTACGCTTTATAAGGTTAATGAGAAGTGGCCTGGTCATGCCGTATTGGTCCCGCCTGCACCTGATTCACAAACTGCCCATAAATTTGGCTCTCAGGTACAATTCCTGTATTTCATATATGAGTTTTGTTTGCTTTCAACTTTTTAAAAATGATGTTGATCGGTTGCTTGGTTCAGGGATTCTTCAATTTTACTTCCAGGCGGCCTCGGCATTTGTTGCAAATTTTGGAGCTTGGGTATAATGTTATGTATAATGATGTCGATATGGTGTGGTTGGGTGACCCCTTTCGTTATTTGGAAGGAAATCATGATGTTTACTTCACTGATGACATGGCTGTGGTATGTTGTCTTTATAGTTTTAATCTGTTTTGCTTTAAACCCTGAATCCAGTGTTAGTCCATTTGGTAAGGCAGGTTGCTTTAAACCCTGAATCAGGGTGAGCCATTTGGTAAGGAAGGAGAGGAGTCCTCTCCTTATCGATCTTTGTCGGGAGCCTTTTGGGAATAAAATCCTAAATGTAGAGAGTGAGTCTTTAAGATCTTTGGAAGGGATTAGAAGCAAGCGGTACCTCAGATACCATTGACTGTATTACAGAATAAAAAAAAAAAACAGGCTCACTGTCATCTTTGGAATGGTAGAGCATAGGACTAGGATTGAAAGCACTCAATGTTTGTAAAATGTGTTATGCAAGAATTTTCAAAATATTCATTAAGATTAAGCAATTCTACTAGATTTTAAGAAAGTAATGAACTTTGGCTTATCTTAAGCAATTCTATTGTCACCAAGATTAATCTATGAATGCTGGTTAAATGTAATCTATGCGATGCAAGCCTATGTTATTTCTTTCTTTTCTTTTTGTGGAAATTGTGGAGTAGCAGTAAAAATAAAGTAGAGAATGGAAGATTATATCCTGTAATTTAACCCAATGGTCACCCATGACCCCCTGAATCCAGGCTACCCTAAACTAGCAATATTTTGCTGCCACTGCTGCTTTTCTCGTAAAATTGCTTCATTCTTCTTCTTTTTGGTTGATCAGGTGAAGCCTCCAAACCATTCTCATGATTTGCCACCTCCAGGGAAAAAGGGTCGCACTTACATATGTAGTTGCATGATTTTCCTGCGTCCCACGGATGGAGCAAAATTAGTTATGAAGGAATGGATTGAGGAGCTTCAAGCTCAGCCGTGGTCCAAAGCAAAGAAAGCAAATGATCAGCCTGCTTTTAACTGGGCACTAAACAGAACTGCTGGACAGGTTTGTTTTTCACCTTCATGTCATTACTATTTCTGGGTTGTAGTGCATGCCTAATAGTTCTGATATGTTTATTTCCTTTTTATTCATTTGTTAAGTGGAAATTTTGTGCCATATTTTCATGTTTCCCTATATTGCCTTGACACATACCTTTAAGGCTAGTGGCTAACTCTTCAGGGTTCTCACAATATGCCTTACCAGTTCTTAATATCATATCCAGAAAAGCATTGTTAATTGATGTACCTCTCTGATTCGCACTAGGCATAGTGTTTTTATGTTCAAAAATAAATTCTCAGTCGTGTTATTTAAGTTGCTTCTTTTGGTAACCTGTAACATGGAAATTTGGCTCATCATAATGCTAAGGAAACATCTATGGCTAATTCCGTCTGAGGGTTATTTAGAAATATCTTTTGCCTCTTTGTCCTACTTTCCAGAGGTCACATAAACAATCAGGCAGCCCCTTTCGTTTCTGATCCAATGCAAATTGTTGTTTCTCATTTTGGGCATGTAAAGACTCTTGGGTCTGAAATCTGTGCTTCTATGACGCTTCTCTCTGATATTCATAAATTGATAGTATGTGATCAAATATTAGATATTTCTAGAAGTGAGACTTCACTTTCTGATTATTATACATTGATGATATTTTCTGCAGGTGGATCTCTGCCTGCTTCCCCAGACAGCATTCCCAACAGGTGGATTATACTTCAAGAACCAGACATGGGTGCAGGAAACCAAGGGAACGCATGTCATAATTCATAATAATTATATCACTGGTTTTGAGAAGAAGATCAAGCGCTTCCGCGATTATGGCCTTTGGTTGGTTGATGATCATTTCCTTGAGTCCCCACTAGGCAGATTATGAAAAAGTTGGAAGACTTTATGACTATTGTCTGCAGAACCAATTACAACCTTAACGACCATTGTAAGTGGTGGAGCATACCAGGTGGATCAGCTTCCTTCCTTATCATCCGCTTCTATGCTCTCATATGAACATGGATCCTTAGCAGCTGACAGTGCAGATGGACATGGATCTTTAGCAGCTAGCAATGCTCATTTCTCAGCAACGTTTACATTTAAATAGGGTACAATCAGAACAAAGTCCAAATATTTATTGACTATTCTAACATTCTTTCTAGACCTGAAGAATCAATCCGCTTTTGTTACAATGTTTTTCCTTGACATGATGCAAATAGTAAGATTTGTTCTTTGTATAAAATCTGTATCTCAGCTAGCAACTCTCAATCATTACAAATAATTCCTTGATAGATTTGACAAATGGTACAATGTTATCTTGGTTAATAACTGGCCAGAGCTCGGAACGAGTGCTACAGGGAAGGGGCACAAAAAATATTTTAACAGTGTAGTGTGCGCTGTCTTTGATTGACTGAATCAAGAAGCTGCTATTGCTTCACACTCACGTTTGTTGACAACGGCATTGAAGCAAATCATTTTCTCTTTATTCTAATCAACACGAGATCTGGTTGTTAAACATAGTTCGAATGCCTTGTTTCCCAAGGAGTTCCGTGGCTTTTCTCGTTGTTCTCTCCAAAAACCGAACTGATTGGTGGAAATAGTTACATCTAACACGTGAACTCATATTCTGATTGCTAAAATAGTAAAAATTGAATGTCTCCAAACTTGTAATCTGCGTTTGCCTGGAGTTCGGGAGCCAATTATCCTGACCGTTGGACTACAAAAGCTTAGTTTGTGAATGTCAAAAAAGTGTCGGTCAGCCATAAATCTGTATCAGAGATACAGTCGGAAGCTATTACCACCTTTTCTTCTTTTATTAATCTATATCTATAAACTATAGATAATTCATCTATTAGTCTATATCTATAAACTAATATTTATCTATATATCTATATCTATAACCTATAATTATACTAATAAACATCAAAGTACGGATGTATATAAAATTTTGTATTGACGGAAAAAGATATATTATTTACTTTTATTTTTAAATTATCATTTTGAATAATTTTGAATAATGAGTTTTACATGATGTATAGATAATAATTTTAATTTCATTAAATCGCTTTTGTCAGAAAATATTTTATTTGATTTAGAGTTATTTATTCATTATATTATTAGATTGTAGTTATACCAAACATTTGTATCTATATATAATTAATATTTATGAACATTTTAATAATTAGTAGGTTTTGTAAATTAAAATAATGGCTGGTTGTAGGGAAATCCAAATCAATAGTAGTTGTATAAGTTTTCTTATTATTATTCTATTTTACATTACAAAATATTCTTTCTTTTCTTCTTTATTTTTTTTTCTTCATGTTAGTCTTTCAATGTAAAAAGGAACACAGTTTAGCTTCAGCTCTTTTACTTTTTTTTTGTTAAATTACAATTCTTATGTTATGTTGGTACCAATTAATAATTCTTAGGCCATATTTTAATTAAAGTCAATAATCAATTTATTTTTGGTGGTTATGAATTTTATTTTATAAACAAAATAATTGAACCATAAACAATTGCTCATCAGTCATTTTTCATAAAAATTCATAGAAAATAAATGCATAGTGGTAAAGAAAAGATAAATATTTAACCGCTCGTTGCGATAAAAATATTTAAATAAATTATTTAAGGCTAAAAAAAAAAACCGGCCAATTAAAGACAGGGCACGCTAAAAGAAAGGGAATAATAATTACAATAGATTCTCCACCGAAGTTACAGCTCGCAAGCAAATTCCTACTTGTCTTTACCGATTTCTTCACGTTAACCCTTTCGTTTTCTCCGAATCTATCGCTCTCTTGCTTTGCTCCTCAGTAAAAATCGGAAAAAAAAAAAGAGAGAAAAAAACCGAAAATCCCTTGCCAATGCTTTATTACGTATGTCACTCTCTATTAATCTTTGACAATTCAGTGACTATCGGAATCCACCTAAATGCCAGCGTAGCCATATCCCTTTGCTCATGAAAACTCACAAGCTTTCTCTCTTTCTGTAATAAATAAACACTCAACACCCACTGCTAGTCTTTTCTTTGCTTTGTTTGTGGGCTGCTTTTTTTTTTTTTTTATATTGTTTTAGTTTGAGCTAATTTTTTTTAGTGTAACTTTTGGATGAGAATGTAAATGGGTTCTTTAGAAAGTGGGATTTCATTGAAGAGAGCTGGTAGTAGAAACGAAAGAAACCCGTTTCTGAACCGACCCAGATCAAGATTTTCTCGGTTTTTGCTCTTCAAGAAGCTAGATTATCTCCAATGGATTTGCACAGTTGTTGTTTTCCTTTTCTTTGTGGTGTTCTTTCAGATGTATTTGCCTGGTTCAGTAATGGACAAATCCCAAGATTCCTTTTTGGAAGATAAAGATTTGGTATATGGAGAATTGAGGTACTTAAAAGAGATGGGTGGGTTAGATTTTGGTGAAGATATCAGATTGGAACCCCGTAAGCTTTTAGAGAAATTTCAGAGAGAAAATAAAGTACTTAATTTGGAATCTTCATCTGGTTTCAACCGGAGTCAACACCGTTTCCAATATAGAAAGCCCCAGCTTGCATTGGTTAGTGAAAAAATCCTTTTATTTTGGCTTACTCAATGGATAATTTTTAAGGGTTCAGTTTTTGCTATTGGATTTTTTTTGCACGCTGTTATTTATAGTTTGTTTTTTTTTTCCAAAATTTATACTTGAAGGTGTTTGCTGATCTATTGGTTGACCCACAACAATTGCTAATGGTAACCATTGCAACTGCATTGAGAGAGATTGGTTATGCTATTCAGGTAAATGACATTGAGTTCTGGTCACTTCATTAGTTGTGAGTTTTGTTTTTCAGTTTTTTTGAATTCTGGTTGTTGAGTGAAGAACACTCTACATGTCTTTTCAGTTGATAACTTGGTGCTTATATTGCTGGGCATGTTCGGAGTGATGACTATGACTAACAAAATCTTATAATGAAGTTATGCATTCATCTTAGCTTCACGTGTTTTAATTTCTTTCTTGGAAGGTCTACTCCCTTGAAGATGGTCCTGTGCACAATGTTTGGCAAAGCATTGGAGTTCCAGTCAGCGTTCTTCAAGTCAATTCCAATGAGATTGGTGTTGATTGGCTTAAGTATGTGTCTTTGTTTGTAATCTCTAATAAATCAACTTTAGGATTGATATTTTATATGAAAATGTTTAATTGAAGGTCTCCATCTTAGTATGTGCAATTAGTGAACTATTTATATTATCTGTTGTTGGTTATGTACAATAATTCTTATATTAGGAAATTTGATTAAGTGATTGTGGAGTTAGTTTGCTTCCATTCAGGATTAACTATCCTTTTCTTCTTCAAAATGATTGAGTTTTTCCTGTAGAGAGTTTTTTTTTTCTTTTCTTTCTGGGTATGTAATCATGGTATATCGTTTTGCAGCTATGATGGCATACTTGTCAGCTCTCTTGAGGCCAAGGGTGTCTTTTCTAGGTAGGATATGTTATTCTATTCCCTCTGCAAGATAAAGTTCCTTCCCTGGTTTTTCCCTTTCCTATTCCATTTTCTTCCCTGTAACCAGTGAAGAAGACAGTTTTATTACATCTACAGACAAACTGCAATTCATTTTATTCAGACGCTTGAATTTTTACAAATGAATTTGTTAGTTGTTGATCAGAAATCATAAAATTGAGTTTTAAAAAAGAAACTTTTGGTTTTCGCTGCTGTTCAACTAAAATACTTGATTTTTTAATTTTTAATCTGGCAATACTGGTATCTATAGCTTTGAGAAGTTTGTCCAGATCAAAGATTCTTTTAGTCATGATCATTACTTTGGCACACATGTTGAAGACTTTAATTTGTTTTGCTTTATTCTGTACCATGTATGTTTAATAAATTTTCACTGGAAGAGTTACTTGTCTGAGTCAATTAACATGAATGAGTTTACTTGTCATAGTTTTATGCAGGAACCTTTCAAATCTATTCCTCTTATATGGACCATCCATGAAAGAACTCTTGCTGTTCGTTCTAGACAATTCACTTCAAGTGGGCAGATTGAGCTTGTGAATAATTGGAAAAAAGTTTTCAGCCGTGCTACTGTTGTTGTCTTCCCAAACTATGCCCTTCCGGTAATATTTATTAGATAATCATTTGGTCATTAGTTCATTGTTAACATATCATTGACTAAAAGGGATGAACGGGATATAAGTTTTATTTAGCTCTGTTGAGAAGGTCTGACCAATGGGATAAGTGCTTGCAACTAAGTGATAATGCTGTATTTGTTATCCTAGTAATAGGTTAAATTATGAGCCAATTTCTACTTCAACACCTAGTTCCTTTGACTTTAGTTTCCCATAACACTCATGCTTCAAGAGTGGCTTTTAACTTGGGATTTATTTCTAGTGATTTGATTTCTTTCTCTACCTTCTGCAGATGATCTATTCTGCATTTGATACTGGAAACTATTATGTTATTCCTGGTTCTCCTGCTGAAGCATGGAAAGGAGAGAATGCAATGAATTTGTACAAAGATAATCAGCGTGTGAAGATGGGTTACGGACCTGATGAAGTTCTCATTGCAATCGTTGGAAGTCAATTTATGTACCGGGGCTTGTGGTTGGAGCATGCAATTGTTTTACAGGCTTTATTACCACTCTTTACTGACTTTTCATCTGATACTAATTCAAATTCCCATCCCAAAATTATTATTTTAAGCGGTGACTCAACAAGCAACTACAGCATGGCTGTTGAGGTGCAGTCATAATCACTTTACAGAGTGCTGTGGATAAATTTATATGCGGACATATGTTTCAAGCTTCTCATTAATTTACTTTGCTTCATGTATCTTCCTTTTCCCCAGAGAATCACTCATAACTTAAAATATCCAAGTGGTGTGGTGAAGCATGTTGCTGTTGATGGAGATGTTGACAGTGTTCTGAGCATGACTGACATTGTGATATATGGCTCATTCCTTGAGGAGCCATCATTTCCAGAGATTTTGATAAAAGCCATGTGCCTTGGGAAACCAATCATAGCACCAGATCTCTCCAATATCAGGAAATATGTAAGCTTCCAATGTTGTTTCCTTTTCATACATACTGAGGTTCATTAGGCAAACTACTGACTGTATTGGCAATAACAATTAGGTTGATGACAGGGTAAACAGCTATCTTTTTCCTAAGGAGAATATTAAAGTTTTGACACAGATCATATTGCAAGTGATATCAAAAGGAAAATTGTCACCATTGGCACGGAATATTGCTTCAATTGGAAGTGGAACTGTCAAAAACTTGATGGTTCGGGAAACTGTTGAAGGCTATGCCTTGCTACTGGAAAATGTTCTCAAGCTTCCATCAGAAGTTGCCCCTCCTAAGGCTGTTATGGAACTTCCTTCAAAGTTAAAAGAAGAATGGCAGTGGAATCTATTTGAAGGTTTTCTAAATTCTACATTTGAAGACAGAAGTTCCAAATTTTTGAACAAGTTAGAGGAGCAGTGGAACCATTCTCAAAAAGAGAGGTCTGGTTCATTACTTGACACGAACGATTCATTTTCATATGAGATTTGGGAGGAAGAAAAAAAGATGCAGATTATTAATATTAAAAGGAGAAGAGAGGAACAAGAGGTAAGAGTTGTTGTGGGCAATAGTATGTTATCAAAAAATTTAGTTGAACAATTTTGGTTTAATTGATGAAGTTTCATGCTCTTTCAAATATGTTAGTTGAAAGATAGAACTGATCAACCCCGTGGCACCTGGGAGGATGTATATCGAAGTGCCAAGAGGGCTGACCGCTTGAGGAATGACTTGCATGAAAGGGATGAAAGGGAGCTTGAAAGGACTGGTCAACCATTATGTATCTATGAACCTTACTTTGGTGAAGGAACCTGGCCTTTCTTGCACCATAATTCTCTTTATCGTGGAATTGGATTGGTGAGTTAGTGAAAGCATCATATTGGGTTTGTATTTTTGTTTTATGCCACTTATGGATTTACTTCAAATGAAATTAAGAAATTAGATGGAAATTTATTTTTAAATAATTGGATATCCATTTCTCCTTTTATCAAACAAATAAAAGTTGTAAAAATAGTGCTTGAGTGTGATCTAATCCTTAATTTTGATGATTCTGCATAAAGCTGTGGCACCTTTATCCTCTAGTCTGATTTAAATATGTTCAATGGGTGTTGCAGTCCACTAAAGGTCGAAGACCAAGGATGGATGATGTTGATGGACCGTCTCGTCTGCAACTTCTTAACAACCCATACTACCGAGACACTCTTGGTGAATATGGGGCCTTTTTTGCGATTGCTAAACGAATTGACCGCCTACACAGGAATGCCTGGATAGGATTTCAGTCATGGAGAGCAACAGCTAGGAAGGTATGGCAATGGGTGCCCCCCCTCCCCCTCCCCTTGCCTTGTTTCTTCTTGCTTCTTTCTTTTGCTTCAGAAACCTCTTTTAGCTCTACATGTTAAAACCATCTTTTCTTCTGGTGGAGTTAATTGCTGAGAACTTAGCAACACCTAAATTGAAATATATTTTGTTTTCTACTTGTGCCCTTGACTCTTTCATATCTAATTGTGGGGCAATAACAGGCATCCTTGTCTAAGATTGCTGAAACTTCATTGTTGGACGCCACTGAAAAGCACAAGTATGGTGATGCACTATACTTTTGGGTTCGAATGGACATGGATCCAAGAAACAGCATGCAGGGGGACTTTTGGTCATTTTGTGATGCTATAAATGCTGGAAATTGCAAGTAAGAGCTGTAAAATCTATCACTTATTTCAAAAGCAAAAGCATGAAATTGTACAAAAATGCATAAATATATTTATTGTATTAGCATATTTACTTACCTCATTTATCATTTCGTTGCAGGTTTGCTTTCTCTGAGGCTCTTAATAGGATGTATGGCATAAAGCATGATTTGATTTCTTTGCCACCCATGCCTGAAGATGGGGGCACGTGGTCTGTCATGCAGAGTTGGGCCTTGCCAACAAAGTCCTTCCTAGAGTTTGTTATGTTTTCAAGGTGAGAGTTGTTACACTTAATGGCTTCTCTGTGAGCAGTTTATAATATGTCAACTGATAACATGTCTCCTTTGCAGGATGTTTGTGGATGCATTAGATGCACAAATGTATGATGAGCACCATCAAAGTGGTCACTGTTATCTGAGTTTCGCAAAGGTAACTTGCTTATGTGGATTGATCTTTAGAGATAAGTTTAAGTTCAGTATTTGCTCCATTTCTTATTATGAAAATTAATATGAAATGACCAGGGAATAACTGTTTATTGAACTCTCTGTAGTCATTCCTAATCCAGTAAAAAGTCAAATGGATAACAGACTATAATTTAAATTGTCCAGACAGTTACTAAATGCTATTCAGAATTTGAGTTATGAATCCCATCGGGATGCTGCATTTTATACAGAAGTAGATCTCACCTCTTCCACAGTCCTTAAAGAGAGTGGATTCCTTGTTCACAAGTCAATCGATTTCTGCAGTATTGAAAGTAGTATTTTTGTGTTCTACAGGACAAGCATTGCTACTCACGGGTGCTGGAGCTACTTATAAATGTCTGGGCATACCACAGTGCAAGGCGGATGGTATATGTGAACCCTGAGACTGGTGTGATGCAAGAATACCACAAGTTAAAGGGTCGGAGAGGGATAATGTGGGTCAAATGGTTTTCATTCAACACCTTAAAGGGCATGGATGAGGATTTGGCGGAGGAGGCAGATTCTGACCACCCAAAAAGACGATGGTTATGGCCATCGACAGGTGAGGTTGTCTGGCAAGGTGTACTTGAGAGAGAGAGAAATCTCCGCAACCGACAGAAAGAGAAAAGGAAGCAAAAAAGTAAGGATAAACAAGAGAGAATGAGGCATAAATACCATCAAAAGGCATTGGGGAAGTATGTGAAACCCCTTCCAGAAGAGATGCAAAATTCAAATTCAACAATAGTAACATCAGAGTAATTTCACGTGTGTTTTTGCATCCTTGGCAGTAGAATCTAATTTGATGATTCTTTAATTTTTGATATATTTTTTTTCACCTTTTCCTTTTCTTGTCTGTCTTATTTTTGTCAGAAAGGATGCATTATTTTGTGTACATGTGAGTCCTTTTGTATGTAGCTAACCGCATCCTTCTGGTCATTGACGTTCATGAATGGCTCAATTGTATACTAGTTTTTCCCCTTAATTTCAAATTCTATTCCAGTACTGAAATTAACTTATCTTTCTACCCATGGTTTTTCACCCTGAGCCGAGGGAATTGGTGGTTAATACTTTGCTGTGGGGATCCAATGCATGTGAGCTTCACTTATTGGTCGGGTGCATAGGGAATTGGTGCATGTAACACGCTAACTTTGAGTCCGATCCTGGCAGAAGCACTCGAGAAAATGGTGAAGAAGATCATACAATTCCTATTTATGGTAATAGCAGCACCGACACCATAAGTAACAACAAATCAGGGTAGCAATATTCATTGGCCCAAAAATAGTAGCAACAATCAGTGTTTCTCTCTTTCTTGTATGTTGGGGATTCATGGAAATTTAAAATATTGTCATCACGTGAATAATTACTACTAGAATCCAAAAGAGGCGGGGAATAGGGGGAAAATTGATTACACAAGGAATAAATTGCTAAAAATTATAATGAACAGCCATAAGGTAGGAATTCTATTCATACTGATAGGCAATCAAGCATCAATCTACACTTATCAATATGAAATAATGACTCGTTTACAAACTCGTAGTTAAGGGATACTTTCCTGCTTTCCTGCCAAGCAATGAAATTCTTTTTTCTTTTTCTTTTTAGCTTTTTAATGCCTTTTACCACTTGTAACTCTATCCTCAATGTATCAGAAATCTGTAACTTTAATTTCTACAAGAAGGAAAATGTTAGGTACATTCAAGGATGATCATGCCTACTTAGCAACTACTGTATATAATACTTTTAACACTCATGCCGGGTAGGAGAACAATCGTACCGACAACTCAAGAGAGTCAAAACTTGGGGCAAATAGACCTCATGATCTCAACCGTAAGGGTCATACATTCACTTAAGTGTTTTCGCTGGAAAAGAAATAAAACAACACCAGAAGTAGGTGTTACATTGGTTGGGCAGATGATCCCTAAGTAAATTGCTGACCTATACTCGCAAGCCACTGCAACCTTATGGGCTTCACTCCTCTTCACCGTGACAAAGAGCTGAGCATATGGGTTATCAGAATAGAGTCTAAAGATCACTACTGCTGAAGCATTACACTTCATATCAGAATCTTGGAGCTGCACATCAAAACACATCGCACATCACAAACAATCTCAAAATATGAGAAACAAACAGAAGACAAAAAATTAGTAACATCATTATGTAGCCTACCTCCACCAATGGTTGCTTCAGGAAGCCGTTCAATTGAATATTTGTGCTGAGTGATGTACATGATTGGCACACCAGGAACCTGCCAGTAAACAAGTAACTTTTATCCATCTGAGTTAACTTTCAAATGCAGCACCAACTACACTAATTGATCATACCTTACGAATCCTTCGCTTTAAATCTCGATCACATGTAGCAACAATAAAGCATTTGTGCTGTTTTCGACGAAATAGCTCATGTAAGTGAACATGAGAATAATATAAAAAGTTATAAAACAATTTGCAGAATGCATAAACTTCAAAATTGAAAAGAAAATTTGCATAAAAAACAAGAGGAAAGGAAATTAGTTATAAATTTAAACTGAAAACATGCATATCTTGTTTACATGATTCCCAATCCAAACCGTTTATTAACAAAAATAAACAAAGTGAAGCATAAGAGTAACCTATGCCTGGCCATAACAAATTATAGAGCAGCAACAATACAGCAGAGTCGAGTTATCCCAGACCATTAAGCCAAATAAACAGAAAACAGAGGTCCCAAGATGTTATGGCAAGCCATCCTTAATAGTCAATGTTGTTACTGAATCTTTGCTCAAAATTGGACTATGACTGCACAAGCTACATAGTATAGACAGAGTCTTCAAGGAACTCAATACAAGTCCAAAAATTTCAAATCCTAATAAGTCCATAGCTATAAAGTGCTATACTCCAAATACTGTTTATTCAATGGGAAAACAAAAATGAACAACAAACATTAATGCTTGATGGTGGTACCTCTTGATTTGTTGTTACTACCCTTGATGCAAGACCATCATGCATGCCTTAAACAGTGCATTACAGGCCAAAATATCATGTAAGTAATTCAAGAAAACAGACAATTTAAATCCTAAATTTTTTTTTGATAGCAAATGTCCAATGTTCATGGAAGGAATGATGCTAGTATATAATTTCACAACAGATACCAAGTAAGTTCATGCCTGTGTAACTCTCTCAACAATACAGTCATCGGCATAGGTTCCTTTATGAGTGCATGGCAGTCTTTCAAAACGAGGATCCTTAGCAATCCTGCCAGAGAGAGAGAGATGTTAGAACACTTGTTAGCTGTATAAGGAAAAAAAAATATCATTAGTGAATTACACAGGGATAGTCATCCCCATCTAAAAACAATGAAGTATGCAATAACAGAGGTTCAGAAATAGTTCTTCAACTAAGTCATGAATTGGACTACCAATAGATGAAAACAAGGTTCTAGAAATACATTAGGGACAAAATTAAGAAATAAAGAATGCAATTTTTAGATACCTTGAGGCCAGATAATTAAAACGAAAAAAAAAAAAGACATTGCAAAGAGATATTGCAGATAAAGAGAACTCATGGGATTGTACCTCAGAGCTACACGGTATTTTTGACCTAGCTTTTCAAGTTCAGCCATCACACAATCCGTGATACAAGGAGTGCCTTTAAATACAAAAAGTAGACAGAATCAGCAAAAAAACAAGAAGCAGGCGTGTGAGTAGAAATAACAGATTACTTAACACTTATCGAAGTGTGCTTGGAGCATGTCATGAACAAATACTCATGATCACATTACATAAGAGTAGAGTTCCTCAATGAATAAAGAAAATCCTCACACTGTAACAAATAAAAGCAAGACACA
The DNA here is from genome assembly GCF_053813885.1 of Theobroma cacao. NCBI lineage: Eukaryota > Viridiplantae > Streptophyta > Magnoliopsida > Malvales > Malvaceae > Theobroma > Theobroma cacao. Next base: position 39,469,031 of record NC_142639.1, on the reverse strand, counting down.
CTACATATTCAAAGTAATAATCATAAAGAAAACCAACTTCACCACTCACATTTTGCATATAAGCAGTCCATCATTCCCTTCTCCAAATCCAACTACCAAAGGAAAAACAAAATGTTAAGAATTAACAAAGAACAATGGAGTAACCATGACTCAAAACAAAAACTATCATAACTAAATAGGTATGTGGGTTGAATTAATATTATAATTTTTACTTTGAAAGTGTATTATAATAACCATTTAGTTAGATACATAATTTTATAATCGTAGTTAAAATAAATACAAAAAATTCAAGAGGGTAACAAATATGAGCACTGACTTTGTTCTGGATGGAGAAATTGATGAAGTTGGTATCCACCAAAACCCGATAAGGGGGTCCCAAGGAGGTGTTGTACGTGAAGAAAAGCGCTGAAGAAACATTCGGTCTAATTCACAAATCAATCAAAAAAGTGAAAAGGAATCTTAAGTTGTTAAAATTCAAGAGAGGGAGAGAAAAGAATTAGAATTAGCATACAACAATATATATAAGCTTACACATTTCTGGGGAGTTTTTCCTTGCTCAGGTCTTTCTTGTTAGGATTCAAAACTTGTTCCTTGTAACTGAAATTTGACAGAAAGCAAGAGTTAAACATGATCATTATAAGAGTAACTAAGGTAAAAGCGAGAGTTAGAGAAGGGGGGAGGCTTAAAAAGAACTTGCTTTTTAATAGCTTTTTGAGTGACTATCTTCTTCATGCTAGCAAATTTTGGGGCCTTCTTTGCTTTTCCCATCGCTTCCGATTGAAGCCTGTAAAATCAAAAGCGCCGGAAACCTCAAACCCGAACAGGAAATCCCTGGAGCAGTTCCGGAATTTTCCGTATAATAAAGAGGGGGTCTGACGAAGGGGCGGGCGAGAGAGAGGTTTTTCTGTTAGGTCGGTTTGAGATGGGAAGAAGAAGGCTGAGTGCTCGATCAGGGTCAGGGTTTTGGGTTTTGAAAGAAAAGAAGGAAATACCCGATAAAAGGAGCGGAGCCCCAGGCCCAGGGCTAGCTTTAAGTTGGGTGCGCGCAAGTGGATATTGGTGAACCGCCTTGAATTGGGTTAGGCTTGCATGACTGCCTCAAATAGGCCCAAAAGCTTTAGGCTTAAGCTTTTTCTTTTAATCAGATTACTTTGAACTTTTTTTTTTATATATATATATATAGTGGAAAAAATAAAGCTTACTATATCATTCTAGATCAGAAAATACTCATACTATCTGCAAGTAAAATTGCATTAATACTAAGTGATGGAAAATCCATAATATATAATCCCAATAAAAGATTCTCATGGTGAGTGGTCATCTAATTCGCACATTGATTTGAACTTTGAAGACTTGGGATGTGGAGGAATTTTATCGAAAACTTATACAATATATAATTGAAAATTTGAAGTTTCAAGTATAAACAATTAAAATTTGGCAAATTAATTTACAAATTATTCAATAATATTTTATAATGTAAGTCATTCAATGTAATTAAAATTCTTATTCCCTATAAATTATTCACTACTATTACAAATAAGATAATTATTTTTGATAAAAAGTTATTTAATATAATAATAATTTTTATTTACAAATTGGATAAATTATATTAATATTTATGAATAAAAAATATTTACAATGATAATTTAGAATTATAATTTTTTAATATCAAAGGTTATATCAACATCTTTGTTTTTATATCTGATATAGATATAAATATATTTCACTACTTATCTTCTACATGGTGTAAATTGCTTGTCAATAATGCAAAGAAAGGCATATATTTAAAACATATAGTGCTAGGTAGCATCTTTCATTTAAAATTATAGTAGAGATAAAAGGAGGAGCAAGATTTTTGTTTAGTCCCATAAGATTACATTAAGTTAATAAAATTTATTTAACTTTTGGAACTATAGTTGCCCCCGTTGCATGCCTCCATGTTGTTTCATGAGAAAGTCTTCAGACCGCGTCTTTGATTTTGGAACTGTACCCACTCTGAATATCATTGTACCTATCCCATAGCATGACTCCGCCATACTTTGCAGAAGCCTTGACGAAGGGCAGCAACTGAGTTCTGAGATCATTACTTGGCACGTACCCACTGCTAGCTGCCGCATGAGAAGCTGGAAGCCCGACGAAGAACTTGTCAGCTTTGATAGAAGAGGTCCATTTGTTCCATGAATCCTTGAAAGCTCCAGGATTGCTGGAGCTGAATTGGCATGGAGGGTTGTTGTAAAATTGGACCCAGACATAGTCAAATAGCCCTGTCTGAAGTGCACCATTGAGCCATTGGTCGGGGAAAGGACATTGCGGGGCGGCGGTTAAGTACACTTTCTTTCCAACTTGGCTGAGCTCGGTTAATCTCCTGGCCAGTGCAGCATAGTGAGGTTCCCCTCTCTCAATGTCAAAATCTATGCCATCCAGAACGGCACTCCCGAGAGGTCGAGAGTTGAATTCCCACCTAGAAAATTGTTCCACAGATACACAGCAACACTCCTGGCATCATCAGCTGATGATAAGGAGTAGTCACCGGCACCACCCCCAATCGAGAGCATGACCTTAATGCCTCGGTTTTGACAATTTTGGATGCCTTTGCTCAACCTTTGGCAACCATTCGACGCTGGATCACAGTGACCAGCTAAGTTGATTTAAGGCTTACGGCCATTGCCAAAGGTTGAGAGAAATCCTATGTTTACTATTTCATATTTTCCTGAATTACATGTGTCAGTGAGTGTGCCCTCTTTCTCGTTTTGGCCCCAGTAAACTAACAGACGCCCGGCTTCTGATTTGAAAGAGGAAGCGAGCAGAATATTGAAAAGGAAGAGAATAGCATGTTTTGAACAAATTTGGTATCCATGGTTGAACTAAAGTTACTTCTATTAAGCTTGATAGACGGGTTCCCCTTGGATCCCCCATTTATAGACAGGGGGGGTCCAAATGAGAGATATTTCTGCATTCCTAGTCAACCTTACCCACGGGATTCCCTTGTGGTACCGGAACCCATCCATCGCTGGCAGGGCCCCAGGAGAAAAGAAAAAGTTGATTGAACCAGAAGGACAACCAGAAGACGTAGCAACGTTATACCTGGTTGATTCTTCCTCTTTGTTTTTCTTTTCTTTTTTCTTTGTTTGGATAATTTATGATTGATTGATGCTAATAGCTTAAAATTTTCAAAATTTTGTTATAGAAATATGAGATATCCCCTGAAAACTCACACCCTAAATTTATGTTCACATTTACGAAATTGTTTAATTTATATATGTTGGTATATATATTTTGGTATATATAGTTGAGAAATCTACTTCAAGCGTATATATATTAGTAGCATACAGTTTCATCCTTGTAATTACATTTTTTTTCTCTTTGTCTCTCTCTTTTTTCTTAGTACATCTCTCTCTTTATTTCCAAGCAACCCATTCATTAATACGTGCACAATTGATAGTACCATACTATGTTTCAATAGTCAAAAATTGCCAGAGAGAAGGCAATGCGCATGCACTTCCAAAGTACGGTAAATTTATTGGGCTGCGACCCAAGAACATGACATTGTCGACTGAGTTAGGTTCGACGGCATCGTTCCGTAGATGGGCATGCTATGGTGTACACGCACCATCTCAAACATAAGTTAAGAGGAACATATACCCTATTAGTAATCCATCTGAGTTGACCGTTACCAGCCGAATCACCCACTTTGGCATGTGGCATCGTTTTACGTTGATAAAGAAACTGGTGTGGCAGGCATTTCAAACAGTACTTAATTAGTATTACACCTGTATCTGATCCACTGTTTTCTTCTTAAGCATTTCTACTTTAGCCTTAACGCAATGTATGTAACTAAAACTTGAAAAGGATATATGCATTGAAGGTCGGACTAGCTAGAAGAAAACCTTTGCACCGTCTCTAAAGCATTGACTAGATTGGTGGTTAATGTATTAATTTCCAGAGGCTCCTCCAAGGCAATGACTTTCTTTTCCCCGTCTTACGTTCTGCTTTTATGCCTTTCTTGTCTCAGTCTTGACGTTCTGCTAATAGTCCATGTATAACGCGCTTTTCAGGGGGTGAAGCGAAGAATACTGGTTTCAAGGTACTGAGAAAGAATTTCGCTAATGGTGGCAACTGAGAAAGAACCATAACAATGTCCTCAGTAGTCACAGTATTGCTTTCACATGTAGGATAGAACTTTGTACTAAAAAACAGAGGAAAGAAAATCGTCAAGAACGTCATTGTGGATCATGGGCGGACTCAGCCTTGTAGGAGTGGTGTCAGATGACATCACACCACTCAATTCCTAAAAATCTATGTAAGTATATTACTTAATTAAAGTTTTAATTAGAGTTTTATATCATTAATGATAATAATGAATTCACTATTTTTTTTAATTTTGTTAGGAAGAGATTAATAAAAAATAATTTATATATTAATATTTAAATAGTAAAAGATAAAAAAATTTCTTTTTATAATTTTAAATTTTAATAAAAAAAATTAAAACTTAAATTACTCTCTATTTCCTTTTAAAAAATTCAAGTCTTACTTTTCATACCTGTAATAAGACTTCTTCTTCTCAACTCTTAGTTACGTTTTTCACTCTTTCAAAACAACTTATTTAGTAATTTTCAACTCGAATTAAATTTTTAAATATTTCATATTAATTTTTTTTGATTAATTTAATAATTTGGGAATCAAACAAAATCTAGTTAAAAAAAAATAGTATTACATGTCAAATAATATCTTAAAATTATGAATCTTTTTTATTTATTTTGTAGATATATTATTTGGTTATTTGACTTTTATATTTAACTTTATATGATTTGTGGATGTTTATACTTAGTTTTGATTAATAAATAGAAATTTGTCAAATTATTAGTAGTTGATACCACTTATAAAAATTTATGTATCCACCCCTGTTGTGGATGGATGGCCAAAAAAGGGGAAGAAATCTTGTAATAAATGTTAATTAAGTTCTCTCCATAAGTAACAAATTTTTGGTCAGCAATTGTACCTAGTGGTTGAACCCAATTCGGCCCTTCCAATTTAATAACAACTAAAAATATCAATTGCAATCAAATTATTGATCTTGAAAATTCGTTTAAGCCACACAAAAAAGAAAAGAAAACCTTCTACGTAAATCTCTAAAATTAAAATAATGATGAAAAATTGATAATGATATTAAGAAAAAAACTTTAATTTAATAATTTTACCACAAAAAAAGAGCAAATTTATGTATCCTAATTGTATAGTTAAAGAAGCTGGCGTGGCATTTCAAACAATACTTAATTAGTATTAGACTTGAAATTTTGTTTAGTTGATATTTTTATATTTTATTTTCAATTAATAAATTTTTTTTTTCAAAATATAAAAGCAAATTATAAATATCATAAATGTCAACCAAACAAAGCATAACTGGTTATACTTGTTACATCGAAATTCTATCAAGCAATCGAAGAACAAAACCTTAATATGAATTGATTGTTCTTTTATTATTGCTTATAACATCTCTGTCTTGTAGCCATGAAATAATAGTTCTATAATGCAAATATTTGACTATAACTTCTCTATTTAATTTCATATGATCGTGAAAAGAAAAAAGTGATTGCCTTTAAGCCTCAGTTGCACATGCACTAGTGGCTCAAGGTCATTATTCGTATAATAGGGAGGCAGGGGAATAATCCTCTATAACCTCAAAGACTGCCCTTAATAGCTGAGCTGTAACTCTGATCATATTGTCTAGACCAGAGCATGACACCACCATACTTGGGAGAAGCCTTGATAGATGGTAAAACTTGAGAGGTAAGCACATCAGGCGGGATGTACCCACTTCCGGCCGCCTCGGGAGCTGCAGGCAGTCCCAAAAACACTTGGCCAGCTTGAATTGTTGTCCACTGATTATTCCATGCATTGATAAGGTTGTTTGCATCGCCAGAATATTGACAGGGAGGGTTGTTATAGAATTGAACCCAAACGAAATCGAAAAGGCCAGTGCGTATTGCGCCATCTAGCCACGCATCTGGGAATGGACACTGGGGAGCTGCACTCAAGTATATTTTCTTCTGTGACTGTTGGCCAAATCCTGATAGAGCCTTAGCAAGCTCGTCCCAGTATTGGGTTGTTCCTCCTTCAATGTCGAAATCTATGCCATCTAAGACAGCGTTACCCAGTGGACGGGAGCTTGATTGACCCCCGAGAAAATTGTTCCACAAGTAATCTGCAACCTGCCTGTATAGGATATTAAGAAGTAACAAACATTATATTTTTTTCATTTCAGGAGATGTAATACTAGTAAGGACACAAGCGAATAAAATGCGATACTTACCTGGCATCCTCTGGTGAAGAAAGGACGTAGCTTCCTCCGCCTCCTCCAAGGGAAAGCAACACCTTAATTCCCTGGTTTTGACAGGCCTCAATGTCACTGCTCAAACCAGTGCAAGTGTTAGCGGCTGGGTCACAATGGCCAGCAAGGTTAAGCATTGGGGTCTGATTATTTCCAAAAGTGACTAGGAAAGCAATGTTGACAATCCCATAATTGCCCGTGGCGCAAGCATCTGCCAAGCTGCCCTCATTTCCATTCTGGCCCCAGTAAATAGAAATCTGGGCAGCGTTGGAGTTATTGATCAGAGCAGCGAGGAGAAGGCAGAAAAGAGGTAGAGAGGTTAGAAATTGCGTAGCCATTGTGCCTTGGAACAATAACTTGCTGGGCTTAACAAGGAAAGGAAGACGGGTCGTTTTATAGGCAATCGGGAACGATTTTTCTTGTCCCTGTCCTCACGTTCTGCTATTAGTCCAATGTATAACGCGTCTTCTTCGGGGGTGAAATGAATTTCGTCAATGGTGGCAACCGAGAAAGAACCATAACAATTTCCTTCAGTCACGTAATTGCTTTCACATATAGGATAGAACTTTGTACTAAATAAAGAGGAAAGTAAAGTGTACATCCCTGTATTGATGGTCTAAAGAAAAAAAAATTGGCAAATATCAATTAAGCCTTTCCCCCAAGTAACAAATTTTTAGTCAACAACTGTAGTAGGCGAACCCATTTGCCCCCTCCAATTTAATAACAACTAAAATACCAATCACAATCAAATTATAAAGAAATTCGTTTAAGTGACACAAAAAAGAAAACTTTCTTAAATCTCCAAAACGAGTATACCACCAAAAAAAGAAAATAAATTATGCATCCTAGAGGACCTGCACTCCTAATGGTATGGTTAAAAAGCTTCCATTCTTACATTTTCCTACCTTCCTTTGGAAAAACCCTCATATTCGTTGTTGACATTTCCTCTCTTTCTTCTAATGGTTCTTAATTTACCTCTAATCTATGACTTGTGTACGAACATTACCCCGTCGTTAAGGCATTAACATCTTTAATTTGATTACCTTTAAAACTCACATTTTCCTTTCTCTGTCAGCTAATGCTAGCATCTACAAGACCCAAATTCATTTATTTACATTTAAAGCAACAAGAAAAATCATTTCCAAATTGGAAGAATGAAGGAAACACGTAATTTGCACTTGGCAAAAGGCAAATAAATTATTATACTAATATAATAAAATCACTGGGCAGGGAAATATCAACGAGGCATTAGATTTTTGTTTTAAAAAATTCAAGCAGAATTATCTAGATAGAGAGAGAGAGAGAGAGAGAACTGAAAATAAAATTCCTGAATTTTAAGCCTGTTGATTGTTCTGGCCAATTGGATTTCGACAGCTGTCAATCTATGTTAGACGGCGTAAACACTAGCGCAGAAGATAAGTCTTTGTCCACCTAAGCCTCGTGCACGACGTCCACGTGGCACGAAACTCCGAGACAGTTCGCTGGAAGGGAAACACGCGAAAGTTCTGGAACTGTGAAGAAGATTTCTAAGTTGTAATAATCTGGGTGTTGGCATTGCCAGCTATTATAAAATGCGAAAACTCTGACACATATTTCAATCTCAGATTAAGGAGAATTTGGTACAAACAAAATCTGATCTCATAAGACAGAACACAAGGACTTAGTACAAACTTCTTTCGTATGGGTTGGTGGATAGATTCGCGCCGATAACTGAGTTATTTGGAGTTGCGGGAACCGTTTGGGTTGATTCTTCCTTTGGCCTTTCGTCTTTGTTTACTCGATAAATAAACTGTAAGTAATCTTTTCTAGTGCTTTCCCTTTAGTTTCTCTGTCTTCGTTTTATGCCTTGCCTAATAGAAATGCTCTGTTTAGAAGTCAGTATCAATTGCTTTTGCATTTGTAGTCTAATTAGTTTCCACTTGTTTGCTTTTCCCGAGAAATTGTTTTTTAACGAAGTTGGGATTCTTGGTTTCCCTGGATTTATGTTTCTTTACCTTTAGGCTGAAGTATATAACATTCTGCAGAGGTTTCCTGTTTATTGTAGCTTTGAAATGTTAAATGATAGTTTTGGTATGATGTAAGTTTTATTCAAATGATATGTCTTTGTCCATGTGGTTGTTTCTTTGGTGGCTATTCATGTACTCTTATGTGAAGTTTGGGACAATGTCTTTTATCCTGGTTAATTATTATGGTGCAAGTAACAGACCAATGACCACTGATTGCTTTTCGTCATCAGGGTTATTCAGTGATTTTGCTTTTGTAAAGCCCTGGTGGTCCTCCTGTAAGCAACCTGTCACCAGGTTTTGAAGAAGTACTGGGCGTCAGTTGCTTCAATAAAAGTCTGTTGAAAATGATGCCTGTCTACAGATACATGGACTCAAGTCCTCACCGGAGAGACCAAGTGCCTTTCCCTCAACATTTTTTCCCTGGTTTTGAGGCTGTTCCGCCTCACTTGAAGGTGGACCCATCTAACTCTCCCATGATGTTTGAATCTTGGCCTTGCAGCAGCAATTATGGGTACTCTGTTCCCTCCTATAGTTGCTACAATCATGGCAACTTCCCTGCTTGCTATAGCTTCAGACCTCCGTGCCCTCATTTTGCACCACCACCAGCATTTCACCATTATCCAAATTATCCTACATTTCCTGAAGCTTACCCTGTTTATTATTTCCCTCCTCCGCACCATTCGAATGAACAGCCCAGGTATGAATATAACAAGGACGCACACGGAAAGCACCATTGCTGTGGGTGTCCTAATCATCCTTGCAACCAGAAAAATGAAAGAAGCTTAAAGATTGAAGAGCAGGAGCCTGATGCTGAGAAAAAGGAAGGTGATTCGGTGGTTTCAATTCAACCGAGAAGTTATCCATATCCAGTAGTGTGGATTCCACCTGAATATGTGAAAAATAAGGAATATGGGAAGCGAATTGATCAGCCAGAGGTGAGTGACTGGGATAAGGCTCCTCATTTTACGAAGTATTTCAAAAGTTTGAAGCCTACAGAACAGGAGCCAAGAGTTTGGAATGGCTGGTTTCCACTTGACATGAATGGTTTGAAATCTTTGATGCAGGGTGAAGGGGAGAGAAAAACACAAAACCAACAGAATGAAGACAAAATGAGGCAATTTCTGTTCCCAATCTTTGGGGTGCCTTCTGATACAAAACAAGAAGAGGATGAAAATCAAGATAAAAGGAAGTGGAAAACTGCTTCAGATCATTCTAAACAAGCCCCTAACAGTTTTGAGTTTGTTCCAGTAGAATCTTCTGGCAATGATGGTAGAACAGACAAACCTCAAGTAAATGAAGAGTTTTCTCATAATAAGAGTGCTTCTGAGATAGTGGGGAAAGCTGATAAAAAATGTGCTTCTGTAAAACAAATGGAGGTGCACAGGGAGGACAAGTCTGAAGGGACTGAAAAGAGAGGGAGAGATGCAAGTGTGAAGCGCATTGAAGACACTGCAAAAAATGAACTTGGTGGGACCACCGCAAAAGGAAAGTCCCCATCCCCTCAGAAAACATCCAAGTTGCCTCCTGTTTGTCTGAGAGTTGATCCCTTGCCAAAGAAGAGAAACGGTAATGGCAGTTCAAGGTCTCCTAGCCCTCCTAAAGGACAAGCACAAGACACGTCGACAAAGGCCTGCACTGCACTAGGCTTGCAAGAAGAATTCGCGGTGTGTCCACAAAATCTGAATGGTAGCCTTGGTAAAGTTGAACCTGGAAAAAAGGAGAGAAAAAATATACAGGTGATAGAAGAAACATGCAAGGAAAACAAGGCTGGAGAATGTACCAGCGCAAGTCAGGCTCAAGTTTTAGGAAACTTATCTTTTGACTCCCAAGGAGTGTCGAGGACACCAATCTCTGAAAGAACTGAAAGTTATAGTCATAAAAATAAACTAGGAGAGGAAAAATCAGCAAGTTCTGAGGAAGTTGTGGGAGCTGAGAAGGCAGCTGAAACAATCAAAGCTACTAATCTAGACAAATCAGCTCCTGGTCAATGCAAAGCAGAAACGAAAAGGATGTCAGATGCAGAAGCAGCCAAGCTCATCCAGTCTGCCTACCGAGGATTTGAGGTGAGAAAATGGGATCCACTAAAAAAATTGAAGCAAATTGCTAAAGCTCGTGAGCAAGTGGATGAGATTAGAAATCGTATTCAAGCTCTTGAGTCTTTCTCTGATCCCAACAAAGATGATAGGCAGAGACTGTTGATTGGAGAAATGATCATGAGTCTTCCCTTGAAACTAGATAGTATTCAGGTATGTATACAACTGGTTTACTTCAACTTGAAATTCTGTACTAGTCATATGCATAATTTGCTACTTTTATTTTGTTCTAGAGGAGCCATGTAGCATGTTATATTTATCAGGCACAGAACAATTTATTTTATTCTTGATGCTATTATTTACCTCGTTTTAAGTGTCAATAATAGATTTCAATCTGTTACGAGAAATTATTCTAATAATTGAAACATACAAGTATGCAGAAGTGGCAGTCTACATGAGATACTGATAGAGATTGCTTAGCCATTTTCAAATATGCTTATTTAATCTCGGTTTATGTTCCTTTTTTTCAGGGTTTGCACTCATGTGTGAGAGATGCTAGGAAATCACTGGCGAGAGAGCTTTTGACTGCGCAAGAAAAGCTTGATTCTCTATCAAGCAAGTTTGCAGAAGGAAAGGTTAAGGAATTGGCTACTGCTGCATCTACAGATTATCCTCGTGTTGATGCTTGCAGAAATGCTAGCATAGAAAAGGAAAATAAAAAGACATCAGGAGGTTGCATAAGCTCTTTTGAGGATACTAATGAAAATGGAAACAATGTCAAAGAGCCAGAACAGGAAAATCTTTCAGACAAAGAGGATAAAAAACCTGATGCCAAGGATGAGGAAACTACAGAGCCTCCCATTGCCGACCAAGAGTTAGATGGGAAAATAGAGAATGAACCTACTGAAGTGAGTAATGATATTGAGCGTCATACAGCACAATCAACGCCCATTATGGAATTAGAAAATGAAGATATGTCTAGAATCCAAGATGGAGATTTGTCTCCCAACCTTGAGTGTATTACCCACCTGCCATCGGCTCCGGAACAGAAGTCCAACGCTGATGAGTTCTCAGAAATGAAGGATCTAACAAAAGAGGGAAAATCTGAGGTAGTTGAAGTGAATGATCTGATTCTTGTGAGTAATAACTCAGAAGAGGATAAGCTGAGGTCATTGCCAAAGGAAATGATTGATTGCATGCATACTGTTTGTGAACCGGAGAAAAAGATTGGAAATAGCAATGGCGAGAAAGAATCTGATCTGCCAATTAATCAAGCTTTCCCAGCTGAAGTAGAGAATTTGAGGTGCACTAAGAAAGACCAAGAGATTGATTTGTTGGAAGAGTTGCCACTTGGAATAATTGATGAGGAACCAGCTATTTCCAAATTTGAGAAGTGTGAACTGCATGAAACAGGGGAAAATAATATATTGTCTTCAACCGAGGGTCATCTTGCTGGATGTCAAGCAGATGAGCAGTTACCAGAGGCAGCATCAGACAACTGTGTAAAGGGTCAAAACGAGAATGATTTCACCAAGAGTCCTGCACTTATAGAGGTGGAGCAAACACAGGAAAAAGAGGTCAATAATGTCAACAAACTTGAATCAGTCTTGAAACCAGAGGAAGTTCCCTCAACAGTAGGTGAAGAAAACAATGACAAAGTGCATCAAGAAGAGGATGACTATGGAATGATACCAGTTGATCATATGGCCTTTTCAGAATCAGAAGCTGGAATTGTTGCAACTCAGGAAAAAGAAGTGTTGTTTGAGGAGAAGAAAGAACTAGTGGATCAGCCGGTAGGAACTGAAGAGAAGGAAGAAATAAAGCTGGAGAATCAAACACAAGTCCAGGAACAAGAATGCACGAATAGTAAGGATAAAGCAACTGACATGCTTCGTGAGACTGCTGAGCATAGGGTTCTTTCTGGGACAGATGCTCTTTCAGAACCAAATGTAGAGCAAGATTTGTTATCAGCATCACCTGCTGCAAGCGAGATGTCTAATGATGACCATGACTTAGCTGAGATTGGAGGAGACAATAAACTAATTGAAGAGAACAGGAAATTGAGGGAGATGATGGAGAAGCTCATGGAAGCTGGAAAACATCAACTTACTGTTATATCCAACCTAACTGGAAGAGTGGAAGACCTGGAGGAAAAGTTATCAAGGAACAAAAAGTTGAGCAAGCCGCGATACAGAAAAGCAATATATGGACCCTCTTATTCCAGGCCCCTGAGAGTCAGAGGGAAGGCTGCAGAAGTTGCAATGTGAGGACATCTGGTAGTCTTGTCCTCCTGAAATCAGAATTTGAAAGCTATATCAAGTAGGATTGAGTTGCACTGTGTCAGAGTTAGTTTGATGTAGTGTTTATATGATGATATCAATAACATGGTTGTTCTTTTACTCCTTTTAAGAAAACTACTTTCTTCTTAAGTAATATTTGTTGATTTTGTTGATATTTTTCTTTGTGGCATCTGTTTTGCCATTTATCCAGGGCATGTGGGGAAGAAAACAGACATTTTGTTGTTGAATATTTGCCAACAGGAATTAGAGGTAGTATAGCCTGGACTCACATGTTGCCTTGAAATTTCCATCATCAACAATCATTTGATTTGGCTGGCATCTGAATTCTTACTTTTTCCATTATTCTAGTAGTAATTAGCTGTTCTCCCTTTTTTGTCATGATTTTCTTGGTATTGGCTGCTGCTTGCTCTCTTGCTAAAAAACAGAATTCTCCTTGCTTCCAACCTGGCCTTAACCAGAATAAGTATGAAGTCCAACTCAGCAGAGTCCAAAATGAAAGGTAGGTAAAGGCTCCAAACACCCTGGCCCCGCTCCCCTAACTAATTTTTTCCCCATTTCCCGCCTATAGGAACCCACTCCTGTCCTCCTCTTAGCAGTTCCCATTTGCAAATAACTAACTCCAACTAACTTTGCCTCTCCCTCCTTCAACCTTTCCTTTTCCTTCCACTATTTTCTCTTCATTTGTCGGCGTTTTCTCGCCGGCAATACCCTTCACTTCAATGTCCCTTTCATCGAAACCTCTCCTATTCTTTCCTTTCTTGATCAAATCCTGAACCCAAGAAACGACGAGGAAACAGGAAAAGAAAAGAAAGATTGAGAGAGATTAGCTGAGATGGAAAACAATTACGTGCTGGAGATAACCTTAATCTCCGCGCAAGGACTTAAGGAGCCATCCGGTAAACTCCGTCGCATGCAAACCTACGCCCTCGCTTGGATTGATTCTTCCGTCAAGCTCCGTACTTGCGTCGACCGTGTCGGCGGGGAAAACCCTACTTGGAACGACAAATTCCTCTTCAAGGTTTCATCGGAGTTTCTTTCCAGCGAGACGTCCGGCATTTCAGTTGAAATTTTCGCTGTCGGTGTCCTCCGCGACAGCCTCGTTGGCACCGTCCGGTTCCTCGTCAGTAACTTTCTTCCCTCCGGTTCTGCCTTCAACGCTGCCAAGACTCATTCTTTCAATGCAGTTCAAATCCGCCGACCTTCTGGTAGGTTCCAGGGGGTTCTCAATATTGGCGCTACAGTTCTTGACGGCGCCTATGTCCCGTCATGGACAGGCGTCTCCGCCATGGGTTTTCGTGATCTAATCGGACACCGGAGCCTGAAAAAGTCAAAGTCTGCACTCCCTATATCTCGGGAGAATTTATTCCTGGATTCTGATGATCAGTCGGACGGTTGTGATTCGACTACTTCATCATCGTCATCGGCATCGGCATCAACGGCTTTGAAGGAGTGGAATGTAATGGTTCGGGAATTGAATGGAACGAATCATGTAAGGTCTTCATCAGAGGGTGGAAGAGTGCTTTGCGGATTGATGACGTCGTCGCCTAGGAAGGCTGCTTATCTCTGCCCCTTCATGTTCAGTCAAAGCTTTAATGAAGGGAAACTGACGAATGAACGTTCAAGATTCGCTTGATAAGATTGAGGAAAGAAAGATTCACCCACGTCTGTTTGATTAGTGATCTTTCGAAAGTGTTGTGGTTTGGTCAGTATGTTTTTCTAGGTTTTTGCATGCCCTGTTAGACATTCAACGGAAAAAACTGCTGATCAGTCCTATGGAGTTCCTCCTCCTTTTGTTTCTTATGTTCTGTTCGTTATACATTTCAAGTTTGAAAGCCTAATGATTTTTGTGAATTTGTTAATTGATAGTAGTTTTCTGACTTTAGATTTAGTTTCACCTGGAAACTTCAAGTTCGAATTGCTAAGATCAGGGGGCACTCCCCTCGTATAAAAGGAGCAAAACAAGAATATCTCAACTGTACGTTCTTAACAGAGACTGCCAGAAGGAGACTCTGGTAATATCGTAGTGCTCCATCAAAGATTTCGTTGCTGCATGGTGCGTTCATATGCAATATTTTAAGAAAAATAGATAGATGAAGCATGGTTCCTATTTGAATGTGTTATGCAGGGTATCGGTAGCTTCTCGCCTTCTACTTTCCATGTAAAGTGAGAATGACGTTGTTTTGTGCGTGATTCACTGACTTTTGAAATTAAAGAAGAAAGAGTTGGTCTCTGGCGGTATATAGACCCGCCCATGAATTCACAGAGATTACTGGTTGTGCTTCGGCCTTTGGGGCATTGGCAACGGCCCGAAGCAGACTAACAGAAATTAGGAATCTATTTATGCTGTTAATCCTGTCTTCGGAGTCAGGAGTTAATAGGCTAGTAGCATGGGGAGGGCAAGTAAACAAGTAAGAAGTTTAGCCGCCTAGCTTAAGCTGGGCTTGACAAAATTTGATAATAGTATGACCTGAAGCCCTTATCCAGCCCACTAAATGTTGCACGTATGATCGTATATAGCTGAGCACTGTAGTAGCGTAGCGCTACTTTTCACTAATGAATCCAAAATGGTGAACTCACGGGTTGGGATGACAGCTGAGAAGTGGCCCATAAACATCATCTCACTTGACATGAACATGATGATTCCCGGACAAATTGATATCTATTTTGGGGTTGAAAGCCAGAACCCCCGGCGGGCTAGCCGCTTGGCCCCATTCTGGTTGGGGCTTTGTTTTCCCCCCTCAAGGAGTCAAGGTAAAAACATAAGGACCTTATGTTTTTTGTTATTTAAAGTTTTCACATCAAGGTAATTCTGGTAAAACATAAGGGCCTTCTGTTTTTTGTTATTTAAAGTTTTCACATCATGGTAATTCTGTCATCCGAGTTTCTGACTGGTGCATAGGGATAGGGTCCGCCCTCAGCACTTAGCAATGTAAGTACATTGCAAGTTTGCACCAATAACAAGAAGGGTTAAAAAGCAGATGTCAAATTGTGGGCGGCTCGTAAATGAATAAATGACGTTTTATGAACTTTGCTGAAAAGCTGGGATTAATATTTGGGCCGGTGTGGGTTGGTAAACTGGCACAAGTGACACAGCAGGAGGAGACCACAGGGTCAGAGCAAGCTGGCATTAGCAAGGGCGCCTAAAACCAGCACAGAGCTCGATGTGGGGTTCTTCAGTATTTGATTGATATGAGTCTGCTAAATAGTTGTAAATAGCAGAGTAGTATTAACCAAAGCCGATCAATAAATGCTCTCACGGATCAATCAGATATCGGAAAGGTGTTCGTTCATTGGACAATGAGAGGCAGAGACAGTCTTTGCAAATTTAATTTATTTTTTTTATTTTTTTTTCTTTTAGTATCTGATTCCCGGGAATTGACCTCTACGGCTCTGCTTGTCTCTCCCTCACAAAATCTCCGGATTTTCCGCCGATCCCTCCTGCTTTCCCCTGTTTCGTCTGATCCTTTTACTACGACGACGCTCAATTCTGATGACTCCCATTCTGTCATCAGCATTATCTTTTTCTTGTCTTTTCCAACGTTTTCCATTTAACCATACGTAACTTCTCTCGTTACCATTTTGCCATATTTATCACCTTCCTCTCTGCATCTCTATTACTGCTCGTTTAGAATTTTATTTTTTTTTTTTTAACTTAAAAGTTACAGTGGATACAATTCTGAATGGTTTCCATTTGAAAGGTTGTGATGGATGCTGTGGAACATAAAAACGCACGAGATAATATGAATTTGTCTTGATGCTACCACAATATTCTCGTAAAGCAATGAGAAGTGATGTGGAATTACTAATGGTTTGATTCGAAAGGCTATGATGTTGCGTTAAGAAAAAAAACATGGAAGAAAATTCAAGTTGCTGCATATGATTACAAATATAGTATTTAGTAATTTTGAAGCATTTGTACACGAATTGAATTAAGAAATTTAATATTCATATTCTATTTGAATTCAATTATAATATTTTATTAAAATTTAAATAATACTTTTTTTTATATAAGATAAAAGATAAAAAATATTACATCATCTTAAGTCATGATATGCCTAGATTATCTATAAATAAATAAAAAGTAATACCATGTGGTGAATATTCAAAAATATGTAAATCCAATTTTCGATTTTCTGTATGTGTTGCTATTCAATCGGTACAAAAAAAAATTAAATAATATTTAAATCCATTCATTTAAGTAAAAATAATATAAACACTCACTATAAAACCCAACTCAATCTAAATTTAATAATTGAATTAAAAAATTTAATATTCAAATTCAATTATATTATTCTATCATAACTTAAATAATACTTGAATCCATTTATTTAGTTAGAAATAATATAAACACTCACTATAAAAACCAACTCGATCTAAATTAAATACTTACAAATAAAATTTAATTATTTTTATATATTTTATTAGTCATAATAAAATTTAAAATTTAAAATAAATTTTAAATATTTGAACAATTTATAATTTATAATTACTAAGTTATCAATTATAAAAAATACACATAGTCAAGAGTACTATATCAAATTAAAATAAATATTAAAAAACTCATTATTTATAACCAAATTTGGGTAATCAAGACTTTAAGATTGCCTATACCTATTTATAAAGTATCTTAATCTCAGATGAATCGAATAGTGCTAGATATATATTTACATGCTGCCCATTGCCTTAATCTCACTTAAAAATATTAAAATGTTAACATAAATAAATGTTTAATGATTTAACAGAGTACACTTGAATAAGTGAAATCCGAGTTTAACTTTTAAAACTGTCAATCAAGTTCGACTCATCCGTCTAATGTGGATTTTACTATTTATTGATGCTTATAAACATGTATTCTTGAATCTCATAAACAATTTATGTATAGTTTATTATGATCATTGCTATTCATATCAATAGATGATATGTTTCGGTATAGGAGATGTACGTGTTTTTTTTTTTTTAACATGATTGGGAAACAACAAGGAAGGGGATAAAATGGGTATGGCAATTGCATCTCATCAAAATCAAAATGAAAAGGATCTCTCAACAGCTCAATCAACTTCTGCTTTATTGTTTACAATATTTCTCAAGTCCTATGATTAAGTGTGGATCATCCTTGTCGGCAAAGGACGGATGAAAATGGAATTCAAGTCATCGAGTGGCAATCCCATGCGGTAGGCCGTATCTAGCCATGACATGTGTTGGGTTAATTTGAGATCCAGACACGCCATTGTCAATATACATATATATATATATATATATATATATATATATATATATATATATATATATATATATATATATATATATGTATGTATATATGGCTTGATTCCACAAGTAAATCTGAAGTAAAAATTCGACAGCAATGAGACAAATGAAGACTGATTGACCAATTTATGTGAGTATATATAGTATCGAAAGTTCTTTTTATGTAGTTCAGTAGCAGCATCACGCTCAAAGATGATGGATAATTATGCAAAAATCTATCATTACAAATCTAATTTTCAATAGATTTCATTCATCATTGTTTGTATCATTAGCTTTTTACATCAACCATGTAATTTATAGTAGCCAAGCTCGTGGAAAGCCCACCAACCTAAGAACAAAATCCCACTAGTTCCCCCAGCTACTTCCTTTAATTAATAAGATAATGGCTTAATGCGTTAAGCAGTTAAATATTAAGAGAGAGAGAGAGAGAGAGAGAGAAAGCAAAACTGATAAATTTCCTCCAAAAGAAACCCAATTTGTCCCACCACACGTTCAATGATGAACTTGTATGCTTGGAAGCGAAGGAAAATCGTCAATCAATTGTTTAAGTACATTATATTTTTCCCTTTGTTTTACCCTTATACAAGAGTAGGCAACATGACTTGTTTTCTTCCATTTCATGATCCTTTTCTTTGAAAAACACTCCAATTGTGACCCAACAAACCACATTGCATGATTATAACGAGACCCAACATATCTAAAATCTTAAAAAAAAAAGATAGCTAATTAAATGTTTAAAGGTAAAATACATTAACACCTTAAATTTTTAAATATAATTCTATAAAAATTTATTAATTTTTAAAATGAATATTTTTTTATAAACATGTAAATGATGTTAATATTTAAATGTGAAATGTCTAAAATATTTTTATTCTTTTTGCACTCTTTTTTTTTATTTATGATCGATTAGTGATGTTTTCTTACACTAATTGATCACTCATCGATCAAATCTAGTCATGAAATATCAAATCTGATCAAATCTTATCAAGAGAGCACCAAATCGTGCTACTTAAAAGAGCATTGAGATGCACGCTATTTAATTGGATCTTAAAATTTGAAAATAGTTATGTTTTTTTTTTAAATTAATAAACTCATATAAATTTATGATTAAAATTTGAAAATGTTAATATATTTTATCTAATATTATTTATACACATGCTAATATCTTTAACAAAGATGTGCAATTTTTTTGAAAGACCCCGCAAATTCCACCCACCAATGCGCAGTGGCCTTTGGGTCTGCACGCCCCCTGCTGAGAGAAAGACACATTTTCCACATTCGAGTCCCTTCGCCCCATGGTTCCACTCCCATATTCCTCGCCACAACTTTCACTCGATCGAAGACGACTACAAGCATTTATGGAGGTACACCATTGCCCCAATTGGCATGACAATCAGTTTGTCATAATAATTCTGTTGAGCTTATTGCATGCTCGTGTTGTCCCTTCTTCTCTCCCTCCCCTTCTCTGTTGCCCTCTATGTCTCTGATCAGTCACTGGCTCCACTATCTTCCTATGATTGTACCTTTTTCTATCATGTTTTTGGTGTCTGGTGGGCCGGCGGACCCAACTTAAAAATTTGTCCCAGCCGGGTCAACTCAGCAGCTCACCTCCAATCAATTCATTTCCATACAAATCCATGACTTCGAAGCTGTAGGTTACATGTAGCACTTTTAGTTTGACTCCCACAATCTTTTTTTTTCACTCCAAATTCATTGACAGGAATTATTAACCCTCAAAGAAGAACATTACTGCTAAGTTATTAAGTAAACTCCTTTATTAATAACCGTATATTAAGAATTTAAAACGATAATAAAAATTTAATAGATTTGAATTTATAATCATTTATGTCAAGACGAATGATTTTTATTGGATAAACTAATTTGCCGTTGATATTAAAGCATCCTTATCAATATTCGGTTAACACCCTTTTCGGTCTGTCCTGTCCATGATTTCATGTTTCGAACGTATTTGGTGGGTTTTACTTAACAAAATCTACAGGGGTATATAATAAGACAAGAGGCAGACGGTTCTTATTTAATTCTTAATAAAACGCAATAAACTATTGGAAGTGAGGAATGACTTAATGTGCACAAGATGGCTTCCTGCTGGACAGAGGTGGAGTTAGTGGTGTTGCCACTATCGACCCTTTTTTCCAGTTTCTTTCTCTCTAGTACAATTTAACTCTGTTGCCGAATGTTCAGGTCAATGCACATGTGCTTTCACTCTCCGTCGTCTATCGAGCCACATTCACCGACGAAAACTCTTCCATTTTCCTTTTTTTCTTTTTTTCCTCTTCATTCCGCATTGTAGAGCATTAGTGAAAATAAATAGTATTTTGTAATCTATTTTGTTTGTATTATGCGCATTATCAGCTTTTTAAGGTTTTGTTAATGTTTTGCTCTGCTTTGTGCCCATTAATTTTAATGTCGAATGACGTTGTGCTTTTATTTTATTTATAAATACTTACAAAATCTTATAATAGTGCTATTTGATTTGCAATTAGATGAAATGGGGTTAGATTATAAATTTTTTGTTCTACTAATTCACATTAATTGACTTGTATAATTAGAAGTACTAATACATATTTTCTCACCCTTTTTAGTTTTACCTATCTTTATTTGCAGATATAGACAGCAATAGATAAGAAAAGTTGAGACAAAGTTACATGTCAACGACAAATCAAATCATAAAATTTTGTACATATTTATGTTATTTTTATGATATTTATCTCAAATTATATATGAATGTGGTTATTAAAATTTATATAAAAATATAAATCAATTAATACGAAAATTTTGAACTTAAATTTTTAAAAAAATCATGTGATTAAGATCCAAAAAGTTGTTAACCATGAATGTTTAGATCCAATTTGTTGTAACTTTTTACCATGTTAAAGCATAAATAATTCATAAAAATAAAAATAAAAACATAAAATAACTATTAAGTTCGATTTAATCTGATTATCTTAATAATCAAGGTTCACTCTAATGATTATCACTCCTTCGAACAATAAATAAGGTTTAAGATTTGAATCTATTTTTTTCCTTTAAATGTAAAAAGATAAAAAATATTACCTCTTTTTTTACCATTTTTATTTAAATATAATGATTGCCTAAAATTAAGGAGGGAATGTTTGTTTAAGTAAAAATCTTTTTTTAAATGGTAAGTAGTTTAAGAAATAGTAGTACTACTTGTTGAGGGCACGGCACAACTTTTTATATATATATATATATATATATATATATGAACTCATTTAAAAAAATCATGGGTTAAACATAAGTAGTGCGTTTTAATGTTTTTTATATGCCTACACGCATCTGCTTTGCACTAGAAATAGAAAGTTTGTTTCTAAATTTTTACATAAATCAAATATTAAACATTTTAAAGTGGATATTAAAAAAGGGACCATCCCTTAATATATAATCGTAAATGACACTCAAGACCGCATATCCTCG
The DNA here is from genome assembly GCF_053813885.1 of Theobroma cacao. NCBI lineage: Eukaryota > Viridiplantae > Streptophyta > Magnoliopsida > Malvales > Malvaceae > Theobroma > Theobroma cacao. The sequence goes on along the minus strand of NC_142639.1, from coordinate 39,447,643 downwards.
AGTATATGTTCCAATAAATAATAAATAAAAAAGAAAGAAAGAAATACACATGCAGATGAGATCTCCATTGGCCATTAATACTATCAATTAAATGCCAAACGTGACATCATCTTGATATTTACTAACTCGTTGCACTTGGACTTATTGACGTATGAGATTTCTTCAAATCGTTTTTAACTTTATTTATTTTTTTAGGTAGATGAGAATGGGTTTTTGTGACCGCCACCACACATACCATATGTTGCGGAATTTCAAGTATTTCGTTCATAACGTTAAGCATATTTTAATCTGTAGCCTGATTATTGCTGGTCAAAATCTAAGATTTTAAAGAAAAAACACAAGTCAGCAGTCACAGTTTTTGACTTCAATAGAGTTTGTTTTTTCTTTGTCTCTTTCACTTTCTTGTGTCATTAAGCTTTGTTATTTTTTTTTACATAATTTTTAAAACTTTTTAAAAATTATTTAAAAAATTTAATGATTTTTTTATTTCATTAAATAATATATTCGTATTATTATTTTTTTATCAAATTCACTTTTTAAATATAAACACGATACTGATATGATATTGACGTAAAAAATAAAATTATTATGTAATCACGTCATCATATTATATTATCATTCATTATGACATATCAATATATGATGTAGTGTCGTAAAACATAAAAAATTATTAAATTTTATTTTGATTAAATTATTAGTTATAAGAGTCTATTTGGTCAAAAATAAAAAAATAAAAACTTGATTGAATATAATAAAAAAAAATTATTTGATTTTTTTATAATAGTTTAAGGACTTTATAAATATTATATTTTTCAATAGATTTTCTTAATAAGTTTAAGATAGATATTATTTTTTATAAATCAATTAAATTATTCTTCTATAATGTTAATTGATAATTTTGTTAGTCTTTACATAGCCTTTCTTAGTGAAGTGTCTTATAAACTTTGCAACAACTTTTTCAAGCCTAAGATATTGTAAAAAAAAAAAAAACCTGGATGTTTAATTGTTTTTATATTCAGCTTTCCTGGATAAAACCATATGGTGAAAGATGAAAAAAAAGAATTTTGCTTAGAAAGTTGCATATCAGCAAAGGATCTGGAATGAAAGTGATCATACTTGTTAGGTTTTTTTTTTTTTTTTCAAAAGGGAAATTTAAAAGGCTGATTGGCCACGGTGCCTCCAATCAACCAAAAGGAAAATTCAGGGGAATGGACTTTCTTTCACTGTTAAAGGCAAAACAAGAGAAAGAGAAAAGAAGGGTTACCCCATGTGGAATAGTTTTTTGGGCTAACTTATTTTGGTTGGTAAAGTTTATACCTAAATTGAAGAAAACCCAAATAGAATACAGATGAAGATGGTGAAAGGAGAGGGATTCCATTGGGGAACATTAATTTTTTAAAAATAAAATAAAAATAAAGTCAAAAATAGGGGGTTGATGAGTAAGCAGCATTATAATTTTCTTTTTGGTCTGTGGCCAAAATCCCCAAAAAATTTTTTCCTCTTTATTCTTTTTCTCTCATTAAAATCATCCTCTTGCTTGAAGAACGCCTCAAAACTTTCATTGCCATCCCACCCTGATTTCCCTGTCCCTTTTCTACCAAAATAAATCCAAAAATAAAAATAAAAATAAAAATAAAACTCCACGCGCCCGTACGCGCTCTCTCCCCATTCCCCTTCTCTTTCTTTCTTTACTTTCTCTCTAATGAATAGTGTAAGAACACAACATTAGAAAAACCGCCTTCCCCTCTTCATTCCCTGCCTGTCGTTTTTTGTTTATATCAAAAAAGAAACAGTAATAAAAAGAAGAAGAAGAAAAAAAAAAACCTCTCCTGTCTCTATTTCTCTCTCTCTTTCCTTTCTCTCTCTACAATGGATTTTGCTTAGGAATGGGTTATGAACCAAATCTGGAGTAACCCATTTCATTGTTCTCTACTGTTTGAAGGAAAAAATATAAAATTTTACATATTGCCTCCATTTCATGTTTAAATGCTTCCTTTAAGAAGGGTTACTCTTATATTTCACTGCCAAGAAGCTGTTTTTTTCTTCCTGTCTGAACCGAGTTTTCTTTTCTCAGTTTCTTTCGATTTCTGTTAAATCTTGAAACTTTGTCTGAATCTAACAACACCCATTTGTTCAGTTACCCCGGAACAAGCTCTATTACAGGTACGTGACCATGTTTTTTTGGGACAAAATTTTCACTGATCCGTTTGCCTGTCTTTAATCTAATGATGTTTTGGTTTAGTTGGTGTCCTCTATTGCGTATTTTTTTATTTAGTTATGTTGGGTTTTTAGTCTGATGTTTGATTGATAGGTGAGGATGGCCTAACCCTTCTCTTCTTTTACCTAACATTATTTTATTTGTCTAAAAACACTTTAGGGTTATTATCCTTATTTTTTGGGGTTGCTAAATTCATGAAAGGTTGGTCCTTTTTTTTTTCAGTGGAAAAGAACACAACTTGTTTCGGATTAAATACTCATACTCAAGTAAAAAATCTGGTTAAAAAAGTGTTTCCTTTTTATATCAGTTCGATGTTGCTCTCTATTAATGCTTTTATCCTTTTTAAGTAAAAAATCAGTGATTCACATTTTTCTATCTTTGCTTCTTATATAATCAATGAGAAGATTTTAAATTCATAAAATTTGATTAGTTTTCTTGTACTTGATATTATCTCTCTCTCTCGGAAATCTGTGTCAGGCATTATCTGCTTATGGGCAACATTTGTTTTAATATGTTGGCTGATTTGTTTCCTTAATCTTGTTGTATCTTCTTCTAGGTATGTATTTTATCTTATATACGGATGAGTGGATGCCCTAATCGAAGGTTTTGAACTTTATACCGTATAAATATAGGCTTGCATGGGATCCCAGACATCTAAAACATGTGTTTTCTTGATTGAATTCTTGTTTTCTCCTTTCTTAAGCTTTAAATCATGGGTATTCGTTGTTGTGTTCTCATCTTTTGATACTTGGCAACACTTTTTGCAAAGGGAAACAGGTTATGCAGGCTATGCATTCATTTCCAAGGGCATATGCTCTATCCAATTATTTTCTGCTGTTGTTTGAGAGAATCTGTGTGGGTAGGAGATCAAACTTTTTGTTTTTGATGAGTTTGTCACATGTAGATCGACCTGTTTTCATCCTTTCTTCCCAGTTGATCCTAATCACGTGATAGGCATTTTAATTAGCAGACACTTTATTATTTTTCTCCTCAAATTTTTACTACACTTTATACGACGGCATATATAAATTATTTGCTATATATTTCCCATGTCAATTTGGAATATGTTTTTAGGTCCTTTGACTTTATTTAGACAAGGTCTAGGTTTTCGTATTTTTTCATGATTTATTACATTATGAGGTGATCGACTCCCTTCTCATCACTTTTTTTCTCCGTATTTGGCTTCATTTTCTAAAGAAATTCATTTCTTTGTTTTTGTTAAAGTCTCAGAAATTTTGTTTTGGCTGCTCTTAATTATGGAGGGGGAGACTTCTTGGATCAGCCATTACATTGATGACATGTCTAAAGACATCGGTGACTTTGATTCATTCTCAGAGCTTAGTGACGAAGGTAATAAAGAAGCAACTACCATTTCTGTGGACTTAATCCTGCCTGATGACTTGTTGGAACGAATCTTGGCTTATCTCCCCATTGCTAGCATTTTCAGAGCTGGTTCTGTTTGTAAAAGATGGCATGAGATTGTCAGTTCCAAGAGATTCTTATGGAACTTTTCGCATGTCCTGTCACAAAAGCCTTGGTATTTTATGTTTACTAGTTCTGATGAACCAGTTGGTTACGCCTATGATCCGATCCTTCGAAAGTGGTACAGCATTGAGCTGCCCTGCATTCAGACTCCCAACTGGTTCATTGCTTCATCATGTGGCTTGGTTTGTTTTATGGACAATGACAGTAGAAGTGAGTTGCATATCTGTAACCCAATCACAAAAAATTGCAAGAAGCTTGAGGAGCCCCCTGGTTTGAAATTCTCTGATTATAGTGCATTAGCAATTGCAGTTAACAGGACATCACACAATTATACTGTATCCATTGTGAAGTCTAAACAAGTTCCTGGAAATTTTTTCCAATGGGACCTTTCAATTCATATTTATGATTCAGAAACAATGATGTGGGCAACCTCCTTGACTGAGGTTTTGACAGGATGGAGAGGTGGAGATGAAAGTGTGATCTGTGATGGGGTTTTATACTTTCTCATTTACTCAACTGGGGGTGGTGCACCAGAAAATCGGCATGGCCTAGTTACATATAATCTCTCTAGCCGAGCATCTCCATTGATAAGGAGTTTCATTCCAGTACCTGGCCCCCTTACCTGTGGCCGTCTGATGAACCTAAAGGAAAAGCTGGTAATGGTGGGAGGAATTGGGAAGCAGGATCGGCCTGACATAATTAAGGGCATTGGTATCTGGGTTCTTAATGGGAGGAATTGGGTTGAAGTTGCTCGCATGCCCCATAAGTTTTTCCAGGGATTTGGTGAGTTGGATGATGTTTTTGCTAGTAGTGGTACTGATAATCTCATATATATCCAGAGCTATGGTGCTCCAGCTCTTCTTGTTTTTGACATGAACCAGAAACTATGGAAATGGTCGCTGAAGTGTCCAGTATCAAAGAAATTCCCTCTTCAGCTGTTCACTGGTTTTTGCTTTGAACCAAGACTTGAAATTGCTCCATAATTTATTTCTGATTGGATTTGAGGGTGTTATTGACCTATTCGTCCCAAATTCCCACATGTCCTTTTTTTTTATTGTTTGTTTTGCCATTTATTTGCAGTTATTATGATATCTCTGTTCCACGAAAGAAAAAGAAAAAAGTTTACACAGAATGTACCAGCAGGTAAAGCTACTCATTTATGACAATGGAAAATATTAATTCTTTTGCATTGGCATATACGGCAGACACAAATATAAATTTAAATTTTGTTTAGTTGCAGAGTATTTAAACTTCTCTCTTCCCTTTGCACCAATGTGTCTTCAAACTTCCCTGAGTTCTGAGTTTAATAGCTGAATCTTTCATTATGTTGGGTGCTTTCACGAAAGACAAGCACTAAAGCCTCACTGAACTCTTTAGGTAGCATCTCTCCAATCCCCAAGCTTATCTGGCAGTGTGCAGCATGCCTTGGTAGGGCACTTTGATTATCAATGTGCCAGAAATCTCTCATCCTCCGAGGAAAATTTTGGGGATGGCTGGTCTCTTGTTCCTTTCCTTGGTTTGGTATATTTGTCATCCCCAAATCGATATCTGGAGATTGATAACTTTCCCTGTCCCAGACAAGGACTTTCCTTTAATCTTTGGAGTCAGAACTCAGAGATGGGTTCCCATGCCAGTGACTCCTTCCCGCTGCTGCTCCTGTATTTCCCTCACCTCAAATTAGGTTTGTCCATGATGGGATTGGTTAGGTGCAGGATTCTAGTCTTTGGACCACACATTTTGTCAAAGCTGGGATCGCCATTTTTATTGATTTGCCAGCATGAATTTTACAGAAAAAGTACACTCTCTGCCCCATGGCCTATGCCATCATCTGAGAATCCATTTGCAACTGCTGTATTATAAACTCTGCTTCATAAATTCCTACACATTTAAGTAACACTGGTTTTAACTTGAATGCCTTACAATAGCACTCAAATTGTTTCCCCCAAGGACAAACCTTCTAGTGTTCTAATTGCACATGTACTGATTATCGTCAACCTTTAATTTAATTTCCACTAAAGAAGTAGTAATAATCACTGGCATGGCTTTAGATTGGTTTCCTTTAACCCCAGCCTGGAGTCCTGTGGGCAAAGAGATGGAAATCTAATGATACCTTAAGGCCTTTTCTGCCTGAGTTTTCTCTCTGTGGAACCCACTTCCATCATACTCTCCATATATTATAGAGCTATAAGATTATCATGCCGCTCGGATTTATGCATTTTGCCCGAAGCAAAGCTGGTTATGGCAGGCACATCCTACCGTGGATTATTCTAGTGAATAATTTTCTGGTCTTCCTTAAAACACAAAAAGGGAATTTTCTGCTTAATTTGTTGTTTAGCATATCGAATAATTCCCACAAATTGTTCTTTAAAAAGAAAATGGTCATAGAAACCAAGAAACGTAGAAACAAGGCATGGGGCATTCTTTTGTTTTTCCAAAGAAATTAAGGCTCAATATTTAGCAATCTAGACCAGAAAACACGCTGGCTGTGCTACGGGAGAGTTAATCACGCAAACATGCCTTCGTTTGTTTAGGCTGTAAGATAAAATAAATGGTTTGAGCAACGTACAGTAACGTGCCCTGCGCCTGCCGCTCTCTTTATAAAGACTTTCGAAGTTGGAGCACTGAACCAGCATCTTTGGCTGACTGCTTTTTCTTTCCCCTGAGTTAGGTGGCAAAAATTGGTCCCAACTCCCTAAACCAAGTCTTTACCATTTTCAAGGCTCACAAAAACTGCTGTCCCATCTTCCTCTGTCCTAACCAACTAAATTACTAGTACTAGTATTAAGGGTTGGTGGATTATGTTTACCCGTACAACAACAGCAATATTGAAAAAAATAAAAGGCCAATAAAAGATGAAGAAAAAGAAAAAGAAGAAAATGGGCATTGTTTTTTATAGTAAAAGGTCGGGGACCATTTGAGGAATGGATTCCCAAAAGAAAGGGGAAAAAGTGGACCAAATGGGAATATAGGATTGGATAAAAGTGTCTCAAAAACCAACTTACACTAACTGAGTCCAACTAAATTAACTGGGGACACGAAATTTTCTGTTAATGTTCTGTTTCCTTCCTAGAATGATAGTTGGGTTTCAGTTAGGTCTTAGAGGGGGGAGAGGGACCCACCTAACTCCGCTTTCCAAAATCCCGTTACTGAATCTGGCGCGAAATACTGGATTGGCATTTACCCTCCACCGGCCAATCACCCCGCACCCTTCAATTTTTACAACAAATTAGAAAACGTATTAAATGGAAAATCCAAAAAACCAAATGATAAAAAAAGGACCCTCTTTTTTATTTTGTCTGTGTTTGGTTTTATCCAAATAAAAGGAATTTGAAATCTCTTGCAATTCTAAAAGAATTGCTCTTTCCGGGTATAATCAAAATTCATTCATTTCTATATTGTTTGTGTCATTTAATTCTCTTTGTTCCTATTGTCTTTTTATATTTTTTTTAACATGGCCATTGTTTGATGGATGTTTCAATTAGCTTTTCAATGTGAATTTAATCATGTCTTTGGGATCATAGAGAAAAATCATATATTAAGGTAAAATTTAATGAATTATCCATGCTTGCTGCTCGAATAAATTTGGAAGAATTATAGCCTTTATATGAAAACTTAGGTACTGGATCAGGGGACAATTGAAATTGCAGGATAAATGCTTGATTATTTTATGGGAATTTGATTGTATGAGAAGGGATTCATTTCTAATCCAGTTTTGAGAACAAAAGATGAATTTTGAATCATTTGCATTCTTAATTTGCTTTGCATAATGCTAAAAGGTCATTCTCGATCCATTTTAAGAGTTATAAAGGAATATAAGCGTTTTGGCAGGGAGGGAGTAGATGGCACTCTCAGACAAGGAGCTTTCAGCAGCGGACTTAAGAGCTACACAAAGAAACTGGGTTCAATATTCTAAACAGCACTCTAAGAATCTCCCTCCAGGATCCATTACTGACTTCGAATGGAAGGATTACTGTCCTAAAGCTTTCAGGTGTTTTATGGTTTATTCATCTATGCTCTTACTTCATAATTTTATTTTTGTTTTAATCAACTGTTGGTACACTGAGATGTTGATGTTCTTCCAGACTTATACAAGAGCTTGATAACATCGACAACGATGACTACATGATGTCAGTTTGTAGTGACGAAACTATAAGGAAGGCCTCGTCAACGTTGAGACCTGGAAACCTGTTCCTTTTGTCCAATGATAGCCGATTTGCAATAAAAACACTGCGGAAATCTCAACTCAAGGTAATGAAAATCAGCCTTTTGTAGCCATCTGCTTTCAATTGATGACAATTTTCAAGCAGATATAAATACTTTTTTCTCTTAGTATATGTTGCTTCTAAGTTCTATGCACCATAAGATCTAAATATATCAACTTTGTGATGGTAGGTCCTCATAGAAATGCTTCCAATCTACTATAACCATCTCAGAAAGTTCCGCAACACAGTATTGAACAAGCTGTATGGACTTCATGTTGTGAAACCAGTTGGAGGTGTCAAGGTAATAGGAACATAATCGTATCTCACAGCAAAGTTTATGCCTGCATTAACCAACAGGAAAACAGTTTTTTTTTTTTCTTCATACAACAAGGCAGTAGGGGCCAATGGATATGCTAATATCATATGAAAATTTTATTGCTCCCCACTTTTTCCAGTTTGCTATTGCTTGACTTTCTATTGTTCTGTAGCTATACTTGACGATTGTTGGAAGCCCTAGCTCTGTTCTGCTGAACATCAGATGAATACTGGTTTTTTTCTCATCAACTGAATCGATATTTAACCTGTCTGACAATGAAAGATCTTGATCTTTCGTAAATTGTAACAACATCCCTCTTGTGATTGAATATCTTCCTCCCTTAAATAGTACCAGTATCATCTTTCCTGTCTGTCAATGGATTAGAATCCTCGTGTTATATAAGTGATCATTGCAAGGGATGCAAATAAAAAATGCAGGTGGGGCTCCTCCATGAAGTTTGCTGAATTGCTAGTAGTTAATGACTAAACACTTGCCCTACGTTTTGGCAGTTAATAATATGCTCTAATGTATTCTGACTTGGGGAACAGGTCTACTTTGTGGTTGTGGCAAACATATTCAAGTCAGATTTACTGATGCATCGGTGTTTTGACCTCAAAGGCTCATTACAAGGTCGAAAAGTCAAAAAAATGAGAGTCCGAGAGAAAACTCTTCATAAGGAGTCGGATCTTGACTTTCTCTTTTACCTTGAACCATTGGTCCGACATAGGCTTTTGGCGTAAGTCCATCAATCTATATCTTCTCTCTTAGCACCATGGAGCTCCTACTTCCCTTTTTCTTTCTTTCTTTTAGCTAAATGGAAACATGATTTTTATGTGACTGACTACTGGCACGAATTCTCTTAGGTAGAATTAAATTTAATTGAATACTGAACTCAGAAAAAGAAAGAAGGGTACAGATACCCCCTCCCCTCTCCAACCCCCAATCCGATTTGTGCATATGTGAGTGATGACCCGACATGTAGATTCCTTTACTGATTAACCATGGCATTTTTTTGATAGGCAAATCAAGCATGATTGTGCTTTTCTGGAGGCTGTAGGCATCATGAATTACAGTCTGTTGCTTGGCTTTCATATAAAAGAATCACCTCAAGGTGAATTTTCCCATAAACTTTGATTGCTTTAGCATTTTGAATCTATACAATGATTATGCATAGACATAGCCTAATACTACTAATTAGTACAAAATGATAAACAAAGATTTTCTCTCAGGTTTCTTGGATGGTGGAAGTGCATTTTGTCCTGACTCCCCACGTCGAGGTAATTACTTGCACTCCTTGGAAGGATCTCACTTTAGTACGTGTTAATTCTTGCGTGGATGCACAGAGTTACCCCAGTTCTTAGTAATGTAAAGCACAGGGGAGAAAGATTTCGTTATGAACGTACAGCGATATGACACTGACCAATCTTCCAAATAAGTGCACATCTAATAAGTAATAGTATATTCCTTTATCGTCTTTCTGCAGGATCTGTTGACAGCAGATGTTCCTGCAACGACATGAGAATTTCCAATGACATGTTGCATCAAAGTGATTTATCTTCACAAAGATCCTCCATCTCTTCAAATCGAGGTGATATATTGTAATTGTAAATACATCAGAGTACCAATTTCTGAATACAGACAGGCGCTATATGAATATGTTCTATTCTCCCTTTCTCTCTGCCCCCTCCTTTCCTTACTTACTACTTGCTGAGCAAAAAATATAATAGCATGTATCTGGTAATCATTCCGAATAAAAAAGCCTATTTGGAAAGGAATGTTATAGACCTGAGATTCAACTAACAGCAATAAACAGAATAGGCCTATTATTTGGAAAGGAATGTTATAGGCCTGAGACTCAATTGCATACAGGCCTGAGGTAGTTTTCTTCGTATCTAATAAATTCGGCTGAAAGCAATAAACAGTATGAGGCAGTGTTGTGTTTTCCTGCCTTGCAGATTCAATTGACAGTAGGAATTGCACGACGGAATTGACTTTTCGTGATCACTGGCTACAAAATAATAGGTAAAAATTTTGCCTGCTAATTGTATACTCAACGTGGCACGTCTTTAAGGTTTAAATAGTAAGGAGTTGATAGTTTTTGTGCTTTCCAAATATGGTTTTCTTGCAGTTGTACGTCTAAATTTGGTGAAGAAATGTCAGCACGCGGTGTTCGCATATCGTGGAATGGAACAGGAAGTGTATCAACACGTCAAATTTCCAGGAGGCGAGAGTGCCATGATGTTCTTTTATATTTTGGAATAGTGGATTTTTTTCAAGATTACGGTGTGATCAAACGTATTGAGCATGCTTACAAGTCATTGCAGTTCGATCCAAAGATGATTGCAGCTGTGAATCCCAAAGTATATTCTTCTCGCTTTCAGGCATTCATCAGCGACATATTCAAAGCAGATGACTCTCTCCACTGAGCCTCTCAATGGTAATTACTTCTTTCTACAGATGTTGAATCCTTTTGGTAGGAAAGTCAATAAGCTACTGAAAACCTGAAAAATCCCAAACTTTCCATTGACATCTTGAAGGTATATACACATTAATCATCCTCCTTAAGCGAGATCAATTACAACATTTATCCTGCGTGATAATTATCAACTGCGTCAGTTGGTTAATGTTTCTGTGCTGAACTTTAAATTTGTATAAGAATTTATGAAATTTTGATAAATCCCTCTGCTCAAGGTCCGGTCAAAGCATAAACATTCTATCCTAATCTTGTGGGTTGCTTGGGGGCCAGCAGCAGCAGAAAGTCTTGAGGGGCTGCTGTCATGGACCATAGTCTTATTTTAATATTAACGTTATCTCAACCGAAAAATAAAAATATATTCACAAATTTAGGCCCAAAACCTAGCTGAATGTACAAATTTGTGTTTCTGCAGGTTTCAGATACAGATGCATGCAAGGAGATGATGTAAAGGACAAGAAATGGTGTTTTTTAGGAAGACAGCAATGACTAACCATGGACACAATCTTCTGTGAGACTGAGGGTGATCCCTTTATTACTTGAAAATAGAGAAAGTTTCCAGATGAGAAGCTCGAATGCATTGCTTCTGCACACACCAAGTAGTTATCTTATATTAGAAGGGATCAGTGCTACGGGTCTATTACCAATGAATTGGCTGGTGATAGATGAAGTTTTTCAAAAATGTGCAATGTGTTTTAAACTAAAAAATATTCCAATTTCTGGTATAAATTCGCTTGGCAAGTGACATGCATGATGCATTTGCCCTATGTAATAATCGCAAATGCTCTTACCGAGCTTTTCCATGTGTAACCTTTGGGAGCACATGCATTCTCATCTTTGACTTTGATGGATTCGGTTTGACTTTGATGCCCTTGTGTCTCTCTCCCAGCGAGACTGCGCAACAAGCGCCTGTCGCAGCGAAGAAAACTGAAGCCTAGGCCCGCCCCCTGGCCCAACAACCCAAACCACAGACTGAGTCAGGAGTAACTTTAGACTTTAAGAAGACTCTTTGGCCACTTTGGGGCCTCAAAGATTCGTTTAATGAAGGCACCACAAAACTAGACCATATTGCTATGAACAACCCACAAATTGAATTAAAGAGAGCTGTTTTAGCTCTAGATTTTGAAACAAATTTATCCTGTTTAGTTGTTGTTACTATTAACAATGCCTTCTCTAATGACATTAGCTCTTTTAAATTAAACCAAAAATTGTTTAGCATTTTGCATGGAGCAGTGAGAAACACGTGCTAAGAGAAACTATCTGTCTATAAAACACGACCAAAAATTAAATTTATAAGAACATTCATCCATTCATGTGCCTACATGATAAATTATGCCGTTAACTCAGTTGGTGGCTGGTGTGCATGTTTCATCATTCATTTGTCGGGCATAATATGTGGAATGTGGTGAATTTATAGAGTAAATTGCATGGGAGTTGGACCACATTCGATTAAGATGGAACTACTTTTAAGTGGTCCATCTCTTATGATTCTTGTGGTCCTTTTGTTTTTCAAATTTAATTATGTTCTTATGCACTGCCTTCGATTTTGTTATTGAATGGTAAAACTGCTTGTTACCATGTAAAGATTTTGAACATTTCAAATATAAAGTGCAGCAAGTACAAATATAGTCGTTGTTTAATTTACTAGGTGTGGTCACTAGACTGATCATCGTCATCTTGATTCCAACAGTTCAATTTTTTTTACAGGCTTTCTTTACCATGTCAGGTTTTAATACGATCTTTGTCTTCCATCTCAAATAAAAATACTTTACCGGCACCCAAGATATTACATGTGTTTCACGTATAACTAAAGGGTTGGATGTTGATTTTATTCTATTTTCCTCTGATCATATGGAAAATGGATGAATCCTTCATCCTTTGTGGTTTTATGGGCAAGAGCAAAGGGAATGAAGGAGTTTAATGTTTGCTTGTAATAAGGAGTTGGCTACAACAAACAAAACCTATGATCATGCATGCAAAACAGGTTACCTTCTCTAGTCTTAGCTAATGAAATTATGATTGCTGAAGTATCCTTTGAGGGGGAAAGAAACAAAGAAGTTTGTTAAGAGCACAAAATCTTTGGTACAAGGTTAAAACATTGGGAAAACCTAAGACTAAAAAACACAAGGGAAAAATGGAAAACAGGAAAAGCTTTTTTTTTGTTGCACGAGCAGATAGGTAGGATATGGACCACAAAATTTGGTGGATTTGGCAGAGACCTTGCTGGACAGTTTTCGTCCTAGAAAGTTTTAGCTTCAGCTGAGCAGTGGATAGAAACCCTTTGATAGCAGGGACAAAAAAAAATTGCAGAAGCTGGTTCAGGCAGCAAAGTAGAGGAAGAGGAAGCAGGTTTCTAGGGCCCTACCTATCATAGCTTGGGGTTAGATGCTGGTGTCACGCATTCCATGAGCCGCATGGCTAATAAAGCTTAATCACAATCTTTTGTTCTTCCCTGAGAATATTTTAGCCATCATTGCACTGGCAAATTTTCATTTAATTTGGCTTAATTTTAAGTCAGTAGCATTCTCTCAACTCCAAGGGCATGGTGACTCGGGTTAGAATTGATGGTCAGCCCTTATTGTTTCAAATCTCTTGCTTAGCTCTCAAGTTACATTTTGGTTTAGTCATCATTAGATTTGACAAGAAAAAAACATTTTTATTTCTATTTTCAGCATATCATTGCTAGTGACTGAAAAGGATCAACTGCCATAATGTTATCTAATCTATAGTTGGTGGATTTTGCTACTGTTAGTATTAGCACTATATTTCTTTATCATTTTATATAATAAGACTATCACTTTTTACATAATAACAGTATCATTCAAAGTTCTTTTTAAGGATAAGACAAATACTATAATTCATTACTCTTTGATAATCATTTGGTTTAGAAAGTCATTTCAACTCTGAAATTGAACTATGGTTAGACTTAGATATCAAGTTATACATTTTTGGTTTTTATTTTTCTTTTTAATTCTCTCAGGTGCGTATATGTGAACATGAAGAGATACTCTTCTCCAGGTTCTCCAGGGTGATAACTCATTAATTGATGGTACTCCTATAATGACTTTAATAGTGAATACTTACTAGTAATTACTAGTTTTTTTTTTTCTCTAGCTCAACCTAGCAGGTGCCCCAGAAATAAGAGAATCCAAAGGCAATAAATAGTTGTAAGTGTTGGACCTAAATTAAGGGGGGAAAAAAACAGAGAGAGAGAGAGAGAGAGAGAGAGAGAGAGAGAAAAGCAAGCAGGGAAAGAGCAGCCCACATGCCCAGAAATAGTGATGAAAATTCGAGTCTTGAGAGGCTGACCAAAACTGTGAGGAGAGACAAGCAGGGAAGATAATGAGGAAGAGCCATGAGGACGTCTTCTTCGCTCCAATTAGGGAGTGAAAAAACATGGAGAATGAGTGAAGAAAGGGAGAAGCACAATCACCCCACAGTTTGAAATTTTGAAGAGAGAGAGGGAGAAAGGAAAACAAAGATGGAAAGAAAAGAAAAAGGTGTGGAGAGAGAAGGAGAAAAGAAAGAATTCATGGTGAAAAAGTTGGAACGCGGGATCCTGGTAGGGAAAAGGGCTGGCCCCTCTACTCCTTCACCTACTTGGAGACTTGAGTTCTCTTCTCAAAATGCAACTACTCAAGAGTTCCTCCAACTTCCTCGTGGACCTTCTATTTCTGCTAGAAAACTCTGTGCCAACCTTTGGGAACTTCAACCTCACTACCCACTTCCCAATATGCGCAAAGGAGCTGCCAAGCTTCGCCTACACCATTTCAAAGACAAGGGCTTGGATGCTGATGTTGATCCTCCCGATAGTCCCCTTGATCAGGTACGCCTTGCTTTCTTTCTTACAAGTAAAAACCAAGAAAAAGAAAAAGAAAGAAATGATTTTTTTGTTTTTAAAGTTTTAAGCTTTTGATAAAATTTTAGTATTTCTTTGGTGGTTCTCTGGGTTGTTTTTTAATTTAGTTTTTGAGGTTAAGTAGGGGTCAATTTTCTTTTGATTTGTTAATGTATCATTCTTTTGTCAAAAACTACAAAAGCTTTTGCTTTTCTTAGATTCTAATTGTTTGGTGGCTTTACTGTTCCTTGTCTTGTGTTTCTTGTTGTTCTGTATCCATCTTAATTCTTTCCTTTTGTTTCCTCTGCTTATTCTTTGCTTTGCTGTGAATGCAGAAAACTTTGCCTCTTTTTGACACTAATGGTTCAGATGCTTAGCTGTCCATGTCTGGTTTTCTTGTTGCTTCTGTGGGGCGCACACATATGGTCTAGTGAAAAACATGCCTGCCTTTCCTTTTTTTCCTTTTATTTTTCCCTTTAAGTTTCATTGTCAAGTTGCTTTAGTCACCATATCTAGTGCTGGTCATCTATGGCCAGTTTGAACTGAAAGCCATGTCTTTTGATTGATGCGGTGTACCTGTTTTGGGTTGTGTAATAGTTGAACTGTTGAAGCTTATATAGCGTGTTTAGTGTAGCTTTAATCGTCACTAAACGGGTAATGTTGTTTCTCTGAGAATTGCCTTCTTTGCTGCTGGTTCGTTAGTTCCTATGCTCATAATTTTTCTTGGAAACAGATTTTTTATTGGTTGGTTAGTTCGAATACTGATTCTCTTGTTTGGAATATGTATTTGAGTGCATTGCCGTTTAGTTGCAATCTGATGATGGATCTCTCTTCTCTATTTCTGGCTTGTTGATCTTGCTCCTTTTTAAGAGATATCTGGTCACATGTGTCTGAATTCTCTCTTGTTTTACCAAAGGGACACTTACCCTTGTGTACTTCTATTAATTACTAATCTTTACCCTGAATCTCATGTCAGCCAGCAAGTGCAAGTAGCTTGAGGAGGCATATTGCAGCATCACTGATGCAACACCATCGATCAGGTGAAAGAAATGGTCATGCTCTACAGCCTGTATCTCCAGCAAGTTGTGGAAGCTCAATGGAGGTCAACATCTATCCACTTTAATCTGTAGATCTGTTTCTTTTCTTTGAATAAACTGATATTATATTTAAATATTAAAACAAATAAAGCTATTTGCAATTTAGAGCATCTTTTCTTAACTATCTCCTTAACCTCAGGAAGGGCAGTATATTGTCTTTTCAATAGAAACAGATCATCTCCCATCGAGCTTCCAATTACATCTAGTACATTAATAAAACCTCCATGCACCTATGAGGTGTGACTAAAGACTCTTAATGTGTTACTTGTGCACTGATCTTTCTAATTAGAGATAAAAAAAGTCGATAAGTCTTTTAAATTGTGGATTATACATAACAGATGTTGAAAATTATATATATTATGCATAAATTTAGTGTATGATTTTGTGGCTAAATTTTCTGCAATATGGAGTTATAGTGTTTTCAGTGACTGCTATAAAGATTAAGTTGATATTTATCATCAGCTTTACAGTTTGTTTTTTGTTTTGTTTATGCTTCCTCAAAAACCGGTTGACTTGAAAGCTATTTTACTGCAATTGTATCACTTCAATTGATTCATATCAGCGTTCTATGCAGGTGGCACCTTATAACCCTGCAATCACTCCATCTAGTTCTTTGGATTTTAAGGGAAGGATTGGGGGGTCAGGTTATAGCCTTAAGACATCAACAGAGTTGATCAAGGTACTCAATCGAATCTGGGCTCTTGAAGAACAGCATGTATCAAACAGGTCATTGGTAAAAGCTTTGAAAATGGAACTGGACCATTCTCGGGCCCAGATCAAAGAGTTGCTGCAAGAGAAGCAAACAGAGAGGCAAGAAATGGATGATTTGATGAAGCAAGTTGCAGAGGATAAACTTGTTAGGAAGAACAAGGAGCAAGATAGAATCAAAGCTGTCATTCAGCCAGTGAGAGATGAGCTCGAAAATGAGAGAAAGTTAAGAAAGCGCTCTGAAAGCTTGCATCGAAAATTAGCTCGAGAACTGTCTGAGGTAAAATCTTCTTTCGCTAATACATTAAAAGAACTTGAGAGGGAGAGAAAAGCACGAATTCTGCTGGAGAACTTGTGTGATGAATTTGCCAGGGGAATAAGGGAATATGAACAGGAGGTGCGGTTCCTAAAGCACAAGCATGAGATTGATCAAGTTGATGGGGAAAACCCTGAGCGGCTAATTCTCCATATTTCAGAGGCATGGCTTGATGAGCGGATGCAAATGAAGCTAGCTGAAGGTCAAACTGATCCTGCTGAAAAGAATACAATTGTTGACAAGTTAAGCCTTGATATAGAATCTTTTCTTGAAGCTAAACGCTCCACTGGATCAAGGAAAAGTGAGCTTAAAGAGAATTGCTCACGCCGACATTCTTTAGAGTCTTTTCCATTGAATGAGGCTGTTAGTGCGCCTCAAGGTGCAGTTGATGGAGAAGATTCCAGTGATAGTGATTCACGGTGTTATGAACTGAACAAAACTGCGAACAGAATTCAAAGCAAGGGGAGCTCTAAACATCATGGGGATAATGCTTTAGTGAGTCATCCTGAAGAATTAGTAAATCCAATTTTGACAAGGAAAAAGGTGGGGTCTAGGAATGCCATGAAGGGCAGTAAATTACATAGTTTGCGAGGGCATTTTGATGAACAAATGGCCACTGGAGAGGGTATACATGATAAAAAAGTCAAAAGGAATGGAACCCATGGATTGAGCTCAAGTCGTGTTCTTGATAGCTTAATCAGAAATCATTCCTTATCCTCAGAAGGTGACAAGGTTCATCCTGAGATTAGCTTGAAGGAAGATTCATGCGTGCAGTCGGTATTTAAAGGTCATGCGAGTCCAGTTCGACAATGGGTATCCAAGTTGACATCTCCAGATTTTGAAAAATCCGAGTCTTCTCTTAAATTGCCTCAGGGTATCAAGGAGAACACCTTGAAGGCAAAACTACTAGAAGCAAGACTAGAAGGCCAGCAGTCTCGTGCAAAAGCTTCTAAGGGCTCCATGTAGGGTTGATGTTAGATGTGCCTGGTTGAGACGTGCGGCTCTCCATGGTGAAAGATCTTGCCAGAGACTGAGGATTATGGTGCTGGTTTATAAAGATTGTACATTAACGTTTTTGGCTGTAATCTTGGGATTAGATATGTAATGAAAAGTTGTATACAATAGCATGGATCAACTGGAATGCCGGCCCCTTTATATCTTGATTAACATCAAAACCATCCCAGTCTTTCAGTATATTATCTGCAAAAATAACTGTTATCGTCTCGCTGGCTGCACAGAAATCACTTGTGCATTTGTTTAAAGTACGCTTGTTGTGGTAAGTTAATATTTTTGCAAGACTGATTCCCAAATTCAAATGCTTGTAAATAAGAGGAGAGTTATACAGGTAATCTAATGCTGACAACTTGTTCAGGAACCATTTGTTTCAAGATTGCAACCATTAAACCAAGCTTGAATTGTTATCTTACTTATCCAATCTAGTCCAAGAGATGAAATTTATTACTTTTAGTAAATTATTTCCATCTTTCAGTGATAACCAACATTTGTGCTGATATACTGGGTACGGCATCTAAGAAACCAAAGACATTTGAATTTGATACTTTTGTTGCTTTTGACCATGAGGAAAAGAGAAAGCATTGATGTAATCCACCACAAGATTGTACTTTCATAGGCATTAAACAAAGCAAAAGCGGTCCAGAATCTGAACTTCTAGAGCTGTAGTGGTACTTTCTGCGCAAATAAAAAAAAAAACCCCAGAATCCAATTGAAAAGGAAGGACTTCACTTCACCCGGCAATGACCCAGCATCCACTATCACCATATAAGGCATCTGAACACACTCATTTTTCTATCTTTTTATTAATAACATTGGTCCCTTTAATCCATTATTGATGAAGTGACAGGAGCACCTGAAAATTTTTTTTATTACTTGCAGATTTCTTTCTTGTCAAAACTTACTGCTTAAATTGATTGGACTGTGCCATATTTGTGCTTAGACCGCTTTGCGTTTGCTAAGTATTTTTACTGGTAAAAAAGATAGGCAAAGATATGCATGTTAATGATTTTTGTATCTTTTTGTGTAGTGGAACACTTTGGAAAGCAACCACCTGCTAAAGAATATACTACTTTCGACATAGTGATGGTATTGGTTACTTCAACTACTTGCTAGAATTGAAAAAATAATGTAAAATTCGATCCAACAAAGAAGGAAAAAAAGAGAGAAATATTTGAGTATAATTCTCTTTTTCGATGATGGAAACTACCACACTTGACAGGCAAAGATTGCATCAAGGCATACAGAGTGGCCTTATTCACCATGGGAATTTAAATCACAAAACAAGATTCTTGGAAGAACTTTTGGGGAAGGCAAGCTAATACATCTTGACCCACATTAAAGTTCAAATCTGAATCACCTCGGATTGATGGAAAGGAAGAGCTCTAAAGAAGAAATGGAGGTACCCCATTTGGGTAACCAAAAACCTCATCAGCTGCGTCAGTGCACAAACTCAGAGAAATATGTTGGCTAAGAAAATTATTAAGTAATGAAAAGAAAACTTTCACCTTTTAATTTGCTAATGGTGGAGAATAATAACACTACACCAATTCCACTCTGCAGTTTAAAACTCTAATCGAATATTCTTGCTTCAAGGAGAAAACCCTCTCTTTTTTTCATCATTGGGACCCAATTTCGATCAGAACCAACCTAATTATACAATGAAAACATGTCACACCGACCAATAATAATAACTCATAATTGGAAAAAGACACCCCCATTACCACTAGTTTCGCCTTAATCAACTTCTAGACAATGAAATCTCATTCACAGATTATCTGTAAATTACTAATTCGACCGCCCAGATTGCTTCTGGATCCTCAAGTTTTGGCCTATAAAAAGGACCCCCATTTTCCCTTTAGTCTCACAGGTCTCAGCTTAATCACGTTCTACTACATTAACAGAGTACTTCCTATAAATAGTAGTTACATAGTACATACTATGATATGATTATAGTATTTTTCTTTTTTGGTAATTGCTTTGTTTTGTGCAGGGTTTGAATCGATGGATGGGACCCAATTACGGAGCTCTCTGAACTCCAAACCTGAAAGGAAGTGATGGTAGGCTACGGCTGCTAGTTCATGAATGCCCCTGGATGCGCAGAATGAGCAATGAGGCCGCACGCTGAGGGTTTGCATGAACTGGGAGACGTGGTTACCTTGATCTTTTTGGTATTGGAGTGAAGGGAGCTCCATATCGCGAGCTTCTTCCCTCCTTTCCTCACCATTTTTTTCCCTCTCTTTTGTCTTTCCTTCTCTTTGCTATCTCATGTTCTAACTTTGGACTCACGATTTGCAGGAGAATTTTAGTCTTATTTTTTCTCATCCTTACTGGCGGAATCATGATGATAACGGATGACGAGTGAGGACCACCGTTACAAAATTTAATAAATATAATATAATTATTCTTTCGACACTTTTTTTACAAAATATTGAGTTCGTTAATATTTAAGAATTTTTATATTTAAAATCACTAAATTAAGAGCATATTGTTATCATGACTCAAAATTTTGAGAACCTTTTCCCCCTTTCTTAGTTTTGAAAGGTGGAGAGAATAATGGATTAGCATTCATGAAGAACTCGCAAAAGGAAACTCATTCTCACATGGTTTGTTTTGCATTGAATGTTTCCAGCTAACCCATTTTTGTTTCCAGGGTCTCCAGGCGGGAACTGCACTTTGCTACCAAAATAAAAGTTCCTCCAGTTTTGATTATAACTGATCAAAAGGCGTTGATACCCATAACTTTTGTCTACAGCAGCTAGCGTTTATATCCACAAGTTAGTAAGCTAGTTTATTGAATTTAGATGTCTCCTTTTTTGTCTTTTTTGCCTTTAGGACCACAGTTTTTGTACCTTGTCGCTTCATCAGGATTTTAAAACAGGGAATCCAATCATGAATCAACAACTATTGCAACAAATTATATAATGGTTTACGTTGAATAATTTCTGCAAATATAGTGCTTTTCACCTTCAAATGAGAGAAATTCTGATGTTAATACTATATTCTTTTGGAAGACAAATGCGGGAAAGGAAGCTCAAGCAACCTTCGGTAGAAACAGGGAAGCATCTGGACAGACAAGTAACGGTCACGGTCTTCAAGCAATGGTCATGGAAGGGATAAAAAGATAAACCCGGGGCTCACTTTCACCGGGGGTTGGCGAGCTCCAACATAGGAACTGAGTGAGTGCAAAGGGCCGAAAGGTACACTGTAAACTAACAAGGGATGTACTTCTGTAAGAAGAGTGGGTCTGGGGAGTAAGGAAGCAATGTGAGGAAGAGCAGGGAAGGAGCTAAAATTGTCTTATGGCTGACCGCAGGTCTTCGGCCTACACTTGGACTAAAGACTGGATTCAACATCACACGTTCCATTTGCTTTTCAAAAAAAAAAACTAGATTCATTTTTTCCATCATTTGGAGGACGAATATCTGCAACTGGTGGTGGAACTCGATGTCACTACACCACATAACAAAGAGCCGTTACAAAATATTGTTCCTTGCTTTTTCGTAATGGTTGAGACTACATAAAGCAATTTAAATCCAAAAATCTCATCAGTAGGACATGCAAAATATGAATCCTTGATCCATGAAGATGAGTGCTCACTCAATTAACTGAAAAATGATTATTGTTTTTAAAGAAATATCTTTTGACCGTTAATAATTTAAACATTCTATTATCTTTCGTCCTTCAAATTAAAATTATTCATATAAAAAAATTGAAAATGGTTATATGATGACCAATAATAATGAGTCATATACCAATTTTTTTCTTTTTTCCAAAAGGAAAAGGTGCCATCCATCAGCGGCGAGAAAGTTAATCTTTTTTCACAATGACATGCAACGTTTCAGCAACACTGAGGAAGAAAATCCCACTTCAAGATTTTCTACATTTTTGAAATTTAATGGTCCAGATTATAAATAAATATGCAGCCAGATGCTAGCCCAGCCTATATAAGGATTGAGGACCAGTTTTTGGAGTCAAAAGCTGTTAAATTGGGTTTAGGCAGCGCCCAATGGAGCTCTCAACACTCCAACTCTGAAACGAGGTGATGGCAACGCTACAGCAGCTGGCTCATGGACACCCCTGGCTGCGCAGGGTAGACCCGCACCGTAGTGGCCCGCGCAGGCTAAGGGTTTGCATGAGCTGGGAGACGTGCTTGCCTTCATCTTTTTGGTATTGGGGTGAAGGGAGCTCCTTTGCTCTCTTTTTCCTTTTTTTTTTTTTGCCCAAAAAACTTAACTAGAGTTTAAAAACAAAAAAAAATGTTAAAAATTTTGTTAATTTTGTATTTTCAGGGTTGACATGCACGACTAATTAACAAAGGGGAATGGCTCCATGGCAGGATTGCAAACAACTTGGGTGGAACCCCCTTTTGGGCTGTTGCTGTCTCAATTTCAAGGCTTCGGCCTTTTGAAGAAGTACAGTATCTGCAACTAATGGTAGTAATTGTGTTACTTGACTCTTGCGTGCAGGTGGTGGGTGGGAATTGGATTGCATGGAATCAGAATTCAGATATCTTAAATTCTAGCAATTATTTCGCCACGAGAGAAGGCCCGTCACATTCGTGCCATGAAGTACTCTTAAAAGGGGAAGATGTCAAAATAAATGTACTAGTTGAAGACGTGAAGGTCTTACTCTTATCAATGCACTAATGTGTAAATAAGCACTTTGATCACTCCCAATAGGAATTAAACCAAGTGCCTCAATTATTTTGTACTTTTTTTATAGTTCTTGATAATTGAGATTTCCCTTTTTTTTCCACTTTCCTGCTAAAACCAGGGTTATACCTTACCAAAATGCTACAATTTTAGTCGACAAAATCTGACTGTCCAATTTATCCGATGCCTAATACTACTAGTTTTTGGGTTTAATTAACCATTGATCCACATTTCCTCGAGATTCCTTTTTAATAAGGTGGATAGCATGTGCCTTCCATTAGCCATCGTTCTTTTCCCAAAACTACCCGCATTTTTTTATCCTTTAATTTTGTCAGAGATTAAATCCCACGCCCGCTCATCTCTCTTTTCCATCCTTCCACGAGACACGAAATCTAGCCTGGTAGATTTCCTTCGCTATCACCATTAATGCCTATATTTTTTACTAATAATTTTCCTCAATCCGAACGTTTGCTTCTCTTATCTACTAGGGTTTTGCTTTTTCTTCCGGCTCTTCTCGCTTCTTTATATAAACCTCCTTACGAGTTACGACCACCCACCTCCATCTTCTCTTCTCGACTCGTCTTTGGCTCTTTGTTGTGACGTCTTCGTTGGCGGGTTGTAGTGAGTCATCAAGTCAGGATCACTATCATTAATGTTTAGATTAATGTTACCTGACCCTAGGGCTGGCAATTAACAGGGGGTGCCAACTTCCATAAAGACCCATTAAACTTTTCTTCAGGTCTTTAATTGTTTGACTGACCATTTCTTGGAAGTTTTTGTTTGTGTGTGTGTGTGGTCGAAAGGAGCTCCCATCGGTCCAAAACGAGGACGACAGAGGGTGTACCCGCCTGCTGATTCATGGATGCCTCTAGGGTGCGCAGGTTAACAATGCTGTACGCACAGCTTAAGGGTTTGCATGACTCAGGAGACGTGCTTGCCTTCTCATTTCTTTGCTTGGATTGATGGGAGCTCCATCATTTTGCTCCTCTTACTGTCCATCCAATACTTATTTCACTTTGTTGTATAGTTTTAACATGTTCCTACACTTTGAAATCTGGGTTAGTTACCCACTTTCCGTTTCAAAATAATAATAATAGAAAAGACAAAAGAAACATAATAGATACGTTCTCTGTTCTTGCAACGCACGAAAATTACATTTTCATTCACCTGTTTTGGGCTATTTTACTTAACCCTACAGCTAGCCCGTGTATCTAACTTGTTTCTTGTATATTTTCAACTTTTAATGGAAGCAGGATCTCGAGAGTCAAGAGCAAACACATAACTACGCTATCTTAGATTCATAAGGTGATAAATTTGCCTCATTATACGCTCCAGAGTGAAGACTACAAACCCAAGTTTCTCTTACTAGCAACTACTAATTATTGTTACCAAAAATTCATCTAATTGGGAAATGACTGAATTCTTATAGTCTATATAAGAGTTGTCTGTATAAGAGTTGTCCACCACTAGTTTAAATTGATATTAGCCTTTTCTTTTGTGTGGTCGAGTTGAGTTATATCGTAAGAAGAACTTTTCTTTCCTTTTATTAAAGGGACACTTGGGTTTAGGGTGCCAATTTGTCAACCCATGACGTATGACGATTGACGATTGTGTTGACTGTTGAGTGAAAAGTGTAACTAAATTGGAAAATAGAAATAATTTTCTTCAAAAATTATCGCAGGACCTGGGCATCAGGGAGGGTGGCGTCGTTTGGATTTTCTTTATTCTTTAGTCAATTAACCACTTGGGTGGATTGGTTGAACTTGAACCTTCAATTTAGCGGCCAAACCCCGCAAAGGGAAAATTAAATATTATTTACTTAAAATAGTATACAAAATATATTTGCCTCTTGCTGCGTGTTCATTGGGATCATGACATTTTTAATGGTCAACATCGATTCACGAGCACAAGGGCAACTCTAGCTTTAATTATATCTTTTATCATTATTATCTATCAAAAGCACTCGCTAAAGCATATAGATACATGCAAAAGAAATGAAATGCCATAACTTTCAAAAATCTCATATCCCACCTTTTTTAATCGCTATATATTAATAATATTAGGTAAAATATCCTCACATCTTAAATTTTAATCAGATATATTAATTTTTAAATAGATATTATATTTTTTTAAAAAAAATCTTTCACTGAATACATAGATTTAACCTTTAGTCATTTATATCAATTTGATAACATAATAATATTAAAAAAATAATTTTACTTTTTATAAATTTAAAAAATTACTATTATATAATTTTATTAATTAAAAAAATCTCTCAATTTAAGAGCTTGATTGGAGCTCTCAAGGGAACCACTAAGTGATCAACCAATGCAAAGGAACTTGTCGGCAAGGGTGGAGCTAGTCAATTTTTGTTGAGAGAGTCAAATATGAAAAAGGTGTAAGGATTAAAAATTAAAACTAATATATTGAACTTAAGAAATAATCAAAAAATTAATAATATACAATACTTTTATATAACATGTAAATAAAAAAAAACTTATGATAGTTTTATAAGTATCGGATTTTACTTAAAAAGCATCCATTTCTTTAAGATTGAGTTTAGCACGTTTTGATTCGTATTACTCTTTTTCATTATTTGAATTATTGATATTTGATTGTTCAAGTATAGGAGAATTATTTAGAACTTACTCAAACTTTAATCAAACTATTTTTTTTTTTTGAAAAATATTTTTATTGAACCTCTAATTGACCAAATACTCTTAAACCACTCGAAAACTTATGATGATTGCTCAAAGAGAACAAAAACACCCAACAACAAAAAGAATGGCAAACACATCAGACCACTAACATAATAAAACCTAAGATCAGATCTTAGTCAATATGTAGTTAACATCCAATATTGTTTTTTTATTTATATGTAAATTTAAAATATTAAATATAAAACTATAATATATAAAATATAAATAGTTAAATACAATATATATAGTTTTATACTATAGTTAAATATATAAATAGTTAAATAATATAAATAGAAATAAAAAAAGATAGAAGAAAACTTTACCTCCCATTAATTTCACACGATGATGGTGAGTGATCTCCATCATTCTTTATCCAAGTTCAAAAGCTTATAAATATCTTTTAAGAAATAAAATGTATTTTAATGTTGAGTTATAGAGAAGAGACTAAAGTAAAAATAAAAGGATAAAAGAGAAAAAGAAAAAGGAAGATAGAAGTGTAAAAAAACTTAAATTAGGGTAAAGTTAAGTAAGATTTATGAAGTTATTTTATTATTATTTATTTATATTAATATTAAAATAAAATATTATTTGGAGGGAACCATTAAAAATATATTGTAAACAAATAATTTCATAAATTTGGAAAGGGATCATTAAAAAATATATAATAAATAAAAACTTTTAAAAATTTTAGAGGAGTCATTAATATATATATATATATATATATAAAATAAAAAATTTTAAAAATTTTGGGGAGTTACATTACCCTCCGCCCTGCTTGTCGATTGATTTGAGAAAAACAATATTTAAGATATTTCATATTTAATATTAACGTGATTTAAACGTTTATGACGAAATATTTATTTTAAAAATTAATAGATTTTTGTGTAATTTTGATTAAAATTTTAAAAAATAAAAATAATTTATCTTAACAATATTTCATATGGAAGGTCTAGCACGTTTGGCAAAACTCAACTTATTTGAAAAAAAAGAAGAAAATGAATGGATCAGCAGCCGTCGATATTTACAAAGCAAAGAAAAAGAAGAAGAACGCAGCCAAAAGGGCAGTAGTTGAAGTTGAACGGCATCAATTGGCTCAGTCAGTCAGTCTAGGTCTGCTCTTATAATTCAACTTTGCGCGTACAAAATTTTAACATTATGCCATTGTCTTGTGGTATCAAATAAAATTGTGAACTAATCAAACTCTGGGAAGTTTCTAAGATTGACAATGTGACCATTTTCGAGAATACTTCTTCCTTGGATCTAATCAAGCATCTTTTCACCTTTCATATTTTCAATTCAGCATCATGTTCTGATTAAATTATGCCAATGCAATATTCATTTTCAAGATACAAGTGGCTTCACTAAAATTTAAACTAAGAAAACTTCCGATCCCAAAGCATATTGTTGTACGCTATTCTGGAATTTTTTCTCTAACTTTTTATTCAATAATATGCTATGCTATTAGACCTATTCTCGTCCTATAAGTAGATTTAATTAAGGGTAATGTTAACTACTGAAATATTTAATTGGAAAAAATAGGACTCTATTAGTTTATCTAAACTTACATTGGTTTCAACCAGAACTTGTTTTTGTTTTTCTTTTCGTAATAAAAAAAAAAAAGAAAAAGAAAATTGCCGTTGGCAAACTAATCATGTTATTAACAAAAGGAAAGATTAAAAAAAAAATGTTGAAAGCCCACCGCGACTGACCGACCAATTCCGCTAATCCCATATTCATTAAAAAAAAAAAAACACAACTACTTCCTTAATTAAGAACAGAAACTGACGCAATAAACCAAAAGAAGTAAACATATTGAACTACATAATAAGTACGCTGTGAAACACACATACACGAAAAAAGATCGAAACAAAAATACGACGGAAATGCGTGCAAAGGTTTTCTTCGGTTATTGTGTTGCCATTTAGAAGTTTGGCGGTTACCACCCGCAGCACCTAAATCCCTCTCCTCCCTCCTTTTGGGTAACGACAGCGCATCACTCTAGGGTTTCCTTTAGCGACGTCTTTCGTTGTCTCATCTGCTTTTTCAAGATAAAAAGAGGGAAAAGGGAAAAATTAAAAAAAAAAGGGGAGAGAAGTGAGGGTTTTGGTGAGGATTGGAATGAGATATCAATCGAATTCTGATCTATTCGACCCGAGAACGGAGATGGACTCCGATTTTGCGCGTGGGGCCTCTGGGTCCGATGGTGATTTCGGTTTCGCTTTCAACGATAGTAATTTCTCCGACCGACTTCTTCGGATCGAGATTATGGGTGGGCCCCCCGAGTGCCACCCTGATGGAGAGGGTTGCACCAGTATCGCCGATTGGGCTCGCCACCGCAAAAGGCGCCGTGAGGATATTAAGAAGGAAAACGGTTTGTTCCTCTCTTCTCTTTCTTCTTTTGAAAAGTTTCTCATTGCTAATAGGGCTCTATTTCTTTTGGGTAAGTTTTGGGGTAAATTAAAAATTTTGAAAATTTTGAGCCGATAATTTTTATCAAGAAATTTATTTATTTGAAAATTTTGTTGGAAAAAAAAGGTTGTCCTGAAGTTAGCTTTTCTTGGGATGGACCTTAAATTAGTTGTTTGCTCCTTGCACAAGTACATGTTGTTGGGACAGATTTCAAAGAGTTAAGATTTACTCATTTCAACATTATAAACTTGTTCATAATCTTCTGTGGTTGTCTCAGTGGTTTT
Organism: Theobroma cacao; assembly: GCF_053813885.1. Taxonomy (NCBI): domain Eukaryota; kingdom Viridiplantae; phylum Streptophyta; class Magnoliopsida; order Malvales; family Malvaceae; genus Theobroma; species Theobroma cacao. The sequence continues at coordinate 39,419,932 of NC_142639.1, read as the reverse complement.
GTTATTCCTGATTAACAGTGTTCTTGGCATGCGGATGCTTATTCTTTGCAACTTCATGCCTCTTGTTTATGAACGCGGTTTGTTTTGTAATGTCGGCTGTTCTTTTAACCGGTTTCGTTTTTCATTTTGTTTTTTCAGTTTTGGATCTTAGTTTATGTCCTGATGAGCAGATTTTAAACGGCAACCAGCCTGATATGGACGATGGTGTGGGCTGTGAGAATCTAGATGAGGACGCAGTGGCAATGGTTGAAGAAACACAGTCAGGTTTTGATATTGTTTACACAACGGACTATTTGGTTCATTTATGGCTTATATTTATTTTTATGCTTTATTTGAATAAAGTTTGCAAAGGTCATGCAAGTGTTTGTGTTTTTTAGTGAATGAAAATTAAGCAAAAGACAAAACTGAAAGACGCGTATGGATATGTAGAATTTAACTGAAAGATGCGTATGGATATGTAGAATTTATCTGACTAAAGAAGTAGGGAATTTCCCTATTTTGAAAAAGTATCGTTAACGGAGGATTTTAGCTGTGCACTTTAAATTCTCAGTCCTTGTGCCATGACTGTGTATCACTTGTACAAAATTTGATCTTGTTTAGAACTTTTGTAGGCGATGAGGACGCAAATAGCAATGAATCAAGCTGGAGCATGGATTTTTCTACAGTTCTTAGAGTTAAAACATTGCATATCAGCTCTCCCATTTTAGCAGCAAAAAGTCCATTCTTCTACAAGGTAAGAGATAATTTTTCTTCATAAAAAATTTGTTCGGAAGAAAATAGGAGGAGGGATGTTTCTAAAATGCAAATATTCCTTGCCAGAACATTTGTCACCCTTTCCCTTTATTGGTATTTACTTATTTGTTTATTTGTTTGTTTGTTTATTGACTAATTGTAGCTCTTCTCAAATGGGATGAGGGAGTCAGAACAGAGACATGTAACCTTAAGAATCAATGCCTCTGGTATGCATAAACTTCAATATATTTTTCTTGGTTATGTTACTTATTCTAACAGGTGTGAGCAGGCAAAGTTAAATAACAATTCTAACATTACGTTATATACAGAGGAAGCTGCCCTCATGGAGCTTTTGAATTTTATATATAGCAACACCTTATCTGTCACCACTGCTCCAGCCTTGCTTGATGTGCTGATGGCGGCTGACAAATTTGAGGTTGCCTCTTGCATGCGATATTGCAGCCAGCTATTGCGGAATTTGCCTATGACACCAGAGTCAGCTCTGCTTTATTTGGATCTTCCCTCGAGTGTATTAATGGGTGAAGCTGTCCAACCATTGACTGATGCTGCAAAGCAGTATCTCGCTGCCCGGTACAAGGACATGACAAAGTAAGCTCCCATTCTGCATGCTTCATGTTGTTTGACATAATATTGATAGTTTTATTAGCCTTGCAATGTGGTTACATATATGTAGCTGCTACTGCCTGTAAAACAAATTGTAGATGTTTGATAAGTTCCAGTCTTCGTCTTTACCTAGTCCTATCGGTAGTCTTTTGAGCTCCTCTGATCATTATATTTTGAAAATATTCATTTTCAACATGGAGAATAAGCTTTAACGCTCTTTTCAAAAAGAAAAAGAGAAAAGGTTTAATGCTACAATCTTGGGAAAACTATGCATATTGAGACGCTTGTATATACTTTTGGGGCATATTTTACCAGGTTTCAAGAAGAGGTCATGGCTCTGCCACTAGCTGGGATTGAGGCAATATTGTCCAGTGATGATCTGCAAATTGCATCTGAAGATGCTGTGTATGACTTTGTGTTGAAGTGGGCCAGGGCTCAGTACCCAAAACTGGAAGAGCGAAGGGAAGTGCTTGGTTCACGCCTTGCACGCTTTATTCGCTTCCCCTATATGACTTGCCGGAAGCTTAAGAAGGTGTTGACATGTAATGATTTTGATCATGATGCTGCATCAAAGCTTGTGCTTGAGGCCCTTTTCTTCAAGGCTGAAGCCCCACATAGGCAACGAAGCTTGGCTGTAGAGGAGTCTGCCACCATGAACCGTCGCTTTATTGAGCGAGCGTACAAGTATCGACCCGTTAAAGTGGTGGAATTTGAACTTCCCCGTCAGCAATGTGTAGTGTACCTGGACTTGAAGAAGGAGGAGTGTGCAAATTTATTTCCATCTGGACGGGTTTATTCTCAGGCATTCCACTTGGGTGGACAAGGGTTCTTCCTGTCAGCCCATTGCAACATGGACCAGCAGAGCTCTTTTCATTGCTTCGGATTGTTTTTAGGAATGCAGGAAAAGGGTTCCCTTAGTTTTGCTGTGGACTATGAATTTGCGGCAAGATCAAAGCCAACGGAGGAGTTTGTTAGCAAATATAAAGGCAATTACACATTCACTGGGGGCAAGGCAGTTGGGTACAGGAACTTATTTGCCATACCTTGGACTTCTTTCATGGCGGAAGACAGTCTTTACTTCATAAATGGTATTCTCCATCTTAGGGCGGAGTTAACCATCAGGCAATAACCAACCCCTGTTGATGGAGTTTGAGTCCATTTACATTTTAGCTTCACTAACTCCTTTTGTTGTTGTTGTTGTTGTTGTTGTTTCGCTTGACCTGAGCAAAACTCAAGATGTACTAAGTAGAACACTGGGCTAGACTTTTTGATTTGGAGGTTGAAGTATGATTAAAAAATGAACCTTCTGTCCTGCACCAAAATCGTGCTCCCAAAATGAGCCACAGAAAAATTGTAAATGTATATCAACTTTTTGAAGGGTAGAGTTGATGTCATGGCTGGTTCCACACTAGAATGATTCTAGTCAACTGTCCACCTGTTGGGCTATTATTTTTATATAATCACATGAAGATAGTATTATTTATAAAATGGGATTGCATTTTTGTCATCTTTTAGTTATAATTGTCTTTGTAAGGTCCTCAGTATTGGGGCTCAAGTTTTGTTAGATGAACCTGGTCAATCAATTTAAGAATCATCAAATGCATTAATTGTGATAATAATTCCACTCGATGATAATATAATATTGACATTAAAGTCTTGGTCGACCCTTTACCTTTCATTCGAGCAAAATTCCTAACAAAATTACGTTCTTGTCCTAAAGATTTAAGTTGAGCAGACCATAAATATCAATGTAAAAGATATTAACCCTTTCTTACAACTTTATCCGAGAGACAATTTATGGTAACATTAACTTACAAGAATAAAATTTTACCGCAATAGCTTGCTGAATAAATAATAAATTTTTCGTTTATAAAAAGTATAATAATTATAGAAAAAGCTCACAACTTATGAATCCATTCTATACACGATAACGATTACTTGTTTGGTTTAAAAAAGATCATTGAACCGGAAGGATATCAGACCGGTTAAGAATTTATGATTCCTTCTATTAAACTCTTATTAAAATTAATCAAATTGATTAATTATTTATTATTTCAAAAAATATTTGTCTATAGTGAAATTTAAATTTTACCTTATAGAATGATAAAAATTTTTATGCGATTTATAAGATGTCTCATGTTTAAATTAGTAAATTGAAACATTTTTTGAAAACGAATAATATACTACCGTGTGAATTATAAGACATCATTTAAGATAATTATATATTTTATTATAAAAAATTAATTTATTAGCTAATTAGCTTAAAGACATGTAATTGGACTAATTAAAGTTAACTCATGAGTCATGTATTTAGAAATAATGTCTAAATTGGACAAATTAATATTTATTGATCAGTCAATTTATTTCTAAATAAATTAAGACAATTTAAAAATGATATCTACATTTGATTGAATAAAATTTACCCATTTATCTCTAAAAATTAAGATTATTTGAATATAAAATCAAAATTTGATAATTCAATTATTTCTAAATAAATTAAAATAATTAAAAGATAAAAATGAAAGTTAATCAAAATACTATTTATTAATTCCAAGAAACTAACCTCCAAGTGCAAGTGAAAGATCTCTAAAGTTCGAATGTTAAATCCAACTTGCGGTGTGGAAGGTTTTGATCCTTTTGCTCCGAGAGGAATAACCTCTCATCATATTGCAGGAGGGACATTGGGCATGCTTATTCCATCTCATCGTCAGATTATGTATTGTCTTTTCGAATACTATAGTTGCTGTCTTGTTTGCAGTTTTAGTTGTTGCTAGAACTTTGTGGTATGATTTAACGACTACTCGCATCGAATTATTTGGTCTTACTTATCAAGGATACTTCTAGCAAAAAATATATGGAAGGATTAGTGCTGGGTTAGCCGAAAATCAAAGTTGGATCTACAAGTCAAATTCTAAGACACAATTCAAAAGGAGAAGATTTTTGAAATTTTTTATTCACAGCTCATTCATCTAATTTTCTTATTAGCTTCGTTTACAGCCATTCCATCTAACCTTCGTGCTTGAATGTTTACACAGAAACAACAAGTCGTGCCTTGAGTTCCTAGATGGCTATACAAACAACTCAATCAAACAGAAAAAAAGTGATGAAGAACACAAACTGATCTTGAACAAATTCAATTGAGATTTTCGAAAATTTCCTTCATTTTGATCACTGTTTCTGTATGACTGAGTTCTTCAACCGCATTGCTCCATTCTACAGATGGAGTGTTTGTGTAGTCATCCAAGAACTCAAGGCATGAGCTTGCTACTTCTCTATAAACATTAGAAAATGATGGTTTTTGTGGAATAATTGTAATCTAAGTTGACTAAGGGAAGTAGAAGAATACATATGAATAAAAAGATTTAAAATATCTTCTCCTTCTAAATTGTGTGTATGTACCCTTTTTTTATATTTAATTAATATTTTTAATTATTTAGTAAATGTTTTTTTTTGTTATTTTGTGTTATCTATTTTCAAATCCTATTTATGAGCGTAATTTAGTGACTCAATCCAACAGACCGGTTGGACCTGTTGGAGCAAAAACCGGATACCCAGCCGGTTCGAGGACCGGTCAGTTATTAATACCTTGCCGTAACCCCAACGCAACCTTTAAGCCGACTATGAGAAACTTATTAATACAGTAAGATAAGAGAAAACATAAAAGGCACAACCCAATTTTTATTTTTGAGAAGTTCATAAAATTAAGAACGTGAGTTAGGGTTTCTGTCTTGAGCAGAGGGAGCAAGCGAATCGATTCGTCTGAAAGATGCCGAAGAACAAGGGAAAGGGAGGAAAGAACCGAAAGAGGGGAAAGAACGAGGCAGACGACGAGAAACGAGAGCTAATCTTCAAAGAAGACGGCCAAGAATACGCTCAAGTCCTCCGCATGTTAGGCAACGGCCGATGCGAAGCCATGTGCATCGACGGGACCAAGCGGCTGTGCCACATCCGCGGCAAGATGCACAAGAAGGTCTGGATCGCTGCCGGTGACATCATCCTCGTCGGACTCAGGGATTATCAAGATGACAAGGCTGACGTCATCTTGAAGTACATGCCCGATGAGGCTAGGCTTTTGAAGGCTTACGGAGAGCTCCCGGAGAACACGAGGTTGAATGAAGGGATTGCTGGTGGGATTGACGAAGAAGACGATGGCGCCGCCGATGATTATATTGAATTTGAGGACGAGGATATTGATAAGATCTGAGTTTCAGAGGGTTATTTTTGGTATTATAAAGTGTTTTTTTTTTTAAAAAAAACCTTTTCTTATGATTCGGTGAATGGCGTTGTTTGTTGGTATTTAATATTTGGGATGTTTATCTTTAATTAAGAATTATGGATGGTACCTTTAAGTATGGAATTGGTATTGTTTTCTCTTAAAATTTGACGTGGTTGCTGAGGTGTTATCTTAATTCTTATATTGGAATTGGGTACATGTGGATTTATGAGTTATGGTGGATGATGAAATCTTTTCTGGTTTTGTGCTTTCATGTTATCCTCTTCTTTTGGGAATTAGTTGATAATTATGATGCTTCTGACTCTGTGGGGTTAAGTTTTTTTATGTTTTTCAACTGGGGGTTTGAATTTGATTGCAGGAGGGGAGGTGAGGGACTTGAACTTTGTGGGAGTATTATGATTCTTGATTCTTAGTATTAAGCATGTTTTGAGGGTAGAGGTTCCAGGAATTCCTGGTTTAGGTGTTCAGCTTGATGCTCCAGGGTTTCACCTGAGTTTGATTTCTTTCTAAACATATATTTTGTGAGGTACTGGTAGGTGTAAGCACCATTCCAAGCTTCAACAACCAAGCCCTACTCATGTTTTTACTGACACTTTCTTATTTTGTTGCCTTTTCCAAGAAAAAGAAATGCTATCTTTGACCTTTTTGGTGTGCAAAATTTTTGGAATTGTTTCTCCCAGCACCTAAGAATGGCTTTTCATCATTGTGTTAAATTGATGGTCTTATGAGAATGTTGATTTCTGTTGCCATCCTTGACATGGCCGCAGAGAGAACCATTACTGCTAGCTGGAAGGCTTTAATGAGCAATCTTTCACCATAACCAAATTGATGGTTAGCATTTTCAAGTGTTGTCGTATCAAGTATGAATTTGCGTCTTGAATCTGGTGGCAGTGGGTTAGCTTTAATTAACTATGAATGTTGTTATTCTGAAAGTAGGAGTATGAACTTCTTTGACTGACTGTTTGGTGAATGAATTAGCTTGCCCCTTTCTCAGCGAGTGTAGTATCCGTCGCCATTGCTTGTGTTCTTTGATTTGATTGGAATCTGTGTTCATGAATTTCATCATGCATAGCAGTGAAGTTGCCTTTGCTTGGCATATCTTCTTATCTTGGCATCCTCTGCTCTCTTGTCATTGAGCAAAGTTATACCTCTACCTCAGAGTCGAGTACTTGTCACTATTATGTTCATCCTCACAAGTTTCACTTGGAATGGCATTCAAGCTGTCGTACTCCTCCCCGTAGGTACAGGAAAGAGATAAATTAAACTACACTTGCATCTTCCTTACAGACAGTGTTCTACATTAGTTTAACAAACCAAAATAATTATTTAGAATTATCAAGAAGCTTGTGCAGACTCAACAGCTATGGTTTGTTGCTTTTTCTGCAAGATGATTTCTCGCCATTCAAACTTTTTGGACTTAGTTCCTTACATCATTTGACATTAGATTCCTCTCTCATATCTCAACCAAGAAAGAAAAAACGAATTTGGAAACATCAATAACAGACGTCACGTCAGACACCATGTTAGGTTACAAGTGTTTCCAATGCGATGTGAATAAGTGTGAATTCTAGATTCTTTAATGTGGAAAAGAGCAGAGAGTGGTAATACAGTTTGTGATATTTTCTGTGCGGCTCAAATTCCATTCTAACGCATTTTGCTAAGGGAATATGCTGTGACTTAAATTGGCCAAGAGGACATCGGCAAGGGAGATATATCAGATTCGATGTACATTTGAATGGCTGAAACGGGCTGCTTTCTTCACATCAACAAGGCATATATATATATATATATGGAAATTATACCCAAACACATAGAATTGACAAGTATTGTTCATCGAACAGAGCAATTAAAAAAGGTGACAAGAATTCATACAAGGCAATCCTACAATTACAGGATAGAGATGTCTCTTTTACAGGGTACAAAGGTACCAAAAAGAAAATGATCGGAAATAAATAAGCACCCCCATTTTGTGCATCTATTCCGTTCCGGAGATCTTCTTCTTCAGTGCCTCAATATCCGTAGCTAGTTCTTTCCTGCTTGACTGAGGAAAGGAATAAGCATATTGTTAGCACAAGGTTTTCGTTGTATGAATATAATCTGAAAATCAGTAAGATTTTAATTGTAAATTAAGCTTTTCTTCTAGTTAAATACCATCTCAAAGAAGAGCCCATTTTCAGATTTCAAAGCGCAGGTGTGTAACTCTCAAAAGTTGGTTCAAATTCATCAATTACATCACTATCTCTTCGTGCATTTATAAATCTCACATGGGTGTTCTGTGATTTCTTTCTGAGAATGCAAAACACCTTGTAATTGTTTGAATGATGAGGAATGCAGAATGGCTTATGCAGCAAGATTCACGAAAGACTAACCAAGTAATCACTAGGTTATAATAAAGATATTGAGCATGCAACCATGTACCTTGAAGAGAAGGTATCTGTAGACAAACCATCCTGTGTATCCAAGTCCAACCAACTCCATTATCTTTGGAAGCTGGTAACCACAAAAAAAATCGTTTCAGATTGGATCAGTGACTAGGGAAGACACATTGTAGCAAATTCATAGTCGATTATTAATCAGGAAAAGCTAATCTAGTTCTAGAATTTAGCCCCTTGTTTTGAAGAAAAGGTGAAGTGTTAAGAAATCACTTACCAAAGGGACAGAGTTAATGGCACCAACAAGAATAGCTGATAACCAAACTGCAACAATTGCCCCACCACCATAAATAAGTACTGTGGACTTGTTCTCAATTTTCTCCCACTAGTAAACATGAGGAAAAAGCCCAGTTAGTTCAGCCATAAACTGAAGGAAAACATACTAAGCAGCTAAAAGAGCAGGAAATTGATTATTTAGATGACATAATGACTGAAGCCTGAAGCTGTTAATACTACTTTATTAAGGCCATGTTTCTTACCTTTTCCTTCAAGTCAGTGAAAAGCTCCCCAGCATCAACAGAGGTTGTCTCCTCTGAGGCTTTTGTCTGGAGCAGAGAAAACCTCCGGGATTCTGTTTTTGAAAAACAAAAAGTAAATAGGGATTAAATAATAAGCTAAGGAATACATCCCAGAGACTTTTGAGAAATGAATAAATGAATAAAGCATTTGTTTATGAGAAAATGAGGCCTTTGTTTATGAGAAACTATTGAAGACAGAGACAACCACAACAAAGCATTTTCTTGGGCTTATTAACTTGATGAATTAGGAAGGAAGAGCAGGATTATCACTTACTAACAGTTTTTCTCCCTATAAACAATTTCTTAATATGCATTTTACACAGGAATTTCCCAAATTTTGCAGTAGATCAATAGCAAAAACAACTCTTTGAGACTTGGTGCTCACATTCTATTCCAACCTTTGATTCTATTTCACACATTGGAAACTTAACTCCAATTTCCAGGCCACAAAATGTAAAAGGATTATTGAATTTGGCCTCAACCACTGCATCTCCATTTCAAATTGGGGTCCCATTTTCCCTCTATTACTGTGAGTCGAAAGTAAAAACAGTTGAGTTTTCAACTTTACCATTCAAAAATTGCCCCATCATAAGACAAGCCCCCAGTCCCACCATTTCTCTTCCGGATTACTTTTCAACTATTACTACAACACTTCTGATTATCGGTATTAATCACCCATCAAAGATTTCCTTTAACAAACTCATATTCATCGCCAAAAAGAAGGATCTTCAGTTCCAGATATGATGATAGGAGTACAGAAGCTAAAGTCAACCCATAAATTATTGACCTTTAAGCTTTCATTTTCTTTCAATAAAATCAAACCAAACAAAATAATAATGTGTTCGAAAGCATGTACATTTTGCAAGTGAAGTGAGTGTCAGAAAAGGGAATGTAAACAACAGTACCTGGAATTAGCTTGACAGAAGATGAGAAGGAAGCGGTGGAAACGCGAGGGGGGAGGAGCGGCAAGGCAGAGCAGCGAGTGGTTCTAAGGGCGGTGGGGACACGTGGAATCAAAACAGCGGTGGCCGCCATGGAGGATGATGCTGCTGCCGCCATTTCTAAATTTGTTTTAGCTGCTTCAGATATGTGGCCGCTCGAACGCTACAAATCCTATCCTTTTTGCTTGCTAGCTTTTTCACAGCTCCGTTTGCTCTTCAAGAATTTTCCTTTTTCTCTCCTTTTTGTTTTTCTTTATTTTATCATTTATTTAGTTTAGCCTTGAATTTTACCAAAAAATTTGTGCCGCTGTCATGGGTGAGATTTTGGTGCGCCCTTTGGAACACTGATTCGGTTGATCGACACGTGGATAAGATTAGGATTCTGATTGGTTGACTCCCTATCTGCAATCCACGTTTGAGGGGTCTCCCCTCTATCTCTTCACACATTCTTTTTTGGACAAAACAAAGATCAAAATTTGGACCAAACTCAACTTCCTCTGTTCCTCGCGCTGTCTTGTTTCGTCATTTCGCATTTTCTTGCTTGATTTTCATTGTTTTTTTTTTTTTTTTTGGGATTAAATTAAACGTCGAAAGTTTAACAACTGAGTGATGACTTGATTAACTGTACCCCGCACGCCAATGATTTCTTTATACTTTATAAACATTGACAATTGAGATCACTCATCCTTTCATTTCTCTAATAAACCTACTAAAATTCTTTTATTTAATAAACAATATTACATGTACATTTCACGTGCATTATTGTGTAAAAGGGATTAATAAATTTCATGTTAGGAATCAAGTGACATAAATTGAATTTAATATCATAAAATTTATAAATAAAAAATGAAAACATTTAAATCATTTCATTTTGCTATAGAATATGTTTTTAAAAAGATATTACCTATTCTTTTTTTCTCTTCCATCCTTTTGGCATAACGGGTGTGGCATATTTTAATAATTATTTTTATGTGAATGTGATTACTATTCTTAAGTTTTGAGTTTAATCAAGCTTCAAAAATGAAAACTGAAAACTAAATCCTCCTCAATAAATTTCTGTTAATCCAAATTAAATTAGTAGGGAAAGGACGGTGAATGTCCTCTTGCTAGTACTGCACTTCAATTCCAGCATTGTGTACATACAATTTGGTTTCGAGGCGGACACAAAATGGGGCTTCCAGGTATTGATAAATTGGGCCCATTTCTGGTCCATTAAACCTACAAGATGACAAAGTAACCAATTCTTGGGCCTTGGGATATTGTTAATTAGGGCTCCTGTCTAAGGTTCTGGGCTTTACCAAGACCCAATATGGTTTAGAAATAAAGAAGAAAAATCCTTTTTGTATTTGAGACATGACCATATAATTCTTTTAACAAAGATAAGCTCTCTAAACAATTTCTAATTCCTAATTCGTTAAATTATTAACTCTACAATAATTACGAATACCAAATAAACATGTCATCATATGTTTGGAAACACACTTTTTGTTTTAATTTTACATTAAAAATTCTAATGTTTATAACATCAGAAAAAAGATATTGTATTAATTAATTAGGATTAGGTTATATAAAATCCAAATGCAATGCCGGTGCACCGCTTTGCTAAGCTAGTTGACTTGGGCCGGACAATCCTCCAAAGATTCTACTCATCATTTTGAAGATTGACCCAGTCTTTCCAATTATTCTTCTTCTTATTATTCTACGAAATTAGTCTGCATTCCATATGTCATGCAAAATAGCAGCCGCCCACCCCCAACAAACCAAAACTTTGCGCTCATCCTAAGCCCTTGGTCAAGCAATAGTTTATTCTTCATTTTTGTCCTTCAGAAGATTAGCTTATTCTTGGTCTAAGAAATAGGGCATATTATACATCAATGATTGTGCAACACCAATCATTAGTGGACTGGGTTCTTTTTAATGAAATTGAAACAAATTATATGGAATTAATAATATATATAGCTTCACATCTATGAGATATCATAGGACTATTTTTTTTCTTTTTTAATGAAATTGAAACAAATTAGATAGAATTAATAATAGCTTCGCATCTTTGACTTATCAAATTATAACTTGTAAGAAATCGATTAGCTAGTCAATTAGACATGCAGACATAGTTTGACCATCTAATTCACCCACATAGGTTAGTTCGTAAGGAGAGGAGCAACGTTTCTTTATTTTAAGAGTAAAATCCTAAATGCATTAGGTTTATATTAAAAAATAGGCTTTAAAGTCGGCCAATGAAAAAATTAGATTGAGATAAAATTTAAAAGATATATTTAATTATATTATAATAAAAATCTAATGATAAAACTATATCACAATATCAAAATAGATCGTTATTTTTATCGTTATTTATGTGATAAATTTGTTATTTTTATACATAAAATTGATATTGCGTGATAAATACAATATATATGAAAAATATTAAAATGATTGTAAAAAATAAATTTGTTATTTAAATTAAAAAAAAATTAAACACATAAGTATATATTCACCTGTTAAGTCCACCTTTATAAACCAATAAAGAAAGCTGATTCGTAAGTTGAACGGAATAACACCCAAAAAGAATATACAAACAAAAGTAAAGCATAGGTACCAGAAAGGAAAAGAAGACGAGCTTCCGAGTCCACTTGCCTAAAAATAACCAAACCTAAATTAGGAGGTGTGTACACCCTCCCTCCTCTCCTGTGGGACTAATCTCCCCCTCCATGGCCTCGTTGGCACCGCTGTCACTACCAATTCCCTCTCCAACTAACCCACCTGACTAGGAATCAAAGAGAAAAACGTGAAACAAAAATTATTAGAAATTAGATTTCTTTTTTTGCCTTCATGAGAATACAAATAGAAACATTTTAATGATATATTGGAAACCTTTCTTTTTTGGGTGCCAGTTTAGCATGGCTTTTCCATGTTTCATAGATATGCAATACAACAGCTAGACATCCCATTCCCATTGCAGCATTTTGATCTCTCTTTCCCTTTGCCCCTTTCCACTCTCCAGCTCATCCCGGTTTGCCCTGTCTATAAAGTTTGAAGATTTCGAAGTCGTGATCTTCTTTTCAAAGCTCTCATTCTTTTGTCTGTTTCTTGCAATTCTCGAGTTTGGTTTTTTATTTTTGTTTGCGTTGCATTGTTTGATGCAAAAGCTTTGATTAAAGAAGGAAACCGGTTTCGAATTATAACGTAAACAAAGCGTTCTTGATGGGGTGATATTATTGATGGGGTCTGATAGAAGTTGGCTCATCATCTTCATGGTTTTCTCTTCGTTATTATCGTCGATTGCTGGTGGCTCGGATAGCCATGATCCAGAGGCTTTAGACGCTTTGTTTCATTTTTACGCAAATCAAACATTGGCGAAGCACCGCACAGGTATTTTATACAAAATTCCCCTTCCTTCTAATTTCTCAGGCATGGAAGTTTCGGTCATTAGACTACGCAGCGGGAGTTTATGGGCCAGAGGAAGCAATTCCAGCTTTATCATGATCCCACCTAGAGTTAGAGCATTCCCTCACGTGAAAAGATTAGCTATAGTTTATGAGAACCTGGGAGAATGGTCGTCAAAATACTATCAGATTCCTGGTTATACATTAGTCTCACCGGTGGTCGGCTTCAACGTTTATGATTCTTCAAATGCAACGACATTAAGCGATCGAAAGGTCACGTTGAGCACCACGAGTGATCCCGTTTCAATTCATTTTCCTTACATCGAGGCAGAAGATAAAAATGTGACGGAACTTAAATGTGTCAAATTTGGAGCTGGTGGGTCAGTTAAGTTTCAGAACATGACAGCGAGGAATGTTTGTGTCACGGGAAAAGCAGGGCACTTTTCTGTTGTGATACCGTCTATGCCAGAGAAGAAAGTAAGAATCTGGAAATGGTGGGTGATAGGCTTTGTGTCTGCAACTGCTGGGCTGGTCTTGTTGATTTTGGTAGCAGTAATCATTTTCATATTACTGAGACGGATGAAGATCAAAACTATGGAGAAGGAATCTGATAATGCTGAGACTTTGGATACGTTTTGGGTTAGGGGAGATAAAATGCCTTCTGCATCAATGATAAGAACACAGCCAGTCCTTGAGCATGATTATGTTCCTTGACCCATATTCTTTACCTTTCATTTTTCTTGTTTTTTTTCCCTACATTTTGTTCTTTTCAACTCTTTCAGCTTCTTATAAATGGAAATACTTTCATCATAGATTTGTAATCCTGATATCTTCTCTTCTCATCATTCTTTGGAATTGCTGGTAGCTCATTGAAGAGAAAATACATTAGTAAGTTATTTGGTTAAGTCTTTCCTCATTATTTATGAGAATTTTGTGGAAGAATATGATTGGGAAAACCAGTGAACGTTATTTGATTAGGTTAGCCAGTGCCCTATAATTCATCCCACTCCCAAAGAAGATCCGTAATGCTTTCTCTGCTTTAGGAATAGGTGAAAACTATGCATCACCAGCCAGCCCCACGGCCAGGTTTTGGTAGGACGGTAAGTTTGGCTTTTTGGCCTGTAACTTTCATTTATTATAAAATGTACTATTTTAATTATTCCAGTTAGTCTGATCTTTTGGCTCTAGTCTTTAGTATCCTAATAATTAATACTAATCATTAGGGGAAAAGACAAGCATTTTGGAATGTTGGGTTTATTTTGTGCAGAAAAAGCCTGTTGTGCCTATAGCTGGAGAATATTCATTTCTTAAGTTCTAATTGAAACCAGAAGGGCAAAAGAAAGCAACTGTTAACATTTCTTTTTGCATTGGACGAGAAAGGAGAACAACTCCTCTTGTTTAAACGATTAATCAACCATCAACTTTGGCTAATGATATTCTAATTAATTATGCAGTCAATGTACCTTAATGTATTCAAGGGGAGAAAAAAGGCTTCAAAGAAGAATGAAAGCTGCTATATTTGACAAGCAAACTCAACCTACCAGGCCTTTTATTTATTCACTTTGGTTGTTCTGGAGTAGCTCTCAACAGCTTTGATTCATTTTCTGAAGGCATAAGAATACAAAATTTTCCGTGATCATGTAAATATCGGTTCGCCTGCAGGGCTGCAAATGTTCCTGCCGACGCACTCCCAACAAAGAAGTTAATCAGTAATCCCATTATATATGGTTGGTAACTTTTTCCTTTAGTATATGATGCAGGCTAGACAAACCGGTTGTTTTGAGTGAATAAAGCAAAATTGACTTGCGATAATCCGACTGAACGGTCAAAGTTCATTATAATTATTCTTGAACGAAAGGGATTAATATTTCAACCAATGTGGTGGAGGTCACAGAGCTTGTGAAGTGGAAAAGGAGGGTCAAATAAAGAGCCATTGAGAATGGCCAATGTAGTAAGTTTGTTGGCTGCTTCAGATGCATGAATCCCATCCCAGCTTACATAGTTGTTTGGGTCTTCACAAGCCGATGCAGTCATATTGGTTCCGTTGATCACCTTTGTGTTCCCACAGTAAACCTCTTGGTGGAAATTATAGGTGCCACCACCATATCCACAACAAGCTCTGGTGCCATATCGAAGACCTGTTCCAAAACCAAAACAGGGAGAAATCAGATTTTACAGTTTCATTCAATGTGTAAGTTCCAATTTGATCGCAGCCAACATTGCATTATGGAAATCCACTTTATGCAAAGATCAATGTGCTTGAATTTAGTCCAAGGATGTAATTACCATGGGCTGTAGGATGCTGGAAAAGCTCTAACAGAACAGCATGAGTGTCCACATATATTAGAGAAGCATTGGGAAGATCTCGTCTAGTTTGGCTTAGTGCCTCCTTTAACATGTTGTTATAATCGACCACAGCCTTGTTGTAAGAAGTCAGGCAACCAAATTTGTCCAAGTCCGAGGTGTTGTGTGGCAGCTGCACTAAAAACGCTGGATAACAGCCAATTGGTGCAAGATTTAGTACAAAAAATGTACGTCCCCCTAGCCCATAGAGCTCCTGGAAATTTTAGCAGCTAGATTGAGTATTAAGTTAAAACGTAAAGTCCCAGCCCAAAATAAAATTTGGGCTTCTAAAAGACTATCTTATGGAGAATTCAGTCTCTACCTTGACAGTGCCAGCGATTTGGGAAACCACCTGGGGAAGATATTGCTCCACTCCCTCAATACCAATGGCTTTTAAATTTGAAGTGAAGTCATTCTGACCAATATAAAAGGTGTAGAGTGATTTTCCAAAGATATCTGGTGAAGGCAGCTTCGTTGTCGTTGAACCTAATTAATAATTTAACACTCATGACCTTTACATTGCAAAAGAAAAATGGAGTTTCAATGTTTTATTATCAGGATGGGCAATGTAGTGGTAGTGGTGTACCTTTTTTATTTCCAGAATGATATTCAACAACTTTAGCCTTGAATTCCTTCATTTGATTGAGCTGAATGGCCAAAGAAAAAGGACTGATCCCAGTAACAAATAAAGAAGTGTTAGGCAAGAGCACAGTGGATGCCAATGTTGCGTAGTTGGCTCCATGCCTAAAATCAGATCCAATTGATTGCAAGTATGGGCTGATGAATGGCAATCCCAGAGCTTGAGCTGCAAATCTTAAAAAACAATATTAAAAGAGAAAGATAAAAATATGATGTTAATTTTGATGAGAATAGAATGAGTGTGAACTTCTGTCATAAAAATACACTACAAGTTTTGCTAAAAGGACATGTAATCCCTCTTCGCAATTACCAAGGATCGAATCCTAAGATTCCTGTTCTTTATTACCAAGGTGGACAATAAACAGATTCAACCAGCAGATATAGGGTTGTCAAGATCTTACTTAGGCCCCGTGTAATCATCTATCGCTCATTAATGATAAGATCGTTCAAAAATGGGCCATTGCGGAAGATAAAATGTATAATCAAGGGCAATCTCTGAGTCGTCTATTCAAGGTCGAAGTCCAGCCTGGAAAGAGAATCCTGACAGAACCCACCTTATGGACTACGTCTTGGACACAAGTGGAAAAGTTGGCTCATTAGATAATTGCTGGATTGTCAGTTAAGATTGATGCTGTTCTTCGATAAATTAATTGACATGCCCCAACTCCTTTCCAGCTCGACTTCTTGTCTTGAGTTGGGAAATTGCCCGATGAAACCTAAACTCTAGTCAATGTAGGACAAGGAAATGTCAAACGAGCGAGTAAGGACTAGGAATAGGAATAAATTGTGTTCCTTACACTAATCTCTTCTAAATAATTGAAGGCAAAGTGTGTCTAGCATTCGACGAAAGGCAGAAAGATGAAGCTGCCTTGGAAGAAGAGCGATGCAATGGAAGGCCCACAGGAAGTAAGCTACTTGACAACTTATCTTCAGTTGAGAGTAAAAGAAAAGCTCTACACAAACACATCTGATTCCCTGAATCTTCACTGTCTCAAGCTACTCGACATTAATAAGAAGATGCTTTAAAGTATCAAAATTTAGTAATGATGCTGCTGACATTAATGCTCCTTGGAGGCAAGCTGACACTTTTCACATCAAGGAAAGAAGAAGAAATAAAGGCTTTGTCTGTAAGTACAATAAATAAAAGCTTCAATGGGAAAGTTATCAGAGTTTTACCCAAGAAATCAACCATAAGTCTTCCATCAGTAGCACGACCAGCTGGTCTCTTGAAGTAGGTCATGCCGAAAGGTCCTGACTGTGCCGGAAATGCTGCCCAAAACCCGCCGGTATCAGAATTTGAGTCACCAAAATTGAAGATTGCTTTAAATTCACATTTGGAACCACTTGAACAGCGTGACAACATTACCATCGTCACCAACAAAACGACTACAACCTGCCTGAAAACGACAATGATTTCGGACAAAGAGAGACTCATCTTTGTTATTGAACTGGTTTCTTGTTGGTTTGCTTAGAGTTGTACAGAGAAGAGTACTCGATTGTTGCTGGCTAAGCCTGACACTATATAGAAAAGTGGAAGTGACTCCAAAAGGATTAAACACATGGCAAATGCCCGGATATGAAACTCTGAATCAATTAGTGTGCCTGGACCCGAGATTGACACGTGCAAGACAAAATAAAGATAACAGAGCAAAGTGAGGGAAAGTGATAATTATCAGAAACAAAAGGCCAAATCTAAAGAAATCAAACGTGTAAAAGTAGAATACCAAAAGCACTGATATGCGTTTGAAAAAGAAAACAGGGCGGAATGAACTGAAATTTCTGGACCGTCTACTGATGGCTTTTGCCCTTGCAGAATCCTGATGCAGCACCAAAGGGCTAGGCAACTATATATGGAATCCACTTTAGCGAATGTTTAGCTAGGTAACTTGATAAGTTTTAACTAGATTTTTAGGGTTCTCAGAAGTGATATTTCAGTTGCTTGGTTAATTAGTTTCAGTATTACTGATTTTTGTTTAAGATAGTGATTTATCTTTTCTTCTATATATTTTGTCATCAGTTGATCGAAGACAGGTGCTTTTGAGTTACCGGAGGTTTAAAGTTTAAAGTAAATCACATATATCTTTTGTTCTATGTATATTTTATCTTTATATGTCTTTTTTCCTATTTTATATATAGTATCGGCATTATCTCTTATAATTTTTGTATCACAATTAATCAATTACAATCATAAATTGTGTAAAATCTATTAAAATATTTTATAAAATTCATACTTACAGGTATACGTACACTACACTAATAATTCACACTACAAGAGGCCAAAAATATCCTTCACTTTATGAAGGTTTTTCTTGGAAACTGATGACTGCCAGGATTCTTAATTTTGATAGAGGCAAAGAGATATTCTCAGGCCCATGCCATTAAAAAAACATAAATTCGAGCCTAATTGGACAGCATCAACTGTCCGGAAAGGATGCTAAAACTTGGCCTGGTTGTCAAAGCCGAAAGGTTTTTCTAGTAACAGGCTTTCCCGCTCGTATGTTTTTGGTCCAATGAGCCACGAACCATAGGTTCATAACCATGACCCATTGGAGACTTTCAGAAGCCTGCCGACTGCCAGCCAAAAATGTTTCAGACCATATTTTTCTAAGGGCCTGGTCCTGTTGAACTTCAACCAAATCTTGCCTTAAACGGTCTGAAAAGCTTTTATAACAATTGTGTGTTTTCACTTCGGTGGATGTGCAATATCATGCTAAGTTTTAGATATTCTAACATGAAGTTAATCAGTAATTTATAAAGATTAATAATTTGTTTTAAATATATAAAATTATCCATGAATAAATGATATGAAAATTACATACCACTGTTTAAAAATAAATCTTTAAGATTCACATGAATAAGTTGTGACTCTACCCTACCCTTAAGAAACATACATGAACTACTTAGCTGATCTTGACATCTTGTTGAGTAGATAAATTTTAGAGTAAATTTCATAGATAATCATTAAACTTATATCACTTTTCTCATCCAACTTTCATTAATCTTAATTTGATTATTAATTTTTTTAAATTGTATTGTTTAAGTAACTATATATATATATATATATATATATATATATATTAGTCATTATCTTCACATTTATTGGGGTGAAATTATCTATAGTGATTACATTTAATCAATCATTTAAGACGATTTGAAGTTTAGCAAGTAAATATAAAAAACAAAATAAAAATTAATGATTACCCATTAAATTTACATTAAATTCTATAAAAATGTCAAACGATAAACTTCAATCCTTACCATTAGAAAAGAATGAGAAGGAAACTTTATTAGAGATTTAATATTGTTCATTATTTTTCGGATGAACCGATAGATTAGATGCCCAAAGATGACCGCAAAAAGTGTTCTCCCTTCATCGGTAGTTGACAAACAAAGGATTAGCAACCGTGGTCATCTGTCATACCAACAAAACAAAGGATGGAATAACGCTATTAAAGCTAGGGTTGATAAACCTAGATGTGAACGCGATGGGAACAATGGCATTGAAATGCGGCGTCCAGGGCTGTTTTCGTCAATGCGAAGATATGTCATGGGCATTTATGAAACCAAAATTTAAATTTTACATTGATCAATTTTTTTTATCGATGAATTTTTTAAAATGTAAATCGGGTCCGATCTCAACATTGGCTTCTCGTCCACGTCAACTGGGACCCACCAATGTTGCTTCGTAAACCATATGCCTAGACGACACGTCACCTTGTCGGTAACGATGCCGCTGCTGAATTAACCCCCCACACGCTAAATCGCATTTCAGCGAAAAAGAAAAAGAGGTCTCACCACCCCACGTCAGATCCCTCCAATCACATGTCTCTTTCTCAGTTCCACCGCAAAGTTCGCACCATCGTCAATCTTGCCAACTAATCAACGGCCCACGATGCTCTCTTACGTGGCTCCTCTGCCGCTTGCGTCGCACCTCACTCGGCCCGGTCACGTGCTCCCTCGTACTATTTGGCCAATCCAATTGCACACGCCTCCGCTTCTTACATCCCATTCCCATCTCATTTTAAAGATTTTTTTAATAATTCAGTAATTTACGGCACCAAAAAGAAATGCATAAAAAAATTAAAAAAATATTTACTTAGATTTCATTTGCTGTGTTATTTTCCTTAAGCGGAGTTGATTAAGGGCTGTATGAAATGAGGGCGAACCAATGAAGGAAGGGCATGTGGAGTCCTCCCACGTGGAAATTTGATCATGACACGTGGGCCATTGAAGATCTCTAGAAAGTCCAAGGGGCGTGAAATGTGAGCTGGCTACGCAACCTCTGCTTCCGGTGGGGTCCACCTACGTGGGACACGTCACTGGCCGGACCACTCGCACTCACCGACATATGCCAAAGCTGGTAGGGACCACACCCGAGTACGTGTTTTCAGATACCTTTTTTCTAGCCCAGGCAGGCCTCGTTGGCAGAGATACTCTCTCATTTCCAAGAGTCGTGGTTCGTTTCTATCCCTCCGATTTACGAAATTTTGGCCGTCGATTCCATTTACGTCAGAGGTGGGTCCAGCGAGTTGTTTAACGGTAAAGTTTCCATCTTTTTATGATTTTTTTATTTGATGGTAGGATAGAGAACTCTGAGCGTACACGTGGCGCTCTCCTGAGGTGACCGGGAAAAGTGTATTTGATTCAACCCCGAAGATGAACGGTCAAGATTTAAGATAACGTGAAATTCGAGTCAAAACAATTGCGTCAGACAAGGAGTGCTCTCCGCGTCGGAAAGTGAGGTGCCATCACCTAAATTTACCTCAGTTACCTTTCACTTCTCTTTTGTTTTATTCATGCGCCCACAGTAGCAAGTAGGAGCACGCCGGCATCCAGCTTTTTTTTCTCTCTGGCATGGAAATTTTGAAATATTTTCGAGACTTCTCATCCCAAATTCCAAATAAAGAAAAAATAGTGAAGAGAATCGGTTGTTCTTTTTTCCAGATTTTTCAACTCTTTCAAAAATTGAATTATTCTTATAAAATAGCTGCAGATTACATTTAGTTATCAAAAATTAATTATGGTGCAGCCATTTTTCTATTGGCTCGCATACCCCACGGGACATTAGTGCTCCAAATCTTTGCGGGGTGTCTTTCGGTCTTTGTTTGGAAGCAGGACCATAAAACCATCCACCTTTTTATAGCAGCGGCAAGTACTAATTTGACTCGTGTCATGCGGGGGGGCGAAACTTTTCGTCAATTTGTATGCATTGAAAAGAATTGGGACCAAACTTTTTAAAATGGAAATAACTTGGTACATGACAACATGCATCCGTCTCTCAAAATTATTTCCATATTCCGAATTAATCTTTTATTCCTTTTAAATTAGAAAATTTAAACTCCATCACCTCATTTCTATATCTTAATTGTCATATTATGCTAAGAATGAGGAAAGTGAGTAATTATATCTTTGAACTTCTGATATCTTATTTCCTTTACTTCTTGGTACCCATTCTTTCTAACTTTCAACAAACACCTTTTCACAAGCAAATGACAGCACTTTGAAGTATTTGACTTTTAACGAGCAACATTTTTACATTCGTAGTTGTTGCTAGTTTTGTTTCTCTCTCTCTTCACAGTCTGAGGTAGGGGGAAGCGTGGCTCTTCAAAAAATTAAAAATTTTCTACATATTATGTATATTTTTTAATAAATTTTAAAAGAATTTTTTATTAAATTATTAGTCCAATATGTCATATATATGTATTTTTTAATGGGCTCTTAAAATAATTTTATATTAAATTATTAATATAAATAAAAAATAATGATATGATCTTATAAATCTATTTAATTTTATGCTAATTTTTATATTTTTTTCTTTTAAATTTATTCACACCTCTTTCTATCTCTTTCTTTTTGTTTTTTTTCCTCTTTTATTTTTTTATTGTGAAATTACATAGAGGTAAAGTTTTTTTTTTAATTATATTATTATTTATATTTTTTTCAATTTTATTCTATTTAATTATATGTTTTAAGTTTTTGTAAAATTTCTTTTTCAAATTTTTACAAATCTTCGACTATATTCTTCTTTTTTTTTTTGTTATGTAGTTCTATCTTCTACTTGTCATATTTTTTTTTATTATGTATTCTCAATGATTTTAATCTTTAAAATTAAAAAATTATTATATAATTTTTAAATATAAATTATAGCGTTGTATTATTGATTGTTACTTAAAATTTTGCCAATATATTATTTTTTTATTAATCTTTATTATATAAGATATTTTTTTATACACAATATGTTTCATATTTATTTGAAAAAAAATTATTTTTCAGTATTTATTATTTAAATAATATTAATAACATAAAAAAATTATTAATCTTATATATCGTATTTAATTATTTATATTTTATACATTATTTATTTTCATTTTTGATTCCTTAATAAAAGTTGATTAGCTTCACCCTTGATATGAGACAGACAAAACTCGTCAACCTTTTAACGTTAGTTTATAAAAATCTTGAAACCCTTTTTCATATTCTTACTCAGATTAATTATTTTATTTACAGTTTTACACTTGAATCCTTTTTTCTTTTATATTTCATAGAAAAATTTTTGTTCCATGGTTGGGCCTACAAATTCTTGTTCATCATCAGCTGAGTCCTTATAACCGACGATGCTACAATCCAATCCGTCGACAACCATCGTCGTCATATGATACTTTTATCGAGATCCTCAGCCATTAGGTTGAAGTTCAACGTCCTCTAGCTTCCCAAAGTTCTATGGACGTTAGTTCTCCTATCATTCAAGATCATTGGTTAATCAGTCAATAATTTGTGATATGTTTAACAAATGAAAGCATGATTTGGGGTCTAATTTACTTAAATGCTTGATATGTGTTTTGTATAAATTTATTATGTCATCTTATAACATATTTAGATAACCAAAATAATTGATCGAATATATAGACATAATTTAGTTTTAGTTATTTCAATTCTCTTTTTTAATTCAACTAATTTAGTTTTTTTTACTTAATTAATTAAAATTTTAAAAATTTCAAATTAAAATCAATCGAACAAATACAAGCCAAATTTGTTAGTGCCTCACTGTCTCTCAAAGTAGGCCCTGTCAAAGGGCACTGGTCCTCTTTTTCCAAATTGGCACATTCGCTAGACCTAATTGGTTTTCAATATTACATTGATGGCAGTTTGGTTTGGCCGGATACGGCAAAGTGATTTAATTTTAGCAGATATTGTACACGATTATGATTTTCAATACTTTGTAATTAAAATTGTATGATTTAAATAAATAAAATGTTCAAGTGTTAAATTATTATTTTTATATTTTGAAACATTCTTGCATATATTAATAAGAAAAAGAAGAAATTGATAGTTACCTATGTTTCATTTTTCATGAAATCATTCTTAATTTAAACTTGTAAAAGTAATAATGTTAAGAAAAAAGTTATAGACTTGACAAATTTGTATTAAATATGATAGTGCAAACACAAATATGAATTTTAAATGATTTAGATTTAAGATAATTAGATGACACAGTTTATTCTCTGTCATAGATAACATCATACATATATTTCAAAAGTAGTTTTTCTAGTAGCAAAAGACTTTGACATCATGCATCAAAAATTTTTTTAACTTAAAAAATAAATCAAATTTCTTGAAGAGAGAAATACAAGTGGTTATTATGGAAATGATTTTTTAAAATATTACCAATAAAAAAACTTATTCAGTCAATTTTCAAATTGCAAGAATGTGGGTGAATTGCGGTTCGTATTTGTTGTTTGTCGTGTTTGACTATTAATGTAAAAAGCTTCCTAAGTTTTCAAAATTTAACGTAAAAATCTTGCAATCAGGCATTAATAGATAGACTAGAAGTAGCAAATTATAGAATTATTATTACTATTAAAAAATAAAGAAGAAGATTGCAACTAGCGGATAGGAAAATAAAAAAAGCAGAATTAAAATATCAGGGAAATAATTCTTACGTGGCAAAAGCGTGGGTTAAGACCCCAATTAGGTCGTCAACAAGTGGCCAGTGGTGGATTCGAAAGGACCTATTCATTGTAGTTAAATCTCAGACAATTAAATATCCAATTCTTTAAAAAATTAAAAATTAAATTAAAGAAACATGACCACGTAAGCCCACATGACGGGTGGAATAGGTTGGACCCCTTACCCAAGACGCGTAGATCGACTAAATAACGAACACGTGTACGGCAGAGGTGACGTTGGAATAAATAAATGGCCAGCGCGAATATCGATGGGCCAACTCAACAACCAACTTTGCCCCCAGTATATACGGTGTATTTGTACATTTGCTTTTTTCTACGACACGTGTTTGGTGACGTGGATGTTGCCTTGGCGCCCCCTTTCTTCTTCTTCTTCTCCAGAGCCTCCGCCCTTCCTCTCTCTCTCTCTCTCCTCTATTCCTCTCTGTGAATTTGCAAAAAAAAAAAAAAAAAAAAAAGAACCTTCAAACTTTTCTCTCTGTTTCTGAGTGAAGATAATGCAGTCTTTTTGACTATTTCGTTTTAGAATTTCTCTTGTCTACTTTTTCCCCCTTTTCTCAATTGAAGATAGTCTACTTTATGCTGTGAATTATCGTTTCGCTGCTAAGGGAAGGAAGGTTTTCGGATTACAGATTTCAAGGTATGTAACTTATGTTGAAATTAGAGTTCAGGTTGTAGTTTTTTATTTCTTTTATTTTGGATTAGTGGATTAATGCGTAAGGTTTTGTTTGGTTGTTCAGAAAGCTGATGAAAGTGCAGGAAAGTTTTTCTTTAAAGAGTTAAATTTAAAATTATTTTTGGCGGTTTTATTTGGTGAGGTAGTGTAGGAAAGTGGATTCAATTTGAAGCTAAAACGATCAAACTTTTGATTGTTTTGAAAATAAAATCTCTACAGCTCCTTACTGAACTGACTTTTCAAAATATAACGGAATTTTGTAGAATTTCATAGATATATTCTTCTTCTGGTCCTTTCATTAATTTTGTAGGACTTTTTTCCTGGATCTCGTCAATTCGTGATCATCTCTGATTAGAAATTTTGGATTTGCATGACTACTTCGGCCGATTTTCTTAGTCACTGAATTTCATCAACTTTTTTGTTTTTGACGAAGAGAGAGAGAGAGAGAGAGAGAGAGAGAGAGAGAGAGAGAGAGAACCATTTAGAATCAGTTTAAGGGAATAAGGAGGCAAAGTTATGGAGATGAGGATATTGGACTGTACAGATCGAAACAGCACTTACCAAAAAGTGCTTCTTCTTTTTGTTTTTAAAGAAACATTTCCAGATAAATTTGTTGTGGATTCATCTAAAACGAAAATAAAGTACTAGAACTTATTATGTAGAGAAGAAGAACTGCAGACATCTTCAGTTTCAAGGGTATTTTTGTCCTTTAGTTAACAGATTAATCTGGTGAGATGGATTTTGTAATTATTTTTTCTAGGTATAAAGATGGATTTTGTAATTTGTTCTCGTTATGGGTGTAGGTATGGAAAGACGTTTATACCCTCAGCTTTCAATTTATTTTCCGGGCTATTCATCTTTCGTCTTCGCTTTCTCTCCGTTCTTCTTTTTATTGCTCAAGGACTGGCAAGATCATAACTTTTTGTAATTTTTGGTGAACATAAACTTGAAAAGATATTACTTTGGACTATTTGGTGCTCTTTGTAAATTCTTTTCTTGGCAGATATTAAATTGTATTCTTCAAACTGGATTAAACCTGTTTTATGTCATAAAATTCTAGTGTTTAGTTACAAATGCATTACAAAATAGCCCTATTTGTAAGTATATTTTATGTTTTATTACCCAAGCATGGTAGTATACCACTTAACTCATAAGGTGAGCACCTATACCAATAAGCAGTTTCCGAACACTACTGCAGCTGTGTGTAAGTTTTTTTTGGAGGAAAAGTCAGGAAGTAGAATTCTGAAAATCATTTCTGTTTCTAAAGGAAGATGATGGCATGCATCAAGCCAGTTCATCAATTACAAATTTAACTTGCATTAGTTTCATGGTGTTCTTTTTGAGCATCAAGTTACACCGAATTTGTTTTGTCCGACTCCAACTTGGGGTCTTTTGTCTTCACCAAGTCAAACCATCA
Source organism: Theobroma cacao (assembly GCF_053813885.1). Taxonomy (NCBI): domain Eukaryota; kingdom Viridiplantae; phylum Streptophyta; class Magnoliopsida; order Malvales; family Malvaceae; genus Theobroma; species Theobroma cacao. The sequence continues at coordinate 39,394,029 of NC_142639.1, read as the reverse complement.
GCCTCTGTTTTCCATAAACAGAAATAGTGAAGTAGAATGACGATTTCTTCGTACTCTTTAGCATTGTGATATCAATTGTATCATTCAATCAAAATGATTGGATCTAATTGCTATTCAGTACCAATTTGCTATTATGATTTATTCTGAACTGTTCCTATTGCTATCTAGAAATTAGCTGTCATGCACAGCTTCATGTTTCTCTCCTTGATTGCAGTTGACACAGAGGTGAACGAACTCCTAGAAATTAGGTTTCAACTTTGTTGCGACCATGGGAAACAACGATGAAGGAAAGTCCTCTAAGTCCGACAAATCATCTTCATCAGTGCCAACGGTGAGCTAAGTGATTATGCATGTTTAACTGTTGAAACTAGGAATAAACCGGAGCTTTTTTATGCTAGAAAAGAACAATTACTATAGTTTTCTTTTAATGATTATCCCATTTGATTTAGGGAAAAGATCTTTAATGTAGTTGTTGTTGCAACTTCTTAGTATTTAATCTTTCTGTGGAGATTAATTTTTGAAGTTTATATCTGAGTATTGGTCAATCCTTTTGTATTCATAGGATCAGACCAATGTTCATGTCTATCCCGATTGGGCAGCCATGCAGGTTATCTACTTAGTTCCCTCTTTCCTATTGTAGTTGTTAAGGCCTTTGTTCAACTAAAATTCACAATCTGATTTTTTTAATGAATTTGCTAATGGGGATTTTATGGTTCTTTCTTATGTATTTAGGCATATTATGGTCCTCGAGTTGCTATGCCACCATATTATAATTCAGCTGTGGCGTCAGGCCATGCTCCTCCCCCCTATATGTGGGGTCCACCACAGGTATTTGCCCATAGCTCCAAGGCATTTTAACGTTAAGTGTTTTACTGAGCTACTCTATAATAGTTGTTGAATATCCTAACATGTTAATTCTTCCAGCCTATGATGCCACCTTATGGGGCACCTTACGCAACAATCTACTCACATGGGGGAGTTTATGCACATCCTGCTGTTCCTCTGGTAAGTTTAATTTGTCACTATCTTTTAACTAAAGTATTAATTCTTTGAAATTATCTAGTAGTTTTACTCTCCTTTGCAGTTTTCAAAATGAGTATTAGGTTTTTAGTAAGATATTTGAGTATGTAAAGGACACATTGCTGTACAATCCTCTTGTTTCTTACTGCTCTATGTTTAAACAGTATTCTTTTTTATGGCTACTAGTTAGATGGGAAGTTGTCTGTTTTTGTTTTATGCTTTAAGCAGTTGCTGAATATAACCTGAGCATTGTACTGCAGGCTGCGGCCACTGTGGAAACACCTACAAAGTCCTCGGGAAATTCAGAACGAGGTTTAATGAAGAAGCTGAAAGGGTTTGATGGTCTTGCAATGTCAATTGGCAATGGTACTGCTGAGAATGCTGAGGGTGGGCCTGAACCTAGGCTGTCCCAGAGGTTTGTTAATTGTTTGAGGACAAAGCAGTATTATTTAGGAGATCAAGGCTATGCCTTAGCAACGTATTTGTAGGAGATTGCACAACAAAGTGATTTTATCCTAGTTGATCTGTTGTTGCTGGACTAATTTTGTGATCATATGGACAGTGCGGAGACTGAAGCTTCCACTGACGGTAGTGATGGGAATACAACCGGGGTGAGATCTCCTTCCTCTCTGTTTAACCTGTTTCCAACACCCTTCTTTTTTTTTTTTTTAAAGTTATTTTATTTGAAAATATATTAAACAATGATTAAGGACAAAATGCTAAAGCTTATTTTTTGTCACTGCACATCTTTGGTCAGACGGATCAAACTAGACGGAGAAGAAGCAGGGAGGGTACACCAACCATTGGTATGACTCAATTCTTCACCAAGTATATTTCAAATTATTTAAAAACACTATCAATTTTCTCTCCTATATGAGGCAATCCCATTAAAGATCTGCAGGCGCACCTCTGGAACTTGAATGTGCGGTATTTAGGTTTATGACCTTGATGTGCTAACGTTTTTTGTGATTTTTAAAAGGACCTTACATGTGTTAGAAAATGAAAAGAATGAGAAATAAATTATTGAATCTTGGGATACTGTTGGTCCCACTTTAATGTTTGGAGGTTTAGGTTTGTTCATGTATGGTCTCTGTGTTAGCAGGTGGAGATGGGAAAAATGAGGCAAAGTCTAATGCAATCGTTCCTGTGGGAGAGGTGACTGCAACTGTTTCTCCTAATTCAATTGGAACTGTACTTTCTCCTGGCATGACCACAGCTTTGGAACTGAGGAACCCTACCACCATGAATGCTAAGTCCAGTCCCACGAGCGTACCTTGTGGAGTAATGCCTTCTGAAGTCTGGTTGCAGGTATCTGTGTGGACGGAGTTCTTGTCTATCTATTATTCTATCCTGTTTTCCTGAGCTTTATTTTTAAGCTTGCCTATAATTTCAATATGTTTTGTTGCTCTTTTTAAGGTGTTAATGCACATTTTATTGTTTTCTACATTGTGGTGAGGGGGTAGGTTGTGTTATCTTAAGCTGTCGCTAACTTAAATAAATTTTAACTAGAATGAACGGGAGCTGAAACGCGAGAGGAGGAAACAATCTAATCGAGAATCTGCTAGGAGGTCAAGGTTGAGGAAGCAGGTACAAGAAATACATCTTGTTTCTTTCGTGCTTAAAAACTCAGACTTCTTTCTTTGAATGATCTGAAGCTAATGCTTTATATTCTTTTGTAGGCTGAGACTGAAGAGCTTGGTCGTAAAGTTGAATCGTTGACTGTAGAGAATGCTACACTCAGATCTGAAATAAATCAACTAACTGAGAAATCAGAGAAACTAAGGCTAGAGAATGCTAATTTAGTGGTAGGCACTTTTACCTTCTTTTTAGTTTATTTTCCTGCTCGATTAGTTTTTCTATTTTCATTTTCAGTGACGCCAGATTTTCCCCTTCGTAACTCCATATTTTGTAATACAGGAGGAACTGAAACATACTCAGCTGGGACAAGCGAAGGAAATTGTTATGAACAACAAAGACAACAAAGAGGGTGAAATGTATGAGAAAAGCTCCAACTCTGGTGCCAAGCTGCATCAACTCTTGGATGCGAGTCCTAGAGCTGACGCAGTGGCTGCCGGCTGAACAAGGAGAAAAAGTTTTACCTGATATATTTTTGACGTAAAATTGGAGGCAATCACGTAGCTTTGGCATAATTACAAGCCCAAAACTACTGCTAACAGTTAGTAGAGGGATGAACTAGTTTGATAGGATTGAAACTATATGCTTCGGACAGGTCTTTTCCTTTGTAAGTTAGCTCTCTCATGGCAGAACTGATTGTAATTTTATTTGAAAATCAGAGTCCTGAGAAAGCCCTGAAAGGTAGTGTGCATTAACGAGAATTAGAGTTTTCAGTTTAGGAAGAAAGGCGTTGGAGACCTTCAATGTGTAATCTCTAATGATTGTGCAATTTTTATTGACTCAGCGCTGTAGACTGTTTGTGATGTGTGAAAATGAGAAGTTTGTCTGACTTCATGCTGTAATTTGCATATCCATTTCCACCCCGTGGCCCAAATGACTATGACCAACCTCCTTTCTGGGCCGAATCATTACCGAACCAATTGTCTGTGGGCTGCCTTCTGTTGGTCACTTCAGATCAGGGCAAGAAACGGAGTGGGTCAAGAAGTTCATCCAACTTGATTCAAGAACCCAAAGGTGTAATGGATTTTGAATTTATAAGTTGAGTAAGAGTTTACTCAATTTTTGGTTGCGCGATATTTTTTCTCGGATCAAGATAGGTCTCTTTTCTCCACGAGTGAAAGAGTCGTCCGTCTCACAAATCTCATATTCAAAAGAATTAAGGTAACCATCTGCTTCTACTTAATAAACATATTTTTTTAATTAAAAATAATAAAATTATAAAGTTTAAACTTCTTGTCGTACAATTAAACTCTTATTTAAGAAAAACGAAACGCTATGTTAATTGACATTTTTAACTCTATCAATCTATGATTATCTTAATTTTTCTTTTTTTGATTTTGTGTGTTTTAGTTCAGTAGAAATTATTAACTACCGTTGACTGAGTCTCAAAAGATTAAAATTTCAATAATTTCTCTAAAGTTCACGGATAGACAGAAACCTTGAATACAGCCCTGGTTTGAGTCATTGCTTTCGTGTGGAGTTGAAGTGCATCTGCATCTTAAAACAAGAAAAAAAAATGATGTTTGATTTGAGAAAAAGAAAAAAAAAAACATGAAACGTGCCCATGAGAGTTGAGATGGGGGCACCAGACATGTGGGGCCACAAAGAACAAGGCGGCAAGGCTGCTGCCTGATGACCACATGATTCAAACCCTCATCCCTGGTGGGGTGGCGGGCATCATCCCTCGTTCAAACATTACCAGCTTTTGTCCTCCGCATGATTACCCTTTCCCACCTCCCCTATTCCCTTTGTTTTTTTAAAGGAAAATTAGCTATTAGGTTCTGATCATTTGATTTTAATTACAAATTAAGTGATCAAAATAAAAACTTTTCTTGCAATATACTTTCTCATAACAAGCCTTATGCAATTTGGGGTGTAATGTAATTATAGGACTCTAGTTGAATAATTAAAGTGATAGAGGAAACAATGAATATGTGACAAGAATGAAATGAAATAATGCAAATAATTATTGTCTGTGAATTGATTCCTGTATTAAACAAGACATGAATAGAAATGTCAGGTTGCATTTCTTGGACTTATTATCATTAAATACATGAATATTCATATGAAAGCTTACACAGTTAGATTTAAATTTTCAAGTGTGTTATGCATTGGAAATTATTTTTGGATTTGAAACTTTATTGACTTCACTCTGCAAATTTCTCAGATGTTCAAAGTGTCTTTATCAAAATTTATGCTACCATAAATTATAGAAAAAAAAAAAGAAAATTGATGGCATGCTGGTGATGCTACCTATGCTTAGCAATTCAGCCTTCCTCAGCAGGTCTTAGAATTTAACTCAGAAAATGCGAAGTCTTTGTTTTGGTAAGGTGCTCTCTTTTTTTTTCCCAGGTAAGATACTAAGATAAGATAACAGCGAAGATACATTTCTTAAAAAATAATAATAAAATAGTTGAATTGTCAAAAATTTCTCACTTTCAAATCTTGGGGTCTTGACCGTTTTGTACAAACGACATGTACTTCTCGTATCTCCATGTCCTAGATCCTTGTAACGGCCCCCCTGTCCCCCTTACCTTTCCATACAGTTTAGCCTTTCCTTGCCGGCCTCTTAATCAATGTGTCATTATCTGGCTTTTTGTTCCTTCAAAGTTTAGTTTTAGTCATATTTAAATCAATCCTGGAATAGGTTGCTTCTGAGAAAAAGGGTATATTTTAACATGTCCATTCTTTCCATGCAAATGAACAATGCTTTTGTCCTTGGATTTCAACTTTGTGCTTTAACTATGAAACTGTCTTTAAAAAAAATACTGAAGACTAGATTCTTCTACTTTTCTAAGGCTTATTTATTCTAGAGTTTATGATCTCCTCAAGTGGGGTTTTGTTAGAATTTGAAAGTTGGTTATACTAAGGTACACTTATTGTCAGCAGAGAATTTCTTCTTGTTCATACAAATTTCATCCTTTGATGAGTTTTGGAGACCTTTGTTAAGGGAATGGGTTTCATTAAATTTGAGGGAAAAAGTTTCTAGCAGTGTTAGTTTTTGAGTGTCTACATTTTATGTTTTTTATCCTTATTGGAACTCGCTCAGATTGTCTTCTTCTGCTGTGGAAGTGACAAATTTTTATCATGATTCCGTTATGAACCAGGGGGTGTTAGGTGTAGGTTTGTAAAGTTGCCAGATGTTTTACCTTTCGGTGTCTCTGTTTTTGGTCTTTAGGGTTTCAATGGCACTCTTTTAGTGGCAGTAGTTTGGCAAATCAAGCCTTAGATCTGAGACATAATTGTCAACAAAGAGCAGGAAACTTGTGTTGGTAGTTGGGTTTTGCTGTAAGTTCACGAGATCAGAGGTTTGTCACAAGATATAGCTATTAATGAACGTTTCCTCAGTCTGACTAAGTGTGTCTTTCCATTCATTCTTGTCGGCATCTCGGTGTTTCTAAGATTTCTAGAATTGTTTCTTAAATTCTAGAAACTCTTCGGTTAAAAAGGGCGAGTCGTTCGAAAATTTCTGGATTTTGGTTTCCAAAATGGGGCATTCTGCAGCAGTATGGGATTACAGGGCGGCGACAGAGATTTCAAAGGACTGGAATGGGATTGATAAGGTTGTGCTTCGGAATCCACGAGGGGCTTCAGCAAGTGTGAGATTTCAGATTTGTTCTTTCCCTCTTTCTCTAGTTGCTTTTGTTGAATGGATGAAAGTCAATTATGAATTGGTCCTTGACAGGACATCTTGTAACTATATCTGATAAATGCATGGTGTCTGTTATTTTCATATGTGTATCAGTGGGAATCACAGAAACATTGAAGGATTTCAGGTTAATTTTGTGTAAATTTGTCCTTTAATGCTATAGGTTAGCTTACATGGAGGACAGGTCACTTCATGGAGGAATGAGCAAGGGGAGGAACTTCTGTTTACAAGTAGTAAGGTGGCATATTCTAGTTCTTTTCTTTTTAAACATACACGGCTTTGTTTTTTTGCTAAATGCCTTAATTGAGGGTTTTGGCTAGAGTTCATGTCCAAAGAAAATATTTTCGTTTTTGACTTAATTGCCGGTAGAGGGCTGAAGGTTTGTCTAGCATTGCAGGGCTGGGTTAATTCATATGATTCCGTAAAGTATGGTTAATTTCTGTATAACTTATCCAAGAGGTGGCCTTGATTTATGGCTATAGATTAATATGATCTTTTTCATGAATTTTTAGGCAATTTTTAAGCCTCCAAAAGCAGTTCGAGGAGGGATCCCTATTTGTTTCCCACAGGTAGTTTTTTTTTTTTTTTTTTTTGTCACTTTTTAAAATGTAATTATATGGAATTATATCTATAATTGCTTATGGATTTTATTTTCAATTCTTGTTAAGTTTGGTAACTGCGGGTCACTTGAGCAACATGGATTTGCTAGGAACAAGATTTGGACAATTGATGAAAACCCTCCACCTCTTAGTCCAAATGATTCCCATGGCAAATCCTTCATTGACCTATTGCTTAAACCATCTGAAGAAGATCTTAAGTGCTGGCCCTACAGGTATGAACTGGGATGCTTACATCCTTTTGTTGATTTATTATCAACTGTATATAATCCTCTCGAAAAGGAGGAAATATATTTTAGTTTTTTTACCGTGCATGAATGAGTTTTCTTTTTCACAATTGAAGGTGAGAAGCATGCCAAACTCTTTTGTAGGAAACCATAGACTGCGAGTTGCCGACTACTGCATCAATTGCTGTGACCTTTATAAGTGAACTTGTTGTCTGTATGTTGCTAACAAATTTTTTCTATTCCCCTCTCAGTTTTGAGTTTCGCTTGAGAGTGTCGCTTGCAGCAGATGGAAGTCTGACGCAAATATCACGAGTTAGGAATGTCAATGGGAAGCCATTTAGTTTCTCTTTTGCGTATCATACATATTTGTTGGTATCCGACATAAGGTACAGAGAATTATTTGCTGAAATTTGATAAGTTTCCCTTTTGATGTTATACTATTTTGTTTTTGTGAACCCTGGATGGAGAAGGGACCAAAAAGGAGAGTAGTGAGATTGAATGAGTTCTATTTTAATCAGCAAGTTAGAAAGCTTTTGTCTCCTGTGGAAAATATTCCTATTTTGAAATGTCAAATATAGGATGCTGCCGTTTTCATTGATGACCGACCAAATTCATCTTTGTTCTAGAAACATTATGAAAGAAGAGAATGACTGTTTTGGAACTGTTGAAATTTTTTGCATTGGTAAGCCTTGGGCCTTGCTCAAGCTACACATGCTGGGATAAAATCTAGAACAAAATATTAGTTCAAAGCTTATTAAGTGAGATTTGTTCAAAATGAAAAAAATTGTACTGCTCAGAAGATTCATCAGTTTTGCCTTTTCTTTTTTTTTTTTTGGTTGTGATGAATAAATTGGGATTTGTTTTCTGGGTTTGACATGAACATCAACTGTTTCAACAGTGAAGTGAGGATTGAAGGGCTGGAGACGCTTGACTACCTAGACAACATTTGCCAAAAGGAACGTTTTACAGAGCAAGGAGATGCTATAACTTTTGAATCCGAGGTACATGAGTTCTATTATTAGGTTGAGTGTCTCATGCTTGAAGTCATTTATCTTGCAAGAGTGCTGCAACACAAGATTGCTTTGTAGCAGTTCTTTTTCAGTTAAAAGAATAACAAATTTAAATGTTGTCCAATTGGTCTGACAGGTGGATCGAGTTTATCTCAGTACGCCAAATGTAGTTGCTGTACTTGACCATGAAAGGAAACGGACATATGTTATCAGGAAGGAGGGACTACCTGATGTTGGTAAGTTCAAGTACTTCTGAGGAAATCTCTTTGTAAAAGGATGTTTAGGTTTCCCACACATTGAAAGAAAAAGAGTAATAGAGTATGAATGCTTGACATGATAAGTCCCTCGACTACATAAGAACACTTTGGAGTGAAGATCTCAGAAAGGAGTGTATGCTCCGTCCATCTTCTAAATAAATAGTGAATTTTCATCTTTGTATTTACCTTTTATCTTTTGCTATGTACAGTGGTATGGAATCCATGGGAGAAGAAATCGAAATCCATGGTAGATTTTGGAGATGATGAGTACAAGCAGATGCTTTGCGTTGATGGAGCAGCAATCGAGAAGCCCGTCACCTTGAAACCAGGTGAGGAATGGACAGGGAGGCAGGAACTCTCAGTTGTACCATCAACATTCTGTAGTGAGCATTTTGATCTCCAGAGCAAAGGTTTTTGATGAAATGGTACGAATCAAATTTTCAGAAGATGTACCAGTACGATGTATGATGTTTCAGTAGCTCCACTCGTAGGAATTAGTTCAATGTTAGTTAATTTGTAACAGGAATAGACCATAAGCCTACGTCTTTTCAAGAATGGCTGCTAAATCAAAACTTTGTTATATGGAGAATAAGAAAATTATCATAACATTATTTTTCCAGGAGTAGGTATTAAGAAAATAGTAAAAGATGTTTCAGAGGTTGGAAGCCACTCATATCAGAGCCAGGTTTCGATCCTGGGACCTGTGGGTTATGGGCCCACCACGCTTCCGCTGCGCCACTCTGATTGTTGGTGATAAAATTGTTCCGTTTTTTAAAGTCCATATCATTAGACTTTTCAGGTAATAAAATAGAAGTTATATTATGCCCCTCGCTTAAACCATGTTCGGTAAGTTCTGCCTCCTTTTCATGGTTTATCATGCTGTCCTCACTCCTCTAATTTATGTTATAGATCTCAGTAGAAGATTATGGACGACGAGGGAAGCGGAGGCAATGCTTTACAAAGAGGAAAAAAAAAAAGAAGGATATATAACTTTTTCTTTTTTGTTTTAATTCTTTGGCATCAAAAGTTTCTTTGTTTACCAGTACTACTTGTTTATCAAGACCATGGAAGACAAAGCCAGAGAGGAACGAAATGCTAGCTTTCCATAACAAATACATGATAAGCTTTCCTGAAAAGGTTAGCTGCTATATTGAACCTAGTAGGAACTCAAGGAAGACTCCGTGCCGCTTGTTAAAGCACGTGCACACCTCCATATCAGATAATAATAATTGCTTCCCATGGTACAGCTGCTAAAATCACAAAGGCACAGCTGGTTCACAACGAGATTAAGTGGAAGTTGAAATTATATTCCTTCCATCCATCATGGTTTAATGATGGGAGGGATGGAAGTCCACAACCAGGCCCCACAGCGGCATCCAGGCAACCCAATCAAACATGTTAATAAGATAAATTAAACAATATAACAGAAAAGAAATAATAATAAGAGAGCAAATTTCAGCCCCAAAAAACAAATCATAATGGTCTATAAAAGATCAAAAGTCGGAATAGAGATTTAGCATCTGAACATTAGTACAATGCTACAGTATATTTTGTCAAATCGATCAGATACGTCAACAATCGGTGGATTTTTTTCTTACACTGCTTATAAACTATAAACCGCGGCGATACTCCAGTTGCTTGGTGTTCTCTAGTAGTACCTGCCAAGCAAAGCAATTATTGATTAACTTTGATAAAGCTATACGCAAGCAGAAAGAGGAACTGCATAGATGTTGCCAAGCATGGTATCATGCAAACCATGGACAGGAAAATTTCAGATAAGTTCAAAAGAAATGGAGAGCTAGGCAGATAAAGAAGGTAAACAAGTGTCCTTACTTCTCTAATGTAGTTTGCTACAGCCTTGCAGCCTTCAGTTGCAAGTCCCATGACATTTTCAAAGATATCCAAAGGTAACTTAGCATCCATCTGTAATACACAGAAAAAATATGAATCTCTAACAGTAAAAAATTAACTAGTAGTCAGTGCCCTAAAAAACCTCTCAACTAATTTTTGAGAATAAAGAAATGTTAAAAGTTTATTCATAGTTGTTAGTTTAGATGGATAATAGTCTCACGTAAACCAGAAAATAAGTTCCAGTAAAGGGAAAAACATAAGTTAGGCAAAGAGAAAGCTCAAATATATGGTTGTTAAATACCATTACCATGTAACTGAAACACAGAACCATATTGCAACATCAAAAACTTCTATTAATACAGAAGCAGGAAAAAAAAAAGAAGTCCATGATGTTAACTAACATATCTTTTGAGTTAAAAGCCTAAAACGGTGAATGAGGAAACAGTCATAGAGAACCTGAAGAAGAGTCACTTTGTCCAACTTAGGTAAGATTCCTACAGTGACATCAGGGCCTCCAGCACTATCTTCAATGTAGTTCAAATCTGAACATATGACAAACATCAATTAATTGTTCAAAGGGAATTAAAAGGGAAAATTTTAAAAAAGAAGAAGAATTTACCAAGCAAAGGAGTGCTATTTAGATACCCAGCACTGCAAGAAGTGACAATATCACGCATTGGGATCCCAGCATCTGCAAGAGCTAAAGTCGCAGCATTGATACATGCAGATCTAGTTCCTGCAGACACATTAATTCTGCTTATGCTTCCTTTGTTCTTTCAGCCCCCAAACAGATATGGGAAAACAAACTAGCAAGTAGAATAGACAAGTGCAGAAATCTAACAATTTTAACAAGCTTTATTCCAGACCCAAGTTAAAAAAGAGAGTGCAGAGCAATTATAGAAAAAATGAAATCAAAGCAGAAACCGATGCGGATTCATGCCACACAAACAGATGTTGATGGTTGGAGTGGAGCATAAATTTGTAATTGCATAAAATGAAAAAGGAAAGGATGCTAATGATCAAAGAAATTTGGAGAAGTTTCAAGTACCTCCATCGGCTTGAAGAACTTGAACAAATATATCTATCTGACAAAAAAAAATCTTCAGAAAAATATATAAGAAATGCCAGTTTGGGCTATACCATGGGGATTTAATTCAAACCTGAGAACGAGGCATTAGGTGAGTCAATATGCAAGCTTCCATTGTTTGACGGATGACAAGAGATATCTCTGTTGACCGCCTAAGTGTAGAAAGAGAAGATTTATATCAATAAGCATATAATTGTTCTTCATAAACCTAATATCTGTCAATTTAGTCTTGTAATTTTTATTACTTGAGTAATAAATAGAATGATTTTATACCACCATTGTGTCGTTTGTGGTAATGGATAATGATACCGTTTGAGGATTTTCTACTTGACAGAACAACCTCATTTCTTTGTGGAACATTAAGAACCTTGTCTGACTCCAAAGTAGCTATATTTTGGATTAAGTCAATACTTTGGATTTTGATTTTATTAAAGCCCTTCTCATATTAGTCATGCACAAATACTTTGTAATTTTTATTACTAATGTAACAAGATTCAGAATTAATAAAAAAGAATGTCGATAACCTGTCACCCTTTGGTTTCCTCATGCGATCTCCAGTACTAAAATTAGCCATACTGTACTCGCAGCGCACCTAAGATCCATCATATATATGAAAACCAAGAACTTTTCAAGTCACAATTACAAAATTCCAATATACTATGATCAAAAGAACATTACCAGTGCCTGGTCACTAATTTGTTGGCTCCTATTTTGCACCTGGAAAACATAGACAGCATTTATTCTCGATACAACAAACCAACATCTCATTACAAATTTACAACAGAAGCTCAAATTCAAAACACAACAAATCCAAATAGACACCTTTTCAATGACAAACTAAACACTACTACGAATATATCCACAAATCAAAATATAAAACTAACAAGAGTCATTACAAATGGGTAATAATATTAAGCAATGAACTTTCATAAAAGGTTACCTCTCTAGGGCCATATACTGCTGCAATGACTTTGGTGTTGCCCATCTCAAAAACAGCAGAACTTAATATTGAAATTCACCCAAAAAAAAAGGGGAAAAAAGCTCGGGATTTTAGGTACAAAATGTTTCAAGTAAATAGATTAGCTTAAGCAAGTAATGGGTGTGGCACATACCCATCAGCTCTGGCCACAGTACCAATCTCTGCACGAATTTGTCTCATCTGAGATGGAAAAAAATTAAAGAAGATGAACATAAAGCAATTTCAGAAAGAAAATATTGGCTAAGAGGATAAAAATGTGTAGAATAATAAAAATATAAAAAAATTAGAAGAAAAAGTAAGAGAGACAAGGTACGTACTTCCATGGGACGGCGACCGTCCAGGCGGAGTCCTTCAGGGCTCACGTATTCCATCTTTACCAAGCTAGGTTTGCACCCGAAAGAACCTACAAACAACCAACTGTTGATGATAAAGGCAAGAACTGACACTGTCGATCTTCTCTCCCTTGACAAAACCTCCAGGGTTTTGCCTTCGATCTATGAGACTCTGTCGTTTGGAACTAACTGGTGGCTGGCTTGCTCCATGGGTTCGGGCCTATGTCGAAAACAAAGCCAAGCTGCTCGTTGGCCCGTTTCGCTGCCTTTATTACAAGAAAATGGGCCTAGCTATTACATTATAATAAAAAATTAAGTAAAAAAAATTTGATTTACCATTATTTACCTCCTTTTGATCTAACTTTTCTTTCTAGCGTCAAGACCAAAAGAAAAGCAAATGAAAAAATCAACATCAAAAAAGGGCAGAGAGGGTTGCTGGTCCTGTCCTAGTGCAGAAACAACAAAATATGCTAAAAAAAGGCATGAAATTTAGATTCGAATCTGAAAAAAAATTATATCCAAAATTCATGAAAAAATCCACAAGCACCAAACCATAACCAAAATTCATCAATACCTAAAGAAAATCCACAAACATGTAAATCATGCAAAAACACAATCTAAAGTAACCCACCAAAAAACCATATTCAAAACCAAAAACAAAAGCTCGGTGGTGTTGGTGACTCTGTGTTAAGGATTTTAGAACTCAAAAAGAGAGAGGGAGAATGGATTTGTCAGAGAGAGAAATTGGAGGCGAAGTGGAAAGAGGAGAGTTGTTTAAACAGGAAAGGAAGCAGAGGAGAGAGAAGGAACAATGGAAGAAGAAAAGAGACGAAAAGAACCTGCAACGTAATTACAGAGAAAGAGAGATTTTTGGTCGGGAAAGGAAGAAGGCAAAACCTAATTTTTTTTTTATTTAGGATTAATTATTTTTGGGCTTAAAAGTCACGAGATTATCTTTTTGTAACTAAGTTTTTTATTCTTTATTTATTTGTATAAAATAATTAAAAATATGAAATTAACAATAAAATGAAACTTAAAAATTAAATATATTTTATAACTACTTAACGTTCATGAAGAAATTTTCTTAAAGATAATTTTGAAAATTATTTTAATACTGTAATATTATTTTTTTAATCTTTTAAAAAATATTATTTTTTAATATTTTAATCAATATTTTTATATGTATCAAACCTTTGGACCTTCATAATCGAGGTTTGGCCTGACTTGCATCATTCTATCCTCTCAATAATTATATTTTTTGTGATAACATTTCTTGTGCATATTATATTATAAGGCACCAAACATTACATTAATTTTTTAACTTTATTTCAAAAAGAAATGTTCATTTTTACATGAAGTATTAAATTTTGGTTCTGCAATTTTTACTCCTCTCAACTCTGGAGTGTGTCCAAACAGAGCCTCAACGAGCCCCTGATCTCTCCAAAGACAAGAATTTGTATTCCAGCCAGCTTGTCAATGAAGAAATGACTTTCAAATGAAAGCAAGCCGGTAATTCAACATTTCACAACAAAACCAAGGCTAAATTTTTATGTTGCTGTCAACTCCAAGTGATCTAGTTGAATGCAAAAAGGACAAGATTCCTAATGGTTAGTGGAGGATCTGGGTAATTCATTAATTTAATAGGAAAATTACGGTCTTTTTGGACAGAAAAGCAGATACCAAATCTCTTTCATGCTTATCCTTACTTTACGAGGCAGCCGTGGTCTTATCAGTGGCCCATGAAAATATTTTCTTCCCACCTTTAGTTGAACGTGACACCTCATTTTCCAAAAGGAAATCCTGGATGTTACACCTTAATTAATTCTCATTTGCTCACTAAGCCAAATGCCAATTTGTCAGGTCGGTCAGGGATCCAAGACCAAATCCAACCCCACTTCAACCAAATAAAAAAGATACTTTCAATCCAAAAACAGATAAAAAGAAAGGAGGAAGAAAAATGATTAATCAATCAACCACCCAGAATAAATAAATACTTAAATTCAACCCCATAAATAAAAAAATGGGACGTATATGTACCCCATTACATCAGAAGAAGCCAAAAGTTCAGACATGGACAACACGTTAGGCTGTTATATGAAATGATACAATTGGGGTTGGATCTCCCTTTTCATTTTCCACAAGTATATGTAATGTATGATAGTAGTAAAAATAATTATTGTAATTTATATAAAAAAAAATTAAGAACTAAAGAAAAATGAAAATAAAAAAGAAGCCAAAACTAGCTACAATCCAATGTAGATACAAAATGTTGAAGAATTGTCTCATCGATTAGGCTTTCTACCCTTTGTGGAGCTTTCATGCATGTGAACAGTATCAATGGATGTTGAGCCTGCAACCAAAGCAAAGCAACCATCTCCATCAAACAGTGAAACTTATCAATGAGAAAAGTTAACAGTACTAGTAGCATTTTTGTTTATATTTCATGATTTAAAGACATTGATTTGTATTAAAAAGAATGCCATATTCTTGACGTGATGCTCACTGCCAAAAGAAAGTATTATCTGGCTTTTGAATCAACCCTCCCCTCCACCCCAAGTTAAATGATCAACAAATTTTACGAATGCAAATATAAATGGGATTGATTACTTGAACTTCTTTGTTCTTAAAGTCAAAGAAACACTCAATGACCAAAGTCATGTAGAAACAAAAGATCAATAGTTTCAGCCATTAAATTCCTCCAAGGCCGTTAGGCAAAATATCTACTTTGAAAATTTGGGTTTCTTTTCACTTGAACAAAAAGACAATCAGCATGAGATTAATGTCATTAACTTTAACTAATGGACTAATAAGTTCGATTCTGCTGTAATAAAAGGGCAAAATAAATATTTTGTTTCGATTAAAACAATGAGAATTTTTTTAACGTTGTCTTACCATTTTAACATGTTGATGACGCACTTAGGCATGTCACCGCCGTCGAGCCGTTTCAGGGCGATTCCGTCACACTTAACGGTAACCCCAACCATACCAATTTTCAACCCCGCCACACCCAATCCAATTTTCGTCCGAGCCTCCACGCTCACTCGTAAACTCTTGCTTCGGTACCGAGCCTGAAGCCTAGTACCCACCCCGTCATCCACCAGCTTGTTGATCACCTTTGTCTCCACTTTCAAACTCGTCGTGTTCTGTTTCCCCATAGTGAACCCGTGAACTGTCGTCGTTCCCAACTCAGTCTCATCCCCACCCTCCCCAACGCTGACGTCAACCTCCGTATTGCCGTAATAATACGTCATCTTTGCGTTGGGGTTCTTCACTTCGAGTCTCGTCGTCGTTTGTGCGTCGAGGTAGGTTCCATCAGGTTTGTTGGTGACGTTAAAGCGGGAGATCCGGACTGACTGGACGTGAAAACCGGGGAGTTTCGGGTCGAACCAAAGGTAGAAAACGGCGCCGCAAATGAGGAGGAGGAGAATGAGGATCAAAAAGAAGATGCAGAAACAGCAACAGCAAACGCGACAACAGCCACCCCTCCTTTTCTTGGGGTGGAAAGAAGGTGGGAGAACCGGTTTTCGTGGCGGTGGTCTAAACCCAGGCTTGACGGCCGGGGCGCTTGGGTCTTTGTATCCAGGTGGCTTTTGGAGAACCGGTTTCAAAGGAGGCTCGGGCATTGCTTGGATAATAGAAGTATAAATATCCTGGGCTGCGAAAATGAAAAATTTAAATCAGGGAATGAAGAAAGAAAGAGCTTCCTTTCGTAATCGACAAATTTGGGATAATTGAAAGAATTCAATGAACAAATATTAATCATGATGAACGAAGGGAATTCGTATATCTGCCATTTTAATGTGAAAATCGAAAAACAGAGCAACCCATAAGAAATAAGGCAAAAGGTGAAGAGTCTAAAGAAACGTGAATGTGATATAAATGCAAGACTTGGGAATTGTAGAAACACGAACCTTATCAGAAATACGCCAACAGGGTTGCAATATCCAAGGAAAAGTGATGAATGAGTGAATTGAATGATACAGAGATCTGATGAGCTTTGTGCTGGAAGGGGGAAGAGCCGAACAGGAAACAAAGGAGAATTTTTGTTTGTGATGCAAGGAAGAAAGAATAAAAGCAGAAAGCGTAGAGAATCGGATCAGGGAGACAAAGTCATTGGAAATGTGACAGACGGACAGACGAGAGAAGGAGCTAAAATTGCGAGAACAAGAGAGAGAGAGCAAAGAAAGAGAAAGAATAAAAGAGATGGGTGCGGAGAAGGGAGGTTTGTCTCTTATGGGAAGAAGGGGTTTGGCCTTTGGGGGGCTTTGGGTAAGGGTGGCATGGATTCAGCTGGGAAGATTCACGCGCGGCGTCTTACATGCTGACATGGCTGGAAGTCTTTCGATACTTCTCTTTCTACTTTTGTCTTCTACCCGGTTCCTTTTTCAGTTACGGGGCTGTATTTTGGTCTCTGCAATACTGGCTACAACGAATTCAACTCTATTTCCAACTCAAAAATATGCTGCCACCAAACTGTAAGTGAGCAGGAATTAGATTAGCAGGTATTTGTACTGTTTTGAAAGACAATCCATGTGAATTTTATGTTTGTCATTTAACATACTCATTGTGCTCAGACAAATGTTTTAATATAAATTGGAAGTTCTTTTCACTGATGAGTTGTAAGCTCCTTAAACAATTCATGGCATGTTGAATTGTTTTAGGCTATATTTGGTAAAAATGAAAAGGAAATGATAACTTAATTAATTACCATACATTTTATTTCATAAGTAGTAAATAATGTTACATTGTAAAATATAAACATTGGCAGTACATCAGGAATTTTGATTTCGCATAAATGAATAACAGTTATGTTCCTAATCTTAAATCCTTCCCTTCATTTTATCATTGAACTTGCAAGAGGGTCTGTCCGGGGATGATGGGTGGGGTTGGATGGAAGCGCATGTTCGTCCACGTGGGGCAGGAGCGTCCCAGCCGTTATCCACTAACTTCGTCGTTTTCAAAAACTCCACCGACTCACAAACCCCTATATGTCATTGCCACCGAATTCCCCTTCTTCCCTTCGCGGTTAGGAGAAGCTACTTTCCTGTCCATCCGTTGTAAACCAACCCTACTTCGGGCATGGAACCATACACAACATGTCTGGAGGTACAACAGGGAATGTTCGGTGTTTGTGCATTGTCTGAAAACTGAATACCAGACAATATGTAAGAGAGAAGAAAATAATCTTTCACAGTCCAATCTTTTGTACACAAACTTGTACTAGAAGAGAAGGGGGGGGGGCACCTTCCCAGCGATTTTGGCTTTGATTATAATAGCCACGCAACAATCACAAAAGAAAAGAAAAAAAGGATGTGACGCGGATGCTTGACCAAAAATCCTTGCGTCGATTCCAGTAGTCGTCGTGTGATTCGTGAAGCTCCACTATCACAGATTTTGGTTGCAGAACTGCTCTCACATGTACAA
The DNA here is from genome assembly GCF_053813885.1 of Theobroma cacao. Lineage (NCBI taxonomy): Eukaryota > Viridiplantae > Streptophyta > Magnoliopsida > Malvales > Malvaceae > Theobroma > Theobroma cacao. Next base: position 39,375,941 of record NC_142639.1, on the reverse strand, counting down.
ATTGCATATAATTTCAATTAGAGAACAGTCAACACGTCGCTCTCAATATAGGGCAAATGAATAGCCCCAAAGCCTTTCCTTAGTTTGAAGAATATTATCGTTAATTAGTCAGAGTTGGATGCTACAAAACTCAAAATCATGTCTATAAGTACTATCTTTAGATTTCCTCCTTTTTTGTGGTTCAGTGAATGGTTTGTGGCAATATTTGTTGTTGGTTGAGCTGAGAAACTTAGGCTGTTTGTTTGTTGGGTGTAGCTAGCGAATGATGACTCTGATGCGAGTAAAGTAGGAAGGGTTTATAATGGGAAAGGAAAGGCAACCTGTTGATGATTGTGATAGGTTACTCTACTCATGAAATTGTTGCATTATTAATCTTCCAGCTAAGAAATTATGGCTTATTTATGTCGTGTTTCTGTGATTTGGTAGTACAAACCAATCGAGTTGGGTTATGGTTGATTGCCTCTTTGTATTTTTGTCTGACTTTAATTTGAACTATCATGTGAATCTTTTTATTTTTTGAGGAATAAGGTACTACCATATATTTCTCATATCATTTTATTCTATCCAAATATAGGTTCTTACATGTAAAAACATTAAAAAAAATAAAAAGATAGCCATGGTTGCTACTAGTTTTTCCCCATCTCCTTTATACAGAATGTTCTACTTCTATAACTACATCTTCTTTCTTTTTCCAAAGATCAATTTTTTTTTTTGTATTTCATGTTAATTTCACTCATTTTTTGCATTTAATTAAAAATGTAAAAAAATAAAAATTTTAAATTAAGTATGCATTAATATATGTGAAAATACCATCATTAATTGGTATATAAATCATCAAGCTTGATTCAGAGTTTGTGTTCAGAAAACAAAGATTCATTCATTTGTGAGCAACATGGAAGGAATCATTTTGTACGATTGTCTTAAAATAAAAAAACAAAAGGCTCAATTTTTGCACATGCAAAATTACAAAACCAGGGCACCCGAACTCCGACCCATCATTCACGGGTTCAATAAAACACTCAGGGACCAATCAGACATAAAACCAACCATGCCCAACCACAGCCGTTCGTTCGTTCGTTTGTAGCTTTCATTAGGAGACCCCACATCTCTCCCCCGGATTAATATTTTACAGTGATTAAAAAGGGAAAGCTTTTACAGTAAAATTCTGTCTTTAACTGCAAATTAATGTACATTCCTTCCCCTTAATTTATTTATTTAATATTTTTTAACCGTATTTCCTTTCTTCAACTTCTCCTCCTCCCTGTTATCTCTCTTGAGCTCTTCCTTATTTTTCTCTCTCTAGAGTTCTGTCCGTAGATCAGACACGATCCTCGGACTCTGTCGATGGCGTCGAAGCGGATCTTGAAGGAGCTCAAGGATCTCCAGAAAGATCCTCCCACTTCATGCAGCGCTGGTAACATCTTTTTTTCTCTCTTTTTTTTTTTTTTTTTATAAAACGTTTCTGTGATTTTCTTATGAAGCTTGATCTATACCCTTTTGTTAATATGGATGGCTGGTTGTTGATATATTTATAGATATATACTTTTATTATTCCTTCCATGTATTTGTTTATGAGTAATTTTACGGTGTTCCTATAACAAACCGTGGTTAAAGATTCGTAGATAAAAAATACGGCTGAAATTAGAGAGATCAAAACCTGAAATCCTGATTCTTGTTGTATTTTTATGTGACAAAAACATGTAGCAATTGAGTTGTTATTTACCATGATAAGAAGGAATTTGGACCGCTTAAGCGAGTGGCAATAGTACATGAAGGATGGGTTATTTCGCTGCAAAATATAACCTTAGTCAACCTTTGTATATGTATAACAATCAATTCATGAGAATTTATATATCATTTGGTTGTACTTTTTGTGATATACACGCCGTGCTTCAATGCTCTTCTGTTGCTTCTTCTTGCTTGATTGTGTTATGACCGTAGTTACCTGGTGTTTGGATTCGTGAATGGTATGTCTTTCCACAGTTGAAATGTAGCCGCCACTTATGAAGGTTTGACTTAATGATGTATCTAGTAGGTTAAGGATGGCAGCATCAGGTGGTACTTTAAGGTTTTTTGCTAAGATGAGATTTTTGGGTGCTTTGTAGGGTATCAAACGGTTGATTATTATACCCTTTTTAGCATAGTCAATCTCTGTGTAATTGTTTTCTCATGCATCAATTTCTCTTGTGATTACTTACAAGTTCTTTATTTTATTACTATGAGTGTTTATTTCCTTAATCCTGTTTCTATTTTTTGAATACTTATAAGTTCTACTTTGAAGGGTTAATGTATAGGATTTTTAGCTCAGAATGACCATGAAAATATGTGTATTGAAGCCTGTAAAATGGCAAGATTCATGTTTGAGTTATGGGATGTGGTCCTAAAGGGTTCATATGTGGACACACTTTAGCTAGTCAAGTGGTGATGGAAGATGTTCAAGGCTTTATTTTCTGTGTTTGAAGTTCCTTGTGTGTATTATTAATTTAGGATATTGGAATTTGGAGTTCTTGTTTCTCTTGATGGGATTCTTGGATGCAGTAACAAGAGCTTTATGTTCTCTCTGCTATGGGGTTATAGCATGATATATTGCTACGTATTCTATATGCTGACAGGTCCTGTAGCAGAAGACATGTTCCATTGGCAAGCCACAATAATGGGCCCCCCTGACAGCCCTTATTCTGGAGGTGTCTTTCTAGTGACAATTCATTTTCCTCCTGATTATCCTTTTAAACCACCTAAGGTAAGGGATAAATTCTAATCTTATTTATGTTTATTGCTTTTTTTATACTTATTTTGCAGCTACCTTTTACAACTTTTCATGCTAGAGTATCATGAACCATGCTTTACGGACATTATTGAGTCCATTCGTATATGTGGTTTTATCCATAAGTGTAAATAATGTAGCAGCTCACAACAAAGCAGTGTTTTTCCTTTTCCTTTTTTATTTCTTTTTAATTGTGGTGGATGGGTTTGAGTGTTAGTAGAGCTATGAAATGAATTTTACTTAATCTATTTTTGTTTCATTGTCTCCTCTCTTCTTCTGTTTCTTGCAGGTTGCATTTAGAACTAAGGTTTTTCACCCAAATATCAACAGCAATGGTAGTATATGCCTTGACATACTAAAGGAGCAGTGGAGTCCAGCCCTGACTATATCTAAGGTTTCAACTCTAAACAATCTTTTACAATCTAATGCCCAATAGTTTTGACTTTGTCCAAGATAAACATTTGTATTTGAAGTATGGGTAGAAAGGATAGTGAATATTAGACAGGCTTATTGCTATTCAGCCACTGTAAAAATTGAGGCCATGATATTTAACCAATATAGCTCCTTCTGAATAGAAAATTTCATCTTATCTGTTAAGCTTGTATGGCCGGGGAATTTGTCAACAATGACCTCTAATTTTGTCTATCAAAAACTCTTCCCAGCTCCTTGCTTGATGAAGCACTGTTTGTAGGTTGAGAATCTTATTGGCAAATGCTGAGATGTGTTTTTAGCTGTGCAGGACAAAATTCTATGTGGGCTGTTCCCACCAAATTGTACATTTTCATTGCTCAACCTTTTGTGATTGGATGTGATTCATTTTTCTGCCTGAACTAATCTAACACAGCCTGTTAAAATGTAACAGGTTGAAATTAGATGGTTCAAAATAGTCTTTCGAGCATCATTTAGCTTCCACCATGTGGTCATCTTTTGGTATTTAACTAAGGAAACTGCCCCCTAGATCAGCTTTGCATTTTTGGAAACTCTTTCTTTTTCTTAGGCCTTCTTTTTTGGCGGGTGGGAGGGTTCAAATATGTACATTCCATTCGATTAGTTAATCATTTCTGTATTTTAAGAAGGTGGGAAAGGTTCTTGTTTCCTCTTTCAGGTGTTGCTTTCTATCTGCTCCCTCCTGACCGACCCAAACCCTGATGATCCCCTGGTGCCGGAAATTGCTCATATGTACAAGACAGACAGGGCCAAGTATGAGTCAACTGCAAGGAGCTGGACCCAGAAGTACGCCATGGGCTAGTTTGATAATTGGTAAAAGCTTTTAGGATATTGCTCCGTACTACCCATTGTGTATAAATCAAGCGTGCATTTGTTGTCGTTGCTCCTGTAATAGACAAAGTTAAGAATAGATTATTATCATTCAGCTTGCAAAGCTGGCAGATGTTCTAGGTGTTGCACTTGATGTCTGGAACTGTTGTAAGATCAGCAGTTAATGTTGTTCAATATGTTTGTTTGTTCTTGTTTTCTTGGGGACTAAGATCAAGTGCTTATATTTTGATGCTAGTTTCTGTTTTGTTCAGCATGAACTTATCCCTCTGTAACTTGGTGCTTATCACACTCTTCCGATTTCGATCCTATCACGGTAACTCCTGCTGATCTGGTATTTAATGAACTGGTTCCGGTTTGTGAATTCTTTGGTTTAATTCTGTATAAACTCATTACTTCCACCCGCTCCTTCTCTTGATGATCGAACGTGGTAAGCCGTGACGAGACAAGTGCAGCACACTGAGCCGAAATAGTAACATACAAAGAAAGACAAATAAAACGACTAAGGCAAGAAAGAAAGAGAAAGCCCACTATGTACTGATCGTAGGATGCTTGGGTCCATAAAATACTGCTGGATTTGGAACTGATTGATTTTTGGGGAACTCTCTGCATATTTAACTTTTCACTCATATTTTTTTGTTGGAAATGCAAATGATGGTTACATATGTAACTTCGCCTAACTTCATGACGTTATGCTTGTGTTCTAATTCAAAGTTTTAAATCACCCCGAATGTTGACTGCTTAAATCTGATTGCAACAAGTAGTAAATATTTTTATTAGAAATATAAATATAATTATAAAAGTTTGTACTAGAAATTTAGAAAGTCAATGTTGACCACTTTTCTGCCGCACTGATATGCCAAATTGAGAAATTTATTTTCAGAGCACTCATAAAGTCTTTTGACTTGACCCGAATAATTGCACATTAGCCTACAGCTACTTTGATTTGAACCAAAAGAACATACTTCTTCTTCTTCTTCTTCTAAGGGACATCCCTCGTTCTACAAAGTCTTTAATTGTAGCATTCCAACGTGATTTGGAACATTAATAATAATAATAATAACTCTTCCTCCTTATTTTTGTTGGTCTTCGAAAATTAAGTAATGGTCACGTGAAGTAAATGAGCAACGGTGACAAAAACAAATGAGGGGAAAGGTCTTATCGTTTTCTACCTACCTACTTCTGCTACTATGTACAACGAATGTCCTCCGCTTCCTTTCCTTGGTCCCCAAGGCTCAGTTTCCAGCCGTTTCCTTCTATTTTTATTTATTTCCTTAACCATCCAAATAATAAAAAAGGAAAGAAAAGAGACCCAGAATTTGCAAATATCTCCAACTGCTAATCAAACTCTCGTGTCTTAGAATTAGAAGACCAATTGTTTCTAAGTACAAGAATAATAAGGGATGCAATGCTTTTTAGACTTTAAAAATTTTCTGTTAATGGAATAAAACTGATTGTTTAGTCAATGTGCAGTTGAATTATGAGAATCTAAATAAAATATGGCCAACTTCTTATTTGCAGTAACAGAATAAAAATATTCCTCCATTTTCTATTGACTGAATCTTTGTTTTATTCTTAATCAACAACCACAATTGACAATATATGGAAAGAATAGTGTAATTTCAGAGGCTAAGGAGATTTAATTTTCTTGATGCTTCATCGCCAAGCAATTGTAGTTTTTGGCGCTCAGAAAAGTAAACGGATTATTGTCATTAAAAATTTTTAATTAGTGGCATTATTATCGATATTTAAAAGTGATTAGTCAAAAGTATTCAGCTGACGTGGCGTGACAGATTGATTCCACATCCGTGTGCAACGGAGCTGGTTCTTCTCTCTCTCTCACGTGACGGATTTTCTCGAGTGAGCATGAGGGTCACTAATCTCACTCGCTGTGACCGTTAGTCAGCAGGCGGCAGCAAATTAACGTCATTATGGAGGAAAAGCATCCAATGCGGTGGGAGCGTAACGCACACGTGGCCGCCGGAGGGTGGAACAGGTTTTTGTTACTTGGGGACCAAGCTAATTCGAGGGAGGGCTATAGGACACGTATCACTAACAAGGAGATGCGGCGAGTCGTTTGGGATCTCCGGTAGTCACCGGAATCTCCGGCTAGTAACTATCTCTAATTTTTGTTTAAATCATTTATCTTAATTATTGAGTATAATTTTAAACAGATTTAAGAAGCAATTAAGATTTTTTATTTTTTTAAATAAAAGTGAAGGAAAATAAAGTAGTTTTTGTATTCAGGATACTCCTATAAAACAGCGATTCTCGGCATTTTGACTCTTCCTTGCAACTGAAACTCTCCTGTTTCTCTCCTCATTCTCTCTAGTCTCTCGCCCTTTACTTTCCAGCAAGGTTTTTATTACGCTTTGGAAAAATCGTTTCTTTACAGATTATTCTCTCTTTTAAAGTAAAAAAAAAATCCCATCTTTGATGTAAAATATTGGAAAATGAATCCCGCGAGTTCGTTCCGAGTGAAATACGCAGAGCGAAGAAGAGTTACTAATAAGTTAGTGAAGCCGTCGAGCAAGTGGTTTTCCATGGAGTCCAGCGCCAAAGCCCCTAGAATTGTCAGAATTTCTGTCACCGATGGCGATGCAACGGATTCTTCTAGCGACGAGAGCGAACATGAGAGAAATCATAGAGTGAAAAGGTATGTAAACGAAATCAGGATCGAAGATTGTTCCACATTCAATTTCTCCAAGTCAGCAAACAAGCAAAACAAGCAAACAAATAGTAAGTGCAATCCAGTCAATATCAGATCAAAGAAGCAGCAACAGCAATGTTTGTCTACCGGGGTAAAGTACCGTGGGGTTCGGCAAAGACCGTGGGGCAGATGGGCGGCTGAGATCAGGGATCCTACGAGTCGAACCAGGGTCTGGCTTGGGACTTATGACACTGCTGAAGAAGCTGCCTTGGTTTATGACAGAGCCGCGATTCGAATCAAAGGCCCTGACGCTCTCACAAACTTTGTAAAGCCTCCTGTGAGACCTTCGTCACCGGAGATTGAACTTGAAACGATTTCCGGGTATGATTCTGGCCAAGAATCGCAGTCTCTCTGTTCACCTACTTCTGTTCTCAGATTTCAGTCCAATGAGGAAGCCGAACTTCAAACCGAGTCCAAAGATGACTCTTGCGAGCTTACCGAAAGTGAGTGGAGACCTGTTCAGGAACGCCCGGAAGAACCAACTAACTTATCAGATGGGTATTTGTTAACAGATCCGGGGGCTCTATGTGATTACTTTGATTGCGATAACCTTGCGCCAATATTTTTGGATGAGATGAGGTTACCAGAAGAGAGAAATTTGGAACAAGATTATGGTGATATTTCTGTTAAATTAGATGTCGATTTTGGGTCTTGTACGTGGGATGTCGATAATTACTATTAAGATCAGTGTAGTTTGCCCTGCAAAACATTACCATGGAGTTGCAGCCCTGGAAATGTTCAGATGGTGCCCCTTTTTTGCTGGTAAATACTTTTGTCAAGCGTAATTCATGTGAATGTGATGGTAAATTCCGAGTGGAATTTTGGATACATTTCCCGCAGTCTTTTACTTACTTTCTACTACTTTCTAGGTGTGTTTCTCTACTACTACCACAGTGTGTAAAGAAATGCCAAGCAAATATGTAAATTCTTGCTTCTTCCAAGGGTTCTTTTTCGTGTATGTGTTCCCCTTCTTTCGTGAATTGAATAGGTTCGGTGTGCGTTTCAATTGGCGTGGACGTGGTGCGTGTGCTAGGAAGCGTGCTTTGCGGTTATGGTTTTTATTCAAAAAAGAGTATAATCTGATTGTTTTTCTTTCGGTTTGTTCATTTCTTTGCTTTAGATCTTTTCCTTGTCTGTGTATTTGATGGGGGTCGGTGAGATATTTTTTTAATTTTTAATGGAGCACTGGCTCGCGGGGACTCAAAAAGGCTGCCAAGTTAAGCTAAAGTTGGTTCCCATGTTCCACGGTTCGCCACCTTAGACGCTTGTTAGCCATAAACGCTTTCTGGGTTTTTTTGTTAGGAGCCATTCTTTTCAAGAATGGCTTGCCGTCCAATTCCATGCCACTTGTTCCCTTGTTTGGTTTTCCTTGGTCAAGGTTTAGAAGCCTGTTAATCCAACGAGGAAAACAATATCATTACCTGTTGGAAATCTTACCACTTGATGGTCTAAAAATGTATAGTTACGTTTCTTTCACTCTCTATTTCTCGTGCTCTAATTTCACCATCGGTGTTAAAAAGTACGCGGTGAACCATCTTGTTATGTAAGAATATTTGAAGAGAATAAGAGACACGTTTTGTTCCACATTAAGAGGCATTTCCTTTGTTATTCTACCATTTTCGCGATGCTTTTGCTTTGGCTTCAACCTTCAATCAGAAGAGTATTCAATTGACAAGGACATTTCATGAGACAACAGACACAAGTGCAAGATGCCATGGGATTCTCGTTTAGAGAACCCCAACTCCCCTTGACAAGGTTGGGCTTTGAATCCTTAGAACAATAAATGTGTCGACCCCGAAGATATTGACCTGGTGGGATCTAACACACGATACTGTCCCTCTTTTGCCCCGTCCAAGGCTCTAGAAAAACCGTAAAAAGTCTTTACCAAAACAGTACTGAAAAGCACAAATCTTGGAAAGGGGTTGTCACAGAGCCATAGGCTATAGCTACGCCCTATGCTAGGCCCGGTCATTTCTTCTAGAAATCCCAAAACATGGCAGTTCACTTTTCAGGCAACATCCCGGCGTGCTTGAACCTCCGGCGATCAACAGGACCCTTTTTCAGTTCCCCCAGTCAAAAAGTTTTACTACGAAAAAAAAAAAGTAGGTATCCTAATTTATACAATTGCAGGCTTTAAGGATTATTTAGTCATTTACAATAATAGCAGCAAACGTGATTTCAAAATCAAAGCGACTTGGCTGCCTGCTGGCCTGTCCGTACCCAGACCCACTTGCAAGCTGCACGACTGTGGTTTCTGTAAGCCCAATCGTTGACTCTCTTCCTTGTCTGTTTATTGTTTTTCACTTCTGATTTTGAATGTATGGTAACAACGACAAACCATTACCAATGCATTGTTTCACCTTTGACCTTGAAGCCGTGGCCCACCACACCCCACTCTCTCTCACGCAAAGCTTTCCAGAATTGGTTGGTGCGGGTTAACTTAGCTGGTAACGTCAAAAATCTTGAGTAAAACTTCATAGTGGTCAAAGATTGAGAGATCAAGAAAAAGGCGTTGATTTAGAAGTGGACAGAGGCATTTCAAAAAGGAAAAAACTTATCTTACATATTCGATAATAGCTTTTTTAAATTTAACGAGTAAAATTAAAGGATTGATGTGTATCTTCTTAAGATAAATTTGTAAGATTAATGATTAAATAAATACATGATAATATTTTAATCAGTTTGTAGAATTTAAAACTCTCATTATCGACATATGTAGAATAATAATTAAAAAGCTTATAAAAAAAAATCCTGACACGAGCAGTACTGACTTTATAATTTGCTTGTCTATGGTCATCCTTAAATTATGGATCAAGACTATGTATGTAAAACCAAATAAAGATAGTGTTAAATGAAGACACTATTGGCATTTGGTTTTTGTCGGGTTACATAGTTTTTTTTTTTTTTTTGCATCTTCCAGTTCTACCTGCTCATTGTGGTGGACAGCTTTTGATTCTGGGAACTAGAAAGGTAAAAATCCAAAACCATACAAGCAAAAGCTGGACAGACTGCAAAATGGTGGTGTAACTTAGCCAGATTTATCGACATGACACTTTCATATAAGACACATGAGGCATTACTAAACCAAACCTTTTTTGTGAATGTTCATATCCTCACATTCACATGCGAAGATTGTTGAATTTATGAAGTGATTGAGAGAGGATTTGGATCCTTTCCCAAATTAGGCAAAACTTGATGTGTACATTGTCATTGAATTCTTTTTTTCCTTTTCCCCCTTTTTCACTATCCGGGTACTACTACCGTACACATGATACACCACCTTGAAGTTTACGATGAACTGGTTACCATTTAGGCATATAATTTTATGCAAGAATTTGAAGTTTTTAGCATGTTAATGGCAACAGCCATGGAACCCAAAGCCCTTGTATGAAGAAACATTGAAAAGAAAAGAGAAAAAGGGTTTAACTGTTAGCCTACAACTGCAAGTTGTAGCTTTTTGTCGGCTTGATGAGCTGCCCTACTCTGATACTGTCTCTCTATTCTTCATGCGAGCAGCAGTCAGAATTCAATTCAGTAATAAGACTAATTAAAGAGAAGTGAGAATACTCCATATGTGGTGGAGCCAAGATAGGCAACAGCTGCATGCAAAAGTGTTGCAACTTGCAAACCGCAAGGCACGTTGTGCTTTTGATCCAGCTCAGCTTCTTTGGGTACATTTATTTGTGTTTACTTAGAAGTCAAAATAGTTTGTCTGATGCAAAATCAGATTAGAGAGAAAGGAAAAAGTTAGAGAAGAAATTAGAATTCAAAAATCCTGATGGGAATGCTCTTCAATCTTCATGCAACGTGCCGCACAGTTTTGAGGCACAGTGTATTCAAACCTACAGATGGAAAACAACAGCTAGCCCTCGGAAAAGTAAAAGGAAAAGATTGGATGATAGGAAAGTGAAAAATATAAGAATAATACTACTGTTCATAAAGTGAAAAAACAAGGAATTTATTTCGAAATTATATTACTAGTTGTTAGTATCAAGAAGAAGACTGATCATTGATGTCTTTTTGACTCATCTCATCACGTGAATAGCAAGTGGTCATCAGCCCTTTCAGTCTCAAACTTACTGGGCTTGAGCCCTCCTGAACATTTGCTGTGTTAAAGTATTGCAAACATGTTCTACAGGAACACACGTTGGCCCACAAAATCTCTGTTGCATCACATGGAAAAAAAACAAAGCAGTGAGCCCAAAGGCAAATCTAATCTCTATCTCATGCCATGTAAAGAAGAGATCAGATAAAATCTCACCCGTTCATCACGTCGAATTTTAATTTTGTGAAATCAAAAAAGTAGGACCCACTGAGTTCCGTTTCACCCACTACCTTCCTTTGAAATATCAGAAACTTTAAAGCTTGTGTGAGATTTTGGGGTGATGGGTGATCACTCTTGTGGGTCCTAGATTTTATTGTTCCCATTTGATGACTTTTAATTTTTAAATACAACTTGTTAGGAAATTTTATTGTAATTTTTATGATTATAAAAATAGGAAAATTTAGGGTTAAGGGAAATCAAGTGTCGTAAGCATTTCAACCCCATGTGGGATTATGGCCAATGGACCCACATTGCATGCAGTTTTCTCTTTTCTTCTCTAAGTTCTAATCTCGCAATTTTTTTTTTTTTAAAAGAAAAGTTGAGAGGTTGCTGATGTCTTCCCTCTTTCACTGATTTTGATGGCTAACCAATGGGATTCCATAATTTGGTCAAATGTCAAATTGTTAATAGTTGATGTTGTAGTCAATGAGAACTACAATCAATTATGTAAAGAGATAAGGATTACAAAATCTAAACTGCAATGGATTATCTGATTTGTTCATTAATTGTGGTTTGTGGATGTGCTCTTGGGCTAGCTAGTTGAACAGTGACTATCATATTCATGGCGGCTCCTCACTGGTTGCAATTTGTATGTCCTTTGCCTCTGCAAAGAGCCAAACCTCTGTACACTAAATGATAACCAAATCAATGATACGATTGATTCAGACTTCATGGTCTTCCAAGTCCCTGGCAGAGAACTCAGAGACAGCTAAAAGGCAAAAGAAAGTGCTCAGCTTGTTTTCTGCGGTGGACTTTGTTCGACAGAAAATGGTTTCTGCTGACCACGTTTAAGGATTGGTAGCCCAACTGAACCTGGCCCGTGATCATTGTGTGTTAACTGAAAGAACCTCCAAACTTGCTGGCCCTGTTTTTATGAACCCCAAATAAATTTGCCTAATAAGACTGGTAATCTGGTATATCCAACTTTTTTCAACATTGTACGATCGCATTGGACCTTGGGTTTTTGTTTTTTTTTTGGGGGAAATCATATGATGGATCAACATCTTGTATGATGAGGGATGATGGCATGGTATTTTTTTATATTTTCTATTTCATTTGCTTGAGTGGAATGCCATTATTGCACATACATGGTCGGATGGTCCATGGAGCTTCTGACGTGGTAATGCCAGGGATCCTCCAGGCATATATCTGCATGATTGCATGTGATGAGAGTAAGACTGTGGGGTACGAACAGCTAAGCTTCTCAGTTCCAAACAAAACTTCCCTTTAAAGCAAACACACCCACAGAAAGAAAGAAAGAAAAGAAAGTAAAAGAAGCCAAAATGATTTTGTCCAAACACCTGATTGCAAAACCATTAAAAAGTAGAGGCCTACCTTCCATTCCATAATATTCCAAATTGTCACTCAAGCTTTCCACCACAGCCAAGAAAAGAAAGGCTGGATAAATTTGCAAAGAATTGACAGTAAATTGTGAAAAGCAACAAAAACAACAGAATAAAGTCATGGACTTTCAAAAGTTATAATACAGGAGTGTGTCGATTGGTGGTCTATGTTTCCCACCGATGGAGTTGAATAACAAGAAACTGCGGACCCTCATTGAGAGGGCATGGGCTTTGCATGCCAGGTTGAACGATGAAATCGAGAACAGTATCAGCTTCTGCAGGTTTTGTTCAGACCATGGTCGCTATTGTGATGTTGGGCAGACCCCATTTGAGGAGAGGGAGAGATTGATTGCCATCAGAGATTCATTGAAGGAAGTTGAGAACACGCTTTTGCGTTTGCAGGTACCCTACTTCCTGTCTCTTCTTTTATTCGCTAGGCCGTCTAGAAAAATCCTGTGAAGCTGCAAGTTGCCCTGGATTTTCATATTGTCTTTTCTAGTCTGAGATAGGTCAGCAGATAAAGTCCAAGTCCTTTGATCTGAATGTAATTGCAATTGCAGAAATGTGCTTCATTGGCATAACATTTTTCAAGAGATCTGAAAATGCAGAACAGACATATATAAGAAATAGCATTAAGCATAGGCAATTAATCCTTGAATCTCACGTGATGAAAAAATTCTTAATATTTCATATAAAACAATTTGCATTTCAAGTTTTAAAAGCACTAGCTTCTGGACTCTGTTCTTAATGGAATGATTAAATTCAAGTAGTAGGTTCATATAGGCTGATAGGCAAAAGATTTAACAATAACAAATGATTTCAAAGTTAATTATTCCGTTACCTTTTGGTTGATATCTTAATTTGTATCTAAACCTGTTGAGTAGAATTGGAATATTCTACCTGACTTTTAGAGGTTTTGCTTTAATTTGATCTGCATACGACCTTTTATCCATGCTTAGTAGTTAATACTAACCTCAGTTTCTTAATTATCAAATATAGCATCAAACTGGGGAAACTTATGTTTAAAATTCTGTCCTTTTCCTCTGGAAAAATAATATTAACAATCATAGCTATCTACATGCAGAAGTTGCAGTCTTGGCAGCTGGTAGATAGACATTCAGCTCTCACAAGTTTGGAGCAAAGCAGATTATTTCTCATAAAACAAGCAACACAATATCAAGGAAGACCCCTGGATGTGGTGAGAGAGTTGAACGCTTGTTTTGGCAATGATAATAGAGCTGCGTTTGACAGGAATGTGGAAGAACTTACTGTGAAGAAAAATGGGGTTCAAAGCAGGAGAAGAAGGCTTTCCAGTTTTCTCATTTGTTGCATTAGATTTTTGTTCAACCCCTGGAAGTGGCAGAGTGCTGTTGGAATTGCAATAAAATTAATCCTGATATCAGCTAGCCTTTCAACCACAATTCAATTCTATCATGCCAGGCACCAATCTTGCAATTCACAAAGAAAAATTGTTTCCACTATCATGTATTCAAAAGAAGCAGAAAACATAGATTCTTTACTAACTATCTCAAAGAGCCCTCTGGATGTCTTTTGTGGCAGGGGATGATTCGTACATCATAATATATGAAATCACAACTAAATTTCTTCAGAAAATGTTTCCCCCTCTTCATCATTGTCTCTGTACCACATGCATGCATGCCATCCACTTGACATGGTCAATTCAAGAAACATCATGGAAATACATGATGGCATTGGAAAGTGTTTTCTAGCTGTATTTATATTGCAGATTCAAGTAGTTGGGCTTTCCTTTCTGACTATGGAGATTCATATTCAATGTTCAACCAAGGTTATTTATGGGACCACAACTTTCCATGTTTGCATAGGACCATTCCTATTCATAGTGGTTAATGAATCCTTTGCTGCTTTGGGGTAGACATTATTTTAATATGTGGTCCAACTTAATTTATTAGATTCACACGTATTTTATTTCCTCTTAAAGGTTATATTACATGAAACAGCCAATTTCCATTAGCGTGCAACTGCAAATCCCCTGCGAGGATTTGACTCCTTGACCGTTGGTTCGGCGCCAACTGCCAAGAACCGGGAAGATTCTGATGTGGGCTCGATTTGAGATTAGCCCAAGCCCAAAACTCATACCGAAAGAAATCAGACACTATGATCAGGCCCAGTCAGCACAAATTGGGCCGATAAGTTCTAGGCTTTCCTTTGCCAATGGAAAATAGATAAATAAGTAAATAAATAAAGAGAAGGAAGAAGTGGAAGGCTTTGCCTTTGAGAACGGTCAGCTGAAGCAATTGGTTGGCGCTCTTAATTCCACGCCACGAATCACATTGCTTCCTCGCCTCTTTCCCATGCAAAAATCGTCGAATAATTAAAAGGAAAGCTCTAGAAGAAACTTGTGAAGAATAATCTGTCCCATAAAATCGTTTCAAGTTCCCCACATTTCATGTAACTCTATTCTGGTTCTTTCTTCCTACAACACGACTCGAAGATCAACAAGCAATCCCAGCTGGAGGGTGGGGATGGTAACCTCGAGGCAGGGGCTGCCTTCATGGATAAGCGCCGCAGCAGCGACGCGAGTTGATTCCGAAGGAAACGTTGAGAATATGATAAAAGACGGCCACGGCGATTCTACAAGCCAACCGCAAAGCCAAAAGTCGTCAAAAGCTGTAACTGACGTGGATTTGAGCTTCGGAGAGAGGGCTTTCTCTGCCTCCGGCGCCGCTTTTCTTTCTGCCATCATCGTCAATCCTCTCGATGTCGCCAAGGTATCTGATTTTACTTTTGTAGAAAGTTTGGTTCTTTTTTATACATTGAGATTCATTAATTCTTTAAAGGGATTTTTTTTTGTTTCTCTTTTAATCAAAATTCTGTCAGAAGATATCTTGAAATGTTTAATTCTCTAAATTAACATCTCCATAGAATCCTAAGAGTTATTGTTTTTGGGTAACATCCAGACAAGGTTGCAAGCACAGGCTGCTGGAGTTCCACACCAGACATGCTTTGAAACTAACATGGTAAGAATCAATTTAATTGGTTTGCTTCATCTCATGATCAATTTATTCCCCTGTTTTAAACATTAATGATTTATTTGATTCTTTAATTTATCCTCTGCCAAATGCATCTTAACTTTGCCTTCGAATTTTTTCGTTTTTCTCCTCTGCTCTTCTGTTTAAGTTTTTTCCAGAATTGAAAAGTTCTCAATCATGTGCACGTTCAGTTCTTGGCTCTGAACCAGTATGCCCCCCTGAATGTAGTCGGTACAAAGGGACACTCGATGTTTTTTACAAAGTCATTCGACAGGTTGGTGGTTTTTCTGTATTAGACTTGTTCTTGATGTTTGATGCTGTAATGGCAATTCTTTTCAAAAAATAATAAGGTTTTGATGGTATATTTTTTATTTCTTCCATTACATTGGTAAAAGTAACTCTATTAGACCCAGCTGATGGCTAACAGAAGGGCATAGGGGAGGAAAACTGAAGTTAATTGCAAGAACAAGTTCATGTATTTAAGCACAATGATTGAAATTTTCATTATATATTTATAGATGCATTATACTCTCTTTAAATTTGTATTGTTGCAAACCTTTGCATATCAATGGACCAATTACCTATTGTTGGAGGTTCACAGGAGTGAATTTGTGCAGGAAGGATTTGCCAGACTGTGGAGAGGAACTAATGCAAGCTTAGCGTTGGCTGTGCCAACTGTAAGTCTCTCCCCCTTATAAAAGTTCCTCTTTCAATTCATATGGCTGCATTTGATGTTTTTATCCTTTGCATCAGTGTGATGAAGCATTTTTATATACTTCTTTTCTGTCAGTTTTTGGTTCATGGGCTTTGTTCTTTTGTTGTCAATCAGGTTGGCATCTACATGCCTTGTTATGACATTTTCCGCAATTCTATCGAAGAATTCACAACTAATAATGCTCCAACCTTGACGCCATATGTCCCATTAGTTGCAGGCATAGTTGCACGTTCTTTCGCTTGTGTAACTTGTTATCCTGTTGAACTGGCAAGGACCCGCATGCAGGTATAAGATGTTGTGTACCTTTTCTAATCTAACTGGGGATTACTATAATACTTCTCAATTGTTATACTCTGCAGGACTTGAGTAGTTAAGTTGATGAAAGTCAATTTTATCATTCTGACTTTTTTTTAATACCAGGCATTTAAAGAAACTCAAAGTGGTGTGAAGCCTCCAGGAGTATGGAAGACATTAGTTGGAGTCATCAACCCAGTGATGAGCACAAACTACATTCAGAACTGTAAGTTAATGATTGAATTGACAGATGTTCGATTGATTACTGTCTCCCTCTCTCTCAGAAACAATATCTTTTTGATGTTGCACAAGAAATTAGACTGTAAATGAGAAAGTTTGATTAAACTAAGCTTCCAGAGATGGTCATTATTGCTGACATATTCTTCATAACAGTACAAAGCTACCGCATTTTATGGACTGGCCTTAGTGCACAACTTGCTCGTGATGTTCCTTTCTCTGCAATTTGTTGGTCAACACTTGAGCCGGTGAGACTTCAGTTCCTTAATTCTTAAGAAGGATAAGTTTTGGTTTTTTCAGATATGTTTGACGCTAGCTAATCTATTCAACTTAATGCTGGTTTCTTTTGCCCTTTCCAGATAAGGAGAAAATTGCTTGTTTTGATGGGTGATGAAGCTGGTGTAGGTAGCATCCTTGGGGCAAATTTCACTGCTGGTTTTGTGGCAGGCAGCATTGCAGCGGCTGTTACCTGTCCACTAGATGTTGCCAAGACCCGGAGCCAGATAGAGGTCTCTGCTTTCTAGTTAAGCTTTGCTAGATATGCATTTAAATTCAGTTAGGATAGGATGAACAGCACCGAACAACCCTCCCTCCTATGCCCCTTTCTCCCTCCCCCAAGTGCACATGCCCAGGAATGCATACACACAGACACCCTAAAGTGAGGTAGTTAGTTTCCCATAAGACAATAAGGACTATATTTGACCATCATTTGCTAGTATGTGACCATGAGAGCGCAAGTATTTCCATCATAACTTGATTTCAGATATTTACTTTGGATGACTGCATTTTGGTCCTAAATCTGTCTTTCTTGATTTCCAGAAAGATCCCACCAAGGCATTAAAGATGACTACAAGACAAACTTTGCTGGAAATTTGGAGGTACGAAGCATTCTTTTGTCTATTCCTATTCCTTGAAGCTATATCGCTGTTGCTTTCTTATAGTTGCTTCTCAGTGATTTAGAGGCATTAATGCTGTAGAACGCATACCAGCAGATCTTCTGGTAAATGACTAGTCTAATGCAAGAATGTCATCCTAGGTCCTAGCTAAAAACCATCATAGTTTAAAGACTCCAGTGGGGTCATCTAAAGGGACATGTACTAGCATCAGATGAGCGATTAGACTATCGTAGAGTTTATTCTTTAGCAGTAGTGTCTGTGTCTCAGGCTAATCCTTTAGGTAAAACCCATTGCTCTAACTTGTAGTCAACTGCCTAACATTTTAGGTTTGCTCTTGTGCGGACCTGCAAAGGTCACTCAAGGTGGGAAATCTGTCAATTCTTATGAGCTGGTTGAGGTTACCCTGAATATTCACTTTCATTAATAGCTCATGTGTCCCAAACTGTCATTTGCAACAGGGATGGAGGGATGAAGGGACTGTTCACCGGGCTTGGTCCTCGTGTTGGTCGTGCTGGTCCTTCTGTGGGGATCGTTGTTTCCTTTTATGAAGTTGTCAAGTACGCTTTACATTCCAGACACGAAGATTTTGAGTGAAACTTGGATTCGTGCCAGCTATTGTTGATTTGATGTTCCAAGTATAGTCGGCTAACTCGACGATGTAAAGAGAAGAAGAATAACACACGCGTGTGGTCCTCCAACCAAAAATCTATCATGTTGCTCAAAAAGACTCTCAAGAGGCAACATTTCGACAATACTTCCGGGACCTGGAAACGCCAGGCTGCATCACTCCAATTCTTTTCTCATAATGGAAGCCCGATTCATTGTTGCAAGTTGCAACACAAAGTTTCTTTGTAAGGGAATATTTGCAATCTTTTTGCAATTAAAGTTTATGTCGATGGCAACTATTTACAACCACTTAGTAATGGTAAGCACGAATGGTAAGCACAAGTGTTTCTCATCTCTGAATGAATGGTTTAATTCATTGTTTTTTTGTAGTCAGTTTTACAAAAACAGAACACCATTTAAAAAGAAACAGGCACATAAAGAGATTAACAGGAAAAAGCAGAGCATTCCGAGAGATAGAGGAAGCAAATTAAGGAATCAAGGAGTAGGATAAAGAAAATGATAACAAGAAATAAAGTAGGCTACCAGAAAACAAAATTAACCAATAAATCTCTCATAACAAATGCAAACCACCATCCATCACCAAAGAAAAAAAGAAACAACTTAATATATTTATCTACATAGCAATTTCTATTGCAACCCTGATCTAAATGAATCTCTCAAGCCCTAAGAATAATTTAAAAGAAGCTGTAGGAGGATGCGTCTAGAGGGTGGATGAGGTATGTAAGAACCAGTGCCACAAGCATCAGCACGTATGCAATCCCTTGGTCAATTGAAGTCCCTGCCCACAATAAATGGAAATTTAAGTTTATGAGTTTCCATCAACATCTTATACAAAGCCACACACAATTAGCCTAGAATTTTTCCAGAGGCTAAACACTGTAATATGTACCCTACTACCAGAGCATAACATTTTTTGCCCCGGGAAACACAGAAGTCAGAACATTATTGAGATACTGTTCCAAGAGGGTCTAACGCGTTTGCAAGAAACAACTTGAGCTATCCTCTCGGACCCACAAGACTAAACAGACGAAGAAATCAATGCCTTCAAGGAAGGATACCACAAAAATTGAAGGAGACGAAAGAAAAATGAAAACCAGCATTCTACGTGAAAAAACCAACACAAAAATCTTGGCAATGCCTCGGCACGAATAGAACTGTGAAATTAAGGCAGTTTTCAACATTACTACAGATCTAAAGAAAACTTTTTCTTCAGAGCAATTCAGGAAGGAAGCAAAGAAAACAGATCTAAAGACCCAAAAAGAGCCTGTTACAAATAAAAAAAAAAAAAGATGAGAAGTTACCATCACTAGTAGGAGAAGGAGCTGGAGCAGCGGACTGAGCCTCAACAAAGGGTGACACGATGGCAAAAACAAGAGCAAAGATAGCCATAACACCCACAAACGCCCTGGAAGAAATCACCGCCATTTTCCCTTCTCTTAACACCAACAAACTCTGAATAAGCCCTCTGCAAACTATTACCCCAACGGGCAATGTGAGAGCTCTAAAGAGAAATGAAGTCGAAGAAGACCCAGGACGAGGAACAGATAAAAGAAAGTTGAGCAGAGAAATTCTGTAGAGGAAGTTGGGGTTTAAATAAGGAGGTTGAGGCCATTATAGGGTGTAATAATTTGTATTGCAAGCAGTTAAATGGGAGAGCTTTGGGAGTGGGGTCAGGCTGATTATCTTTATTAGGTAAGCGTAGATCACAACGCCATGTGATGAGGTTTTTCCCTTTTAGCTTTCTTTATTCTTTTGTTGAGACACACAGCCGGGTGAGTTGTTGCCCAGACCCTTTTTCTCTTCACCTACTCAGCCCTTTTCAAACGTTTATATTATCAAAAACGATTTAAACGGCTAACATTTGCATCATTGTTGCATCAAATAAATACTGATATCATTGTTGTATCAGAGTTGTTATAAATTTTGTTATCTAAATCCAGTTTGAATTCCAAGAGAATCATAATATTTCAATCTCGATTTAAAATGAGATTTCTAAATCATATTTAAGTTTCATACAGATCCTGTTAATTTTTTTATTTTTTACCTTACCACCTTTGCCTTTGTCTTTTTATTTCCTGTTCCTGGCCGTTGTTGCCTCCTGGCTTTGCTACCGTCGTGATCAACCTTGCTGCCAATTGGTGATTCAGTGGGGACAGAATTTAAAAATTCGAAATTCAAAAATGGTTTATTTATTTATTTATTTATTTGTTTTTATTTTTAATTTACAAATATAACTGGCAAAGCAATGATGAGTGACAAAACAGAATACAAAATGCTATCACCCTTGGATACCCTTTAGCTGCCAAATTTTTCAACATTATTTGACCGCAAAATAACAAATGCAACATGGGATGCTAGCCTATTACGGGCATCTCCTTTTTAAGCCCAGGAGCTTGTTTCTCCTTATTTATCTTACATATTGACCAACTGAAATCTACTTTTTCATCTCTCTGCCACATCGACCTATTCTTTTGAATTCCTTGCAATATGTGGAAGACAATCAATCATGCATAAGGTCATGGATCAAAAAGCAAGAATTCGCTTAAAAATGTTGGAAAGCTAATGTTGACGTATGGTTTTGCTAACACATGCTTCACATCCATCCACACGCGGGGAAGCACTTTCCATGTGTAATAAACTACTACATTCCAAATGAACCTAAATTCCTAACAATAGTGCCTATACAGAAGTAATCAATATGAAAATCCCTAGGACCTTGAAGATAATTGACAGCAACAGAAGCTTTTTTTTCAGAAAATCATGAAAATTTTGAAAAACCAAGAAAAAAAAAGTGAAGAAAACATGCCAAATATGGATGGGACCATAAGAGCATACTGACACAAATGAGAGCACATGCTATGTTGATACCATGCACATGGATGATAACATTAGAATCATATTCCAGTCAAACGATTTTAAATGCTCACAAAATCTTTAGCCCCGTAACCGTTGAACTCATAAAAAGGATAAAACTTGAACTACCACACAACTCTTAAGAAATCCAGGGCCAGAGATCTGGCAAATCTGGCTGCAGTGTGTTTTCCCCTTTCTGTACGTTCTGGCCACACCATAACATTAACTAGTATGACAAACAATATACAAAAAATAAAAAATAAGATAAAGACAATACTACGATTGATAAATATATAGGTGATTGGCAAATTGGTGAAAAGGTTTACTAATTTCTAATTATTTTGGAATAGTTATATAACTTATAAAATTTACATAATTACCAAATTATATGTTTTATCTTCAAAAATAGTATTTTTAGCTTAAGTACTTTCAATATATAATATGAACTTTGTCTTGTCATTATTTTCACTACTACCATTGTATCTTCGAATTGGGGCTTTCCCCACTAATAAAATTTGGTTGTATACACATCAATGCATGTTACAACCCGTGAGGAAAGACAAAGAAGGGTGAAAAGTTAGTAAAAGATATGTCCAATCCGATTAAGGAAAATGGACCGCGCAGGTGTAATTCTACTATGAAAAAAATCCCAAAGTTGATAGATCAAAACCCACAAACCAATTACCAAATTACAAGCCACTCAATAATCCGCCAAACAAAACAAACTCCTTTTTTTTTTTTCGGTCTGTTCTGTTAAATACAAAAATAACTCAAGTACGGATACAGATGGAATTTTTTTTTTTATTATTTACAATCCAACCTCCAGAATGCTCCTAATTTTAATGTGGTATCCTGCAAGGAACAAATTCCGAGCAAGTGACCTTTATAATTTTTGGAAAACTATAATAAAAAATGCATGGACAAGTGCACATATAAATTGCATTAACTAATCAAGGAACCAATAGAGTATAAGGGCATAAAGGCCTCTTCTAAAAGACAATGTAAATGCCAATAGCCAAAATAATATAAAAAATCAATTATAAAAAAAAAAAGGGGAGGGGGAGGGGGAGGGGGAGGGGAGGGGTGGAGAGAGAGAGAGAGATTATTCTTCCATCTTCACTTGAGAATCACATCAAAACCTAAGGCAATTGAATGACTGCAGATTCTATATCAACTGGAGCATGTGTTTGAATCTAACAGACTCTGGCACAAGTTGTTCCATAGAGTTGAAAAACTTATGGAAACAAAGACGATGTAGCTTTCAGAACAAGAAAGCTAAACGCTACAATGATTTACTACTCTTTTGTCCAATATAAATAACTGTGAACTCAACCTTACCAGAGAGAAAACATGATTGTGGCCAACTTTTTGTTCACACTGCCAATTTTGGATCCAGCGTTCCTGAGCCATTTCCTTCTCCAGTTAAACTGTGGTCAGGGTCCTGCATATCACATAGTCATCAGTGACAGCCAAAGGGCGCTCAAACTTGGAGAAGTTAGGGCCAGCAAGGTATGTACCTCCATTCCCCATTTGATGTAATCTGGTGACTCACAGGCCTTGTATTCATCAACCAAACTTTCAATTATGTCCCTTGATTCATCAAATTCAGACAGATCATTGTCCTGCTCACATCTAACAATAATTAGGATAATATATATCAATGTAATGCAATTGCAAAATATTGTTTAATTTTGTCATTGCACTTTTTGTTTTTGGAAGCAGAAGACATGTAGCAGAAGTAACAAACAAAAAGTGCTAAATATATTATTCAAAGAATACACATCTTTTAACCAACCTAAAGAAGTAAAACATGTCCATGTGTGCAGGCTTACAAATACACATGTGCATGTAAATAGGTAAATAGACATGTATATGAACAAAACTCATGCATGCAGGTGTGTGCATACATGTTCATAAAAATACATGCAAAAGCATGGTGGCAGCAACAAAAAAATTAGAAACTGTAACTGAAATAAAACTACGAGAGCCCAAAAGCTCGTAACTCACAGCAAACATAGGGAACTTCCGATAATTGTCAAGAAATGCTTGCTTCTTTCTCAACTTCTCATACTGGCTCAAACATTTGCTGAAGAGGTGTCGGATACTGGTATGACTTGCTAGCATAAGACCACTCACCTGATCAATGCAACATGCACTTCTTTATTCTCTCTCAAATTTTTTCAATTATTTTTCCAACAAATGGAGCACCACATTATAAGGAGATAGCAAAATCATGCTGAATGTCAAAGTTGTTCTTAATTCAGAAAAAATATTGTCAATTCCTCTGTAATTCAGGCAAAATAAGCAATCTAAACTCTAAAGACAAGAATTAGAGTTGTACCCTATGAGCAGTTTGGACATATGGGGACTTTCTAGAAAGAGCAACCTACAAAAACACCAAAAGAACAACCAGATGATGTAAGTTCAGATATCATAAGAAAAAGAATTGACCAAATTGATGACAACTGCTTCTATGATCAAGAGACCTGAATGCTTGCAGGACCCCACTCAATAAAATTTACAAGCTTTCTTTCACGAATCCTCTGTAGACTTTCATGCACCTGATAAAAAACAGGGGAAATTATTTAACAAGCATTAGCAGCTTAAACCAGTAAGAATAGATGACACCAACAAATTTCCAGGAAAAATAAGGTCTGCAGAACTTACTATAGATTTTCACACATTATAACCATTAACAAGCAATCAAATTGAAGTTATTTAAACCTGTCTTTCAATAAAAATAATAAAGAATACATAAGTAATATAGTTGACCCTACATGTTGGATGTTTAACTGCCAAACGATTTGAAACCACGACACTGCTGATAACTTTTCTTTTTCTTTCAAGGGAGAAAATATAGTCCCAAGAAATCAGGGTTGGATTTCTATAAATGAGCAACAAGCCTATACTAGAAGAATTTAAGTTGGTGTGCTGACTAGGAGAACAATTGCAGTCATCTAATCAATATCAGTGCTCTGAATTTTCAAGGGGAAAGGAGGGGTCTTGGCTAAAATCACACACTCAGCCACCTTGAGAAGAGAAAATTAGCAAAGAGAACACATAAAATGCCTAACATCACTTTAAAGAAAACAAAGCAACTGCACCATCATCAAACTTTTGGCACAACAGTTGCCAGGAGGACAAGCAAGATGTTTGATAATCTAGAGAAAGAAAAAAAAAATTGCATGCATTCACAGGCAAAATCTTTGAACTACTACCAACCTTAAGATAATTCCTCTTCTTTGCACAAAGATATAACTAAATCTGCTAAAGAATGCAAATGTTTAAGTAATGGCCAAAGTCAACAAAAAAGTACTCAAATGCGTGCTTAAGAATAAAGAACAATATTTTGTTGCTTGCTTACACAAATTTGAATGTGAACCTGAGGTATTTTTCTTGTAAAAATTATAGCATTCCCATAAAAATTAATTTACAATACCTGAGTAGGATCTACTTCTCCTTGAATGATATTTAGTATTGAGATATACTTTGCTTGACTAGCTTCTTTTGTGCGTGCATAAGAGGAAACCATAATATTTTTTGTCTGCAAGGAATCTTATGGTCAGAAAAATGCAACCTGATTTGTCAAAACAATTAC
Source organism: Theobroma cacao (assembly GCF_053813885.1). Lineage (NCBI taxonomy): Eukaryota > Viridiplantae > Streptophyta > Magnoliopsida > Malvales > Malvaceae > Theobroma > Theobroma cacao. Next base: position 39,351,294 of record NC_142639.1, on the reverse strand, counting down.
AAGCTACATATCTCACCTGGAGAAGTCTTCTCATAACATCAAGAACAGTAGTTTTCCGGATCACATTAGCCTGCCAAAAAGCAATACCTTGGCATCAAACTGCACTGAAAAATTCTTCTTTACAGGAATAACAAGACTAAAACATTTATCTAGGACTGATATGAGATTCTGAAATGTCATTGTTGACAAAAATAAAACATATAGAATCAGAAAGTGTCAGCTCTGATCACTCTCAACTTGAAGAGCTTTTCTTTTGGGGGGTTGGATGAGGGAGGATGTTTTGTGTTTGTCCTTCACTAATACAACTAATGATTTGACTGACTAGGCATAAAGGTCAAAACATGACAACAAGAACCTTCATTTTCCTCCCATTCTAGCATTGATGGTGAATACATGTCAAAATGAGTCAATAGAGACAGTGAAAAGCACAACGATGAAGAAAGTTTTACATCCATAAGTATAACACTTACTAGTCTAGGAAGTTAAAGTCACTGCATTTTAATTGTTACTAAAATTTTGATAGTTAAAGCTAAGCTCTATGATGTGAGATAAGAAGAATGCTCATCTTCTTGTAAGACAAATAATAAAAGAAATTTGCTGAAACAATTCTATACGATTATTACTTCAGTAATAAACTCAGTAAATATTCCAAGATTTGCAAGTTCCTTTTCCTGAACTGTTTAGTATCCATCTTGCTCTATACCTGACTTAATAGAAGGGCTTGGATTTTGGCAAATATGGAGCTTCCTCTAGGTCTATAAGGGAAGTCATCAGCTTTGCATAAATTCACAATATTGGGTACAACTACATCCTCCTCTCCCCACCCTCTTTTTCACCCCAAACATTATGAAAAGAATAAGCAAGCCCATTGAAGACACAATTGTCTACAGGCTCCACTTAACTCTTGAAAACGCAAAAGAAGCAATTGACCAGGAATCATAATCAGTTACAAAGCTATAAGTACTAACTAGACAACATGAGTATTGGACTGACCTGGCGCTCCACTGTAAGTGGTGTGTAACCTGTCATAAGAAAATGACATCTTGGTGTTGGAATTAAAGAGGCAAGAAGACCAACCAAATCATTGTTCATATATCCTGGATACCGCAGTGTAGTTGTGCTAGCAGACATCACAGTGGAGACCAAAGAATTTGTTTGAACAAATGTAGGATTACTTAGATGTAAACGCTCCACAGCAATTCTATTAAGTGCGGTATTGTCAAGAACAACAACACAATCAGCATTAAGTGTTAGTCGCTTGAGTGTCAAAAGTGAGTTGTAGGGTTGGACCACCACATCACTTGTCTCCATCTGGTTAGGAAATACACTATATGTCTGGACCAACTTCTTGCTGTAGCGATCATTCAGAGTCTCCAACAGATAGGAACCCATACCTTCATTGTAGAATGAAAGCAGTCAAGTTGTAACCAAGCCAGTATCTCATGATGAATATGCTACTGCCTATGGTCCTACTTTTTGAAGCCAAATGAAGCTAATATGTGTGCACATATAAACAGAAAGAGAAAAATAAGCATACAATAATTAATTTTTGACAGACCAAAAGAGAAAGATAAAAAATGCAAGTATAAAGATAAAGTGAGGAAACCTGAGCCTGTCCCTCCAGCAATGGAATGACATAGAACAAAACCCTCAAGGCTATCACTTCCATCAGCTTCTCTGTCAATCATGTCCATTATATCCTCTTCAACACCCTTTCCCTGTTTAAAAATCATGAACACAAAACTGGATTTTGGTAAAAGATTACTGATTGAAAAGAAAATTAACAGGTAACACACATAAGTCATGTCAGATATTAACACGAGAATTTGTAATATATTCTGTGATCAATATAAACATGCAAAACATACAAAAAAAAAAATGATAATCTCAACATCTCATGGAAACACATAGTTATATGCTGTAAAATGTAATTACTCTTAGATTGTAATTATGCATCTTGTTTTCCTTATCAACATTATCACCTCAACATGTTAAATTAAGATATCATGCAGAAGACCATAAGAGCGTCAATCAACTTATATATAATTGAACATCACAAAATTGGAAAGTTGAATGAAAGAAAAAAACCTGATGATATCCACTGGCCCAGTTGTTCCCAGCACCTCCACCGTGATCAGAAACAAAGATATTTTCATGATTGTAGAGATTCCGATATTCACTATTTTGAATTCCATTAATTACTCTAGGTTCCAAATCTATGAGTAAAGCTCGTGGTATGTAATGCTGATCGTCAGCTTGGTAGAAAAAGACATCTTTCCTGTCACCTCCCTGCATCATCCGCACCGAACAAATTAATACATGTTCAACTCGCTATAACTGAGTGACTCACTACTTGTTCTTTTTACATTTCAAATAAAGTTACCTTAATATATTCCGGATTAGTCTATGGCTAATTAAAATCCCAAAACCTAATCTGACCGCCAATCGAAAACTTTTGTCAAATTAGCATAGACATTTTACCGTTAATAAATCGGCGAACAAACAAAATAAAAATCGTCATGAATTTCCATAATTAAGTGGAAACTGGAGCTTTAAAGTGTAAAACAAAAGCGAAAACCTCAAAAGAAAAAAAAAAAAAAGAGAGAGAGACCTGCGTAGCGAAATCTTCAAGAATGCCTTCTTTGCTGATGCCGTGCTCGAGGCAGAGCTGTTTCCAGAACTCCATCCCGATCTGGTTCCCGCATTGTCCCACCTGCAGTGTTATGATTTCTCTCGGCATTTTTTCCTTTCTTTTTCCGTACTCCTGAAACTAGGGCTTCGATCGGAAGGGGGAAACAAGTGACTGGCGCGCTAGGGACGCCTTTTTTTAAAAAACACAGAAATGAGGGAAATGAGATGATATTTTTTATTTTCCCCCTTTGAGTCTGGTTTGGGCGTGAAATGCTTTTTATACGGTGGGACTGTTGAGAGTGTCCTTTTGTGGCCGCTGGCTTGTTTTTGCTTGACGACAAATGCTAACCTGCGCTCTAAGTTGACTTCCCATCCTGTTCTCTTTATTGATTGGGCCGTGATCTTGGTCGAACTAAATGGGCCTTTGGGTTTGTTTACTAGGTAGCACCGTAGCGGTGCTTGGTCTAGTCTAGCCCACTCCTAGGCTGTGTATTTTGGGGCTAGACTAACTGGCTTCAAGCCTACAAGGGTAACTAGGCCTTGAACCAAAACAAAATAATCCCCTAGCCGGTCATTAGTCTTTCTCTGGCGAGACAATTGTTCAGGGAACCTCTCGAGCACAGGGGGAAAAGTGGTTATTACATGTTATATATAGTATTAGTAACTTCATCTACAATTTCACATGTGATTAGATGACGGAAATGATGTCAAATTGTGATTAGGAGCGCATTTGCAAGTCTTTATAATGAATCTTTTTTATTATAACCGTGTGAAATGATGCCGTTGCCATAACTTGTGCATTTCTTACTCCTGAACCCAAGCCACTCCTCTCAAAATTTAATTAAGAACTTACTGGAAATGTTGGCCAACATCAGAAGGAAAAAGGGTTTTAAACAGGAAAACTAAGATTTATCATACTAGTATTAACAATATTAATTTTAGTAACTAAAATACATATGTAGTTCCAAATACTATATTTCCTTGGCCTTGCACTCTCCCTGTATGCATTTGATATTTCCTTTCAGTTTGATCATGTACCGAGTACTTTCTCTTTCAGGTAAATGATCGCGAAAAACCAAAGATCAAACTAGAAGGAACTAATGAAACCATACCAAGAAAATAACACTGTCTATGTAGTTTCCAGAATTATAATAACAGGGAATTAATATTCTAGCGAGCCCAGAGAAAAGCTCCCATGGCGAACCTTCTCTTCTGCTCAACATCTCCGGTAATGAGTAGTCCATACTCTTTAAGCAAACAATCAAGCTTCCACTCTGGCATGGCTTCGTAGTCAGCTTTGGTGTACCTCGGGTAGTGCAGTGGCATCTGGAAGTGGCCGCACCAGTTCCTCGCCTGCTGACCATTTGGTCCGCTGCCTAGGCTCGGAGATTGCCTGGCTACTGATTCCATACTCATTTCTGCACCCCTCCCCAACCGTGTGGTAATTCTTGGAGGTAGCTATATGGGTTGGTTGGGTTAGTAAAGGAAGTTGGTAGTAGCCTTTTTATAGAGGATTCAACGTGAGAGAGCAAGAGAGTGTGGGTGTTGGGGGGGGGGGGGGGGGGGGGGGGGGGTGACGAATTGAAGCAAGCATTGTTGAGGTGACGCGATATTTCAAATTGACACAACTGAGAAAACAAAGCTTTTCATTTCTTGAGACAGTTTGCTTTTACCCATTTATAGATTTCATAACAATAATAAATTGGTTCTGCCCCAGTAGGCCAGCACTTCGCCAGACTTGCCGGCTTGTAGTTGAGTAGGGTCATCGATTCCCTTGGTTCTCGCCACGCGCTATTTTTTTTCTATTTTTGTTTTGTGAAAATTTAATTATAGTAAGATCTCCATATTACCAAAACCTTCACTTTCAAAGCTCGGAAAAACACTCATCAATTACCCTCTAAACCACTCCATATCAATGGTTTCTAGCCAACTATGAGAAAGCTTACTTGTAATCTAATAAAGCAACTAAACCACCATTTTATTTGCTTTGTAGTTCTGGCACAAATAGAGGAAAGGGTGGGTAATACTAAACAGCGTGTACAGCAGCAGCAGATTAGATATTTTGGAAGTCGAGTGTTGCTGAGTCACATTGATGAAATTGGTGGGGGTTCTACTGGAAGTAATGAGCAAAGCTAGCCATGTCTGAACCCTTCACCAAGGGACTGGTTTATCGGTTCAAGCTCATCAAACTTCTTTAACCCTGTTGGTTCAGCGAGATCTAGCCACCTAAATCTCACAAACCACATTCTTAGATTGTGCAAAATGCACCCAACCCACAGAAATTCACTAACAATTTGTTGGACAGTAATTTCTTCACCTTTGTATTCATTAAACTCATGTATTAAGGTTGATTCAATAATTTAGTCCCTATTTGCCCATGGCTCTTCAATGCAACCTTCAAGTAATTGTCCTCCAATCCTTCTAGTCCACACATTGACTCTATTAAGAGCATGAATGGCAGGCATTTGCCCCACCAATAGAACAGCATTCAATACCTACCTGCTTGAAACGATTCATTGAGGTGGCCACTGGTCACTGTATTGTTAACAGAGATGCAGCCTAAAATAACTGGTTATAAACTAAAGTTGGAAACCAGAAAAACATCAACCACTTATGGTGGTTTGATTTATACTGTAGCTGTCGGTAGCTGCAATAATAAAACAATATAAGCCAGGGACTCATTCAAGATCTAGTTAGAAGATATTTTTGCTTTCAGTACTGTTTGATATCATTAATCCATTGCAATAATGCATAATTCTGTTCATGGCCAACTTTATTTTCAATATTTTCCCCACACTAACTTTCAATGTCTCATCATGCAAGGGATGGTCTACCCCATTAAACAAAGAGAATTAATCTTCATTTGAATGAATGTACTAGAAACAAGTTTTTATCAAAATCCAAATGAGTAAATGACCAAGTCATCAAACCGCTACTTGACTTTGTTAGTAGTAATCCGTTTCGTGTCAAATATTCAGCTGTAAGCATCTTACTAATTAAATACCTACTTGATGAATTTCCCTTGGCAAGAGATGAACCATTAATATACTTAATTCCTTTTACAGAAGAATTAGAAAAGAATTACATACTTCAGAAAAGATGCTGATCTTCAAGAATCTGTTTTACGATCGACTGGAACGTTGACAAGACTCTCTGGATCTGTTCTAACTGTTGAAGGCAAGTCTACAAGCATATTTGGAGGGGCAAAGTACATATGTAGTGACATCATGCAAACAATGATTCCCAAGAAAAGCTGCAAGAATGCCAAGAAAAGAGAAATAAATGCTCCAAATTTTAGTAATAACAAAATTGGCAGTAAAACTGCTGGAGGAGTCCTGGATTTAGTTTCTGTACGTTTCAAGAACTATATTCACATAAAATGATTAAAACAGATAGGATAAACCATAAATCACCTAACAAGTTGATGACATATTCTGGACTATATGTGTGTGTGTGTACATGTGAGCATTTTTCATTAACCATGAAATAAAAAGCCCCATAGAACATACATTTAACACCAACATCCAGGTTGGAACACTATGTTACAACAACACACTGAGATATATCTAGTTCAGACTAACTTCACAGCAAGGAACCCTACCTGAACTGTTGGCTTGAAACTGAAGAGGAACACAGATAGAACCATTGTCAATAGCATGGCCATCGATGTGGAATACACCTAAAATAAGTAAAAACAAGTATTCTTAAGAACTTGAAAAAAATGGATGACTTCCATCCAAAATTTCAAATCAACATATAGCAGTTGAGAAAATCTAGAAGCATAAAACACATCAAGGAGAAATCTCCAGGTTCAAATATAAAACCCAAAGAACCTATGAAGAAATGACATTCACCCACAATAGCACAGACAACCAGACAAACAATCAAGAACAGTTAAAAAGAAGATACCTTAACTATATTGTCAGCATATTTCATTAACCAGGAAACCAAAAGCCCAGTAGAACCTAGATTTAACACAACCATCCAGGTTGTAACACTGTATCCATTAAATAGCCTTTGCCACCAAGGTCCTTTCTCAAATCCACCTCTAAAATCATCCAACACAAGCCGTGCCATATTGAAGATTGCACCAAACCTGGAAGAAGAATGTTAAATCAGAATGAATGGACCAACCAACAACCATGTTAATTCTTTTGAATGGCTTGAGCTTTGCAATACATCAACAAATGTTGATTGGTGACAATATAAGATTGCAGAAATAAAAAAGGTAAAAGATGATATTCTTTATTGATAATAATATTTTCCTCAAACTAATGTGGCAATGAGCATTTTACAAGAAAATGATACCTACGTGTACAACTGTACATTCTGCCAGTATAAGCTGTCATTGTTCTTCTTCATCAAGAACTCCGTATAAACACCAGCCAATGCTGAAAGACAAGCAGACAAAATTCCTAACATGTATCCTTGAATTGGTGCTGAAAAGAGGGAGTCACATGAAGCCTCTCCACATCCTTTGACCTTAATAAAGATAAGAAGGATAATTCAAATTGAGAAACCAATGATTAGTCTTGACTAAATTTTTAACAGAATAGAGCTTTCACCAAAAGGAAACAAGAAATTTCAAAATTTGCTAAGAGATAGAATGCTTCAAGAGCACATGTGATTGATTGGTCCTAATGAGATAGCTTTTTATAAAGAGATGTTGCATTCTTAACTAAGCTATTGCTCATTGCTTTCCTTCTAATCCTCCCCTTTTTTCATTCCTTTCTTACAATTTTCTAAATGAAACTAAAGATATTATTCACTTTACTACATGCAAGGAAAATGATCACATCAACTAGTTCTTCCAACTTTTTTTATTTGATTTCTACATACTTGCTTCAAATCAAGTAAAATCATTGCCTGATTTCACATTTTCACATGGGACTTAAGTTTGATGGACCAAAATACATTATATTTACTCTTTTATAGACTAATTTTCCAACAGTCGAAACAGATTGCTCTAGCATCACAATATATCTAGTTTTCTAGTATGCAAATCGTTGAGAACACCTTAAACTTAAGCACCCATAAATTTTTCTAGTATCACAAGTCAAAATGTTGCACAAAGTCTCAGTACAAAACATATATAATTTAGTTAGACATCTGGAGTACCTGACTTGTGGTTGTTCCAACAGCCAATAAAACAATGGCCATCCATTGTAAATTAGAGAGCTTCTTCTTAAGAAACAACCTAAATCATGAAACAACAGAATCTGCTCATTCATGAGAACATGGACATCGAATACTGTCACCGCATGGAAAAAAGAGAGTTCAAATATAAGAAACTGAAAGCAGCACCTGAACAAGATTCCAGTAGTGACAATCTTCAAGTTGCCCATTATCTGATACGTGGACGTATCGACATACATAAGAGTAGCAAACTGGACATTATTATGGATTAAGTAAATGATTGAAGGAATCGGGAACAGACGAACGCTCTTCCAATCCGTCGTCATTTTCGCAGGAGGTGATTTCTTACACTCTCTCCAGAGAAAAACACTTGATACAATAAGCTGTAACCAAAAATAACAAAAAAACAGTAAAATTAACCATCCATTTTAGATCTAAATTAAGAAAGTTCAGTGGAAATTTGAAGTACCTTGAAAACCTCAGCAAGGAAAGGAACGGTGGCGTAATCATATTTATATTTGCCATTGCTTTGTGATAGAGTAGTTAAAATCCCCTGCCAAACATTCGAATATATTTAGATCCAACAGTCATTTTATGTGATTAGGGTTACGAATTTGATGGAGGAAAGTAGGAAATCTTCGGGAGTGCGGAAAGTAAAAAAGAAGAAGGGGAATTAGGAGATTGGACGAATAGTAAAACTGACCTGAGAGCTAGTGAGGACGGTGAGGAGAGAAGCTACTAAGTACCACTTCATTTTCACTTCTTCCAATCCGCGTCGGGAAGCAGAAGCATTGTCATCTAGATGTCCTAGAGAGCGACGAGTACAGAGACGGAGAGGAAGCGTCCACCGTTCCAGCACTGAGCAGCTGATAGAAGTGGAGCGTCGTCGTTTCTTGCTTTGAGCGTGAGAGGCACCGTTTGTCCTCTTCTCCTTCTGTCTGTTAAAACGCAGCGTTTACATCCCAGATCCAGATCTAGATTGGGCCGATCGCTGCCAAATATTTGTTATTCTCTCCCTTTTTGTTGACCATTTTTCTAAGCCTTTGGGCCGTTGGAATGCCCCATTTCCATGTGGCATAATTCAATTTTGCATTCTTTTCTTTTCTTGTTAATGAAAAAAATCTAATTAGAAATTACCTTGATTAATCATTTTCTTTTAATTTTGATTGCTCATTATGATATATTTTATTACTTATTATATATATATATAAGATGTTTTTACATTAAAATTGCATAATCATCATTATTTTTTTCAATTGTGACATTTTTTTATTTTTAAAATCAAAAATATTTTTTAAAAAAATTAAAACTTTTTAATCAAACTTATTTTTTAAAACATTCAAAATTATTTTATCCTTCAAACAAAAAATACTAATTAAAACTCCAATCAATTTTTATATAAGAGAGAACACTACGATTCGAACTTAAGATTTTTACTCAAATCTCATCACGCGTCTCTACTTATCTTAAATTTTTTTTTTAATTTTAATTAAAACAGTAAATAATATTAATCTCATCTATATTTCATTTCATCCGTACAAAAATGGTAAACAAATGCAATCCAAAACAAGAATATCGAAACTGGCGGGAACACCATGACACGAAGCTGACAAGTGTTGGGTGGTGTTAGTTCCATGTCGAAACAACTTTGCTCACAATCATACACACCACCAACACACACTTTTCCCGGAGAAAACAACTACTGCTAAATTTAAAATCATCTTCTTTTGGTTCTCAATGAGTTAAACAGGAAATCACTTTTCTTCCCTTTGCTCGAATTTTTAAGTTCCTTTTCTATTCTTTGACATCCGTTACATAACATTACATGTTAGTTCATTGAATTCTGATCTGATTGTAGGAGATAAACCTTTTTTGGGTTTTGGAAATTGGGTTCTTTGCATAATTGCACTGGCCTTTGCTGAATTTCTGTTGGGAGGATCCGGTGGAAACTAGCTGTTCTCTGTTTTGCTACTGGTTGTGGGATGTGGCACATTGCCAAAACTAAAGAAAGCTTGAATTTCTTCTGTTCCTATATTTTGATCCAGGAAAGGAAGCTTGAGTGTTTTTCACAATCCTTGATCTGAAAGGAAGCCGTTTTTGGCCTATTTTTCTATGGTAAGCGGTGTCATGTTTAATCTCACATCTGTTTTATTTGATGTTTTCTTTTAGATTGCATCACATCATGAACGTGATTATTAACATCTACCCTTTTGGTAGAGCCTCCTGGTTTTAGACCAAAAATGGAGCAATTTCGACAGATCGGGGAGGTGCTAGGGAGTTTGAAGGCTTTAATGGTATTTCGTGACAGCATCCAGATCAACCAGAGGCAATGCATTTTGTTACACGATATGTTTAGTTTCGCATACAGATCGATAGCAGATGAAATGAGAGAGAACCTGAAATTTGAAGAAAGGAACATCAAATGGAAAGTTCTTGAAATGCCTTTCAGAGAGCTCCACAGGGTTTTCAAAGAAGGGGAAGCCTACATCAGGCAGAGCTTGGAATCCAGAGACTGGTGGGCTAAAGCCATTACTCTCTATCAGAATTCGGATTGCGTCGAGTTACATATCCATAACTTGCTTTCCTGCATCCCTGTTGTCATCGAAGCAATCGAAACTGCAGCAGAATTATGTGGTTGGGAACAAGATGAAATGCAAAAGAAGAGGCGGGTGTACTCCAACAAGTACCATAAAGAATGGATTGATCCTCAGCTTTTCCAGTGGAGATTTGCAAAGCAGTACCTTATTACACAAGATTTTTGCAATAGGATTGACACTGTTTGGAAAGAAGATAGATGGATCCTTCTAAACAAAATCCTGGAAAAGAAAAGCATGGGTTCGAGAAAGCAGGAGCGCAAACTTGCAGATTTGCTTTTGAGAAACTTAGATAGTTCAGAGTCTTTGAATGGGAGGCTCTTACCGAGTACAATGCTATTAGGGTCTAAGGACTACCAGGTTAGACGGCGGCTTGGAAACGGGAGTCAATATAAGGAGGTCTACTGGTTAGGTGAAAGCTTTGCTTTGAGACATTTTTTTGGAGACGTAGAAGCAGTAGCTCCTGACATTTCTTCTTTATTATCTCTTTCCCACCCAAACATACTGCATTTCCTCTGTGGATTTACTGATGATGAGAAGAAGGAATGTCATTTGGTCATGGAACTAATGAATAAAAGCCTCCGCAACTACGTAAAAGAGATTTGTGGCCCAAGAAAGCGAGTACCATTTCCTCTTGCGGTTGCTGTTGATCTAATGCTTCAAATAGCGAGAGGAATGGAATATCTCCACTCAAATAAAATCTACCACGGTGATTTAAATCCTTCCAACATTCACGTCAAGTCAAGAGGAATGTTCACGGAAGGGTACATGCAGGCAAAGGTTTCAGGATTTGGCTTATCTTCCATAGTTCATTTACCACAAAAGAACACATTGATGAACCAGAATGAAACCCTGCCATTCATCTGGCATGCTCCAGAGGTTCTAGAAGAGCAGGAGCAGACAGGAAGTAAAGGGAATTCAAAGTACACAGAAAAAGCTGATGTTTACAGCTTCGGAATGATTTGCTTTCAGCTTCTAACTGGAAAAGTCCCATTTGAAGATAGCCATCTTCAAGGGGACAAAATGAGCCCAAACATCAGGGCAGGGGAGAGGCCATTATTTCCTTTCCAGTCACCAAAATGTGTAACCAACCTGACCAAGAAATGTTGGCATGCTGATCCAAATCTACGGCCTAGCTTCTTATCCATCTGCAGAATTCTTCGGTATGTAAAACGGTCCCTTCTAATGAACCCTGATTATTATAACAACCAGTCAGAATTACCAATGCCAGTGGTGGATTACTGTGACATTGAGTCAAAGCTTCAACGAAAATTCCCCACATGGGAGGCTTCCAATCCGTTACCTATATCACAAATCCCTTTTCAGATGTTTGTTTATAGAGTACTAGAAAAGGAGAAAATAGGTCATTCTCTCAAAGACACTTCAGAATCAGGAAGTGACAGAACTTCAGTTAGTGGGGATGAAAATGCCACTGCTGATGACCCATTGTCATCAACAACTGAGAGGAGGTCCTTACCTTCGCCTGAATCGACTCCCAGGAGACTTTCAGCATTGAAAAAATCTCCTGATATTAGAGCAAAACATCCAGGTAATTTACTTTTAAGGACAATGCATGATTTCTAAATGACTTCTTCATGATACCACTGATATAGCACCGCAGGCACTCTCTTCATTCATGGTTTGTCATTTATTTTCCTTCTGACCTCTGAAGGACAGTAACTGGTACAAAGAATGGAATGGCTTCAGCTTTTCAGAATGTTTTTCAAGTTAAAATATAGCCACCATGTCTAGGCATTGCAAATATTGTCAACTTATGTTACATTAGCTGCATGGTTTTCTCCATGCATATGAATAGTTTTTCTGTTCCTGATACAGTGTAAAGTTTTCGACCTAGAAGGTACTCGTGCCTGTGTGCTGTATCGGTAGCACCAACTTAAGACCAATCAATATAAGCAAGAACTAGAAACCTGAATTTAGAAAAAATCATCTAATTCTCTTTTTCTTAAATCATATACACACAAAAAAGCATCTTCACCATCTTATCCCTAAATCATATTCTTACTTTAAAGTATTAGATTTATAAAGATTGGCAAAAATTTTTTTATGGATTTTGCTCAACCTGTCTTTTTTCAGTGACACCAAAAGGAAGAGCAGTAAGACCTCCTCAACTGAGCCGTTGTGGGCGCAGTTTAAGAATGAATTCAGAAAGCCAGCTACTTCTAACAAGTCCAAGAATACGGAGGACAGCATCCGGTCATGCCTCAGATTCCGAGCTCTCCTAGCCTTCAACACTTTGAGCACTCAGACACAGAAAGAAAGCTGATCTAGTTTCCAGTGATTAAATGCTTTTCCAGATCAATTATAGTGAAAAGCACACCTCCAGCTGATGATATAACTGAGTGACAAAGATAGGATTCATGCAGCAATCACAAAGAGTAGGTGTTCAGACTTTATTGAATTAAATGCAGGAACACATTAGCTTGCATTGGCTTACTCCTTACATCTGTATATTTAGAATTTGTGCTGAACAATCATAGTCTTTAATGCATGAAAGAGAAACATTTTTTGCTACAACTTTAGCAGAAACTATTCATCCACACAGAAGATGCTCAACAGAAATAATAAATTCTTTAAACCGGTTCAAAAAGCAGATCAGTTTTGTTTTATACCTTTATTATATCTCTTAGATAAACTTCAGAATGTTTACATAATTGTATTCAATAGATCTATATGGTTTGTACCGGTTATTCCTGTTTCCATGCAAGCAGAGGCTTGATTCATTTTATCCATATGCAGAAAGGAACCATATCAGTAAAACAATCAAATCCTAATACTGCCATTAAATACGTGGAAAATAGTACATAATTGCTACTATAGCCCATAAAGAGAAACATAAAGGTTACATTCAAAGGGATTTCTGATTCACAATTGTAGGAAGGTCCCTCACATTCACAGGAAAACTATACATTACATCACAATCAGAAATGATACTTATTTATTGACAACAACAAAAAACTTTATTGAACTGATCAGAAAGGAAAAAATTTTTCTACAACAAACAAAATGCTTGTGAAAATACCTTGCCAAAAACTGACAGTTGCATGCCTCTTGAAAAGAACTCATGTCTCAACCTTGAATGCATCTTCATGAAATTCTTGTGGTTCACATTCTTCATCCACTATAAATTTACCAGAACCTTTTTTCCTCATGCAATATTGCACCCAAATAAAGTTCCTGACGCCACTTCTCATCCATATTGTCATCCAACTTAAGCCCAACTCTGCTATCAACTTGTCCACAAGAGGCAGCAGAGATGAATCTGTAGGATCCATTAACTCAGAGTAATATCATCTTAGTCAATAACCTCCAATTCCAAGGGTTGGTGCCTGATGTTGCAACAGTTGAGGACATGTCTTCTTGACTTCCCTTGATATTTTCTTAACAGAAAGATGTAATACTCAATGGCCCTAGCAGTTTTGGCAGGAAAGCAGAAGTCATTGACTGCACCCAGCAGGAGTGGCAAACTATAATCTTCGCATGCATAGGCCACCATTGAAGGCAGACTCAGTTACAAGGAGGCTGCATGAGTGGTTGGCTCTCATTATTACCCTTCAGCCTTTGCAACTTTCTGCTTCCAACTCATTGTTTTTTTGAAGTGCATATAATCTATTTTTAGGATGGGTAAGCTAATAATAGACTAGTGAGCAAGACTAACTTCTGGAAAAGGCTTTCATCACACCAGTTTCAGTAGTTTAATACTTCCAGTTGAGTTGGCAGCAACAAGCATGTTTGACTTTTGTCTCCAACAGACACTTGAAACAAACTGCCCATTTTCGTCAGTGATTTGATTTCCAGAAATAGGATCAACAGACCCAAACTTGTAGGAAGTGATTGGCATTGGCAGAGATCTATAATAACAATAAACCTGCAAAAGGGAAAATAATCATTGGAGATTAGTTTAGCTGTTGGTCAGTTATGTATGCATGCAAACCATTTCTGCTGTCACAACTCACTTCATAAACAATCAGAATTAACAAAACCCAGAAATGAACTATAAATTTAAGCACTTTATTTGTGATTAGACATATTTACCTCATTAGTCTCTGAACCACATGCTATATATCCATCCATTACAGATAAACCCACAAAGTTCTGATCAAGCAGGAAACAAAGTGTTAGTGCTGAAAAATATACTCGATGCTCAAAATTTTTATGAGATGTAGAGAAAGTATTTAACCTTCTCATTTTTATGACCACTAAAGGTTAAGCCACAAGTACTGGAAGGCAATGCATCTGAACTGGTTTTGTTGAGATGCCACAGCTTCAGGGTGTTGTCGGTGGATGCAGAGAGAAGGGTTGTGGAATCCAAGAATTTGACATAGCTAACAGCTTTTTCATGGGCAGCTAATGTGCATAAAGGGATTCTAGCATGCCGAAGATCATAGCAATACACCTTGTAATCGGCAGATCCAAATGCCAACAGATGAGGAGAGAAAGTAGAGAACTGAACACAGCAGACATTTGCAGGGCTCCCTATGGTGCCAAGAGAACTTCTCTGCAATAATATCATTCAAATTTTTTTTGTCATAAACTTTGTGAAAAAGAAGTGACTATATGTTTTAGAACTATCCCAGATTGAAATGAAAAAGCAGGAGGTTGTAATCATCAGAGAACAGGAGACAAGTCAATTCTAGAATGTAATTGTCATGCCGTAAATAGCAATTTGTTACCAGTTGTCACCAACTATAATTGACGGTCATTTTAAAGGATGTCCATACCATGGTGATTTAAACAAAATATACAAGACATTTACTAAATCAATTAGACAAAGAAACCAACCAACTCAAAGGCTGGTAGCTTAACATGAACATGCTGGGAAATTTAGGCATAGGCATGTGGAGTAAGATGACAGTTTGGGCGAGTAATTAGTACAGTACATATGACCAGATCAAATAGAAAAAACTCATCAAATGACTTCTTAGAAGCCAATCCTATCTCACTCTATGAATGCATCTGGATGTGTGAATTTCTATGACTGAATGTATGCAACCATGCAAGTGAGGTGATTTGCATGTGCATCTGCAGCTGTGAACAGATGCAGATACAAGCATGTATTCTTTCTATACTTGCTTTTCTTTTTTTCATTGATAGAGAATATTAATAACCTATATACCAACTCTGATTTATGAAGACACTGAAACTCTACATGCTACATGATGAGTGAGGCAGGAGAAAGCATACCTCATTAATGCTCCAAAGCTTCACAGAGCAGTCATCACTTCCACTGGCAAACTTTGTTGGGTCAGCTTGAGAAAAGTCAACAGACCATGCCCTCTTTTGGTGCTCAGTGTATTGACATAATCCTTGACCAGTTCCCGCATCCCATGTCTATACCCATAACATACCATATTATCAATAAAAAATATGGACAAGAGCATTTAACAACCTTAATACAATCATAAAACACTACAAACCAACAGAAAGCAAAAGGAAAATTAAGCATTTAGAAAGAAGTTTCTTAGTTGCAATTACTCTGCAATGTAGAACTCCAAAACAAAATTCAGCAGCTACGGCAATACTTCCCAAAAGTGAAGTGTGTGGTAGAAGTATGTGGGTCAGAGACATAAGCCAACAGAAATATACTGTTAGAAATTTGTGAGATACATCTTCAGTACAGATATTCATAAAGTTAGATGCACCAGAAACCTATCACCACAATGAATTCATTTGCAACATAATCAAATTGAAGAAAAGATGAATTATATAAATGGCTCTTAGATCATTTGGCTAGATAGCTTCGGTAGGACACATTGCAGAAAAGCATTTGATAGAGTCCAGCTAAAGTTCATAAATCTGAAGTAACTATGAACTACTTGAGGCACAAAGCAATAATTAGTTATTCAAAAATAGGATATGCTGGCTTCATTAGGTATTATATTCAAATTAGCCAAGTAACATTCTCGAGAGGAATGAGGATTGAGAGGTGAATATTCTCAATCGGCCAACACAAAAATTTCATCCTCTGACCATGAAATTATAGAAGAAAGTATAAGGTATAACCAGAAGAAGTCAATAAAATGCACCAAAAATAGGTATGACATTCATCAAGAAAAAGAATTAACCACTCTATTACAATTGCACCAATGAAAATTTTGAATGATGGATCATTAACGTCTAAAAAATTGAGCACTATCTTTAATGGTTGTTGAGATAAAACTGAATACGTTATTTGACTTAAATTCACATCAAGGTATCTTTCAAGGAGAACAGGATAATTACCTGGACAATACCATCATAATCAGTTGAAGCCAAATAATTCTTTATGTAGTTGTTCCAGCAAACACAGCTAAGCTTTGACTTGTTTGACATCTCAACCACAGGATAGTGGACATCAATAGAGTCATTCATAAATGCATCAAACTCAAAAATCTTGATTCTCTTTGATATGCCAGCAGTAGCAATATAATCCTCATCACGGTCAAAACTGAGAGTGCATATCACATTTGCAGAGTTTAGAAGGTCCCCATTTCTTATTGTTCCACATGCTTCAAACTTGCTATAGCAAGCAAACTTGCACAAACCTTCAAAAAAGACCCCGAGGGGATCAATAGATTTCTGATTCATTCTCATCTCACCATTTGCATTTTGCACCTTGGACAACCTGTCTCCATTCCTCAGCAAGTCTTTATTAAAGCACGCTGCAGCATCAGGTTCTGAAGAATGGATTTCGGATCTCATGGAGAAGTACGCATGCTCAAGCAGCCTGATATTTTTTGACAACCATCCTTCATTTACCTCTGACTTCAAATTTGATCTATAATGAGCAACTGATGTTCTGGGGTCTTCAAAATGCAACCAATTTTTTCCTGCATCAGGAAATTCATTTTGTTTCTGAGGGAAAACTGAAGATGTCTTTAATAAGTGCCTTCTTTCAGCCTCCTTAATATCTTCTTCTAAGAACCTAATATCTTCAATCAATTTGGAGGCATGCTTCTGCTTTTGTTCTTCTAATCTAATTAGAAACTGAGGTAATATCTCTGATTCCGCCATATCACTATCAGGAGATTCTGATAAATTGTTCCCACAAAACCATTCTTGGGATCCACAAAATAAATCAGACTGCAAGATTTCCCTGTTTTGTACAAAATTTGAATGTACTTAAAGGACTAAAACAAGCAGAATCTACATTAAATCATCATGCATTGCAGTATACAACATAACCTACATACCAACAAAATGAAGCACAAGCACTTGCAATTGTAATAACATCAATTTATTTAGGAAGCCAGGAGATGACAGTAAAAACAATAATTTACGTGCATGCTAGCGAAAGAAAGACCCAACCAAATGAATGTTACAACCTCTTTTAATCCTCTACGTGATGTATTTAGATGATCCTTAATATCTTAAATATAAAATGACAGCTTAGGTTCTACTTATGCCTACTCAAACGATCTCATATTGCAGAAAAAACATGTTACTACATTAATTTTACATGGGAAGAATACAAGAATAACAAAACACATTACATGATACTATGTTAGGTTGGCTTAAGTTATGGACGCAGACAGACATCATGTTCAAAATATTCGAGAACCATGAAGTTCGGCAACTTGGCATTTAAATTGTCCTAGTCACAAGGCATGAATGTTGATAATTAACAAGTACACCTAAACCTCAGAAATTATAACAGAATATCTTTTTTTTAAGGTAATAATACCAGAATATCTAAGCTATACATTAAGAGGGATTGAGCTGGAAAATTATCTTGTGTCAGCATTTATATTCACTACACTGCATATGTGAGAGTATGCCATCACAACTACAGAAGTATCAAATATATTTATGCTAGGATTAGCAGAGGGTCTGAGAAAGGAAGACACAAACTGTTTACTCCCCTTAATTGCAACCGCCAATGACACTGTAATGTTTCGATCCAATGAAGGCTTTTAAATTTACCAGTTTTGAAATAAACAGAAAAGCTATAAATCTAGTAGTTACTGCAGATGAATGGCAGATAATAAAAGCTTCATGGATACCTAGTTGTTGGACGAGACAAAGGTTTGGGGTGAAGAAGCCAAAGACAAAAGCCAGCTTCCTTAGGATTTTCTGAAAGGAACTTTGGTGGAAGAATCCTCTGGCTCATATCCAGCATCATTGCAGAATGCAGCTCCCATGATTCAAAACAACATAGCAACTGATAGAAACAGCCCACATTAGTTCAAAGGATAGACTTTCTATCAACTCCAGAGATGAAAATGTAGCAACTGAGAAAAATGTTTTTAAATTGCCTTACAATAATTGAGCACTATTGGAAAGGAATAACAAGATTA
Source organism: Theobroma cacao (assembly GCF_053813885.1). NCBI lineage: Eukaryota > Viridiplantae > Streptophyta > Magnoliopsida > Malvales > Malvaceae > Theobroma > Theobroma cacao. The sequence goes on along the minus strand of NC_142639.1, from coordinate 39,332,639 downwards.
CTAAGAACTGATATTGTCCTGGCACAACTTTTCTGATGCATTCTTGAAAAGTTATGTTGAAAGCATGCTCAAGCTGAAGGGAATACACAGACAGCGGATTTAAAGAAAAAACTGATATGTTCAAGGATTCTGTCTTTCTTAGTCCAAATGGATTGGAAGTGACCACATACTTTAATAATAAAGACTTATAAGTTTCAATGTGACAAAAATCTCAGATGAATTCAATTTAAAATCTATGGTAAGACTCAAAAACAAGTCTTACACTTATTCTTGAGCTAATATCAGGTTAGTAAATCATATACTATGCAGCAAAAATCAATGAAGGAATTCCAAAATACTAACAAATATGACAAATGGAATACTAATAAAAAACCTCACCTCAAAAAGAAAAACCCCAAGGCTATATATATTTGATGAAAATGTGCAGCTTCTGCCATTAAGCACCTCTGGGCAAACATACCATTTCTCTTCCGATTGTATAGCTGCAGAAATAGAATGTGAAACAGATGCAGTAGGGTAGCGGAAACTTGGAGGCTGGTTCAGAAAACAGTTAGAATCTTGCTTAACAGATGTATGAAAACCAATCTTATTTCCCATCTCAATCCTGGATTCATGGGGAGAGGTGAACTCTGTTTGGTGTCCAAGAGATCGCATGTTCTCATTGACCTTTAGCTGCTTTGCACGTAAACTACAATTTGCAGCATTCATACTTTCTTCCAGGAATCTTTTCCTCCTCAAATCACTATTTACAGCAGACACTAGTCCTTTCTTAGCAGATAGACCTGTATATGTAACCCTATTTGATGAGGATAAATAGAAACAGGATGGCTGTAAGTCTTGCAAGACAACTCCTTGGGAGTGTGCAGAATCCACCAACTTCACAATCTGCCAGAATAGAAGTAGGCTTTCAGCTTTATCCTCTTTACATCTCCCTCGTTTTAGCCATTCTCTCAAAGTAATTCCATTGGGGCAAGGTGCAGTAGCAGACCTATCAACCCCAAGTAAACAAGGCTGGTCATTGTCAGCAGTTGTGCAAGATTCTGGATCTCTTCTAACAATACCCTTTCCCTTCAAACCTTTCTTTACAAATAACTGTGAAAAGCTAGGCCTAGTTGACGTTTTCAATGGAGTAGCTGCAACTGACGATGTATTGCTTGAGATAGCCATGTTGTCTGTAGCCTTCAAATGCAAAGAAATTCCTCCAGTTGTTTGATCAGTATCCTTGCTCTTTTGGTTCTCATAAGACATTCTCGCAAGCTGCTCTTTCGCTCTCAACAACACGTGATCAACGTTTCCATCTAAAGCCTCATGTTCAGACATACTTTCTAAATGATGCATTCGTTGCCACTGACCCTGCCTTAAGTTGCTTGAGCTCTTGGGCAAACTTAAACCTGAGGTCTTATAGTTTTCCACTGTCAATTCTTCCACTGTAACACCTGTCTCAGTCTCAATCATAGAAGAAGTGCTAGGGCATTGAGGTGCAAAGCCGCTAACATCGTTCACCGGCCAGTTTCTTCTCTGTGATTCATATATTTTCGGGGATTCCATCAAAATATGACCTTCTGATTTCAAGGGAAAATTGAAGCCTTTTCTTGTAAATTCAGTATTCTCAGCTATTCCACTTGCAGCCATTTGTTCCCCATCTCGTTCCATACTAGCCAAATAAAACCCGATTCAATCAATTTTGGTACTTTATAGTACATTACAAGAACAACTACCTACTACAAACAGAATAAAAAATAAAAATGAAAGGCTGTGAAAAGCTAGAAATTCATTGTATTCACACAGAAAAACAATCGTATGCTGAGTTCTACATTCAAGAAGTTATCTACTAGTCAATGCATCATCTCTAGCATCAAAAAATTTCTAAATAAAAACAAACAATTTAAGTATAGCTTTAAACTTAAACCAAAAAATGGAAAATTCGGGTAATTAAAAGAATCAAATTACCTAGTTTTATCACATGAAAATATCTTCTCTTACAATCAAAGTCGTACAGAACAGCAAGAACTTCAAAATGATCGTGTGCAGGGCCAAAGAAGGAAAAAGAGAACAGGAGAAGAGTCAACTTACGCATCAAGGACCAAAGTAAATGCAATAATAGCAGAGAACGGTTAACCGTTACTCTCAATTCGGCAAACCACAAAGAAAAGAAGAAAGTGGTAAAACTTGCCAGAAATGGAAACGGAAAATACTATAAAATAATTGGGGAGTAAGAAAAGAATAATATTACGTATTAATAATAATAATAATAATATCTTGTCGATGCTCACACATTACAACAAAGGGTCATAAACAGAACAATGTCTTTTCAGTGTCTACTAGATATTTTTTTCTTTTTAGTATCTTTCATTTTAAAGCTAATTATAGCAAATTGTTCCATTTTTGCTTGGCCAATGAATTTTCCAAATTTATTTAATTTTTTAAATTTAAAATGTTTATGAAAAATTAAATACAAGTGGGTTTCTCGAGCCACTTTGCTTAGCTCAGAGCCGTCTCAAACGTGAGGTAAAATGTGCAGCCACGATATTCTTTCCCAGAAAATCCGAAAGTCAAAAATAAAAAATTAATTGTATTATTTTAAAAAATGTTTGGGACACTCTTCGACAAAATGCCCCTGGTTTCTTAATTATTACCAAATTTGCCATCCAACCCGCCCGGCGCTGTAAATGATGAACCCGAGGATTCGGAAAGCAAGACACAAAGAAAGAGAATGTCCAAGGAAAGAAGTTACGGGTATAAGGGACCCCACTTGGGACGACAGAGACACCGTACGTGGCTCACGTGCAGGCATTTGGATTACTTCGGCACACGGTAGAGGGTGTCGGGGTTCAAACAAGCATTTGGTCGGGGACAGTCTCGCAGGGATTTGGATTTTTTCCAGGATTTTCAGACACAGCAGTGCCATCGAAGGGGCGGTTCTGTAATTTTTGTACAACTCCAGTGGCATTTTCCTTCTGCAAGTAGCCGACTCTGTCCGGCAGCAGCGGGACTGCAAGCACAGGAACGAGTAGTTCTTAACGAGCCACGTAGATTGTAGGCCCCTGGGTGGCGGCTAGCACGGGCAAATGCAATGCAAATATGCAATGGACCGCTGGGCTGGGCCTTAAATTGTCTTTGGAAATTGGGCCAATTAGAAATCATTTATTCCCCTATGATTAGAAAAACTGTTTCAACTAAAATGATGCTAAATCCATTTTAAAAAAAAATATATGCTAAATCGTAGACAACCTGTGACTAATATAGGGGGTTAAAGCCTGCTTCTCTATCTTCCTTTGGTGCATCAGAGAGGTTAAAATAGCTGAATTTGGTTCTATAGATTATGAGCCACCGCTTGCATTCTTTATAAGAAAATCTTTTCTGGTTACTACCAAGAAGAGTGCAGGTGGGGGAAAGAATCTTAACAACCCATCAAAAGGTAAAAAAAAAAATTCAGTAAACAAAATCATTTATAGGGGAGAACGGACATATAATTTTACTCGCTAGGGTATTCGATGCAATCGATAATTCTATGGTCGAAGTAACAGCCAGGTAAGGATTTTTTGTTTTTGGCTTTTTTCTTATGGGGGTCTTCCAGGCCCTGGTTTTTGGTCGATCAAGGGTAAATCTTGTCAAATTATGAGAGTGGATTTTATTTGGAGGGCATGGATACGTCGTCATAATGAAGATGCTGTTGGTACAGGTTGGAGACAGGACAACATGGAACAACCTGATAACGAAACAAAGCATGAAAGTCAGCTTGTGTTAGGTGACATTGATGGTTTGCGGGAGCCCAACGCAACTTTTCTTTCTGATTTGAATCTCCTGATGGTGGCTCTTTCACTGAGCTCTATACGCAACGAAGATTGCTTAAATTTGGTTGACACAGAGAAGACAAGTATTGAAGATCGGGAAGCTAATAAGGGCAAGGCCTACATACCCAGGTTACATTCCAGAAAACGGGAAACCAACGACGTAAAGCTCATGAGACGACAAACACAAAGGATCCAAACATCACCCAAGGATTTTAGGTAAGATTGTATATTTCTTTTGTACGTTACAACCGGTGAGACGGTTGGACTCTAACCTATATATTCCTCTTCTCTTGCCTTATGCTCAGGCACTGCAGAAAAATGTAGACAGGAATGTTATAAATAGGAAGAGAACAGAACAAGAAAAAGATACGATGAAGGCGAGAGCATGTAAAATATTCTTTTGATACAGGTTTTTTATTATTTTATTTTTGGTACTGTAGCATGTGAAATATCCTCTAGGAGCTTTTTCGTTGGCATTGTCGCTGTCGTCGAACAGAATCCATTAAACCCACTGTTAAGGGACAAAATAGAAACGGCAGACATCAGAGACGTTATTCCAGATGGAATTTGGTGACTGTTTTCTTTCACTTTCTGTTTGTAAGCTTTTGTTGCTTCACCCTGTTTCTTTGTCTTGCATTGGAGCGTTGCAAGATTTCCTTCTGCATTTTTCCAAAGTGGATCGAACTCTTTCATTCAAATGCACTGCTAAACGTAACAGTAGTATATGGAATTACAACTATGTGCCTATCTATTCTCGAACTGGGAAGTGGATAAACAAATATCTATGGTAACATTACGAGCTACGACACCATAATGATTATGCATGGATGCATTCACAACATAGAGCAACAATCACATATAGAAATTAAGGCCTGCGGTATAGTGCTTGACGGTTCATCCCAAGTTGCACATACTGATGAATAAACGGCATGCATGCTGAATTGTTGTCCTTGAAATAGTACGAAATCAAAATCCATCACCGGATATTTACCCTAGCAACAATACTTGACCTTAACTGACTGCATCTAACTTGTAAAGTTAAAAATTTCACTTCATATTAAAGCTCACCAATCTACTTATTGAGCAAAATGTCTACAACGCGGCAGAAAGAACACAATCAATATTGCAGAGAAGGCTTAGAAATTGCTTTCTCAGCTTTTATGCAGAGGCAGGCAAATGTGTTTTCTTGCATTGTTCCTTCATCCTTATTGACACAGCACATGAATGAGGAGGAGCTGAAAGCTACAGCGTTCACAAGGAAACATAGGAAACCATGGGAAGAAATTATGGACAGGCTCGTACATGTGTCTCAACTCAAATTTTGTGAGACAAAAAGGTTAAAAAGACCATCCTAATTTACCTTCTCTATATCCCCTTGCCCTACAAAAATAGCACACATCCAATAACTACCAAGTTGAATTGGCCCCCATTTCAGTCCGATATTCTAATCTCAACTCCTAAAATGTCCTTCACCACCTCGTATGTCACAAATGCAATAGCTATTGATGGTACAACCTGGAAAAAGAAATGGATAAACAATATTAAATATGAAACATTGAAGGATGACATATATTTGTATATTCAAATCTACAACAAAATGCCAATTATATTAAAGAACCATCAACAATAGCATGCTATCAAGTATGTTCTTTTCAATACTAGAGAACAACATATAGTAAAGTCGTACTAGTGTACAACCAAAAAAGGGTGGAAATGTTACAGAATTACAAGCTTCAATAGCTAACCCATTCTGGGAAAATAAAGTCATTTGCATCAGTAAAGAAAAACGCTTAATGCAGTAAGTTTTTAGGGTATATGCAAGACAACCAAATGCATTCAGCCAAAGCAGGACTAGTACTCTTACTTCTAACTAGACCTCAATCTTTCCAAATCCACAAAAACTCATCAAGGATAAAAAAACAAAAGAATGCAGAAGTCTTGATAAAGTCATGAACCTTTTGGTCTAGGATAATGCAAACTGCATACGAATCACTATTCTTCTTGACAGTTGAAGAAAACGAATAGAGATTAAAATATTCCTCATGCATTCAGTATATAAGTCTTCTCTTGTCCAAAGTAAAATTTCGTGTGAGATATCAATCAAATGAAAAAAAAAATGTAATTCCTACACTTATCTAGAAGTGAACAGAAATGAAAGAAAAGAGCCTGACCTTGACAAAATTAGGGACCAGACCCTTGTATAATGCTCCAAAGCCCTCATGTCGAACAGTTTTCCTGAATGCATCAATCATGCCAGTATACTCAAGAGGGCCCTTGTTCCTACCATCACCAGTGACAACAGAGGCAGCATCTTTCCATCCGACCATTTGCATTCTTCGGCGAATCACATCAAGAGGGTAAGCAACAGTTTGGCCAACAGTTCCAGCAGCAGCCCCACAAGCAAGCCTTGTTGTCACACTCAACTCAGAGTCTTCAACCAATCCAAATGGTTTACTTTTGATTAACCAATCTTTTAGAGATTCATACACAGCAAAGTTCAGACCCACATATGGTATCTGCAAACGTAAGATGAGTTCAAAATCAACATACAACAAATAAAGTAAACATTCCTCTCTGTCAGGTTAGATAATGAATTCACCAACAAATAACTCACTAATCAAATTTGACCACCCAAGCATTATGCATAATTTGAAGGAGTGAGATGGATCTGACTAAAGACTAAGAACTTCGCATGATAAAAGGTAAAAACAACTACATAAAGGTTATTACAAAATTCAACAGAAAGTAAAAGGGGGTAGAATTTTATTTTAGAGGAGTGGAGATTTCATTAGTTATAAAACCCTCAGGAAGAAGGATGCTTCACTCCTCCCCACTTTTTTCTCTCTTCCAAGCCCTTATGTTCTTCCAAGAAGGCATGCTGTCATCACAGCCATTAACAAAAAAAAGCCATATAACTATGAAACTCCAAATAGAAGGAAATAATAACCCACAACTCCAATGACTGAAGGAAGCCAACCCTTGTACAATGCCCGTGGGCCTTCTTCCCGCAACACAGTTAACAGAGCATGGATCATTCCTCTATACTGATAAGGAGACCTCTCTGTCTGCAATATACACAATAAAATGATTAAATGCTCATGTCGCCAAACTACAAGGCACAATCCCTGATATCAGAGAAAGGAAATGCAGCAGCTTAAAACGAAATCAATATTTCATTTGAAGAATTAAAATATTTTTCAAATTTTATACAAATTAATTGAAGAACTAAGAAAGTTATGTCCAAAGTTTATTATTTACTACAAAATAGTCTCTTCCAAAGCTTAATCTTCATAACATTGAGATAGATTAAACAACAGATGAAACATCATGCATCTGCCAAGTAAAAAGATATCTAAGACAATACCTGTACAGTGAGCCTGCCTCGTACCATGTCCATTGGGTAAGTTGCAGACATGGCAATTATTCCAGCACATGCTCCAGCTCCAAGGCGTAAAAGGGGAGTGAGTTGAGCATCTTCTGCAGAATTAACAGCAACAAGAGGAACACTGGTATATGAGCTTTCAAGATTCCAAGGACACCAGAATACAAATTTCATGACATATATGGTAACATCCATGTAGAATATTGGTTTTCTATCCCATGAATGCAGTTCTTCATAACATTAATGAACTTATAGAACATAATTTTTAGTCGTAATAACAAGTTCCACAAGTTATTCCAAAGCCAATGCTCTTATAATACTATTATTATCATGCATGCAAGACCATATGAGCATGTAAAGGACATAAATTAACCTAAAATCATATGTGAATTCTTTATGTGTATCAGATAATGCAAACATGAGATGATTGCTCAGCAAAAAGATGATGACAATATCAGACATACCATTGCCAGTTTGCTGTTGATACAGATACAGTATTCCCCTGTCACAAACAATAACAACGAACCATCAGCAGAAAGAAACACGCCTTGGTACTTCAGTACAAAATTTGAACATGTATGGTAGAAGCAGTGCAAAGGAAGGAAAACTTAGCACCCTCATGGAATCTTATGACTGATAGATTGAAATTGCGTAACCAAAAACGTTTATGCTTAGTATTAGTATGAACATCCTTTTGTCCACAGTCAGACATGGATCCATCGTCAATATTTTAGGGACTAAGTAAACAGTAGCCTAAAAAACAAAACCAATTCCAGTATGATATTGACTCTAACTTAGCAATGAGAACAGAAGGGAAAGTGGAATCAGTCAGTCGACCAACAAAACAATAGTAACAAGTTGAATTGAACAGTGTTCAGGAGTCGTACTTTGAAGCTTGCTCATAGCTGAAGAACTTGACCGCAGAGTTTGGAACAATGCGCGCACAATTAGTACCATTGCCTTTGAAAAGTCCGCGAAAGCCTTCCGTTCTCCAAATGTACTTCAAACCTTGAATTGTTCCGTTGTATTTTATACTATGTGGATTCTGGACCTGCATTTGTTTGGCGCAAAAGAGATTAATCAATTCAGAAATTGAAGTATTTATTTTTCTTCATATAAATAAAAAGCAAATAAATTAAAACAAAAATGAACCTGAAGTAATATTTTTAAACGTTCCAAGGGAGCAACGGCAGTTCGTGACCTGCATATAAAAACGATAAATTAAACAAAAGATGCATTTCAAAAACAATTTTCATTTTTATTGTCCAATTTTAAAACTTGAGAAATTCAATGTTCTCTTCTTGGAAACAATTTCCATCAAGACAAAAAAACACTCTTGACAGAGAGAAAGAGAGAGAGCTCACACTCCACCGGCGACGCCGCCGGCGACGAGAGACTTGCAGATGCTAAGAACAGCATAGCTAGGGGCCTTAACGCCCTCTCTCGCGAGCTTCGCTTCCTCGGCTAGATTCACGATCGTCGAAACCGCGGATTCGCTAGTCTTCACATCCTCCGAAGCCATCGAAAACCAAAAACACACTCAAAAATCCTTTTAAGTCCTCTCTCGCCGCAAAACCCTAACTAGTGTTTTCTGGTAGCTTCAGGGGATCTCGGACTATCGCGAAGGATTACCCGGCGGTCGATCGGCTCGGATCTCCGAAGCGATTTAAAGCAAAAAAAGGCTCCGCATTTCTTTCTTCTCTTTTGTCTAGTTTTTGTGTCGTTGGTTTAAAGAAAGCTGTGGTGGTGACGGCTGCCTTGGGTGCTTGGGAAAGTGAGACCTCAACTCTTTGAGAGCGTGCGCGCCGTTGCTCTGAGAGCGCGTGGGGTTGAAAAAGTTCTTGTGGCTGGAAAAAAGGGCCTTCGGTGGTCACGTGGAGGTGTGAGAAGGGTTTTGTTAGGTAGGATTCATGCAAGGTAAATGGCCGTGTTTGGGTTCAGTAAGGTTCCTGTTGTTACTGTTTTTATCTGTTTGGTCTTTCGTTTTTTTTATTTATTTTTTTACAAAAATTAAAATTTTAAAAAATATTTCTATAAAACAGAACATAAAAAACAAAAATGCAAAAATTTAAAAGGTTTCAAGGAGTGATGAAAGACAACTTCCGAAACTCAAGTCTAAAGTGTAGACTTTAGAACTCATGTAGTTCAAGGCTTTCAAACACAACTTAATTTTTATATAGTTTTATTTAAGTTTAATTGAGTATGAGTTCAAACCTAATATTAAAATATTACTTAACTTTACAAATTTGACAAAAGAACAAGTTAAGTCCAAATATTGTTCAAGGAAAATTCAAATAACTTATAAAAAAATAAATTCATTTCACATATAACTGAATTTATTATGTCAAATTAAATTTATACATAATAAATTAAAAATAATAATAATATATTAAAATTTTAACTGTGATTTTCATCAGGAAAATAATTTTCTTAGATGATTTTATAATTCAAAATGATATTCAATATTACAAAATATTCTTGCATTAATATCATTGGGTTTGAACATTAGACACATATATAATTTAAATAAACAAAAATAAATAAATTTGAAGCATATTACAATATACCAAATTAATGATTGATCTGAACTTGATTACAAATTATGTTTTTTCAAAACACTAAAGACCGAACACACCAGGACTTGTTGGTGACAAAAAGGAGAAAACGGATTGGGTGAGCTGCTCCAGTTATCTTGGGGTGGTCTCAGTAACACCTAATTAAATCGTTATTACGTTAGATGAGAAATAAAAAAACCATAGCATAATTGGGAAACAACACTCGCGAGTGAGCTATACATTCGGTACGGTTCCTACAGTTTGTGTTTTTATGTGTACTGCGTTCGCCAGAGAACGGAAACCTAGAGGATTCGTTTGACGGCGTTGCTCAGTTTACACGTCATGGCATCTTCTTATTGGTTAAGTGGGTCCCCTTCAGAAAATACTAGTTGAAGGTATATTTTCAGGGAATATTTCTTTTTTTGAGAAAAAAACAGAGTCAATGGCAGATTTTCTAATTACCTTGTCATTAATGTTTAAAAATAATACTTCTATGAAATATATTAATAATGTCAACATTATACAAGAAACAAGAAAAATAAGATAAGTATAAATTTGACACTACAGATTTTGACGTGATTGAATTTGAAAAGGGTATTAATTGTGATTTTAAAGAAAATAGATGTAAATTGTGTGTATAACATTTTAAAATATATATTATTTAAAAATATTAAAATAAATTTTTATTATCTTTAATTAAATATTATATTTTTATTTTTGATTAAATAAATTAATCAAAACATTATTTATTATTTTATATTACTTTATACTAATACGGTATACTAACATATTATATAAATAATGATATGATATGTTGATATGGTATGATGATATGATCATATGATATTTTTCAATATTCATATTAGTATTATGTCAAAAATACATAAATGTAAAATGATAAGTGATATTTTGACTAATAACAGTTAATCAATTGTTTGTTATAATTATTTATTTAATTTAAATTAAAAGTAAGCCACCTATCCTTACAAAGACATTTATATAATGGATTTATAGAGACAACAAAATGACTCACACGCGTCCAAACTGTCAACAGAAAATAAGACATCCTTATCATCATCACTCGCCCACTTCGTCTCCATTTTCGGGAAGCCATTTATGTGGACAACAAATTCAAACCATACACGACCACAACTATTGCAAGCCTCTTAATTCCTGAAAATAACTATACTATTGCCTTCTTATTTCATTACCTTTTTATTTCGAAAATAAAATAATTTGAATGTAATTTTTTAAATAAAAATTATATATGTAATTATCATTGAGCCAATGGTTTTCTATTTAAAGCTGATTGGATGATCTCTGCTATAAAAAATCATCTCGACGTGAGCCCGGAGAACCGTTGGGTTGGGGTTAGTTGGTTACACTCTTAGCTTAACTTTCATAGGCTGGACCGTACGGAAGGAAGAGAGGATTAAGCCTGTCATATTAGCCCATCTTGGTCGCAAAAGCCCAGAACCACTTATCTGGTCAATTTTTCAGCATTGTAGGAGAAACCAGCCTAATGGGCTACAGTTCGGCCCTTAGGCCAGATCTTCTTAGTGAATAGTGATAACTGTCAGATTTTCAAATATGAAAGTCTTAAAAGGGTTTTCTCTTTTATTTATTTTTTCTCAACTTTTGTAATATTGTTTTAGGTTAGTAGTGTATTAACAAGAACAAATGAGAGCATGATCTTGACTCCCATAATTGATGAGAAATCATTGTCAAAACAAAAAAACCTAATAAAACAATAAAAAATATAATGATTCATAAAAATTACATGATATACACACTTTTAAAAAGTGAACAGAATTGCGGCTGTCGTATATCATAATATTTATTTAGTTATCATCAGCAATAAGCTATTCACTCACGGAAATCCTAATTATTGATTTTACATCAAAAAGTCTTGTAATTGCCTGATAATGACCATCATTAATCATCATTATATGAAGCAATCAATGCTTGATGATTACATTAAGGATCCCTTAACCAAAATTTTACTAATGATCTGATTTTTGGGCCCAGTATCGGCAACAGTTTGGATTCCAAGTCTCTGAGGCCTATTTCTGTATTGCATGCGACCTCTCTGTCTTTTGCGAAAAGAAAAAGGGGAAGATCAGAAAAGCTTTTGTTTTTTTTCTAAGCAAATATGTCTGTACCGAGAACTACTACACACATTTTCTCATCGCACAGTTAAGAAGAAAACTTTATTTTGCAATTGACAAATGCTTTGTCAGTACTTTACAGCTTAATCCCATACATGTCATCTAACTTTCCCGAACATAATCCGACAAAATAATCTACATAAGTTGAATTTTGGTAGTACATTCGAGGCTGAAAGCAATTCCAAAAGTGAAAAAAAGGGAATGAATCACTTCAATTCAAAGTTTTTCACTGGAAGAAGGAATTGTGACACTGCATCATTATAATTAGCAACAATTCAGAGTACATGGATATTCTTTCTTAATCTATATGAATAAACGGATACATGCATGAACGAGAAGTAATATAATGATTCAATTGTGAGTTTTTCTAACTTGCACGTAAAAGACAATTTCAATTTTAGTTAAAAAGGATTATATGAGTTTAATGAGTTAAAAAGATCATTTACATTGAAATGCAAGTACTATTCAATGGTTTTGAGACCTTTCAATCTATTGGGCAACATTTAGGAACACAAGCGGCACATCACATGGTTTAAGTATTAAATGCACAATAATCAACTGGGACCTTAAGGCTTTTTCCTATTGCATCAAATGCTTATGCTTGTTAAATATAACATTGAACAAAGCACGTTGAGCCTAGAAAACAATGGTTTCGAGGGGAATTATTTCATCAGCCGAAGGGCCAAAGCCCAATAATAATGGTTATGTTAGCATTTTTGAATGTCTCAGTTTCAGCCCATACCATTCACTTCACATTACCCCAGTTACCAGGCAATAAGAACAATTTATATTCCAACAGTTGGTTCTGACAGATTTGGGAAATAACCAACGGCTTACAAAGGTCGGGAATCGGGTTAGGGCTGCTCGGAGGTCCCTTCAAGGCAAGCAACATTTAAGAACTGTGAATGCAACAAATAAATGGAAATGTATTACTGGCCCTAGAGGTACAAATTCTGGTCAATTCATGAAGGGTTTAGTTGGTGGGTTCTTTAGAATCCAAGAAAGTCCCCTCACAGATTAATGTATGCGTGCAAAGAGTGATATGCATGAACTTCGTACCACATAAATCGTTTTCAATTCCAGTGACCCGGGTCAGTTTACTTAACCATGAAACCACGGATTTAATTTCCATCTGACACGCACCTCTCCTATGATTGTCAACTTGTTCCAATCATTTCATAGCCGGGATTTTGTGACTAATCAGCAGTTACCAGTCCCTTGGTCTCTGTTTCTCTCTATCTGTATGCTTTTTGACTCCGAGAAGGGCCCTGATATTTCTTTTCATTGACTTTCTAACCCCTCGACATCATCAAAGTTCAACTCCTCAATTGTTTGTTCAACCTTTAAATGATTTTATCAGGAAAAACCATTTCCAGGAATCCCTTTGTACCTCCTTGGAAGGTGTATCTTAGTTTAAGTTGGATAAATTGATAACAAAGATGTTACCTTGAGCAGATTCCTTTTTATGATAAAATACTGAAGCTTCATCAGTGGCACTTGTCTTTTGGCCATGAATCCATGATATGGTCAGCATGGTCTTGTTGGAAAAAGAATCGGCAAAATACATGTATTTGTCCCCTCGATGAACTGTTTGTAATCATGACGAAATTAAACAAAAACTTGGGGACAAGCGAGCAATCGGGACATTGAAGCCAAAGGGTCCTTTCCTTAACCTAGCTGATCAATAGTAATATAGTATCTCATCATCCTAGGCGAATCTATATTCCAACTTAGGGTCTACCAGGTACATGATTGAATTTTAATCATAGCAATAATTGTTGACAGGTGAATTAAATATTTTAAAAGCATTAGTTGATGTCTCATACATGAAGATTTTTTTAAACACTTAGTATCTCTTTGAATATGATAGATATATATATATATATCATAATTGACTAAAGATATAATATTTTAATTTCAATTCCTAAAAAAAGTGATTTTATTAGCATAACTCATTGCCCAAAATCCAAAAAAAAAAAGAGTCAGGATTTGTTGTCCTTAGCCTAGCTAGGGTGTGCCATGCAACGATGGGTGTCATTCTCTGACAGCCTGGTGGGTGATAGCCTGATTAGGACTGAAGAGCGTGGAGGTGGTGGAATTAGAGCTAAAGAGCTCAAAGAAAAAACAGTGAAAGAACGGGAGGAAAATTAAACGTGGTCATCTTACCTAGGGATTTCTTAGGGAGGATTTTCTTGTGGCATTTACTGTGGGTTATTCGGATTAGCTATGGCTTGTTTTGAGTGATTACCTTTCATGGTAATATCAACAAAATATTAGTATCATAATTCAAAACCCAAGTTAATTAAACATGAGTTACATGACCGCAAAAGCTTTCCTTTTTAATGAATTTAAAAGATTTTAAATGTATGTCTTATTGAAGTTAATTATGATTTGAAATTTTATTTATTTTTTAATTTTGTGCATTGAAATTGGTAATGTGATGTTTATGTGTACGTGTACGTATATAAATACATATGCTCAAATCTTAATTTTTTCATCCTTACCTAAAGTGTTTTTTTTTTGTTTTAAAAAATAAATTAAAATGAAGAAGATGGAGATGGTATTTCATATTTTTCTTAAGATAAAAACTCATGGCAACGCCAGATAATTAAGTAAATGAAGCTTTTGAGATGTCTTCCACGCAGCCTATTATACCCAAATTTGTCATGACTTCCGAATTTAATGTTTTTTTTTTCTTTTCTTATAATCGGAACTTATCAGACCTGTTAATAGTTAATAATCAGATGAAAAACCCATTCAAAAATTTCTTATTTTCTAGAGTTTAGGTCTCTCTCAACGTCCACTTGCATCCATTTTAATCGGCAAGTTGCTTTGCTTTCCACGTAAAGCAGAGAGAGAAACAAAGTATTCATGTTTAGACGTAAGGAAGATAAAAGATATTGGAATTAAATAATTGATGGAGCGAGAAGAATGCTTATCATTTTTTAAGTAACGCTATTATGTTTAATTAATTTTAGTTTATTGCATTAAACAAAGTTCAAGGAATGCTACATCAGGCCAACCTTTGATTACGTCGTCTTGAAAATCATTCTTTTAATTTGTTCAGATCATGAAATTAGGGACCTACGATATATATGAAAATGCACAGTGGGAACCCGCGTGAGGCAAGCATCAAAATTGGAAGTCTATTTAATACTTGATTAATGAATTAATTTAAAGGATTAATTAACCTTGAAAAAGTAAACCCATAATATACACAGTAATATTCGATTAATTTGACCAATGAGGATTACCATATATTTGTTTCAATTAATTAAGTATTAATAGGTTGAGATGTAGTGTTGTTAGTTTGTGTGTCGAAAAATAATCTACAAGTTACCAATTTAAAACGTCACTGTAGCCGCATGTGGCAATGAGGAGCCAATAATTGTTACCAAGAAAGTTGGATTTCCCCTATGGAAATTTTGGCAGATTTCCCGACGTCGGCAGGAAAAGCATACCTTTATGTAGGTGGGGAGAGTAGGAGCAGGACGCATAAGACAAAAGAAAAAACCTACAACATCGTTCGTGTCTCTATGCTTTGAGTTGAATACAGTCGAGCTTTAAGGACATATGGTTGTTTATGGCTAAACTTCAGCAGCCTTTCGGTCGGTGCTGAGACAAGAGCACCAAGTACGGCGGGCGGGCGGGCAGGCAGGGAGTCCCTTCGAGCAAAGCTAAGTAAAGCAAAAGATGAAAGGCAAACGTTTATCACGTTAGGAAACAAAAGAACAAAAAAAACCATATTTAAGAACTTAAGGGTCACTCGTTTCTTGTTGTGGGATTTTATTGGACAAGGCCGAAGGTTTAGTACTACCTCCACGTGGGTAAATCACTGTTGCTTTTCTTCTCATTATGCTTCTTCTTTATCTTTGTCGGCGGGTTCAATAGTCACTTATTTCACATTTTGAGAAAGTTGGGGTCCTAACTAGGCAAAAGAAGGAAAAAACCAAGAGTGGGTGGGGGCTTTTGAGAACAATATGAAAATCTAATCATTGTTCTAATCAATTGCATTTCTTACAGTCAATGGGCAAGCCAATGGATATGTTGATTGGGTTTGAATTTTTTAATCTCTTACTAAGATGGATTACTATATTAACATATATAACAGTAAGAGTAAAGCAAAATGGTCTCGTTTCTCTACTTTGCAAGTAAGTTTTCTTCGGCTTTTTTTTAATCAATCCTTTTAATGGTAATAAAGATCAATAAGTAAGATCAAAATATAGTCTAATTAACCCCAAAAAAAAAAAAAAGAACTTGTGCTAGAATTATGGAGCTCCAAAGGGCAAGGGCACATGTTACCTCAATATCCCCAAAGCTAAACAGAAACTGATTTCGGCGCTTATACGAAGCACGAAGAACATGTGCTGAAATAAATTCCTGTTAGAAATTTGAAAATGAGAATCAATATCGCCAATTATTGGAATGAAAACCTTTGAGAATGAAATGTGTCCTAACCAAGGCAAATTCACCATTTTCTCTAACCTTGAAAGTTCAAAGTGTTATCCAACCAAATCCTTTGGTCAGCATCTCAAATCCCACAAATTAACTGGTGTCACTATATAGTATACCCTCACCTTTAAGCATAAAGAAACTGCATGCTTTAGGACAGTGATTTAATGGTTAATAACAAGCTGCACGTTTTTAGTGTTCAAATTATCTATGCCTTGATCGGAATTTTATGTTATAGAAAGTGTCTGACAAATCAACTGGAGACTTACAATACTATGTTGGTCGAAAGACTAATAAAATTGCTTTGTTAAAAAAAATGAAAAAACTGTACTGGTTGTATGTTTTGATTAACTAGCCAAGATAATTAAACTTATTATCAATTGATTTTAAATTGAATTCCACCTAATGATTGGAGGCCAGAAATGAGGAGAGAGAAGAAAAGTGAAATGGAAGGAACAAAGTGTATTTATATAATTATATAGATTTTAAATTAATATTCAATTTAAAATCAATTGATAATAGGTGTAGAGTTCTTTATTATACTTATACATTAAGGATATTTTCAATGTAATAGAATTCACAGAAAAAATAACTAGTTTTTACTTGGATATCCATAATTTAATACACACACACGGTTAGAAAGGGTCCATTTTCTAATTAATGTTTCAGCCTTCCAGGTGCACTATTTTCAATAGAGAATCCTTTTTCTTTTTTCCTTTTTTGTTTGATTTCGGAACAGAGAAAAGAATTATTGATGGGCGAAATGATCACAGTACCCCATATTATTTTGCTTTACTCCTCGTAATGTTCACCTTGTACAGCAGGATGGATGATTTGCTGAACGACAAGACGAGGCAATAAATCATCGCAGTTGG
Source organism: Theobroma cacao (assembly GCF_053813885.1). Classification (NCBI taxonomy): domain Eukaryota; kingdom Viridiplantae; phylum Streptophyta; class Magnoliopsida; order Malvales; family Malvaceae; genus Theobroma; species Theobroma cacao. The sequence goes on along the minus strand of NC_142639.1, from coordinate 39,315,413 downwards.
GGAAATGGGAAAACAGTAGACTGTCGTTGGCAGTCGCGCCTCCCAAACAACAAAAGCCAATCAGAAACAAAGAGACGAGAGATCATAGAGTACTACAGATTCCCACCTCCTTTAAATTAGCATAAATGATTAATCCTGCTAAAAAAATTAATGGACAGCTTCAGAGAATATATATATATACTGCAAATTGGCTTTTTTGAAGCAGCTGCTTGTCCGTTATGAAAAAGAGCATCTATTTACAAAGCATCTCATGATCGAAGGTTTTTAGTTTTTAGCCAAATATGATGTAACATATCCCGGATATACATAAGAGGAATTTCTGTCCTTGATTTGAGCTTTTCACGGGGCAAGCTTTTCCCTTCAATAATTTTCCAATATGCTTACACGTAAGTTTTAACAGTCACCTCTCCGCCTTCTCATTTGTCCGGGGTGAGCTGTTTTCCGTATGCAAATATGAGGCAACAGAAAATTTTATGTGCTATAGCTGCTTCCAACCACAAATTATACGGCGCCGCTTGCAACAGAGATAACCAATGAGTTCAATTGAATGTGAAACACCAATAATGTGTGATGGAAAATATTGGAATTGTTGATAAGTTTTTTTGACTTTGCATCTCCACTTTAATCCTGTGGATTCAATTGTTTTCTCCGCTGAACTATTTCTCTCGCTTGGTGGTGGCAAATTCACAATCACCCACGATTTAGTTTGATCCTGCAAAACAATTAAGACGTCCTTTGTTGTTTCCTTCTTAGATGATCTTTAGCAATGGCGTCGCGATTGTTGAAATGCTAGTTATTTATCTTGCATTACCATGCACGTTGATGGCATATTTCCTTCCTGATTAAAAGATTAGCTTTTCAATTATTTCAATTCTTAATTAACATCGTATTAGAGTTAGAGGTATGTGTGTTGGAAACATTCAAGCCAAAAGTAAGGAGGAGGGTTTACCACTGCGATTTTGAAGATCTCCCAAACATGGGATACCTCACTACACTTGCCTCATGTGTAATGATAGAAAATTCTATTAATGTTTCCCCTGATTAAAGTTTCAAAGCTTGTAATAATTCATATTTGACTTAATCGTTGTTCGTTTATTATTATTAATTAAAACAAATAAAAGAAAATAACAAAAGAATGTGGAAAGGCTCTTGTCCAAAAGTATGTTGACCAATAAACAAATAAATAAATAAAAGAATAGAATTTAAGGTTCTAATCCTCCATTTCTTGGACCATCTCATATGTTAGAAAAGAATAAGTTATTATTGTAAATATGCACCACTCTAGCTCAATTAGATTTAACAAGGTATGCATTAAGCTTCTCGTAAGATTACTTAAAATGATCAATAAATATGCCCATTGAAAATCTTCCAAGGTAAAACGCATGCATCCTATCATTCAACTTGAACAAATAGAATTTTCTTTGTTTTTTGTTTTTTCAAATTTAAAAAATAGTATCATTTTCAAGAGATACCTATCCAATGAAGTACTTTTGTTTGTTGATGTAACTTTTCTTCTAGTTTCGGACTGTGTTGATGATATTGTTTCGTGTTGTGCAGATTGTTGTCTTGTATTACCTTTTTCGATAAATAAAGCTGCTTCACTTATCAAAATCCAAATGTCAATATCATTTTCGCCCACAGTGTGAACCTTGTGGAATTGAGGGAAATGTTGCTGCTGCCTAACTATATCATAAAGCCGTGCAATGCAGCCTCTTGTGTACTGAAAGAATAGGTTTTACTATCTCGTGCACCTCAAATTTGTCCAGTCAAATCATCGCGCTGCGCATGCACAAACCAACTTATTCTATTAAACCACGTCTGAATCAATATGTGAGCAGCACTCGCTGTCAGGATAAGGTCTGAGTCGGACCATCTTTTCAAACTGAAAACTATATGGCCTCATATCAAAAACAGAAAGCGGATATATATTTCCCCTTTTATGGACTGTGGAGAATTTGATATATATATATATATATATATGGTTTGTCGGGTGTAGGCTTAAGTTAAGGAGGGCAAAAGCAACAAGTTTTCATCTATTTATTTGCTCTTTGTAAAGTCTGAAATATTTGTTGCTGATTATCAGAAAGTAAATTCTTCTTTGTTAAGGTTGGGAAACCTTTGTGATGACATGAGAAATTATTGCCGTCATTCAAAGACTTGATAATTCTTGTATCAATAATTTTTAATTTTATAGGAGAAAGTAGGTGTAATTCACTATAGAAAAGCGTTCTTTTTTTTTTTTTTTAAGCAAAAGAAACGTACCTGTTATCTGACATCACCACCCTTTCTAATTTCTCGTAACAAATGATGTTGTACAGAAGGGCCAATGGGTCCCTAAACTTCACATACTTTTCAAGTTTAAAGCGTGGGTGTGCTTGTAAATAAGCTACCCACTCATTGGTCAGCCGAAAGGTTTCAACTAAAAACTGTCATGCAAAGCCTGTCGTGCCTCCTGTTAATATTGCATTCTGTTAACCATTGCAAATGCAATATTAACATTTCAAGTACTAAACTCATAAACTGACAAGTCATTTTCCTCGTAATTTTAAGTGGAGGAGAAAACGAAATGCAATTTCTGCCTCGGAACCTTCACCCGTTAGGTTTATAGGAATTCGAATTGTTTCTTTCACAGACCAAGAAAGTAGTACAAAAATAGTTCGTCAAAATTACCTGGTTTTCAGGACCACTGGTGAATGCGAAACTGTAGACTTATCACTTGTAATTTTGCGTACAAAAATATAAGGAAATAGTCAGACTTTGACACTTGTTTCTTCCTTCCCTTGATGCTACCATTTTTCTTTTTAATTTACCTTCTCTTTTTTCTTTCTTCGTAATTATTCAGGGACTAATGGGAGTACGTCCAATTTTCTTGTACATAATTATGGAAAGGACGTGCGATAGGCCATGTCATCTGTCACGGTCGACGCGTTGGAAAGGATGGGCATCCGTGCACTGAATGTAGCTTACACCTTAATTTACTACTTTGGGCCCGCGAATAGGCCCGGAGGGCAAGTCAAAATCTAATTGTGTGCTGTGTATCTGTGATCTAATACCAAAACGCCCCAAACATTGTTAATACTTAAAAGGTTTTTTTATTTTTATAATATAAAAAGGGGGTGAAATGGTCAATTTCTCTCCTCTATGGGCTCTGAAGCCCAGTAGTCTTAATCATGGAAAGAAATTAACAAAGAATTTCGAATTCAATATGTTGACGTTGAATTTTAAAAGTTGTTCACGAATGCAGATTTTTTTAAAAATTTTAAATTATTTAAAATTTGTTAAATAAATTGTTATTATTTTATTATATATTTAACTAAATTTTTTTATATTTTTATTTTTATTTAATTTTTTTATAATTAAATTTTAATTAATTATTATTACTTAAAATATAACTTATTATAATATAATCACGCGATACTAATGTATCGTTAATAAAAATAATAAAAAATATTACATAATCATATAATCATATTATATCAACATTTCACATTACCTTTCATTTTGTCATGTTAATATATCAAATTAATATCACGTAACAATATAACAATATTTTAATTAACAATAAATAATAAATTATTAATTATAAAAACTTATTTGAGTTAAATAAAAATATAAAAATTTGATTAAACGTAATAAAAGAAAAATAATTTATTTATCTTTTAAAATTATTTAAAAAAATTTAAGTATTATGCCATTTGGAATTAATCTGTCACTTGTAGATAAAAATGAAAATGTGCATAAATATGGGGGGTATTTATTAATGTTTTAAAACTGTATAGCAATTCAGTTAGGGACCCAGCAAATTTTTTGTTAACTATGATTAAGACAATAAAAATGGGAAGTGGCAATAACCTAATTCTCTGATTTAAAATTGAAGGTGGAAAAAACAGTAACTTTGGGGGGCATCAAATTAAACTTTTTGTTGCTAGCAATATTAGAAAATGACCTTTTACATGAAAAAAAAATGTTAAAGCTGATGATGTTTATATATGTGCGGCCCCCACCGAGTGACATGAGTGGGGGGTTTTGGGCTTCCGCCTGCGCCCCATGTTGAACGGCAACAACAACATCCCGGATGAGTCAAAGCGCACAAAAAGCCACCATTGATAGTGTTAGCTAGTAGAAGTTGGTGTCAGGACTCGGGATACGTTATTTTCAGTCATTTTTCAATCTGCAATGCAGTTTTTAACAGAAACTTAATACCCTTTCTGGTCATTTATGATTAGTTACATGCACTTGTCTTTTTACCAGCCAAAATATCGCGATATAAACAATTTATTTATAAAACTTTGCTAATTAAATTTAAATGTTTTTAATTTAACTATATATAAATTTTTTTAAAAAAATAATCAATGATCGATATTTTTATTAATTCGGTTATGAATTTTGAATATAATTATAATTAATTAAAATAATCAAATAAAATATTTTTATAATAAATTAATACTAGAATAAAAAAATTAAATTGAATTAACATAATTGAATCAATTTCGATTTTCATGTATTAATTAATGTTAACCATTAGCTACAACATAGGATCTTGTAGCCTGGCAGCTCTGTACTTCTTCTGCCAATGTTTCCAGGCTTCCCAACATATGCAGTGAAGCAAATTAACAAATTTTAATCCATCCAAAGTTCACTATATAGGATGCTAGCAAGGGGGAGGGGGCGGGATTAGAGGTCACCGGGCCTATCAAGCACATCCCTGGTTGTGTGTCATTGTCAATATAGGAAAAAGTTCGTTACAAATGAATGCCGAAAAGGGTAGCAAATCATTATGAATGAAAACAAAAAAAAAAAAGTAAAGGTTTAAAAAGATAAATCCGCTCCAAAGCTTTGATTCTCCTCTGAAGTTACTTAAAGAAAACCAGCCGAATGAAAAAAGTTTGGGATATGAGTCATGATTCTCTTTTTAAATTATATTATATACATTTTTTATTAAATTAAATATTACGTATATGATTTTAAACATTGTTACTAGGTTTCATATTAACAATTATTTCCACTTGCTGTACCAATTTTAGAAATGTTCGCTGAAGGTAATATTTTTCTTAAATAATTTAAAAGCAAGAAAAATAAATAATGTAGGAGATCAATTTATGCACTATATCATCCCTTGCAACGTGCAAATGTAAATGGAAGTAACAGAATTCTATCAATAAATAGCTTGGTTTCGAGATTCAATCATGCCAAATAATTGAAATCCATAAATATGCTTATATGGTTAAAGCACTTGACACATTAGATTCAATTTACTAATGCTAAGCTATACATACATATGACCACAAAACGTTGTCGGTTCTGGAACACACTACGCTGTCTCAAAGGTTTTGCCGACATATGTATTTGGAGCCCCACCAACATTTCGAGCCGTCACATTATTGCTCCACCATATCCCTTGTGGTCATGCCCAATCCGAATCACCTCACCATCGCCTTTTGGTATATGCCTTCAGTTAGCTTGTATCAATCCGTATTTAATAAGTGATATTTAGTTTTTTTTTTAAATAATTTTGGATAAAAATGTGTTCTTAACAAATATCATAGAGGTCCAAATAACATCATTTTTTTAGTTTTTTATATAAAAATAAAAAAAATTTGATACTTAAAGAGTTGAGTTTGATTTTTTTTATCTTCAATATAAAAAATACATATATGATGAATGTTTGACAACTATAAAAGGAAGTTTAGTTAGAGGACCACCCTAGACTCTTATGATCAATCAAATTCTTATATCTACTTAAGGAAGATTAACTAAATTCCACGCCAAGCACATTAATCTTAATTATCAAACCACCGATTTTTCATCAATATATTCCTAGTACTATTATTACTCGTGTACAATAAATACAATTAATTTGCCTTATAAGGCGAAAAAGTTTTAACCACGAAGGGCATTGATCTCTTGGACATATGGTGCACTTTGAATTATTGTATAGTTTTTACTGTTATGTAAATCAAAAACTTAATGTACTATTGGTGTATCATTGACAGCTTATATACTGTGTCAATGTAAATGGAGTAACAACTTAAAAATTACTATTAGCTTTACCAAATTTATAAAATATATAAACCCCTCTATGTTGGCATGTTGTTTTAAATGATGCATTGCATTTATAATTTGTTAAACCTAAATCTAATGTAAGAGCATAGTAGTATAAGAGATCCAATAATATGTATAACAAGAAAATAAAATTAAGATCTATAACTCATTTCAAAGTAATTTATAATTTTTTTTCGATCAAGTATCCCTCATGAGTTTGTACTATCAGTGAATCAAATATTGCTATCTTTATAACAAATAAATTTAAAAATTAAAAATTATCAAAAATCAATTTTTATAATTTTAAAATATTTATTTAAAAAGATTTTTAAATTTTTATTGTTCATATATATATGAGATGACACTATATGATCAAGTGATAATGTATAAGTATCATATAGGAATAATGTATCAAATATAAATAATTATTGATCACACGTTTATATACTTGTAGAAAAAAATATTGTCTATGTAAAAGGGAACTCATTGACTTGTTTGGAATGACATTACATTATATTTAAAGTTGAATACAAGGAATTAAATTCATAATACGAAAGAACCTTACCTTACATAGTTACACTATTGCAATTTGACTATTGAATGGTCATATGCACCAACTCTCTTGAAAAAAGATAAGCTGAGTATATAGATAAGATTAGACACAAATGAAGATACAATGTATTTACCATAAAGAGGTAAATTGATTATTGAATATAAAGATGGTAATGAGTACCCTGTTATAAGGTACTCGCGAACACTCAATTCGATTATATAAGATTAGAATACCCTATAATTAGATTGAGAAAATAATTTCATTGCTTGTATCGAGTTCGAGTAGGATTCAGGTATCACCCATTGGATACTCGATACTCGAACTCGATTATTTTTTTTAATTTTATATAATTAAAGACAAACCTATATTATTAATTAAATTAATTCATGAAACTATAATTATTAATTAACTTGTAATATCTTTTAATACATATACTCTATATATTGTGTTAATTTATAAAAAATATAATTACTATTATATATATACTTTTAGTATATATGCTTTAAATATATGAATATATTTATTTTCTATTTTATATTAATGTTACAAAAATTATAACTTATAAAATTATTAATTATAATATATTTACTGTTGTTTATAGAAACTTATAAATTATATTCTTAAAAAGAAATTGTGAGATTAAAATAGTTTTTGAGCCTAACTGTTTTTTTTAATTTAATGTAATTAATAACAAACCCATATAGTTAATTAAGTTTGTAACATTGTTTAAGTTATTGTTTGGATATTTGTTTTTAGTTATTTAAGTTGATATTTGAGATATTTATTTTTAATTATTGAAATTTAAATTTTATTTTTTGTGTATTTTTATAAATTTAATTATTAATGAATTATATGAAATATGAATGAAAATATTATTATATATAAATGTAGGTATGAATTCAAGTTCAAATAATTAGGTACCTATGAAAAATATTTTAATAATTTTTGTACATAATCGAATTTTTAAATGAGTTTGGCTAATTATCGAGTAATGAATATATATTAAGATTTGAGTTAAAACAATAAATTTTAAAAATATTCAAATAATTATAAAATTTAAATATCCCATTTCCTAATGAATATAACTTTAAATTTAAATATTTTAAAATTATCGAATAGCCGACCTGTTGATGTCTTAATAGAAAATTACAGAATTAAGTATTTGCATTCAATGTCCTGTCCTCCCTCAATCCTTATTATTTTATAACACCTAAAAAGTTGTCTGACTAATGAAAAATTATGATTATTTGCATTAAAGGTAATGATGATTAGGATACAGTAAAAAACAATAAATGTTATTAAATTATACCTAGTACAAAAGGTAAATTCTAACAAGATGCTATTTATAACATTTTGTTGAGATAAAATTAAAATAAAGAGTAATAAATGGTGACATTAGCAAATGCTCTGGAGATGCATTACCATAAAATAAAAAAGTAAAAATAGAAAATTATTTTTAAATGGTAAATTCAACAAATTTCCATTTATATATTAATTGTATATGGAAACTTAGATCAGACAGTTTAAGGCAGCCACTTTTACTTCCTTATTTTTCTTTTGCATAAAAGGAGTAAGGAAATTATGGAAACATAAAAATCAGGGACTGAAGAATTTGAGAGGAAAAAGAAAAAGAATATGGAAAAAAATTAAATTTCATAAAAGTAAAGGGATGCCTGTGCAATATTGCCAGAATCGGCTTTTTCCTACCTGGCGTTATAATCTTGCCCTTTACGTTGACCCAATTATTACTGAAACATTAGGCAATTCTCACTACAACCCAGGTCCACAAGGTAATTCCGCAATCCGACAGTTTCACACGGGCTGGTATGTGCGGAATTCTCACGTTTGACTGAGGGTAGAATGGGGATTAAAAGTTGCAAATTTGGAAAAAATGTGGACGGCATTTGGTAACGCCTATAAAATGCGAGCTGAAGAATCTTCTCTCCATCTCTCAATCCACCATCGCCAAATCAAACTCAAAGCACTTTGCCTTTGCACCCAGTCCCCAACCCCCCACCCTCTTTCTCTCCTGCAATAAAATCTTTTCGGTTTTATTTGCAGAGAAGTAGTGAGAGGAAGAAAGGAAAAGAAAGCATCGGAAACGGTGAAAGAACAAAAATTGTAACGTCTTTCACCAAACCTCTTTTCTTTTTCCTCGCCCTATAAAAATTCGTTCACGTTGATACTTCTGACTGATAAACCAGCTTCCTCATTGTAACTCTCTCTGTTTTAGTTAGAACAGAAAAGACTGAGCTTCTTCAGGTAACTGGCCTTTTTTCTCTCTTCCTCTGAAAATACCTTCACTGAATTTCACGCTGCAGTTAATCCAGATACCTACTTACTTTCTTTACACAGTCTGATTCTGTTTTATTCTCTCTCTCTCTCTCTCTCTTTCTGCTTTATTGAAAATTCCTTTTTTTTTGGGTTGTTGACTTCCCTAACGTCACCTTTTGCCGGTAATTTGATTCTCTTTGGATTTCTTTTGTTAATTTTGTTCTTTTTCTCATTTGAGTTTTCAAGTTTTATAGCAGGATGTGAAGTTGAAATTTTATTTTATTTTATTTACCTGATAATTTGTTAATTTCTGTGATTTCCTCAGTTTACTGTTGTTTCGGACTTCAATTCCATTACTTTTGCCATTTTTTGGCCTTTCAATTTTAATTTCCAAAGTTTTAAATCTCTACTTTCTAGAGGAAGATTTACACTTTCCGGTAAACTTCTTGATAGTTGACTAAGTTGACTATCCGTCAAAGAAAATGAAAGCTTCGCAAAGTTGCAATTATCATCTTCGTTTTCCCGGATTACTCGTGATCAGAGAAAGCTTGTTTCTAAATGATCCTTCCTTTTTTTTTTTGTTTTTGTTTTTCCATTTTTTCCTTCTTTTTGACTTTTTTTTTAACATGATTTTATGGTAGCAGTCTTTCTTTTACTTGAATTGATTTCTTCTTCTTGCACTTATCTATACCAAAGAAAAAACTCCATTTGGCTCCTGTTTGGCGACACACAGAGAGAGAGAAAAAAACTTTATTTGTAACGATTTTGTTTTTCATTTTTTGAGAAGACGATAGTATTTTGCTTTTCCTATCCTTTCAAGTCAGCTTTTTTCCACTATTATAACTATTTTTTTCTTCTAAATAACAGCGAAACAGTGATCATTTCATTTCGTTTCCTTATCTTCTCGTTGGTTGTGGTTTCAACGACGATGTTAGAAAAGATGGAAATTCTTGACGTTGAAATAGTGATTGAAGAGTTCGAAGCGATGACCAAAGATGCTGGGAGCGTTCAAAGGGAGACTTTAAAGAAGATTTTAGAAGAAAACGCATGCGCTGAGTATTTGCAGAATCTCGGCCTGAATGGAAGAACTGATCCCGAGAGCTTCAAGGCTTGTGTTCCTCTCGTTACTCACAAGGACTTGGAGCCTTATATTCAAAGAATCACTGATGGTGATTCTTCCCCGATTCTCACTGGAAAACCAATAACCACCATATCTCTCAGGTTTTTGTTTTCTTCTACTTTTATTTTGTTTGCTACTATTTAATTTTTCAAAATTGGGAGCTAAATTATTGTAAATACATTCCTTTTTATTGCAATTTGCAGCTCTGGCACTACTCAAGGAAAGCCCAAGTTTGTGCCTTTCAATGATGAATTGATGGAAACCACTTTGCAGATTTACCGTACCTCTTATGCTTTTAGAAACAGGTATTTAATTGAATATACTAATTTTATTTTTACTACCTTTTTTACCAAGTTTGTAATGCTCCGTATCGATTTTTTTCTTGTCCACACCTTTACTTTTAGTTGTATCTTAACCAGTTTTCAAACACGTGATATTCCAACTTAATAATTTTCTTGGATACACAGAGAATTCCCTGTTGGGAAGGGGAAGGCTTTGCAGTTCATTTACAGTAGCAAGCAGAGTAAAACCAAAGGGGGTTTGTTTGCTGGAACTGCAACTACCAATGTCTTTCGCAATTCGCAGTTTAAAAATGCGATGCAAGCAATCCAATCTCAGTGTTGCAGCCCTGATGAGGTGATATTTGGTCCTGATTTCCACCAATCTTTGTATTGCCATCTTTTATGTGGGCTGATTTTCCGTGAGGAAATTCAGTTGGTTTCCTCTACGTTTGCCCATAGCATTGTTCTTGCCTTTCGAACTTTTGAACAAGTTTGGGAAGAGCTTTGTGCTGATATAAGAGAAGGGATCCTCTCTAGCAGGATCACTTTTCCCTCTGTCCGATCAGCTATGGCCAAATTGCTGAAGCCAAATCCTGAATTGGCTGATTTGATTCATAAGAAATGTACAGCACTAAGTAATTGGTATGGATTGATACCGGAGCTTTTCCCTAATGTGAAATACATCTATGGAATCATGACTGGGTCCATGGAGCCTTATTTGAAAAAGTTAAGGCATTATGCAGGGGATTTGCCTCTTTTAAGTGCTGATTATGGTTCTTCAGAAGGGTGGATTGGGGCCAATATCAATCCAAACCTGCCTCCTGAGTCGGCTTCTTATGCTGTGCTTCCTAATATTGGGTATTTTGAATTCATCCCTCTGAATGAGAACGTTGAGGAGCATGTGCAAGACAAAGTTAATGCTTCTTTCCTCTCTGCCGAGCCCAAGCCAGTGGGTCTGACTGAAGTTAAGGTTGGCGAAGAGTATGAGATTATTATGACCAGTTTTGCAGGTACACATTTTTTTCTTACAAATCAGAAACGATTTTCTGTTACAATTACTTTATAAGATTGTGGAGATTTCCCAAACAGTCTGTAATCTCCATTTCTACTCCATGTCTCAACCACGTTCAGATGAACATTGCACGTTGCAGTGTCTGCAACTTCTAATTTATTTATTTGTCAATGCAATGACCCAACCATGACATAAATGCTCTTCATGTGGGTGTAGCCATGTAGGAGATAGGGAGAACAAGTTTTTTTCTAGTTGCTCCTTTCCATAGTTTATGTTTTTTTTTTTTTTTACCGACTTTATTTGATTTGCTGCAGTGTCATGAATAAATTGGCTTATTGTTGTCGCTCTTTGCTGTATGCTTCTATACATCCAGATTTTTCTTTAATGTTATCTTCTTTTGGCACAAAATTTGGAAACAGAAGTTCCCTTCTCAAGAAGACCCATGTGTTCTCTGCCATATATATCGTTGCTCCAAACTTCTGAATTAAGAATTTGGTACTTTTGTTTCCTAGTTGTAGAGATAATCTTCTTAGAGGAGACACGTCTGATGCATCATATCTTTATATGTTTATTTATTTATATATATTTACTTTTATCCAATTTTTTTTAAGTAAAATAGTACTATCTGGTATCTTTTTTTAGTTTTCTTGTTATCACTCGTTCTTCATCATATTTACATGCTCTGAATATACTTTTTGTTTATTGATTTCCCCTTTTTGAAGTCTTTTATATAAAGTCTTTCCGGGTAGTCTGATGAGTTAGTTGCTGCCTTGTCCCCAGGAAGAAAGAGTAGGCTTAGTCTTAGGCATAAATGACGCAAAGGAAGAGGTCAATGGTTTCTTAGATTATAGTGAGGTCTTTGAGATAATAAAGATAGACTTATTCGCTAAACTATGATGTACTATGAAAAGGATGGGATGGGTTTTTTTGTCAATGGACTGTGTTAAAATATTATGATTGATATTTTTATAATCAGCTTTTTTTAAGAATAAAAATCATTATAGAAGACAAACTAGGAGAAGATTGATGCCTTTGGGGCCGTTTTATGTCTTAGGTTTTTGTGTAGCGTGCTGGAAAAGTTGAGGATTATGTAAAACAAACTGCCTTTGGTTATGTAATAATTTAAATGGTCATGCCTATCACACATAGATATAATATAATAAGTAATATTAAAAGATGTTTAGTGGAAAACTTCTTGTAGTTTAGTCATTGGCAACCGAATCCTGGTCAGCAAGTGGTTGCCATTGAAATTGTCTTTTTCTGGAAATAGACCCTGTCTACCCCTTTTTCCCCCCTTCCTTCAAAACATTGCACTAGTCATATTTCTCTGTATTTATTATGTATAATGTCTAGCATATTAATAATTGAGCTCTTTGAAACATTGGCATGTTAGTTTAATTTGTTGGTTGTCCTTTCTTCTCACTTGGAAAAATTGCAAGCACACATTCACACCTACTTACCTCGAAGTTCTTAGTTGGAATTTTCTTGTGCTGACTTTAAAAACTAGTTCAATCCTTTAATACCCTTCTGAAACTGTTAAGCGCAGGTTTGTACAGGTATAGGCTAGGGGATGTGGTCAAGGTTATGGGCTTCCATAACTCAACCCCGGAACTGAAATTTGTCTGCAGAAGAAACCTGATGCTCACCATAAACATCGACAAGAACACCGAGAAAGATTTGCAGCTCGCCGTGGAGGAAGCAGCCAAGTTAATTGCTGGAGAAAAGATGGAAGTTGTTGATTTCTCTAGTCATGTGGATGTGTCAACCGACCCCGGTCACTATGTGATCTTTTGGGAAATTAGTGGCGAAGTGAGCGATGAGGTCCTGAAAGAATGCTGCAATTGTCTGGATCGTTCTTTTGTTGATGCAGGCTATATCAGTTCCCGCAAGGTCAATGCCATTGGGCCTCTTGAACTCCGAGTTGTTTGGAGGGGAACTTTCCAGAAGATTCTTGATCATTACCTAGGATTAGGAGCTGCTCTTAGTCAGTTCAAAACGCCACGATGCGTGGGGCCTACAAACAATAAAGTGCTGCAAATCTTGTGCGGCAATGTCGCCAAGAGCTATTTCAGTACTGCTTTCTAGTTCCTAGTTAAATATGCGGGAAAAGTAATTTTCTCATCAGTTCTCATATCATAAATAATAAATCAAAGGTTTTTATTGGCTTAAATCTTAACCACCTCTATCTTTTGAATACTGAATTTGCTAAATCATTTCATCTACCTAGTGGCAAAGAGTTTGGGGGATTTCACTTCAGTCCACAGCATCTCTGGGCTTTGTCAGAGAGGGGCTACCGTTGACTTTTTGGGCTTGGTGGTCGGTGTGGCCCATTTTTTTATCACCAAAAACTCTCTCTCTTGCCTTTCCGGCAAAACCTACATGTAAGCAAGATTTGACAAAGGCTAAACTAACTTACGAATCCAACCACATGAAATGTTGTGCAGTAGGTAAGATGTTCGCTTAAGATATTGGTTGAATTCCATTTTGTTTTATGGACACGATGAAGTAGGACCACATGAAAGTGGATCGACCTCTCTGAGAGGAGACACACTCAGCCAGAAAAGGAAAAAATAAAAAAATAAAAAAAATCCAACCCAAACCTGTCCAAAAATGAGCTCGATTCCACAATCTTATCTTTGCATTTGCTCGACAAATTGTATAATATTAAACGGCTTTCGTGATGTCAATAATTGTCTACAATTGATGTAATCTTATTCAAGTATAGTAATAAATCACTGTGGAAACACCATGGGAACATCCATTTGTCAATTCAGATCACCACCTCTATCTTTTGTCCTCTACTTGGCCTGGCCAAGCTTCTTTTTTCCTTTTTGCTTTTGTTCAAATCCGATTCTTGAAAAGCTTTCCATCTTCACGATTGGTGGGGATTCAAAAGAAAAAGAAAAATGGGAGGAAACTTTCTTTTGAGTTTCTAATCACTTTTAAAGTGGATTGGAAGGTTTTAAGGTGGTGGATTGCTTTTTGTAGGCGTGGAAAACCTAGTCTAGAAAGTTTGATAGTTTCTCCCGAATGGTCTAAATCATTATCAACAAAAAAGATCCAATTGTTCTTTTTTCTGTTCTTTCTCTAAAGAAAAAAGAAATACTAAGACTCCCCATTGCCTGAAGGGGAAAAAAACACAGAATACAAAGCCAACAAAAACACAACAACGATTCGGGTATTTTGGATTCTTTACCTTATGTTCATCTTCCTTCGACACGAGTTAAGACCAATACCTGGTTGTCTTGAAAGAATATACGTGTTCTCTTTGGTTTTTAGCGGTGTCAGAGTACAAAAATCAATTATACTAGAAATTTTAAACAAGAGAGGTGCTTTAGGCTTTAGTCCCTCACCGACAATATTTCAAGATCAGGAACAGCAGACGAGCAGTACTCCGTGCCATTCTTCACTGTTTCGTTCTTGTTCTCTGTAAGTGTCTGGTACTTGGCATTTATCCAATAAAATGAACTTCGATAAGTACTTACATATATATATATATATATATATATATATATATTATTTGAAGAAGACTGCAACACAAAAGTTCTCTTTTATCGTGTCGAGAAATGTTGACAGATGATCAATGCCCACCTTTTTGCCTTTATTTTTCCTTCAAAAGTTGGAAATTTTCTGTGTTCATCTTAATCTTAGAACTGTTAAACCAGCTGTCATAGGGACCTATCAAATGAGGATTGCAGTGCTATTGCTTCAAAAACAAATAAGGAGATAATCAGATATACCGATCAATTATTGTGGGAGGGATGATGAAGAGAACCCATGTTACTGCAATTAAATTTGTTAAATGCATTCCTAAAGTGCAAATTATGCTTAAGACGGTGTGGTTTTGAATGCATAGTTTGTCTGATGCCATAATCCTGATTGCTTAACCTGGAGAGCCATTTTTTAATGAGCAGATCTGTCATTATCTTCACCGAACTTGGGACAACTATTTCCCTTTTATTTCTTTTTTTCCACTCTTGCCATTCATCTTGGTTTTAGGGTACAAGGGTCACCTACTCAGGATATTATTAAAAGACAATAATTGTCTAAATAATCTACAAATTTAGACATTCAACTCACTTATCAGGGATAATTAAGGAAAAGCAAGCTTCATATTTTCCACATTGCAAAGAAAGAATGCCCCCATCAAAACGGGACAGGCCAGCTTAAGTTTAAATTTCATATAACTCGAGAATCTCTTTATATGGATATAATACATAGGTAAAAATCTGTTTGTCAATCTGCATTGGAAAAACTCTTCTTCAACCAATCTGATAAACTCCAGCAGTTTTTCGGGCTCAAATGAAAAGATTATCTGAAACCAAAGAAGAAAATGAAGATGCAGCAGCATTTGCTGTATGGGATTGTGGCAGCCCTTTATATGATTCATATGAATTGGTGACGCTCAGTCATCTAATCGAGCGGAATCTAATGAAACTGCCATCTCTGGGCGGAGCAATGAGGCAGACCACCAGATTTTCTCATCCGTCGGATGTCACCCCTGCCACCAGTTCTGATTCCACCAGCGTTGTAGGAGCCAAGGAATCTTTTTCTCTATTGAGCAGCTTTGGAAAATTCGTG
This sequence comes from Theobroma cacao, assembly GCF_053813885.1. Lineage (NCBI taxonomy): Eukaryota > Viridiplantae > Streptophyta > Magnoliopsida > Malvales > Malvaceae > Theobroma > Theobroma cacao. Next base: position 39,299,550 of record NC_142639.1, on the reverse strand, counting down.
GGGAGTAAGTTTTGGAAGAGGAGAAGTTTTGGACAAGGGAGAGATAAGCCTAAAATGTTGAGAAAAGGACTGTCATGCTTTTGCAATGGAGCTGGTTTTTCCAAGAAGTAGATATACAAAAGAATATACCAGATTAACAGGTAAATTCAATGCCTGGGAAATTATGTTTCTTGTTCATTGCTGCTTTTCTTGATTTTTGGTTTTCAATAATGATATTTCAACTGTATATCTCAAGTGGAATTCTTTCCCATATTCAGAATTATACTCCTGTATTTATCTATCATATAAAACATGAAGAAGTCTTCTTCACAATATCTCCATTGTCTCTTATAACCACCAACTCCCCCTCCTTATATCAGATTTGACATCCCAACAATAAGCTTGCCTCCATTTCCTAACTTAATAACATGCAGGGACAGTTGTACGTTGAAAAAGCAATGATTTTTAGATGATCCAATTGGTAGTGATTTCTGGCGTGGGAAATTAGAGAATCTGGGTGAGGATTCGCTGTTCAATTTCCTGTCCCACTCGCGGATGAGCAGACATGTCAGCCTATTGATTATAAAATAGTAGCTCATAAATGCCAAATTTGTAAGCGCCAGGCAACCAAGTTATACAGGTCTGATTTATTTCGAGTTGGGCCATGGAAAACAAAACAAAACCTTATTTCGTCCTTTCTTTTCATTTCGTTTTCCTTTTGTTTGGATGTTGGAGGCGTTGGGGAAGAAATGATGTTTGATGATGATGAAGAGCCCCCTGTCTCGTAGAGAACAAACCAGACTTACAACAATTTTAATTACCAATTTAGTTTATGGAAATATGTCTCTCATAATTTTGAAATTGGATCGTGCAGTGTCTCCATCATTCATTAGTGGGGGGTTCGGATTAATTTGGAGCTGGATGAGCTTGTTGTCCCATCGCTTGTTATGGCCAATATGAAACTTATTATACTTTTGGTTGTCTGGATATTTAATTTTGGTTAATTATTATTTTGTGAAGTATTGTGTCACAGAAAACTTATATTAGATATGTTTTACGCTTGGAAGTACTTAAAGGGCATTTCGAACGCAGAAGTGGCTAAAGATATTCCAAGCGTGGAAATGCAGATGGGGTGTTCTGAGCGTGAAATTACTCAAAATTATTTCAATTGCGAAAATATCTAAGAATAAGCATAGAACAACTATTTATACGAGAAAGTAAAAATAACTCAAAATGAGTGATAGGGTTCATGAGTTATTTTTACATTTAAGATATTTTAGAGAGTTTAACTGTTTAGATATGGAGATAATTAAAAAGACTCTTTTTAATCTTTTTTTTTTAAGTATATGTGTTTTACCCTAATATTATATTCTTTAACGTGGTCTTCCATAACTAGCATATTCTCCTATGATTAAACTTAACATATAGTAAGTTATTGTTTAATATATTCTCCCTCGACGTACATGTTTTCTTATGATTAAATGTGTTTTTTTAACTGTTTTCACAAAAGTGTTGCTATCTAGTATAAATATGGGAGTCTGGAAAGAGAAGAGGACAATTAGAACTTAACAAAAACTCTGTCAAATTATTCTAAAAACACTCTTAAAGCACTCCCAAATTCTCTCTCTACTCAACCTTTTCCATCTATTCCATTGCTTTCCTCATTTCTTTTTTATTCCTGATAACTTGCCATCAAGGTAGGTACGTTTCAAGAATTGCTCTAATTTTTCTCTCTTATACCTCTAATGCATTTCGCTTCAATCATTGCAACACGTCCTCTTTTCTCAACAAAAAAAAACCTTTTATAGGTTGTTATAACTTAATAGGCCTATGACAACTGGTGAACAATTTCTTGATCTTTTCTCTTTTTGATTCTTAAGAAATTTTCTCTTGATAAAATTTCTTTGGACAAGTTGAGACAGTGTATTCCCAATGAGGATGGTACCCCATGTGTAATGTGGGTGTCAAGTCAACTAGTTCAAACAGTAAAGCAGCTAACCAAACAGAAAGGCAACTCTCACTTGACTTGAAAGTGTTTCTGACTTCATAAAAGTTGGTGACCGTGGTCTAGCTTGTGGACTTAAGACCGAGTAAAGTTTGGTTTCTTTATGAACAAACGTCATGGAACAAACCAAATTTAAGAATTCAACTGGATAAAGTTCTAAAGACGGAGGAAAGAAGCTCAATCAGACATTGTTGAACATTTTGGAACTCGATTTTGTTCATGACGAACATGACAGAACCTGAACCAACAGTCGTAATCCTTCAATCCCCTGATATGAACAATGACCGAGCAAAGTTGGCTCTGGCGTAGCCCAATCGTGTGACAATAATCAATACTGCAAATTTTAGACTGAAGCCCAAGCTGACTGACGAAGACAAAAATTCAAACGAGACAATCATGGGCTACGTCCGAAGTAAACCTTGAATTTGAAAGCACAATTAGTTTACAATCTTGATCCAGCCCGCTATTGATTTGGGCTAACAGCAGTGAGATCCTTATTTTCTCAGCTCGAATAACAAGAACAAAATCACCCCACCTCCACCGATTTAATTGTTAAAGAGTGGATGTCAGGACTCAGGAGGCCCCAACCAAAATGTTAAACAATAAAAAGTAGAGAATGAATCTGGTCAAAAAAATAATCACGCAGGCACTTAAATGCAGAATTCACCAGTCAATAGTTTTTAATGCATTATTTTGGAATATGTACACTTGTTTGTGCATTAATCATTTCATTTCTGATTTTTCTCTTCCCAGCTTTGGGTCAGAGAAAGATTTAACACGCTGGTTTAGGCCAGCCCTGGACAATACATCAGTCTTTCATAAAAAAACCGAAGGCTTTCCCATGACAGTCTACGATTTAGTGAGTACAGCTTATAGCATTTTCACTTGCTTCCACATTGGGCCTGGTGACCAAAAGCGTCACTTTCAAGTTCCTGATCATGGGCCTCGTTGTCTGGTTTGGGTCCTGCAATGCAGCAGAAACGGTGTACCAGTTTTTAGCTTAAACAGAACAGAGATGAAGATAAACTGCAACTCCAAACTGCCAAAGGAATTCAGTTTTGGGTAATCCATACAAAACATTTGAGTTTAACCAATTTGGGACCATCTTGGCATCTTTCCTCATTCCCTTCCGAATAAAGTGTACCCATTTAGTCAAGTTGTCCTTGAAAAACTGCTAGCCAGGTATGGGGACTCTTTATTTAAGCTTCAATTTGACGAGCTGATACCCTTTTCTTTTCTGTTGATCCTGTACCTCAAAGCTATCTGTGTCATGACCCACGTATCGCTAGAGCTTAGAAATTATATGAAATGAAATGTCATTGACTTCATCCTAAAGATACTAGAAATAAGCAACCCCTCTTTGACCAAGAAAGTTCTTTCAAATTTCTTTACATGAATTTGCAATACCCTTTCCCCCCTGCCAGGATAGAATAATAAACCTTCAACTTCCTAAACTTCAATTTGAAGTCGTATTCATGTATAGCAATTTGAACGAATAGTCCCCGCGGTTGCATTTTCTGTAAGAAATAATCAAATCAAGCAAAGTGTTCTCCACATGTCTCTTCAGTTGAAGTGTCAACCAAAATTTTAATCTAATATCAACTCGGTTCATTTAATTTATTACAAGAAAGATCAACATCCTCATATTTCAGGACATATTCAAATGTTTGATTTTTTTTATAGTAAACCAAATGGGTCAGAGGTTGTCTCTTCATCTGCCGTCTGTACTGGTCGATTGGAGTCAACACACCGTAATGCGTCATTCATGCTGAGATCAATGTCACCACCAGCAGCTCTCTGATGGGTTGCTTTCTTCATCAAATTCCAAGGAAATTCTCAGGACACGGTGGATAACTCTTAGAGCTACTGGATTCAATTCCCCCCCTTGCTTGAGAGAGGCCAACTCTCTCTCTCACACACTACATATACGCACATACATGGGCCCCTTTCATTCTTAATGTATATAGGAAGACTTAAGACTACTAGTATAATGCCTTGGATGCTCCCTGGATTCATTATTTTATTGCTATTTTTATTTGTACGTACTTTTTAATTTCATGAATTTAATCTCATTTATTGCATGATTGAAACCGATAGCTTCAAATTAAAATTTTAAAGTTTAACTGCTAAACTGTTCTTTTATAAATAAATAAATAAATAAATAAATAAATTTGCTAAAAAACAGAGAATTATCGAAATAGCATGTGAGCAAGTCAAAAAAAAAAAAAGAGCATCATAATGGTAACCCGCCCCCCGGTGACAATAATACACTTACCTCGCCCAAGAATTATTTGTTTTACGTCCCCTTCGAACAAAACAACAGTGGCAACCACAATCTTAAAGCGAAAGGAAGACTGATAGCGGTTGCTAATGGAATTTGGAAAACAACCACTCTAATTGTGGTCATTATTTTGTTCCTGATGTAGGGTTTATATGTTTTTTAAACGTGTAGAATGCTCCCACTAATTAATGAACTTTGCGTCTAAAAAAAATTTCACCCATTTTTATAAAAAAATATTATAATTGATTAGAATTGTTCAATTCGACATTTAAATATTTAATTTATTAATTAATATATAATTTTTTATTTAAAGAATATGATTGGAATTTCTTTTTTTTTTTTTTTTTAAATATGAGAATAGATGACGGTTGAACTCTTTAAAGAAATAAAGCTAGACTTGCATTTCTTTTATTTAGACTAAATTGAAATCTTTAGTAATTAATTATCAATAAACGACTTACCATTTACATAATCCAAATTAAAGCCTTCACACAAGAAATACAAAGGAAAGGGAGCAAGAGTTTGGATGCATTTTCTTCATTAATTTTGCCAGGTTGGATATAAATTCTTAAGCCCACTTGATGATTCATTGATTTAAATGTAAACCTAACTTAAAGTTAAAACCCCCACCCACCATACCATCCTGCTTTTAGGTCAAACCTTCCCGACAGTCCCATTTTCCAAGCCGACTCCGCTCTCCCTCCACTTATTTCTCACAGGCACAGCAAAATCAAAAGAGGAAAACAATCATCCCCCAAATCCCAAGCCCCCACTCCCTCATAATATCCATAATCATAGTTATAGCATACAACATTTACAGGGTAGTACACAAAATATGAGGCCAGGGTAAAAAAACTATAAGAGCTTGATGAGGAAAGTATGCAATGAGAAACGTGCAACGTTGATGCATAAGACAAAAGTAGGTAATAATAATAGGGAGAGTGGGACCACATGGGAAGTTGGGTGAGCTGTGGGGCACCAGATGATATTCACTTTCACTTCCCAAATGCTAATAAAAGAAAAAGAAGGGAAAGAGTGATTAAAGAGTGGTGTCAGGGATGGAAGAGATTTTCCATTTTCCACGCAGGCAGGCACCTTACTCTTTTCCTTTCACTTCTTTTTACAACGGCCAAAACTCTGCTTTTCTCTCAGCGGTCGCAAACAAGGAACCCAAATAAAGCAATTTGTTGGACCGAATAAAGTGCGGGAAGAACAGAAAATATTTAATGTATAAAATTACTACCTAGGTGAAAAAGAGTAAAGTAGGGAAAAAGTCGATGATTCCACAAGTGGGGTTCAACACGATGTCGTTCATTCGTTGGGGGGATGATCGTTTTAGCAGTGAGACGACTGCGTTTAATGTGGTTTTCTGCTTTTCTCTCTTTCCTTCGCCTGCAACATTGGAATTCGGTCCTGTGAGCTCGGTTTCTCTGTCTCTGCCTTTCTCTCTTTCTATATTGTTCTTTTTTCTCTCTCCCCGAAGTGGAACAAAGTAGAGCAGAGTATAAAATCAGATTTCTCAGGGAACACAAGCTATTCTGTTTTTCTACTGGAATTTTCAGAGTGTTTCCACAAATTCTAGGTTACCTCTTTGTGTTTTCCCAGCTAAATTGTCTTAACCAATGTTGGGCATACCTTCATTTCAACCGTTTCGTCTCTGAGAAAACTAAGAACCTGAATTCTGCTTATGACTTCCCTTCCCTTTCTCTTTGTTAGGTCTTGGTTTCTAGGTTCCCACACTTTGCTTAAAAAGATTGTTTTTTTCGTTTTAATAAAACGAGTACGATAGTGATAGTTGTTGGAATAGTATTGGGGGATTTTTAAGCTCCTTAAAAAAAAAATTGGAAGGTTAATTATTTATTTTTTCTGGTGTGACATCTTTGTTTTATCCCTGGGTAGGGCGTTGAATGACTCAAAAATGGCCGAGTCAACCAAAGTAAGGTTGGTTCGGTGTCCAAAGTGTGAAAACCTTCTTCCAGAGCTTGCTGATTATTCTGTTTACCAGTGTGGTGGTTGCGGTGCTGTTCTTCGAGGTACCCGTCCTATCTCTTCTCTCCTCTCTCTCTCTCTCTCTCTCTCTTCTCTTCTCCTAGTTGTAGTAGTTTGTTTGATGAGAAAGTTGTTGAAGACAAGAGAGAGAAACGTGATTGAGCCTTTGATCTGTTAACATGTTGTTTCTATAAATGTCGTAACTCGAACCAGTTGGTTAAATTGAAGGTTTAGGCACAGCCAAGGTAAGGGTTTTAGTTGGTGTTTTTGATAATGAAAACTTATTAGAATCCAATTATTAGTTATTTCTATTGTATTTATCAACAATGACAAGGTGCATTCTTGGAAAATTTAAAGTTGGGTTTTTGTTCTTTTCATTCACTTCGTGCTATATTACCCTCAATTTCATTCTGGATTAAACCCACCATAATGATAAGAAAAGGAAAGAATTGAGATGACTAAAGCCTCATCGTTTTCACAAGATAGATTCCAAGATGGTCATAAAGGTATACAAGTGTTATAACAGAAGTACAGAACTCTCTGGTTTAATTTTGTTGAAAATCAAATGAAACCGTACGAAATATAATTTAAGGCTACAGATTTCAGTTTCTTGTTGTTTTCTGAACCTTTTGGTCTGGGTACCTTGTGATTAGATAAACAGAATTTCTTCCTTAAATTTATAGTTCTTCTAAATTTTGATAGTGGAAAATTTTATGTTTAACAGCAAAAGTTAGGAATCGTGAAGCAGATACCTTCTCAGAGAAGTCGGAAGAGGACAGGCTTGGAGGAGTTTCTACCAAATCCCAAATTTCCTCAGAGAAAGGAATAGTAGACTCGAGTGATGCCTCTGATACAGATGTTAAATCGAGTGCTGGCTCTTTGATGTGTGATCAAAAGGATCCCGAGAAGAATGATGTTGATTGCGCTGACAGAAGTAGGACTGAGTCTAAGGTTGCTGGTGATAAATGGTCTGTTGAGAATGGTAATGATGTTAGCAGAAATAAGGATGAAATAGTAAATGCTATTGGAAGGCGACAGGAGGATTTGGATTCGAATTTTGGATATACTGGTGGATCGCAAGGACTGGGACATAAATCAGATTGGCAATCTAGGAAGCAAGAAGAGATGGAGGAGTCTCAGAGAATTCCAAGAGTGGTTGTAGAAGGTGTGCGACTTTCAACTTCAAACAATCCAGATGAAGGCCCATCAAACCATAATTTGGATTCCTCTTATGGTTATAGCGAACCATTGCGGAATCGAACTGACCAGGATGGCCCTAGTAGAATTCAGCTTGAACAAGATCGAGCTGAGCTTCTGAGGAAGCTAGATGAGCTAAAGGAGCAACTTAGTCGCTCTTGTGATGTGGTTGAAAAACCAAACGAGAAGGTTCCACTTGATGGGAGAGTTGTTCCTCCAGAGCCTCATGGTGGTGCTGATACCTGGTTTCCAAATGTTTCTTCTGGATCACGCAATGCCTCAATGCCTTTCTATGGACCTGATAAACGTGCTGCAGGAGCAGGACCCTCTTATTTTAGTCATTTCCCAGAACCCTTCTCTTATCCTGTTGGGCATGATATGACTCGGCATGGGTTGTATCCTCCAATGCATAATCCAAATCATATTCCTCCATATGGAGATCCTTTTGGACCCCAAATTCTTGGGAGAGCTCCCCACCAGTTGCCTGGAGAATACCAACAACAGCCGCCTCACACATACTTTTCTGGACAGTACATTGAAAATAATCATGACCCATTTATGTCATATCCCCAAAGTTCTGTCTTGCACCATGCTTCTTGTTCTTGTTTTCATTGTTATGAGAAACATCGGCGGGTTCCAGCACCTGTTCCTCCCAGTGCATTTGGTAATAAAAGATTCCCTGATGTCCCTAGCAATCCAATGTACCATATTGAGAACCCTGGGACTTTTGGTTCGCATTTCCATAACTCCAGGACTACGATGCCTCCTCCGTTAAATGTACGTGGTACACAAGTGCATGCTAGATGGCCCAGTGATATTAACACTGAAATAGGTGGTTTTGTTCGGTGCCGTCCCCAGAGGGTGGTGTTAGCCAGTGGTGGCCGCCATTTTCGTCCTATAGCTGGCGGTGCTCCATTTATAACTTGTTATAATTGCTTTGAGCTACTACAAATGCCCAGGAAACTGCAGCTCATAGTGAAAAATGAACATAAATTGCGCTGTGGAGCCTGTTCTACTGTAATAAACTTTACCGTCGTAAACAAGAAACTTGTTCTTTGTGATCATGCAGAAACAAAGGGAATTTCTGTGGAGGTTGATGATAGCTCTAATGAAGTTGTGAATGATAATTCCTCACATTTCCGTGGCCGTGTGAACCGGATTGCTAACTTCTCTTCTGATGATTATGATCATTCAGGTTATGACTTTCAGTCAATGGACAGAGAACCTGTTGCCTTGTCAATGGGCCAGGCTTTGAACTCAGTCAGACCCCAGGAATTGCAGAACTTTCATTCTTCATCTCCAAGCACCTCTGAGGACGAAAACAGTCCAGATGTTTTAATTGCTTCAAGAGATGAAGTGAATTCTGTTGAGCAGCCAATCAAACCCACTTTGTCTCCTCCACCTGCAGGCTCACCTCTTCAAGAGCACTTTGATTACTCTTCTAACAATCGTGCAGTCAACCGATTTGGGAAGGGAAATCGGAGTAGTCGCTCTGATCAAGAGAAAGTTATGTCAAACAAGGCTACCACAAGACAAAATTCTTTAAAAGAAGCATCATTACCTACTGAGATGGAGGTGTCTTTCAATGACTACTCCAATACTGGTATTTCTCAAGATTCAGGGGATGCAACCAGAGAAGATGATCAACTGAAAATGACAAAAGGAGGTGAATCATTTTTTGCAAATATTATTAAAAGGAGTTTTAAGGATTTTTCGAGATCTAATCAAACAGAGGAACGTGGAAAAAGCAATATTTCAGTTAACGGGCATCCCATACCTGAACGTGTGGTTAAAAAGGCTGAAAAGATGGCTGGACCAATTCACCCTGGACAGTATTGGTACGGCTACATTAATATTCTTTCTCATCTGCTGTGGTATGACTTTTACTGGTTTTTAATGGCTCTCTTGATGGATGTGTGCATTCCCATATAAAGGAATAGATTTACAAATGATTCTGGTAATTGGACCAGATAAATGAATCTAATCCTGATATTGCTTGATCTTACTATAATCTATATGCTTTTTGGGCTTGCAGTTTCTCATGCTTTTGAGTAACTGACATTCTTTTGTTGCACATGTCTAAATCAGGTATGATTTCCGTGCTGGATTCTGGGGTATTCTTGGTGGGCCTTGTCTTGGCATAATTCCTGTAAGATTAACTAATTCTTACCTGTATATTAATGGATAAGCAATTTTTGTTGTTTGGTTTTGCCAATAATTTTTCTTAACTTAATTACTCTTGCAGCCATTTATCGAAGAATTTAACTATCCGATGCCAGAAAATTGTGCTGGTGGGACCACTGGTGTTTTTGTAAATGGGAGGGAGCTCCATCAGAAAGATTTGGATTTGCTTGTTAATAGAGGTCTTCCAACTGATAGAGATAGATCTTACATCATTGAGATTTCAGGGAGAGTTCTGGATGAGGACACTGGTGAAGAGCTAGATAGCCTTGGCAAACTTGCCCCAACGTAAGGGCTACTTCTCTGACTGTTCATTTTTGCATTTTTGTAATTTTTTCTTCTCCTTATACACGGTATTTGGTTGGTAGTTAAATGTTGCTATAACTAGTTAAGTGATAGGTCTCGTTTCTTTTAATTTATTACCTGCAGCTAATGAGTAAGGATATACTCAACTGTTTTAAGGATTAATCCTTTGTAGCCATAATGCTCGTACAATTCTTTTTCTTTATGAATGTTGGATCTTTTGGAGTAAGCCTTGAGGCCAATGAGATCTTAGTGTAGTGGAAAAGACACGGCTTTGAGATATCTAGGATGAAAAGAAATAGGGTTGGTGGGCTTTACCAGGTGAAACACCTGAAATAGGGCTATGTTGCAACCTGAAGGTTAGTAAATGTACTTTCTGTGCTCTGATAGTGGCTGATGGCTATAACGCCCATTTAAAACTTCTTTTCATTAATGATGGTACAATTAGTACATTAATCAAGCATTTTTGGATGATGGCTTTAAAATCTACTTGTCATGAGTGTTACTAATTGTTAGTGCATCATTCCAACATAGTCCAGTTTTAAGGATGTTTGATAGCTATGTGATTAGCGAAAGCATATGGGAATTATATATTCAGGCTGTGTTCTTACCTTTAGCTATGCTTTGCACCCTTCCCTCCACGCTTCTTACTTTCCTGCGTCGACCTTTTCCTCCTTCATGTCTCATAGCCTTGCTGTGTTTTATCTACAACAATAATAGGAACTGTCACTATTTTTAGGGATTGCTTTTTTCTTGCTTCAGTGTATTCATTATAACCATGAGCTCATTTTTCTATTAATTATAGATCGTTATTTACAATTTCTGTATCTCAAGTTGGGACTGCTTTAATGAGGATAATATTCTGAAGCATTGTTGATATGACTTTGAACAGAGTTGAGAAAGCGAAGCATGGTTTCGGCATGAAAGCTCCAAGATCAGCTGCATGATGAATTAAACAATCACAGAGTTATCCCATGGATACAAAAAGTTTTGATTCAATCTAAATCAAGTGCAGGAATTACCATCTTGGCAAAACGGTTGGAAGGACTGAATGGTGTTTCTCTAGCTACTCCTCTGGGTTTGTTAGTGTTGGATGGTTTCTTAAGCCCTTGATAAGTGGAAACTATATTAGTGAATGAGGTTTCTGATTTATTTGATATTTTCTCTGGTAGTTAGAATGCACATTCTGAACTATTGCTTGCTCTTGCTGCATTTGTATATGCAAATTTATGTAAATTTTCTTTCATTCTGCCACATGGTTTACCGTGTGAGATTTGGCTTTCCTTAGCTATCAACCTTGAATATTCAAAACCAGAATGTCAAGTTCCTGTTAGATTCTGGCAAATCCAGCATGTGAACATCATCATCATGTCTGCTTTAGCTAGAAAACACGACAGCAGTGCAGTGTAGATAGCACAAACATGTATTGTTACTCTGGTTCTTTGCCACGTTGGTGACACATAAGCACCAAACAGCATCGCACTGCTATTTAGCCATGTGTGCTCCACCTAGATGCTTATGTGACAAAGATATCAACGGTTACTTTATACCATTTTATTAGCTTAAGATATACAAAACGTGGTTAATTTAAGAACTGATTGAGGGAAACGTGCTTGACATAACCACGATTGAGATTGTAGTATACAGATTCTTGTGAGAGCTAGGAGTTGTGGAACATTTTCTAATTGTTTACAAAGAACAATCTCAATGGAGCAAAGGAATTGAGTGATGAGTCGATCCGTGATCCCACTCCAGACTCAAGACTTAGTCGGCATGTGAAGTCACTGTTGAAGGGGCTCGAATCTCTAAGTTGATTAGCCCAAACAAAACAATCATTGGTTGATCTTGCAGACAACACAAGAACAAGACATACGCTTTGGGTAATTTGCCCTTGCACTCTTCGGTACTCATCAGGTCAGGGTACTAAGTGGACCTCGCTGGTGGGCCTAATCTCTGGAATGGGCCCATTGCCTCTTCTTATCTTTATTTTTTTTTTTAATTTGAAAGAAAGGAAGATTCCAAACAATCTTTTCTAATAAGTGATTTTAGGACAATTATGGAATCAAATGTTTGGATACAAATCCATTTATTCTGGTCGTAAGCTTTTTTGTTGCTGATCAAAGGTTAAAAACTATAAACGACTGGCTTAATTAAGTAATTTACCAAAAGCCCTGGAGCATCTAGTTTTGTGATTAGCATCAGAACTAGACTCTAAAGATAGACTAATAAAGCAATGAGAATAGTTTCCATTGTCATAAAATAAAGCAATGAGAATAGTTTCCATTGTCATATATCATATAATGAAACAGTACTAGTAAAGTTTAATTATTGGGAAGGACACGACCCAATGTGGCCAATGTCCACATTGGGATACGAGAAGACCCACTTTATTCTTGAGAATATAAACGAAATTTCACTGTTGCATGGGACAATAAGACTATAGATGTCCTCACATTCATGGCATGTTCCTCTTCCCTGTCTGATTCTTCCAATTTTTACTCGATTAAATAAACACATTTTCACACTCATGGCACGTGAGAACAAATTATCTCCATCTGTCAAAGCTTGTTCACATGTCTCATTTCCATCCCTCAAATCATTGTTTAGTTTAGTTTAAGCATCTCATTTTTCATTCGTCCACTAAAACATATATATTTTTATTGGGTTTTGACTGGCTTAATGCCCTGATATTGACCAGAAGAATAAATCATACACGTATTCATGGCAGAAAGAAGACCGGACAGCCAAAAAGATAGAAGGCTTGGGTCATTTAACTGCGAGCAAATCAAATCTCATAAAGCAAAGCAAGCACCTACCGAATCAAAAGTAACAGAACACACTAGTTAAATCGGCAGGAATTAACAACTGCATCGAACCCATTTCAGAAGGCAATAACTCGAGTAAGGAACAATATTCTGTAACAGAAAAAGCAAAGCAAAACAAAGAGTACAAGTCTTTAAACCATAATGAAGATTGGGTTTCCTTCAAATATTCCAATGAAGGTAAGAAAGAGAAACAAGGATGATGAATTGGTGAAATGGTCCATTCATGACGTTAAAGGCTAAAAGACAGAAGCAAAGTTCGAGCCAGCTGTACTTCGCATCCACAACACTGATTAATGGATCTAAGGTGTAGGAGGAGAGGGGCAGACCATGTGAATTGGATCTAATTTTTTTGCAATATTATCACCTTATTATATTATTATATATGATAGTACAATATATTTAGATTTGGAAAAAAAAATGATTTACATTCTTTGAAGAGCACATGTACATTTCTTTTTTTTCTGATCTTTGGGTCATTGCTACTTCTTTTTTTGGTTGCATTCTTGATCTTTGCTCATCATAAAATGGTCCCATTAGGCCATTTCATTAAACTATTTCAATTATTGCTAAGCTATTTCCCACCAACAATGTACCATCTCAATAAGTATGGTCGAAACAATCACTCATATACAGTCCCAATATCAATGTCAATCTGCATAATTTTCATGGCTCCGCGTTAATTTTAATTCAGTTGCTATTACACTTACCATCATCACATTGCAAGAAATCCATAAAGCTAAGCATCTACCAATTTGTTTTACGTAGGAATTTGTTGAATAATTGCCTCCTTTTTTTACCTGTACCCAACAATAAACCAGAAAGACAAGGAATTAAGCAATTTTCTGTACGTTTTCATGACAATGAAAGTATGAAACCTCTCATTTTCTTTCACCATTTTACTCTTTTTTTTTTTTTAAATTATAGTACTAGTATTTATCGACCAAACATTCCCTAACACCACAAACACAAAAATCCAACAGGAATCTCAAGTCCCCAAGTCTTGTAGAGGAGAGATGTCCTTGTAGCAAACTTGTCGTAACCACTTCAACAAAACTCAACTGAAAAACTTCATCTAAAAACACCTTTGGGTGGTTGCGGAAAACCAGTTTCAGTCCCAGCGTCATCTTTCTTCTCTCTCTCTCTCTCTACAAACATTGAAGGACAGACTTTCTTGGTCTGCGTGACACCACCCCCCAAAATGCTGAAGGAAATGAGGATAGATTTGAACCCTTCATCACTACACAAACGCCATCATGTCTTTGTAAAGTTTGCAATCTCTTTTCTGTTACTAGGTCTTGCTTTTCGTCTATTTGTCTCTGATTCCATCAGGTTCTCTTCATCAATTGTTGAGACGCCTCCTCTTGTAGAGACTAATTCTATAACCGAGTCTCCTCCTCTGTCTCCTTCTTCTTCTTCTTCTTTGCCTGCTCAAGCTCCCAGTTCTGGTGATTTGTTGGCAAATGAGAGCCAGGCGTTTCCGAATGGTAAGATTTTGTCTTCAAAATTTTGGCTTGTATTCAAATGAGAAATGCAAATCAAAGTGAGGAAATAAGTGTTTCTTCCTGTTTAGACTCTCTGTCTTTTTCCTTCTTTTCTGTCTACATGTTAGTGATTCCTTTATTAGAAATTGATAAACTATGCATGAATTTGGATTGAGACATTGAGTAAGCGGGTGAAAAGAGGGCCATTGGTTTATAATCTTCTTATTCTTTCTTTTTTTGCCCATTTCCCTAAAAATTACTTCTATTTTTTACCCATTATTTGGTTTTACGGAGGATTGATCCTACTATGTTTAAAATTCCTTTCAGGAAATGGACTGATTGTTTGGGTTCAAAATATCTGTGTGATTGGAATTTACTCTTACCCCATTCCAGTTTGATCCATTTAAGTAAAAGAAGATGTAGATCTCTAGCAGTTTGTATTGAACTATAGACAGCCAAAAAAACCTTTGTCATCTAGAAAAAAACACTCCTCACATATTATATTCGGCAAGCTGTGACATTGTGCTACGGCTATCATTATGCCATTCCTTGCTTCTGTCTTCAGCAATCTCTAATCATTCATATGTATATTTCTGCTTTAGAAATTAGTCCTAATTCTACGTATGCAGTTGCAGCTGAATGTGATATATTCACGGGGGATTGGGTGCCGGACCCATCAGCTCCAGCTTACACAAATGCAAGTTGCCATGAAATTGAAGGTCATCAGAATTGTATGAGAAATGGGAGACCCGATTCAGGCTACCTTTACTGGCGGTGGAATCCCCGGGATTGTGAATTACCCAGGTTCGATCCGGGGAAGTTTCTTGATTCCACGAGGAACAAATCATGGGCATTTATTGGTGATTCCATCTCCCGTAACCATGTCCAATCTTTGCTTTGCATTCTCTCTCAGGTACGTGCTTTTCTTTACACATGTTTCTGTTTAACTACATTTAACTATTTTTACTAAGCAGATTGCAAAAATGATTGAATTTTTTGTGATGATCGACAACAGTTTCTTTGCAAGTAATGTCACGTCCTTAAAAGTTTGGCTGCTTTTTCCTGTGGAATTTTTATTTGCCTCTTGTCTTGAAGCTCCTAATGGTCTCGAACACCCCATTTACTATTATGCAAACTTCCATATTTTTGTAGGGTAGAGTCCTAATTGCCGGACAAGACATTTTTTAGCGGTAATAAGGATCCAAATGCTTACTGGCTTTTGTTGTGGGTCTCCCATCTCAACTCCTTCTGGGGTCGATGGGATAGTCTTAATTAGTAGTGGATGACAGCTTTGCTTTGACGATTAGGCTTCTCTTTTTAAGGTGTCAATTCGTTATCGAGTCTCTCCCCATAGCTGGTTCACCTACCATGGAAGCGAAGGGTTGTAATTGTTTGTCCAATTTTAAAATGTTTTCTGGAGCTTAAATGATTTGCAATGGATTCATAATTTCTCATTTGTTAACAAGGAAACAATCAGCTTCAGGTTCATTCTGTTTTTACTTTCATAGCAAGTTAAAATTTCATATCTACATACAGCAAGAGGCCGTTTAACAGAGATGGTTTAAGTATGTTTATAGTTATTCATTATTTGTCAGCAAATTTCTAGAATTGTATATTGCATTGGGTACCGACTCTGATCTAATCTTATGGTGGGACTGAATTTAGTTTTCATTGAAACCCAAAGATCTGATCAACAATATTACCTACTACCTGTACATTCTATACAATTCTGTTGCAAGGACCTACCATAGCCTGATATGTTAGCCTAACTGTGGGTAAATGTTTCTGTTGTGTCTTGTTCGATTAGCATCATATTCTCAGATGGTATAATTGATCAACTTATGCCCCACAGGTGGAACAAGCTGTCGAGGTCTATCACGACGAGGAATATAGATCCAAGAGATGGCACTTCCCCTCGCACAACTTCACCCTCTCAGTGGTTTGGACCCCATTCCTGTTGAAAGCTGATATTTTTGAAGATATGAATGGGGTTTCTTCATCGGAAATTCAGCTCCATCTCGATAAACTTGATGAAACATGGACTGAACAGTACAAGAACTTCGATTATGCCGTGATCGCAGGTGGAAAGTGGTTTCTTAAAACTGCGATATACCGTGAGAATGATACAGTGACAGGTTGCCATTACTGTCCAGGAAAGAACTTAACAGAGTTGGGTTTTGACTACGCCTACCGCAGAGCACTGAAGACGGTGCTGAACTTTATGACGAACTCTGGTCACAAAGCTTTTATTTTCCTCCGAACCACAACCCCAGACCACTTCGAGAATGGAGAATGGTTCAGCGGAGGGACCTGTAACAGAACTGCACCATTTAAGGATGGTGAGGTGGATATGAAAGATGTAGATATTGTAATGCGGGACATTGAGTTGGAAGAATATGAGAAGGCTGCTCCTGTGGGAGCTGAAAATGGGGTGATCTTGAAATTACTAGATACCACTCGCCTTTCTCTGCTAAGGCCTGATGGGCATCCGGGACCCTATCGGCAGTTCCAGCCATTTGCTAAGGATAAGAATGCCCAAGCGCAGAATGATTGTTTGCACTGGTGCTTACCAGGGCCCATAGACTCTTGGAATGATTTACTAATGGAGATGATAAATAGAGGAATACACCAATAATTGATCTTTTTTTTTTTTTTCCTTTTTGTGGATTTGAGATACTAGGTTGTACAATTCTTTGATTATATAATTTATATGAACGAACAGGATTTTTTTTTTTTGTTTTTTTTGAGAATGAATGAACGAGCTCTTGGGCATCCAAGGCATCTGGGAGGCCAGAGGTGGTCACTTGTAATTATCTTATTTCATCGCGTTGAACATTCTTAGGCAACAAAGCTAGGTATTACACACTGTATAGCTTGAGTCTTGACAGGCTTCGGCCTTCGTCATTGTACCGATAAAAACAATACTAACGAACAAAGACACTTAGATTCATCTACCAAATGAAGGACATTGCACAGTGTGCACTATATTTTTCTTCAACTCTACCTTATCCTATTAGCATCTCGAAAGAAATTAAAACCAACTAGGAAAATATCTACACTTAAAATGACCAGTCAAATTTAGTAAAAGATCTAGATTTGCCATTTTTACTTATGATGATGAATCAAATTTACCATCTATCTTTAAGCAAATGCAATTTACTATTGTGCATTATAATTCGGTTAAAAAAATGATAAAAATTAAAAATATTTTATAAAATATTCTTTCATTTTCTAAAGAAATTTTTTTTTACTGCTAACTTTTGATCATTTCTGAACCAAATTAAAAAGTACAGTAATAAATTACAATAGAATGGTAAATTTTTGTACCTTATCCCAAACCAATTGTGATGATACCTACACTTCTGAGACAGTAGATATGGAGCTATTAGCAATCTGCCACTCCAGTGAATCTTATCCAAGGATTTATCAAGATTTACCAGATTCCAAACAGGTTTCAAGTCAACACAAAGGATGTCAGCCTTGATTGCTGCAAACAATTGATTTTCATTCAGAGATAAATGCACACATGAAGGCACATAACTGATGTACATGTCAAGAAATATAGTGGAAACAGTAAATCCATAAATGGGGAAAGAAGTATGGAACTGGTAGCTAAAACCTGCTTAATCATGTTGATTTGCAAAGTTGTCTGGCAGGTGTAACTTTATACAAGTTCTGAGTTTCAATGTTCTAAGAACATTGTAGTTGAATTCTTATTAAGAGACACAAAAGAGAAGCTAGCTGAAATTACACAATCATCAGATTTGATATTATTCAACAAAGAACTCATGTTTCAAACAGCAACCTAGGCATTTGCCTGCTCAAGTGAGGTCATAGAAAGCTAGTACCAGAACCAACAAGCCACTGTCAACTTCTTTCTACTTGGTCAATGCTGGGGTATCCATCTGCTTCTTCTTCGGTTTAAGATATGGATCCTGCAACATTCATAATTTTAGCAAGATGTTAGACAGAGTAACTTACATGAAGTCAGAAGTATCTCGATTTTAATATAATCCACACGAAAATACCTAGACAAACGGTGACGAAAAACACATCACACGTGCACACAAATATGATCCTTTCTCATTTTCCAACTGCAATTTCTTGTATGCATTTTCTTTTCCACCTCTTAAATTTAATTTTTCATTCAATTTAACTGCAATTCAAAGTTCAAATACAAAAGAAACTTCAATTTGGATCTAATGAAGAAACTTGGAACAGTGAATCTAGATTTTCTGTAACCTATAAACTAAATAAAAAAAAATCATTTAAATCTTTATGTTCCTTAAATTATAACATTCCATCCATTTCAATTTAAATCAAAGAACAAAATAGAACTAGAATAACAGGACACTCAAAAAGCTGATTTTCCCAATTATATTAATTGCCTAACAATGGCTCCATATACTTTCTACGGCCACAATCAGCAATATTTCGATGGATTGGAAACCAAATAAAGTTCCTAATGAGTAAATTTTATTGAAGTAAAAAGAGTAAAGAAACATTATTCCTAATGTCCTGTTTACATGTGAACTAGGGTTTAAAAAATAGAAGGGAAGGGAAAGGGAAAAAAGAAATTACGTCGACAAAGAGTAAGTGGGCGACAACGGTGGCTCCCACGATTCCGCCGAGGATGGCGACTGGGCCTGTTAGCAAACTCCATTTCCGGTGAATCATCTTTCCTTTTTTGTTTTCTTTTTCTTCTGCGATGAGTTTCAGCTTTCTTTCTTTCTCCTTGGATCTCCAACATTCCAATAATTCGTCAAAACCAACTCGGTTGCTTATAAAAGAGAGGAGTTCCCAATGGGCTAAGCTGAGGCTTTCTTGGGTTCTACTTTGATTGGGTTAAATTGGGCTCAACTCTGGGCCCTAATCCATAGGCCAGCCATCTATCGTTTTCAATAATAGGGACAATCTCATGCTTTAAAAAAAAATAAAAATCCACTCTTTTTTCTTCTTTCATTTTATTTTAATATAAATTAAGAAAATTAATTAATTAAATAACATTATTAGTATTAAATAAATGTATTGACAACTCCATATACAAATCAAAAGTTAAATTTATTTATTTACAAGATCATATATAATATTGGATGCATTAATAATATAATATTTATACACTCATAAAACATCAAATTAAAAAAAAACCCCATAATGTGCTCGGACGAGGGCTGCCACAGCCATGCCGGTTGATGCCACAAACATTTGAAGAGAATCCAAGCGAAGTTAAGAGTAAAACGTAGCTAAACTAGAGATGAGAGTTACAAAAATTTCATCGTATCTAAACTGATATCAAAGAAAGATAGCTTTCTAGCAATCTAGTCAGTGCTCAATGGACACTGTCCAGCACATAAGACAGAACAAGGCGGCTAAGTGTATTAATCAAGTCACTGAATATTGCGCCTTCGTCCAATTTATAATATTTTGATGGACTGATGGTCACATTCGACCAGTAGGCTGCTTTTAATTAGCTTTACTGATCAAAGCAATAGTTTATATCTTTAGAAATAAAAGTAGATGATTAAAAGAATATTTGAGCCACCAATGAACTAACCGAGAATTTGCAAATAGAGCCCATCCATCAAATTCTAACCTCCGATCAACTTTGGTTCAACTCTCTTTAGAACACAGCCAATCATATACATAATTTTTTATAACCATTTTGAAGAATAGAAAAACCTTTCCTCTTATTCTTAACAAAATGGCGAACAAACCAATGATTAAAGAAAGATATACCCTTTGGTTTGGGGTGGGGGGTTGAACCTAGCTGCCGATGAACCGAAAAATGTAGGCATATATATATATATATATATTATATGGACCGCTCTGCCTTCGTTTTCAGTAACATCTGAGCCATCTGATTCCACTTATCATAGTCAAGTTTTCTCCATTGCCCTTTCTTCAGTGAACTTAGCCAACCGACCATGGCACAGAAACCGCACTTATAGTCATGCTACCAACTCCAGGCATGGGTCAACTCATTCCACTAGTTGAATTTGACAAAGACCTTGTTCACTCCCACGACTGGACTGTCACTCTCATCGTTCTCACGATGTCAACAAAAGGACAAACGGACCTCCTTGGAGCTCTCAATCATAGCATTCCACCAGTTAGCTCTGACCCTGAAACCAGGGTTTCCATAGCAATCAGGCGCTCTGTCTTCACTTCGCCATGTGTTCAAGTCATTGGTTGAAAGTAACAGACCCACGGCTTTGGTTGTTGATCTTTTCGCCACTTCTGTTTTTGACGTTGCAATGGAATTTGAGATCCCATCATGCGTTTACTTTCCCTCCTTAGCTATGTCTTTGGCTCTTATGTTTGCCCTGCCAAGGTTAGATGAGACGGTTTCCCGTGACTTCATGGACCTTCCTGAACCACTGAAATTGCCAGGGTCCATCCCTGTTCACGGTAGAGATTTTCCTGTAGAGCTGCAAGATCGAAGCAAAGATTCATATAAGTGAACGCTTAAACAGGCAAATCGATACAGCTTAGCTGAGGGTGTGCTATTAAACAGCTTCACGGACTTGAAACCAGAAACTATCGAGGCTTTGCAACAGAGGGAACCCAATAAGCCGCCCGTTTACGCTATTGGGCCACGCTTGCAAACCGGTTCAAGTGGTGGGGTTGATGAGTCTCAGTGTCTTAAATGGTTAGATGATCAACCGAGCAGTTCTGCTTGTTTCATTTGGCAGCGGGGCACTCTCTCCTTTGATCAGCTCACCGAATTAGCTTTGGGCTTAGAAATGAGTGAGCAAAGATTCCTATGGGTTGTAAGACCTCCAAATGAAAAGTCTCCTATGGGCTCATAATTTGGTCCACAAAGCAGCAGAGAACCTTTGGACTTTTTGCCAGAACGATTTCCCGATAGGACGAAAGGAAAGGGTCTAGTATTGCCATCTTGGGCTCCACAAAAAGAGACTCTAGGTCATGGCTCGACTGGTGGCTTCCTAACCCATTGTGGCTGGAATTCGGTTCTTGAGAGCATTGCCAATGGCGTACCAATGATTGCTTGGCCTCTATACGCCGAGCAAAGAATGAATGCGGTTTTGCTAGCTGATGGCATAAACGTGGCATTGAGACCAAAAGTTAACCAAAACGGCCTTGTGGAACGAGAAGAAATAGAGGTTGTCAAGAGTTTGATAAAGGGAGAAGAAGGCATGATAATTCGTGAAGAAATGAACAAGTGTAAGGCCGCTGCTGCCAAGGCTGTGACTGAGGGTGGGTCGTCCACAAAATCACTCTCTCAGCTAGTGCTCAGATGGAAGAGCCAGAAGAGCATATGAATTCAAAGTTGTTTCATCCTCCATAAAAATTCCTTGTAACAAGGGACTGCTGGCTGGATTCTTCTTTTGTTTCATTTTAGTTAAAAACGTGCTGTTTCATTTCAATGACACTATTTTGTGTGAACAAAAGGAGCTTCATTGAATTGCAAGCTAACACCTGTCCTGACAATTTGATCTGCCCCCCCTCTTTCTTTCTCCATGAATATGCATAAGTTCCAATTACTTGAGGAAAGTCAATTCAAAGTATCGGCATAGAGTAAGGAAGGGTTTTTAATCTGTGGATCAACCAATTCAACCTCAATTTTTCCAATGCCCAGTTGAAAAGCAAGTCCCAAGCCCATTTCTTAGTCTCCAAACGTCTTTGTTTTCGGTAAAAAACATAGAATATTATCAGGTATTTGTTTATTCAATTGTTCTCTAGAAGATTGATGATTTGTTAACATGGGCGTCGAATAAAGTTGTGCCCCATTATCCCTCTGAAGAAATGCTTGATAACAATGTCATCATTTCCTTGTGAACGTAGATATAAGATACCTTCCTGAACCAATAGAGTTCTTGGGGTGTGCCCTAATGGCTCACTGGGAAGACCTGACAAACTTTGGTCAACATCCCAAAAACTCCGCCAAGGGACAAATTAAGATATGATGCTGCCATGACTATGTATCTTATTCGCTATAAATCAAGATCCTTAGCCTGTGGATATCTTACCCCACATTGGATGAAATTCCATCGTCAAAACCTTCAGAGAAATGTTTCTTTACTCCGACAGCATTAAAATTATAAATGCAGCAATGTTTAGTTGGAATAAAATAAGTGGCACGTTGAGACCAAAAACGAATGGAAAATGGGTAATGGCCCCCAACCTTATATATTGACTCTTGAGACTAATTCCAACATTGCAATATCGAAATGGAGGCTGAAGAGTAATCTAGAGAACTCTTTTCAATACCCAAATTGGAGCTCGAGTGGAAGAATCCAAAGGACATAACTTATAACCAAGAATGGAGTTTGCCTTTTTCAGTTTGGTTGCATGTCTATCCAATCTGAACTTTACATTATTACACGAAGAATTTGTTGTATATATGGTTTCTGTAGCAAATCAAATTTCTTCGTAACAGCTTTTCTGTCTCATATGCTTATCATCATGATGTACATGGGAATTGCCGAATTGGTAACGCTAAAGCGAAACATTACATGACAGCATATTCAGACATAGGTGCGAGTCCGTTGGAGGTTTATTAACCATATAAGCATAACAAGTCAATCAAGAGATTGGATTAATGATTAAAATAAGACTGAAGTAAGTAAAGTCGTCAAAGGATTTTTCCTTTTATTTTTTTTTTGGATGAGTGAAAATTTTTATTTATCTTAGCAGAGGAACGAAGAATACCTTGTTACCAAGAATTTAATGAATATACATTGAAGAGTCACTAATATGTGAACAGAATCATTTACAGGTAGGGAGTTCTCTAAAATTCTTATTAATTAATCTACTAAGTGATTCAAAGTTCCAACTAAAATATGGGTTATAATGCATAGATAACATAAATTTGTTAGAATGTTGGATTAAAGCCCAGAACTATGAGCATACAATGATCAATGATGGCGGCTGTTTATTATGAGTTATAGAAAAGTAAAGACACCAATATGTTATCCAAAGTCGAATTAGAAAAGTAAAAACGCAATCCAAAGTCGAATTAGAAATTTTTATCCAAATATTTCCATTTTTTATCTTTTAATTTTTTTATTGTGGAAATCTTTATCACTTTTTTTGGAAAGTTTCAATTTTATTGATATTATTATCGTATCGAAAGCACAATGCCAATACAAGTCTATGACCTATTCAATTGTAGACTCCTTACGGCTTTCTAACTCTAGTGACAAGATAACTGAATAATTATACCAACACTGCACAAAAAGCTTTTGACAAGCTCTTATAGAAAATTTAATTTGATAATTTTAAATCCGATATGAAAAAATACAAAATTAAATAAAATTAGATTAAGTATTATCGTGTTTTTTATTTTAATCACGTTGACACGGATAAGACACAATTTTCTTGTCTTAAAGGCACGAGTAATATATTTAATTAATTATTATTATATTTATACGTATATATATGATACGTTTATCAACGAGTTAAAATTAATAGTCAAATACTATTTTAATTTTACTTAAATAATGATAGATTTTATTAGTATGATAATAAATTTTATGTATGTTATTTATGTCAAATTTTATTATATTTGATATTATTATTTTATTATAATTATTTATTTTAAAATTGAATAATAAAATTATATTTAATTATAAATATTTTAATTTAGTCGTGTTAAACGTATCAAATGTTTTAATCATGTTAGATAAAAAATATGTTTAGTCGTGTTTATTAATCATGTCATATAAAAATTTTTGACAAATTAAATAAACGTGTTAATCGTGTCGTATTACACAGTTATTAAACGTAGCTGTATACATGCTCAATATGTTGATACAAATAATTATTCATATCATGTTTGAATTTATTTTTATTATGTTTCGTTTTTAAATTTTGTCGACACAATTAAGATACGAAAATACGAATTACCAAATCTACAAAAAACTCAAACTCTTGATCAACCTAAATTATATTCCCGTAAATCCCACGCAGTTCACACATTTATAATATTAGTAGAATACCAAGAAAAAACCTCAAAAATAAAACATCTTTATCATTTAAATTAAAATATAAATGAATAATCAAATTCTTCAGTTTTTAAAAGTGGGAGTGTGCATCGTGTTATAGTTTTATATTTAATACTTTGTCTATCATTAGTGATTTAAATATTATCATCTCTTTAGTAAATAAAAATAAACATTAAAAAATGTTAAAAAATAAATACTTATAATTTTAAAAATATTTATTTTTAAAAAATTTTAAAATCTAAATGAACAAGCAAATTTCTTCGTGGGTTCTTGAAAGTGGGACGTCGCGCTGTTAACAGCCTTGATCATTTTTTTGGTTCTATTTCCCATCTCTTTTGTGGACCTTAAAAAAAGAGAAAAATCTTTGTTTGAAGAACGTCACACGTGCGCCATTCTCTTCTAAAATCAGAACAAGTGGCTCGAATTTGAAGCCTTCCGAAAGTCTAATTATGAACAAGGTCAAATATGATAGTAAAATCTTGAAAACAAATAAATAATATAGTACCATAGCAAGTACGTTTAAGCTGACTTTTTTTTTTATTTTTTTTGAAGATTCTTAAGCTGACTTTTATTAGTTAAAATGAGAGTATAAATTATCATAAAAAAACTAATTAATACAGAAATTAATTAAATTAGGTTTGTTACTATTAGCAACATCACGATTGTCGTCATTTGCATCAGCAATTAACACTGGCATATATTAATACCATATTTTTGCATCATCTTTTCATCATAACACCGTCATTGTATTTTAATAATTTCTTATATATTAATATCTTTAATGTAGTATGGTCCCTAATATTTAGTAGTAATTAATTAGTATTAATAGCTAATTTTGTTATGGTAGTATAAAATAGCACCATGCACAAAATCCTCTTTTGTTACTTCAGGATTAGGTGTTTTATGTAACTTGAACTAATAATTTGCATATATCATTAACGGTTCTGAACCAATTAAAAAAATATTTAAAAATAGTTCGTCTGAACCAAGAAGGTAGTGAAATATTACATGAATATTTTTGGATTGATTCGACATTGTCGCAACCGGTGCTTCCATGTATTTCCTCTCGTTGTTATCGAAACTAGCTCGACAGTAGACACTGGTTGGTCCTTCGCCAACTATAAATTCTGCTCTCTTCTACTTTATTTATTTATTTATTTTCCATATGATCATCATCATGCAATGAAAAGACATGAACCTCAGAACAAAAATGGTTATTTTTTTTAATTATTCGATAATGCCTATTATAATTAACAATGCACTCAGCGTCATGGTAAGCAATACGTTTAATAATAATAATTAATTAATTTGATTTAAAATAAAGTAATGAGACATGTTAAAAAGTACATACAAGCATTACATGAAATTATTTTGAAAATGACAAAAGCTAGTTATCTTTAATAAAGGTTTATAGAAACTTGTTAATAGGATCGACCTCACTCAATTTCCTTTTGCGGAATGGTGTGAATCGAATGCATTTGTTTCCTGTATGTAACTTTTCTGGGAATGTTTGGCTATGATAAGTGGAAAAGATTTGAGCCAGGAAAGGGCCAACCAAGAAATTGTGTACAAAGCATGGACACAATCGGGGAAAGCAAACTCATAAGCGAACAAAAGGGAAACAATTATTGTATCAGAAAAAGGAAATAATTCAGGTACGCGGCTTGGGAGATGGACAATAAATAAAAACTTTGATTTTGGGTTATATGCATAGTACCCAAATATTTACGAAGCTAAATTAAAAAGCTATATGCCCAACTTAGAAGCTTGTAGGTCCAATATTGGGTTAATTACTTTAATTAATACTAGTTTTACTAGAGCTGTTGGTCATTTGCAGTATTTGGCAAATGAATGAAGCTAGACTTAAGAACATGCATGTTTTCTAGTAATCCTTAAAAATCTTTAAATATGTATGTGCAAAGTGAGATTAGATCTAAAGTCACCTTCATGTTGTAAGAGTTATCAACAAGCAAGACAACCAGACATAAAAAATTTGCAATAAAGTTCATGTCCACTCCCTTTAATGCTGGGTCCGAGGAGAGACTAATAATGTTTCTTTTATTTTATTTTTCTCAAAATTTAGTAGTTTGATCAGTGGGGAGCCGAATTGTAATTTGAAATCTTCAATTTGAAGACGTGGTAGTGGTCAGCCTGGGATTCAGTTAAAAAGGAAATTACTGAAATTTTACCCTTTTCTGTAGAATGTTTCTCTTTGCCTGGATTTATTCTGCTTGGCCACATGCACGAATATGGATGATGTAGGGCCAGGAACGAGCGTGAAGATAAGATTAAACCCATGAGTAATCTGATGCGTCTTTTAGCTTGAATCCAGCGAATAATGATTTGTGTTAACCAATGCTGCGGCCTGGTTTCAATCTATCCAATAATGATTCGAGTTAAAAGCTGCACTTTTCACCATAAACAGCACGAGCTTGGAATTAAAAAGGGGAACAAAATTCGCACAAAATAAATGCAGAGAAAGAAAAAAGTTGATAACATAAGCCTTACGTTTGAACTGACATCACCACACCCGCCGCATGGAATTACACAGCACACCTAGCTGGAAATCTCTTTCCTCTAGAAATTCCCTGCCTGCCCCATCCTCATCACCCATCAGCAATTCCCCACATTCTTTCAACAATCAGGGAAAGAGACCAAGAGAGTACTACATATTCATAATCAGCCCTGTATTATTCATTTATTCTACAAATCCTGCCACCAAAAGCAAAAAAACAAATCGTCTTAATTATCTCCACACAAAAAAATTAAATATAATACCCCTCCAAATAAAAAATTCCTGGCCTCTCCCCTGCTTTACAACACGCCACAACAATCACAACTCAACCTTCTATATAAACCTCTGTTTTCTTTTCTTTTTGCTTCATACCTAAAACGCAGACAGAATAAAAAACAAAACAAGGCAAGAAAGAGCAGCTCTTTTTCACTGCAATGGCAACAGCGCAAACACCCCATATAGCCATTCTGCCGAGTCCTGGGATGGGTCACCTCATTCCACTCGTCGAGTTCGCCAAACGACTCGTCCACCAACACAACTTCACTGTCACCTTTGTTATCCCCACCGATGGTTCTCCTTCTAAGGCTCAAAAATCAACTCTTGATTCTCTTCCGAGCTCGATAGACTCTGTTTTTCTTCCTCCTGTTGACTTGAGTGACCTACCCGAAGGTTCAAAAATCGAAACGGTGATTTCTTTGACGGTGGCTCGCTCCCTTCCTTTCATTCGTGATGCTTTAAAGTCACTGGCTGCAAGGACAAAACTTGTTGGCTTGGTGGTTGATCTTTTTGGTACGGACGCATTTGACGTTGCTAGAGAATTCAACGTCTCGCCGTACATATTCTTCCCATCCACCGCTATGACCTTGTCTCTGTTTCTTTACCTGCCAAAGCTTGATCAAATGGTTTCATGCGAGTACAGGGACCTGCCTGAAATGGTGAGAATTCCAGGGTGCATCCCAATATACGGGAATCAATTGCTGGACCCAACTCAAGACAGGAAAAACGACTCTTACAAGTGGCTTCTTCATCATACAAAGAGGTACAGATTGGCTGAAGGAATTATGGTGAACAGTTTCGTGGACTTGGAAGGAGGAGCAATAAAGGCTTTGCAAGATAAAGAACCCGGTAAGCCACCGATTTACCCGGTTGGTCCACTTGTTAACGTTGATTCCAGTAGCAAAGCTGATGGGTCGGGTTGTCTGAAGTGGCTAGATGGTCAGCCACATGGGTCGGTTTTGTACGTGTCATTTGGGAGCGGTGGGACCCTGTCCTATAACCAGATAAATGAGTTAGCTCTGGGATTGGAAATGAGCCAGCAACGGTTTTTGTGGGTTGTGAGAAGCCCAAATGATCAGGTGGCTAACGCCACGTTTTTCAGTGTACAGAGCCAGCAGGACCCTTTCGATTTTCTGCCAAAGGGGTTTTTGGAGCGGACGAAAGGCCGAGGTCTGGTGGTGCCGTCGTGGGCGCCACAGGCTCAGGTGCTGAGCCACGGTTCTACAGGAGGGTTTTTGACCCATTGCGGATGGAATTCAGCCCTCGAAAGTGTTGTTAATGGGGTGCCTCTAATCGCATGGCCACTTTACGCCGAGCAGAAAATGAATGCCGTGATGCTGGCTGAGGATATTAAAGTTGCATTGAGAGCAAAACCCAACGAAAACGGGTTAGTTTGCAGAGACGAGATTGCAAAAGCTGTTAAGGGTCTAATGGAAGGCGAAGAAGGGAAAGGTGTCCGAAATAGAATGAAGGACCTGAAGGAAGCAGCCGCAAAGGTTCTGAGTGAAAATGGGTCTTCCGGCAAGGCACTCTCTGAAGTGGCTCAAAAGTGGAGGAACCAGATAGGCATCTAGAAATTAGAAACGCACCCATTTTCGATCTTTTTTCACTCTCTACCGTTAAGTTATGGTATTAGTATTAGTATTTAACTTTATGTTCTACATTTCTTTTCCATTTTCCTGTATATGGTCTAGGCCATTTGGTTTGTAAGTTGTAACAACAGCTAGCAATATGTGTTTGAATGTTAGAAGTTGTTGATATACAGTAATCAGTTCTCTTGGGAGTTTCTAGTTAAGTTCTTCCTTTCCCTTCCTTTTTACTTGCTTATTTTATGAAGTAGGTGAGATTGGTGCGGCCGCAGAATAGTATTCCATTGAAGTGCATAAGAGCATTCAATCATACTAAAGGGGTGGACCCAACGACCAAAGAAAACTTGTTACATCACATTTTAGTGATGGC
Source organism: Theobroma cacao (assembly GCF_053813885.1). Taxonomy (NCBI): domain Eukaryota; kingdom Viridiplantae; phylum Streptophyta; class Magnoliopsida; order Malvales; family Malvaceae; genus Theobroma; species Theobroma cacao. Next base: position 39,270,591 of record NC_142639.1, on the reverse strand, counting down.
CACACTTAGCATTGATTGAAAGTAGGTGGCTGGTATTGACATGAAGATGAATCCAGTCCATTGATATATATGGCAAATGTTGAAAGCCAGAAGAAAAAGGAAAACTTTTTGCCAAAGACTTAGGAGAGCAACAAGGTAGGTGATCCCGTTAAAAGCTTCCTGCCTCAAAATATCTCAAATACAGATAAATTTTTCTCTGCCTCATACATTATACAGTTCATTTACAGACTACATTTCCCTTCTGGAAGCATGATCAGCTAGCTTCTGCGACAGTCAAATTTCGGAGTTCATGAACCCCTTCTCATCTTACACAATTTGGAACCAAAGGAACACAAATTGGGCAAAAGAGAAAATTGATGAGCATTTGACTGGAGAGATTTGAACTTTGAAACTTTTAACGTGATGCACGTTTGTGGCAGTGGGCACTGAAAAGGACTTGTAGGTAATATTGCCATACTGATTTTTCTAGATGAAAATATGATTTGTGACAGTAATACCTCACAGTTTGATATTTGACAATCTACTTAGTACGATGTGCTCAATTCTCAAAGTGGGTTTTTCCTTCAATGGAGCCAATCCAATACCAGAGAAATGTTACCCACAGGGGACCTACCTATTTCGGATACAAAGCCACTCTTCCAATGTTTCTCTCTGCCATAAACCACTTTAACAAAGTGTTGGACTTAGTTACAACATCAATTCAATAATTTAATCAGAGCCATAGAAGGTTGAAAAGATTAGAGATAAGGCTAATCAGTTTCTAATAATTACTTGCAGATGTAAGATAAGGGGTTTAATAAGGAGCAAAGTCAAGTTTTATTTAGTTTCAAAAGAAACACGAAACCTCCCTTAATGCAATAATGACGGGTAGGGAAACCTTGGAAACTTGGAATGTGCTCGCCAAGGGATGCTTACCTAAGCTTAGCATCACTGACCTCTTCAAAAGCTACGTGTCATCGTTTGGCCCCACGATGAAGCATGGGAGTTATCACTAGTCCATTAGGATCGGTACATAATGTTCTTGTAGCTATTGGGATAATGTTTTTGGGTCAAAACAAGTGTGAGAGGGAAAGACAAAACTTCCATCGCCCGACATTATCTGGTCTGAATTCATTTTTTTTTATATATTTAAGAAATGAAGAATTCAAATTTTATTTTTTTAAAAGAATTTATGTATCAATTAACGAGTCAGTTAAATAATAAAAATTTTATATAAATAAATTATCAAAATAATTTTTAATTTTATTAATTAATTGAAATCATTTGTGAGATTCTCAAGTTCAACACTAGAACTATATTTTGGGGAAGGAATTATTAATTAAGAAGTCAATTTGTTAATTGTTTAATTCAAACAATCGTGATTGGTGCCGTTGGAGAGCTAGGATAACCTATGCTGTTATTAATGGCATCCAAATCTCTCACGTTTTGTCTAATGGATTAAGACCTTTAGAGTTTCAGTTTCACTGAGGACAAAAAAGGGTTCGGAGCTAAGGATCAACTCTCCTCATCCATGCATCTACTCCTAGCACAAATGTAGTATTTAACAAGTTGATCATGGCTTCTCCTCATGCATGTGGTTGTGATTAGTTGTTGCGTCTTTATTAAGCTGTCTTTGTTGGAATGCATGACGGACGAGGGAATCGATGAATCATTCATAGGCTGCAACAGGGTAGAAGTAGAATAGGCGGGACGACTTTCTCCTATTCATCGGCACAGAAAGAAGGAAAAGGAAGAAACACGAATCAAACTTTTATAATGATTTGCAATTGTTGTTGTTTGTATTAGAAATAGTATTTGTTTGATCGATATTGAAACGTACGTATTGGGGAAATTTGAAATGGTCACAAGGCTATAGCTATAGCTATCAGAAGCTAGGCATTGACTTCAAAGAACAAATCCCATTCTAAATAGAAGAGTCTATTATCCAAAAATATTCGTCAAAAGCCGAATTGTTTTCGAGCCGGCCGGCCGGCTACAGTCCGCAGAGCGTTTGACCTTATACAATTCATGTGGCCCTTAGCAACATTGGGTAATTCTCATAAGTTTTTCTTTCTCTTTTTCATTTTGTAAAGTTGGAATACATTAGTTATTAGATTGTGACTAATCACCAGCCCGTTGTACTAACTCCAACTATGGATACATAAGCTAAACGATTTCCTTAACAAAATCCATTATATGAGGAAAAGGAAGAGGTCATAAAGACTTTGGAAACATTATATTTGATTCTTGGTAGTCGGCTCTTTTTTTTCTTCTTCTGAAATTAACTCAACCACTGTAATTATTGTTATTATTATTTTTGTTTAATCCACAATGGTGAGGTTAGGTTAACAGCATTTTTCTATAGTTTTGACACTAGCGCTCTACAAGTATATTTTTATAATGTAAATAAATAATGATAGTAGTAATAATAGATTAATAGATTCCTTTCCTTCACATTTTAAATTTAAATCCTCCAGGCCAAGGGCTGCTATTCTCTCCCACCTTTCAAACTTCCACTCAAGCCCTCAAAAAAGTGAAAGGTCAACAAACTGGGCAAGAAAAGGTACTGCAATTATTGTTTATACAGCCGTCAAAAGGAGAATGATTCGGAAGCTAAAAGGATCTTGTCATCATTTCCATCTAGAAGATATATATGTATCACCATTTAATTTTTAAGTCCCTTTTAGAACATTTTTGTTAGGTACCCTATCCAATACTTTGGAGTATTATTTGTCAGCACTCCACAAGGTGAAAAGTTGCCTATAATCGTATCATCTTATTATGCAATTCAATGCAAATATTTTACTTCTTCTACTTATTACTTATCAATGATATGTCCTAATTTTTCAATTTTTATGGCTTTCTAAATTTCCACTCAAATGTGAATGGAATAACTAGCTTTCATACTGACATTTTTCCTCTGCCACACTGTTCTCATGGGCACAAATCAGGCTTTTGAGTTTTTGGAGGAATCAGGGCGTAGCCTAAATTTGGGCTAAGGCCCATGTTTTGGGAGAGAAAATATTCAGAAGGCCCACTTCGTGAAAAAGAGCAAAGGACCTATAATCTGTAGGAGCGTAAGCCTAACTCCGGCCCGTTTGAAGTTTCTAAAATGTTGTACCATTGCCTTTCGAGGTGACTTGCAGTCTGCAGGCATCTGCACTTAGTAAATATGCAACGATCGGAGTTGAAATATCGAGTCAGGCATGATCAGATAACATGTAGGAATGTTTGTAAGGCCTCTTTTGTTTTATATTAAATTATATAAAATTTAATATAAAATATTATAATATATAAATTGTATCATTAATTTTATATATATAATAAAATAATATTATATATGCATATATTTAATTTATACATAATCATTATTATAACTTATAACATACTTGATGTATATGATTACACTTTTTTTATAAAAAGTATTTATATAATTACACTTCACTTTAGTTTTTATAACATATTATTTATAATTAATTATTATTTTTACAAATTTTGATATAAAAATTAAATTATTATAATATATGAATTGTGTCATTAATTTTATATATAATAAAGTAATATATTATATATGTACATGTATTTAATTTATATATAAGTATTATTATAATTTATAATAAATTTTATTTATATGATTACATTTAATAACTTTAGTTTTTATAACATATTATTTATAATTAATTATTATTTATTCAAATTTTGATATAAAACATTATAACATTATAGTTTTATTTTGTGGATGTTAATTTTATTATCTTTGAATGTTAAATTGATAATTTATGTAAAAAGACATAATTATATAAGTAAAGAAATAAATGCATGTTTTTTCTTATATTTAGATTATTTGTATATTCAATAATTATGAATAAAATTTATAAATTTTAATATTATCATTTATAAAAAATAAAAATTTTGATTTATTGATTCAAAATCGAATCGATTAAATTAATTTTATATTTAATCAATTTGATTTTTTTTATAATTAATTAATTAATTTTTTAAAAATATTTAATTTATTTAATTCTTAAATATGACAAGGACATGAGAGTGACAATTCCACTGAAATAGCATCATGTATTAATTACTAGGTGACATTTTGTGCACTGAACCCTGACCAAATTTTCAGAAAAAAGATCAAAGATTTTTAAATGTGACTACTGATTCCGAGGCAATGGAGATTGTTATAAAAGGAATAACATGCAGTCCCTCAATTTTAACTTATATTTCACATAAATTGAATATAAATCTGAGTATCCTTGAAGAGTGGGTAATGGAGTTATGGACCAATTAACTCAATTTGAGTTAAGGACTTGAGTTCTAAACTTGTAAGCGAAGGAACAGCTAGCCATGGCCAATTGGCCATTACATAAATAGTGTCAGTGCGAAAGATAAAAATACAACCACCAATGACCTCTACCTGTGTTTTGGTTATCGTATAAAACTTGAAAAGTTTGCATATCTATTTCATAGCTTGCAAATGAGACATCCGTGATTTGATGTCTGCCAAGCTCATTTTTCTGCACGGAAATAATTCCCTCAATCACGTGGCAGATTCTTATGCGCCAGCTCCTATATAGTTTTCATCCGTGGAAATTGCTAAATATTTACCAACAAAATTATCCAGAATTTCACATAAAACAAGTGTAATTAGTTTCTACTCTGCTGCAAATCAGAAGAGCTAAAATGTTCCAAAAGTGTTTCTAACAGGGCTAAAAAATTGGGTTTCAGGTATTTGTATAATCCGAAGGGAGAAATAAAGTGGAGCTCAAGCAGGCTTATTAATAAGGGCTTTGAACTTAGATACGCAAGAAGGTCAGGGGATCTCCAATAGTATTTCGTACAGTGATTGTTAGGCAGCAGTAGTAATAGTAGTAGTAATTTGTAATTTAGTCGCTTTTTAATTTGTCCACGCAAGTCCCTATTCCCTGTGTTTCCTTATCATCATGTTTTTCTCAAATTAGGAATGAGATTGATCTTAGTCAACGATATTGACATTCTCACAAATTGAGATCACGGACTATTCATTTATGAATGAGATATTTTTCTCAAATTATGAATGAGAATGGTCCTGATGGACGGTCTTAAAGTCTATATCACAAGTTGATATGATAGACCATCCATATAGGATAGGTCTTAAAAGATCTAGACCGCAAATTAGCCCATTCTTTCATAATAGCATCCCTAGTATCAACTAACTATTTGGTGTGATCTAAGATTCACCCTAAATTTTATAAGATTTCTAAAAAATAATAATTTCAGCAATAATATTCTATAATTGGTAATGTAAATTACAAAGAATGGTGTGTCAAATCTATAAATATTATTACAAGAAAGTTCATACATCCATGTAATTTACATTATAATTCATTCATTAGTTCATTTTGTTTACTGTTATTGGTTTTTTTTTTTAAATTATATATTTAATATTATATTCAACATAAAACTTTTTAAAATAGTTCTTAATTTAATGATAAAGGTTTTTTAAAAAAGGTATCCTTTTCATGAGTTGAAAGCTTATAGATTATAAATGTTTAGCTTATTTTGTATATAATGATTATTAATTTAATTAGAAAAGAATCCAAAAGTCAACAATAAGTGTATAAGACCATGAACTATTTAAAAATGTCGATTTTAAAAAATTTAGCCTGGGATAATACAAAAAACCTGCAAAAGCAACCCCTTTAGACCCCAAAAACCAAAATGTACACCATGCCATACTCAGCAGGAGAGGAAAAAAACTTCCACCTTCCTCATCCAGAGAAGCAAATCACAAAAACATCAAAACAACCCTGTACAATCCAACAATCATAACCCCAGCACAAAAGAAGAAAAAACCAAACGAGCATGAGGTCCCCCCCACTAGCACAATAACAACAGGCCAGACCATCTCACAGTTAAAGCCTCCTCAATGGATAAAACAAAAAGGGGACCGCCTTGGGAGCAAAACAAACCACAACCACGAGTTGGATTTTGCTCTGCGGCTGGTCCCTTTTGGACTTCCAGGAGCTCATTTAACTGTTCAATCTATTTATTAGGGATATTGATATTGGCTAGTAAATCTAATTAACATCCTTTCCCTGTTCTTGTGTATAGAGATTTGCTGAAGAAGAAGAAGATAGAGATCAATTGCTGAAATTAATCTTCACCCAGATGGAGAAGGAAACTAAGGTCTGTGTGACCGGTGCAGCAGGCTACCTAGGTTCTTCCCTGGTCAAAAAGCTGCTAGAAAAGGGACACATCGTCCATGCAACAGCAAGGAATTTGGGTTAGTTTTTTTGCCCCTACTCTCTGCTGTCAAGTCTTTGATATGGTTGAATTCTGTCTTATTTTAAGTTTTTGTATGATATGTATGTTGTAGGAGATCCGAATAAGATCGGGCTTCTTAAAAGCCTCCCAAATGCAGAAACCAGATTAAGGTTGTATGAAGCTGACATATATAATCCCAGTCAGTTTCAACATGCAATTGAAGGCTGTCGATTCGTTGTTCATATGGCCACTCCCTTACAGCATGAACCCCAGAATCATCAGGTTTCAAAACCATTATACTATTCATTTTTCATCTTCATACTTATCCTTGTTGGGTTCTTTTTTTCCTTCAGAAGGGAAGTTACAAGTTAAAAAGGAAAGATGTGATTGTTTTTACTCCTTTTCGACCGTTTTTCAAAAGCAGAGAACAAAACAAATGACAGTATACTTTCCTTTGTAATGTTCCATGCTAATTGCTAGGTATAGTAGTCAAGTCAGCAGTAAGTATCAAAAGGCCCGGGCGTTTTTGGAAGTTGCTCTTGTATTTTTCACCTTTTTTTTAAGCCTTTAGTACTTGGGCCAAAGGGAAAATTATTATATTATTATTGAAATCTATTTTAATTTATACCAACCATCACCTCATTTTCCTATTACGAATTCAAGGTCTATGAAATGATGTCTTATTCAGGGTGTGATAAAAGACTTATTGATAAGATTTTTAAATCTATAATCTCTATTTGGCTAGTTAGATGAGGAAAGTATTTTAATTTTTTTATTATGTAAATCTAAACTCGATATTAAATAAAATAAATTACTTGAAATCAAAAAATGAGTAGTCGACTTAAGAATATTTTGAGTAGTTAACAATAGAATTTATAAACCCTTTTATGTATGCATTGAGACATAAAGATTACAATAATAGTAATTTTTTTAAAAATATATAAATAAATATTTTATATAATAAAAAATAGATATATCCTTTTTTTATGAGTAAGGAAATAAGTCCGTAGTGTGTGATGAGCACATGAAAAGGCATACAAGCTCAAGTAACAAAACAATATTGAAGCATTATATTTAGTAATTAAAACTAGTAATAATTGATGTTGCAATAAAACTATTCAAGGCTTAAATTCACTAGTAGGTATTCAGAGCTACCATATCACTGAAATAATCCCACATCACATGCATGAATTACTATATTTTTCAATAAGTAATTAATGATAGGAATATTTCTTTGGAAATTAGCATTATTGATGATAATTTGGGTTCCTCCATATCTCCTAACATAATGAAAGATATGCTCTAGTTAATAACAAGAAGTGTTCCCCAAATTAGAAAACAGAGATCGTGCCACTATAGCAGACTAGCATCCCTCAAAAGTCGACTCTTGGTTACAATTTGACACAATTAGAAATTAGTCTAATTTCTTTTACTTAATATTATGTGCATGATACAGTTCAAAGATACATCTGAGGCTGCAGTTGCTGGAGTGAAGAGCATTGTGGAGTCTCGCATCAGATCAGGATCAGTGAAGCGACTCATCTACACAGCTTCGGTGGTAGCAGCGTCAGCTTTAAAAGAAGATGGGGAAGGCTTTAAAGATCAGTTAGATGAATCCTGTTGGACTCCCAAAGATGTTGCTCTTCCTTACACCAATGAGCCATTAATGGTAGACGTCGCTTTCAAAATTCATCTCTATCATGACGAGATAAATAGGATGCATGCAAATATCCCATGGTTTGAAATTTTGGGAATTGGTGTTAACATTGCAGGGTTATGTTAGCTCAAAAGCCGCTTCCGAGAAAGAGTTGCTGAGGTATGATAGTGAGATAGAAATTGTGAGCCTCACTTGTGGGCTTGTGGGAGGGGACACACTTCACTCTAGCATGCCGGAAAGCACGGGAGTGCTCATTTCACAAGCCACGAAGAACAAAAGGAGGTATAACACTCTAAGGTTTTTGGAGGAATTGTTGGGAAAAGTCCCAATTTTACACATTGAGGATGTTTGTGATGCTCATATTTTCTGCATGGAGACGCCCTCTATCAGAGGCAGACTTCTCTGTGCCAGCGCATATTTGAGTTCTGCAGATATTGCGAATCACTGTCGAAAAATTTATCCAGATATCGAAATACCTGATGAGTAAGTAATGGCTCGTAATGCTTTACTGTTTACGTTGAAAGCAGGCTAATCAAGGAATTTGAAACAGCTCGGTGTACAGATTTCCTGCTTTCTCTGCTATGGCTATGACAATCTCGTTCCTGCTTGGTTTCAGGTTTGTGTTGAACTCGGGGAGAGAAATCCTTTGGGGTTCTACTAAGCTTAAAGAAATTGGATTTGAGTACAAATGTGATGTCAAAACGATACTAGAAGACAGTATCAACTGTGGGCTGAAGCTGGGTGAATTTTCAATATTCTGAACCGACCCCTTTGTTAATTGCTATCCTTTGATTAGAAGTACATGCTCTCAAGACTCGAATTTTCGTTTTCAATGAATAAAGGGAATGTCCCTTATTATTGGACACTTTAAACAACTCCTTTCCTTATCGTTTGTAGGAGTTGGAATTTTGTCAATGCATCTTGCAGGAAAAGAGTAAAAGTGGTCAGACGATGGTCTATGGATTAAATAAATGAGCACTTAAATGACAAAAGTAGATAAAGATTAAGTAAAAATTAATAGCAAAATCACTCTCAAATCTCAATGCAGCAGGAGTACCGTGCTGTTACGTTTGGCCTTCCTTTTTTGGCTTCACGTGGGCTTGCACAAAATTTATTCCTATTGAAGTCGGTTACTACTAAAATATGATCAATTCAGTCTGCATCGGAGAAATCCGTTGGACTAACGAGGATAAGAAACATTATAAAAGGGAGGTGACTGACGAAGTACAACCCACTAAAGAGCCGTTGCAATAAAAAAAAGAAAGGGAACATATTCCAATTTTCTCTTCAGATCCTCCGTCAATGGAGAAGGAAACCAAGGTCTGTGTGACAGGAGCAGCAAGCTTCCTTGGTTCTTGGCTTGTCAAAAAGCTCCTAGAAAAGGGATACACTGTCCATGCGACGTTAAGGAATCTGGGTTTGTTGTCTCTCTACCCCTCCATCTGTCAAGTCTTTTGAAATGGTTCTTCTGGTCTTGTTTAAATTGTTGTACGATACGTTGCAGGAGATCCGTATAAGGTTGGGCTTCTTAGTAGCCTCCCGAATGCAGGGACCAAATTAAGGTTGTATGAAGCTGACGTGTATAATCCCGGTTTGTTCAAACAAGCAATTGAAGGTTGTGAATATGTGGTCCATATGGCCACCCCCCTGCTCCATCAACCCCTCAGTTCTCAGGTTTGAATTTGCATCAATGGTGGTTTCCTTACTTCATTTTCATTCCCAAAAACTCAAGGATGTAACAGTGGAGTTGCATATATACATGGATCAAAAAAATTCCATCAAACCAGTTTTACATCAGGACATGAAAATCAGTCGTACTAATTAACACTATCCCAAGTTCTTATCCAACAAAAATGAAAGATGCATTATCACTTAAATTTCTTTTTTAATCTATAAATCAATATTATACAGTTCAAAAATACATCCGAGGCTGCAGTTGCTGGAGTGAAGAGCATTATGGAGTTGTGCATTAGATCAGGAACTGTGAAGCGACTCATTTACACAGCCTCTGTGACGGCCGCATCACCTATAAAAGAAAATGGAAAGGGCTTCAAAGATCGGATGGACGAATCCTGTTGGACTCTCCAAGAAATAGCACTTCCCTACAGTAACGAGTTGTTGGTGGTAAACGACTTTAACTTTCTTCCTTGCTGATGCAAATTGGACCGTCACATGATTCAAACCTTGGAATTTGTATTCATTGCAGGGATATACATGCTCAAAAACACTTTCCGAGAAAGAATTGTTGAGGTATAACGGAGAGCTAGAGGTTGTGAGCCTCGTTTGTGGCTTAGTGGGAGGGAAAACACTTCTCTCTAGCATGCCTGAAAGCATGGGAGTGCTCATTTCACAAGCAGCAAAGAACAAAAGGAGGTATCGCACTCTAAGGTTTTTGGAGGAATTGTTGGGAAGAGTCCCAATTTTGCACATTGAAGATGTTTGCAATGCTCACATTTTTTGCCTGGAGAAGCCCTCTATCAAAGGCAGGTTTCTCTGTGCCAGCGCGTACTTGAGCTCTGCAGATATTGCGAGCCACAGTCGAAAACTTTATCCACATATCGAGATACCTGAAGAGTAAGTTATTTTCCATGATCCTCTAGTCCTTTAATTAAAAAGACAGGCTTATCAGATACCAAAAATCATTCCATTGATGAAGTTCCCAATCAAAAAGAGGTCTTCTAGCTCAATTTTCTAGCACCATTTTTCTTCAATCCACGAACCAATCTCTTCAGCTAGACGCGATTTGTTAATAGCTAGAGCAAAACCGCAAGGAAATTTCATATTAAGAATAAGTCCATCAATCCAAACTCTTCAACAAGCCATCTTGATCTTTGCGACGACAACAACAATCCCAATTGACAAAGATAAATTGTCATTTTGAGCCCACACAAAAAGTACCTTCTTCGAATCTTTTCAACCTCGTTTCTAGCTAACACCTGCTGGTAAATGAAATAAAGACATGTAATATAGTGGTACATTTGCTTTTCAAAAAAAAATTTAGTGGTACATTAGAAAGAGTAGATTTGATCAAGATGAGCCTTCTATCCAATGATAAGTACTAACTTTTCCAGCCAGCAAGCTTACTTTGAAAAGAGTCTACATCAGGCTTCTATGCAACCTTAGCATTAGGGTTCGCACCAAGAGGTAGGCCAACGTACTTGATTGTCTCTGGGAGATCAAATTGCCCATGACTCAGTCACTTGATAATCAGTCCAAGTCCAACCCCCACCAAACAACTCTTAGAGAACTTTATCTTGATGCCCGAAATACGTTGAAAGCAACCGAAAATGATAGTATCATCAGCATCTTTGCAAAAAGTAATTTTTCGACGAAAGTTGTGAGTTCGAGTCACGTCCAAATGCCCAAGCCTTGATTGCTTATCTGGGCTTACAAGAATGGGCCCATCAGAATTCCCAGCATCAGAAATCATCACCCCTGTTTTCGTGTGATTTTTTCTCTTTAATGCTGGAATTTTTTCCAACCGAAACACCTCTAGAATTCCTGCTTGACAACCCATCCTTCGTTACATCTGTCTAGTTTTCTAATTCATCCTTTTGAATTTGGAGACTAGCATTGGGGGTATTGCCATCGTTAATATCAACTTGCTTACTGTTGCCACTTCAGCTAGTGTCAGATCATTGTTGTCTCCCAACGAATTGACTGTAGAATCTGAATGATCGTCGGAAACCGTACGTGAAGCTTGTTGCCGGTTGTTAAACCTAAGACCCAAAAAACAGGTTCACAGATTTTGTGATTTATTATAAGTTAGTGATGCTTGGTTTCAGGTTTGTGGAGAACTTAGGGAGGGAAATCTCTTGGGGCTCTGCGAAGCTGGAAGAAGTTGGATTTGGTTACAAATGTGATGTCAAAATGATACTAGAAGACAGTATCAACTGTGGGCTGAGGCTAGGTGAATGCGGGGCCATCCTCTCGGATTTTCGTTTCTAATTTATCTAATGCCAGATACTCTGCTCTGGACGGATGAACCTATGTACTTGCCACAATGATGAGATAGCTGCAGAAAAGCTTTTTTTTTTAACTAGACCAATTACATATTTTTGTTTCTTTTGCATCAGACAAAGATCAACTCGTCATTTTTTGCTATTGATTTGATTGCATCACCAGACCATTTATTGGTAAGGCTACCTGACACATTTATTAACAAACATCACTATCCCATGTCAATTGAAGATTAGAAAATTTTACATGGATGGAAGATTACGACTCTTTTTTTTCTGTGACTTCCTTTCAAGAAACACTCCCAAGCCTACTGGATTAGAAAGAGATATGAATAATGAAAAGCAAATGAAGGGAAAACAAATTATTTCTAAGAATTGAACTGCCTAATCAACTGATAATTTTCCTGGCCAGCTCCATCAGAGACTGATACATTGCTGTTGGTCACAGCTATATGAACACTCCTCAATCTCTTTTTCTGGATCAGCTTACTCTAATAAACCAGTGCACTACATTTCTATTTTCTCCTCCCTTTTTTTCTTCCTTCTGCTCCTAATGGGGTGGAAGTTTGAAAACTCATTAAGAGAAGAATTCAGAATTATCGAATGGGAAACTCGGATCGAATTCCAACTTATCAAGTGATGAGATATCCAGGTCTCCAATTGGGGAATTCGTAACTGAAGTCGGTGCAGAGATAATCTCTGTAAGATCAGATTCAGAAGTCTGCACGTTTTGGGCAAAACCAAAGCTGCCCATGTGGCACGGTGACACTGAAAAATAGTTGGATTCAGATGTCGCTGGAGACATAAATGTCGGAGAAAGGTTTCCCATGATATCATTTTCCATTAGGGACTTTACGAACATGCTGTTTTCCACTTCTTCTGATTCAACAGGGAAAGGAAATGAAGGAAAAATGTCCTCTCTTGTGTCCAATTCCTCTGTTTTAACCATAAGCCCTGCTCCAAGACTCATAAACATCTCTTGTGATTGTTTCTGTTTCTCTTCAAGTTGCTGCCTTTTCCGAGAATGATTGCCTTGCCCTTTGGACATTTCTCTTGTTACTGGTACAGACGTGACAGCAAAGTGAGAAACTTGGTTACAGGTATGTCTTCCTCTATATTTCACCTCAAAGATTGTAGGGTCCTCATCTGATCTTTGAACTTGTTTAGTGGCTAAACAGCCTTGTGAGTGACGATGAGTGCATCTATAATATCCCCTGAAATTGAGCACGCAAATTAAACGTTAGAAGCCATATCAACACAATTAGAAAATTATTCGTCTACTAGACCAAATTCCAAGAAAATAAAAACAGGGCGGTATGTCTTTATCGATACTTTGCAGACATGTTTCAACATCAAAACCTCAACTGGACTGGAGAATAATTGAACTTGGGAACTGTTTTGTGGTCCTTAGGACAACTGCAATCAAAACTGACCACGATCCTTATATTATTATTGCTATTATCTTTGCACTTTTTGCTACCACAGTTTCAGAACCAGGTCAAAAGATTTGAAATAATCCTCGTTCCATAAGGTTAATGGGGGGAAGTTTTTGACTGTTGCTACTCGTTTAATTGGTAGTATCATATAGTTTAAAGAAAATTTTGTGCAGCACTGCCTTAACATTGATTAAGACCTCCATTTCCATTCCTATAAACAGTCAAACTGGCTGACCTTTCAAAATCATCTCACATACATTTTGAGCAACTTCTTCCCTCCTTCATTTCTCTATCTTGAGTTGGAAAAAAAGAGAAGTGCTAAATAGGAGGAATTTCTGCTTTCATAACTTGTCTAATTAAGTAATCAGTGAAATGTACGGCAACAAAATGTTATGTTGAGAATTTATATCTAGAGAACAGATGATATAACATTTTGTTTGTCACCTTTAAAACTTAGAACACATTATAAAGGATGTGCCTTTTTTGTTTATGTGGCATCAAAGTAGTTACTTAAGTAGTATTCAACGCTTGGAACAATAACAAAAGACAATAGGCAGAGCCTCAAGGTGAAATTGTCAGACGCCCCGGATGGGGGGGGAAAAAATCTAACGGGTTCGGACTAGGACCATTCCTGCTGCCAATAAGTGTTAAGAGATGATTATACGACCCCACCTACATGTGGTGTCGTGACTAAAAGGTGTACGTTGGATAAGCTTGCCGATGAGACTCTTGTCATGTTGAGCAAACCTCTTTAAAAAAGGGGGAAAGAGAACTATACTACAGCAAGGTTTAATTGCGTGGTATATACGAAATTCTGTACTGTAATAGTAAGAACATTTCTCACCTTGGAAAATTGGATCCAAGAATATCTTTCTGGCCATATTTTCGCCAGCAATATCCATCATCGAGAGGCCCCTCTAATGACGTCCCAGAGCAAACCCTTAATTGCTCGGTCCACCCGGACGATGTTTTTCTGTAACAGTTAATATATGAGAAATAAAAACCCATACTACAAAGTAATCAAAAGTTGAACTTGAATCAAATTATACTTCTACTATTTAGAGAAAGCTGTGAGAAAGAATAAGAAAATGGTAATTTTACCTCTTTTTGGACACATCCTTTTTATCAGAGCCCTCGCTTCCTAGGCTGCTGTTGGCAATGGAAGCAGGAGATTCCAACGTGCTACTTGTGGGCTTAGTTTCAACCACAAAACCACTCCAATTCAGCATTGAAAGAGCTTTCTCATAGGAACAGAGAATTTTCTCAAGTAAGTCCTGGCGTGTTTCGGGAGATGAAGAAGGATGGAGATGCTGCCTAAGCAGATTGGTCAGCTGTTTCCCTTGTGTTAGCTCATTCAAAAGAGTCTTTTGCTCCCAATCCATCGTTCTTTCCATTCAAAAACAAAAATGTTCCCAAATATCTGTGGTGAACTATACGCTCTCGGCGGTGATAAGCTTTGCTTGGTTGTGGGGTTAATTTATAAACTTTAAGAACATGGAGCGGTACTAGATCATGTCAGGATAAAGCTATAGCTTGATAAGAATCAAAAGTGTACAAAAGTGAAGAGCCAAAAGCAAGCAACATAGAAGAAGTTAAGATCCAGATGGCTCTCAGAAACCAAAACCCAAATACAAGGGAGAATAAGCAGAAACAGCAAATCTAGAATGTGGGAAATGATGGTGGGTAATTTGACAGAGAAAGAGAGCGAGATATAAATTAAGTAGAAAAGGTATCGATGGCAAAGCTATGCATGCAAAGGATAAGAAAAGAGGCTTTGGCACAAAGCCAACCCCGGAAGGGAGGAGGATATTGGAAAGAAATGAGGTGGAAAAGGGGGGCAACTATGACTGGGAAGAGAAAGTTTGTATAGTCACAAAATGGAGTGGTACATGTTAATATAGTAGAGAGCGAGAGAAGGGCGAGTTGCTGACCAATTCAAACCCCACCCAGCAAGAAAAAAATTGGCAATCGTGAACAGACGAGAAGTTCTAGAGAGGAAGAGTGGAAAGTCAGAGATGAGTATTGAACGAATAAAGAGAGTGATAGAGCCGATGGGACCAAAGGAAAAAGGGTAGAATCTTCAATTCTGCTTCCGCGTTGTTGCCCTTGCTCCTCCCACATTTCACTATTACTAAATGGGCTGAAGAGAGTGACGTAACTCGGAGGCGTCACGTCCAACCCTTTGCTTACGATGGATGTTGATTGATCACCCATGTGAGACACAAAAACATGTAGACTGTGCATTTCAGATTTCGTTAACTTAACACCGCCCCGCCCCCCTCCCTTTCTTTCCTGGACAACTTACAAACGATGAAAGCCTAACGCTGTATTCACAATAAGCTTTGTCTCTCTCTCTCTCTCTGCATAAAACAAGAAAAGGGTTCTCTCAAATACTTGAGTTATAGTTAGGCATGAGTCCAATTTTCTCATGCTATGTTTCAAACATTATGTAAAAACTAATTAAAATTTAATATATTTATGTATTTTTTTAGATTCAAGAATTTTTATAAATATTTCAAATTCACCACTAAATAGAGTTTTTTTTTTTTTTTTTAAAAAAAAAGACATTCATAATAATTGCATTCATAACCGCTTGGAGTATACAACTCCTTTTACAACCATACAGCAGGTTAACACATCCCAGAAAAATAAATATTGGTCGGTATCCCTTTTGTTGCTTGTGACATACCCTCGATATTTCCCCACAAAGATCTAACAATTTCATAAATTTAAAAATAATTATGAAAATCATGTTTGTACGTAATTTATCACATAATTTATATTTAAATTTGAAATTCAAAGTTATATTCAAGTTATCAAACATAACCATAATGATTATTAAAACTTAAACAAATGAATTTACTTCATCTTGTTCCTCTAAAATTTATATATGTATTTTTTTTTTAGTTCTCTCTCAGAGTACTTGAGCAGACACGTCTGTGGTGCACTTTGTAATATATGCCACTTTATTATTGCAACTATGAGGTAATGTTCATAATTAGCTTGATGGCACGGTTCTAACTATACTTGACCCAAAGAGGAAAAAGTTGTCCCGGTAACGGATGTAAATGATGTTGAAGTCTTGAATCCAAATCCACGGCATAAAGATATGGCTGGGACTTTAAGATTCTAGCATTATTATGAATTCAAACCTGTTTCCAATTAAAATGTAGCGAATAGATATTAATCTATTATACATACCAACAAGTAAATTATAAGTTATGTTGTGATTATGTCACGATGAGCTTATCAGACAAAGTAAACGAAGAAAACAGGGGAATGGCAATCAGACAAAATCAAAAGATATAAGAACATTTTCAAATTTTGTTCAAAGGAAAAAGGAAAAGTAGGCCTTAACTAGAGACTATGGAAGAGATCTGGGTATGGAATTTGTTCACATATATTGCAGGATATTCATTCTTTTTGCGTTCAAGTGTTAGGTTATAGTAATTTAATTAACACCACCCTTGAATCTTGCAACATAAAATAAGCAAGCTGGAACTGGGTCTCGTGCGAATTTGATCAAAAGGTTAATTGAACCTGATGGCCTTTGTTGGGATGGTGGCATTAATTAACAAGCCAATTTGACCCCTTTAATTACATATTAGGCAAGAATCCCGCGTTTAACAGAGAAGATGATAAGGCAGGATCAAGATGCTTTGCTGTGACGACATGAAAACTTTCTTTTTTGGGAGGGTAAACTTGTGTTAATCGCACAGTTTTGGTTGGAAGAGAAACAATTCGAACGAAGGTGGAGAGAAGTGCATTACTTTAAGGGACAAAAGGGGTTTAAAGGCTAAAATACTCGAACATGGAGTCCCCCCAATACAAAGTCCAAGCACGTGTTTGCTTGATTTTTGGCTTTTTCTGAATTTTTTAGTTCGCCTTGCAAGTTGGGTTCTCATAGATTTAAGGTAGCAACTTGAGAGTTTCAGTGTGGGGGAGAATACATCAATTAAATTCTGAAATTCGCGTTCACACTTGCTTTGAAAAGCATTCCCACATGGCTGGCTTCTTTATGTCACAACAGGACTCCGTCCAATGGATGATTTACATTATGAACCTAGGAGCCTGTCATAATTATCCAGATTAAAAAAAATTATTATCATTAAATTTTGATATAATATTTTTAATAATTTTTAATCATTTTAAAAAATATTTGTTATTACATTTAATTAAATTTTTATATTTTTATTTTAAATTAAATAAAATTTTATAATTAATAATTAATTAAATCATCATTAATCAAAATATTATTTATCTTGTAATGATTGGTGATGTCTAGTTCACTAGTACACGTCATTTTAAAACTCAATTAGAAAAAAAAATAATATTAGTATGAAAATGAGTTAGATTTACAAAATGCATTGTTGGCATTAATTACTCTTTTACGTTATTCAAAAATTTCATACATGCCAAATAAAAATATTTAATGATCATTAAAATTGAAATGTTACACCCAAGTATAAAAGAAACAAGGTACAAAAAAAATAAAATAAAAATCTAAAAGGATGGGCTTACCTAGTATTTGTGTGGGACATGCAATGTTTATTACAGCGTACGATGATTGGATGGACTGGTTGTTATCTTTCATTATATAGCACTGGTCCTATTACAACACACATTAGATTATTGTATGCTTTTTATCTATCAAGTTACACCGTAACGTATGCATAGCAATCAAAGGAAGAGAATTTCATTTTCCTTTCTGTTTTTCTTCTCTCATTGAATTTTCCTTCTCTCCTTCAATTTCTTACTAGTATTGAAGAGAATATTATGTAAAAAGATTCAAGCATATAGTTTGTCTTTATAGGGAGAAAAGTATTTCCTTCTAATGATATGTATAAAAATAAAATGTGGATCAACAATCATGATTGGCCATGAATTTAAACCCTGAATCCACCTTTTTGACAAAACCACCTAATAGAACCTGCTAGGTTTTTTTCTTCCACAACAATTATTGGCGACACATTGAAAAACTGGGAAAAGGCAAAAGTCTCTAATTGTGAGCACAAGATGCATATACCCATTAACTTCCAAGAAATTTCATGGTTGTTGGGTGGGAAACTTTGAAGCCATTACTTGAGTGAGGAGAAGCTATAAATATGTAGGGTCCAAGTTTTTTGTTTTGTTTTGGTTCTGGTTTTTTGTTTCCTTCTTATTGGACTGGGTCAAGTTCCACAGGTCATTATGATGTTGGGTAAGAATCGGGCAATGCCCCCACGTGGAGCTTTCCATCCGACTCGGTTTCTCTGATAAAGATTTTATTAGGGGAGCTTGATTGTATTTGATCTTCACCTAGATTTTCTTCATCAATCATATTCTAGTACAAAACCTTATTTTTCTTCTTCGTTTTTCTTGTGGGTACAAAGTTGAAAACTTCTTTCAAAAACGTCGTTCTTAAGGGAAGATTCTATAGATGATCTCGTACTTCAGAAAAACTTTGAAAAGAAAATGATTTGTACGCCCTTAGAATCGGGTAACATTAGCACTTGATTTGGTGGTTAATTCCTGATGAAAATTTATGAAATAAAGCATATCATAATTATATTCTTCATTCTCTTAGATTCTACTACCATTAAAACCCCCCAAAGAAACAAAATTTGCTTGAGATTATATATTGATGGTTTATTTTTTTATAATTAAGAAAAAAAATTTAAATTTATTTTTTAAATAAAAAATTATACATTAATTAATAAATTAAATGCCCAAGTTATTGCTTTATATCTCAATTCCTATGAACTTCCTTCTAACGTTGTCTTGTCTCCTTGACCAGGAAATTGTTTAGGATTATAGAAACAAGCTTGCCTGAGACTCTTTTTGGAAAAGAACGAAAAACCCTTCATCTCTCTGTAGTTCAATGTAATCTTTATCATGGGGGTCCATAAAAAGAGTGTCGGCCCCCTTTTTTAACTGTTTGAAAAGAAAGACAAAGTGATAAAGGGTAAGGCGGCCTTTTGATTCTACAATCCGTTCCCATTTATCAATCGAACAACTGGGTGTGAAACAATAGCATTCCTAGGAAACACAAATTCTAAAAGGGAAATCACAGAGTGTGTATGTTGGCCTATGGTGTGGCCACATTTTTGTTAGTTACCTGGGCAAGAAAGGGTACAGAAAAGGAATTCACATGAAGTTTTCATGAATTCTAATGAAGAAAAAGGGGTGCAAGGTTAACCCTTGTTTATATTTGTTCTCATCTTTGGGATATATATTTATATAGAAAGAATAAAACTATTTGGATGTGAGCTGATTTAATTCTAAATTAAAGTCAAACTCTTTCTTTTTTAGATGGCATTTAAATTTTTTCTTTTGAAAAGCAGATGGTATTTAAACTAAAAGTAATAGTTTTTTCTTTTGGCCAATAAACTATTACTAATATTTAATTAGAATTTTACAGACTTTGATGTGACTTGAAATATTTAAGAAATTCAAATCTAATTGAGATTCGTTTTCTAGTTTATAATGTAAAGTACTAAATTAAATTCAAACGCAATCCGAATTGTTCAAACAAAGCATTTTAACTTAAAGCCAGGGCAGGCATATCTTTTCCTAGCTATAAGTTGGGTCGTCGGAGGAGAGCTGACACCTTCCCCGCTTACCTCATCTACTCACAGTATTATTATTGTAGGATTTTTTTCCCCTATATATAATATATTTCAATTTGTTTAAATTCTAGATTTCAAGTTCTCAATTACCACATGTCTCGTCAAGGGATTTGCAAACATAGGAATTCTAAACTTAAGTTTAAACCCAAAACCAAATGTTGTATTTTGTTTTAACTTGTGATCAAGTCATAGACTAAACAGATGTATTTTTATTGCTGGCCTAGAGGAAACCAACCAGTCTCCTCTAGTTTCTTAATTCCTATTAAGCTTCTACACTTTCCATAAAGTGATATAAATATGCATACTAGCCGAACCCTAAAAAGGTAAGACAAACTGCTTATTTTCAGTTTTTATGGACATAATAGAACAACCCTTGGATTATGGGAAGATTGATTTTGGAGCTTCATTCCCTCTAAAGAGTGGGCAGAGTAGACCAGACTAAGTACTTTTTGGCTTGATTTTTTTTTTTATTTTATTTATCTTTTAAAAGTAAAAATCAGATTAAATATAAATTTAAAAAAAAAATAAAAATTTAAAAAAAGAATTTAAGGAAAAATTCTTATGAGAAGCCTTTTCTTCTTTCTTTTTCAAAAATATAAGAGAATTCGTGAATCAGAGCCCATTTCACTTTTCTCTCGAGTCCTTTTCAACTTCTTGAGTTGGGCTTTACAGCGTCCCAAAGTAAGCGTCAAGCTGTTAAAATAAATGCCTGACAGCCCGCCACCGTACCGTGCAGCTCACTTGACTAAGAAAAGTTTCATGTCCTATCCTTATCATTGGATCATTTATCATAATTATTAAATCGAAATACATAACGAGTATAAATTTTTTTAATATCAAATATTGTATTGTATCATAAAATATAATAAAAAAACTTTAAAATTAATTATAATTAATATTTATACATGTAAAAACAAAACATATGTTATATTTTAAATAAAATTAAAGATTATAGAATATAAATTAAAATATAATTATTTTTAAATTTAAACAGTCAATAATTCTTTAATAATATATATTTTTAAATAAATATATATTTTTCACAATAAAAAATAAAATTTGAATATTTAATCAAATGTGATACACAATATTTAATCAAATACGATATAACTATAAATACATATTATTTTTCATTAATATCGCATCATATCATACAATAAGTATGACATATCCTATGATATTGATAATTATGTCACCAATAATATATCAACACTAGGAAACTAATTGGGATAGATGGGTCGATCCAATTTAATACTTCTATATGTGCAAAGTCACTTTGAGCACCCAAAAAACAAGAAAAAAATTTACTCTAGTACGCGAGGGACAAAATTTAGTGAGCCCGGATTCTTATTCTCCACCATTAACTGTTGCAGCAAACTTGCAAGGATGGCCTGTTTCTCGACAAAACAAAAAGAAATAAAAACATCTTCAAAATCTGCTAGAAGATAAAGGACTTCAGTTTTATCTTTATCTAATCACTATCTGTCTTTGGTCGTGGTTCCTTCTTAACTCTAAAGTTCATTATCGTATGTGTAAAAATAAAACTGTTCTTTCTTCTTTCTTTGTTTTCTTTTTCTTCCGACAAATAAGAAAAAAGCTAAGCATATATACAAAAATGGCAGAGCGCTTTTCACAAAAGCCGACTCATTGTGAAATTCGATAGATTGTGGGAAACAGTTTGATGATGAGTACCAGCCGCGGAGCAGGGCTATGGGCCAGGCTACAGTGGGGACACGGCTCGATACTTGCCCAGAAGCTATGGGCTTTGACTGTTGGACTGGTGGATTGCCCTGATAGAAGACAAAAATCATCAAACGTTGCTATTCTGAAAACCAGATAGTAATTTAAATGACGGGAATTCAAATCTTTCTATTTGAGTAAAACATCATATACCAATCACTTAATCAAATGCTCCAATTCAAGTTTATGATCACTTTGCATACTTACAATACTAAAAACTCGATTAAGCTCGAGTCACTCGAATTTAGTATTAAAACATAATTCAAGGTCGACGTAGTTAACTATTCGAGGCTATTTAATTAAGGTTTACCTCAATTATACAGCTAATGATGAAGAGCACTGTATTCATTAAAACTGAATGGTTCATAAGAAATATAAATTTCTTATTCTCACTTGATGATTTTCTTTCATAATTTTACACTATGTATTTAATTTTATACTATCAATTAAAAATTTTAATTTTAAACTTTAAATCATAAAACTTAAACTTTAATATAAGAATTGCTTACTAGAAATTTAACACAAAATTAAAGAAAAAAGTTGCAATTCGTGGCCCTTTCACTTTGATACAGATTTACAAGATTAGTGAGTTTTGACTGTTGATTGAGAAAAAGAAAAATTGATGAGGCAGTTAGTGTATAGGGGGGACATTGTTAGGTGATTTTTAAGCAGCTAACTCGTCTTGTACGTGCAACACTTTAACGCCTCAAAAGAATGCAGATAAAGTACAAGGAATGATGATACAGACATTAAGAGTTCAAATCAAAGGGAAAACAACTTCCTTAGGAATAAAAGGCAGGTGCTTTCTTTTCTCTTTTTTTTTCCAATCTTTTCCTTTTCTTTCCCCTTCGTGTGAGAGGGTGTATCCTTGTCCCATTGCTAAAACAACCCTTGTAGGTGTCATGATGCGACATTCTCATTGCCTAGGCTCCACATATTACTACGTAAAATTCCCTTTGCTCATCACGTGTGTGCTTTTTCACTTTCACATCTCCTTCTCAACACCTCTTAAAGATTAGCTATTGGACGTACTCTCCAATTTGTAAACTGTTTTCCCATTTTGCCTCGCTAACCTTTTTGAAGCTAAGAATGATCAAAACGTTGCGTTTGAGTTTTTCCATTTCTTTCTTCTTCTTTTTTTTTTTATGCTTTTCCAATTTATTTGTTTGCAGTGAGTATATGTTGGCAGGTCATATCGCTTTCGTCATGTGTATTGGTTGATCATTTTGTCTTGTTTTACTTTGTGACTTGCTGGACTGGCTCCAAAAAACGCAGCCTATATTTTATTGACCTGAAAGCCGCAGTAAATTGTCAAGGACAAAACTCAATAACAAAATACTATCTTTTATTGATTTTTTTTAGTCAAACAAATTTGAATAACAATTTTTTTAATAAAATCATAAAATTATAAAAAATAAAATAAGTGTTACAAATTTTGATTTTCAAAACTTTCAAAACATGTTTTTGAGATTTTAATTTTACATAATATTTTAAAAATAATAATCATAATTAGGTTCATATGATAAAAACATTCAAAATATACAAAAAAATAAAATGAGACAGAAAAAGTACCAACTAACTCATATTCATTTAACTCTGGCCCCTTCCCCATCGTTTTTTTTTATTATTGGTTTAGAAAGGCACTGCTTTTATTATTTCGTTTTTTCCTATTAAATGAGAGTACTGATTCTGATATTATTAGGTGATAGAAGCAGCATTAATAATTAAACACATAAAGAAGATAGAAACAAAAAAAAAAAGTAGGAACAGTTTCAGTTGTTGAAATTCTAACATAGAAAATAATATAAATACATTAATTGGTATCCATTATTTAATATCGGATACCTCTTTTTATATTTAGCAATTCAAAGTCAGCTTATAAGAGAAGAGAAGGAAATATTCAATAGTTTAAGGGTTTATTTGAATATTATACCTTGTAAGTATAATATGTGAAATAGCTTCTAAACTATTTGAAAAAATTTAAATTAATTTTTATATTTTTATTTTGATTAAAATAAAATTTTATATTTTCATTTTGAATCAAATAAACTCTTATACTTTTATTTTGAGTTAAACAAGTTCTTATAACTAATAATTGACTTAATTAAAATATCATTTGTCATTTTATGTTACGTGATGCTAATATGACATGTTAACATATCATAATTGATGATGATATAACATGTCATACTGACATATTATAATTGATGATTACATAACATACTAATTTGATATAATAACATGAGAATATGGTATTTTTCACCTTACATATCAACATTATATCAGCACCATATGAATATAAAATGACAAATAATATTTTGACTAATGACAATTAGTCAATTATTACTCATAAAGATTTATTTGATATAAAATAAAAATATAAAAACTTGATTGCAATAAAAAATAAGAATTTATTTAAATATTTTACTTTGTATAATTCATAAGGTCTTTTAAATTAATAAGAAACTAAATTAATAATCATAATTATATTCACAGCTCCAAAGTACCTAGGATGTTGGAGTACAAACCATGTCCCTACTTCCTCTATATATATATATTATGATACAAAATTTCTCAGCCCAACAAACTACTTTGGCTCTTTTTTGTTTACTTCTAAATGTTTTTGTTTTATTTTTTATTTTACGAAAAGAAAGAATAGAGTCCAATTCTTTAAAAGGATAACTCCCACTAGATCATTTGTATTCATATGCATTAAATCTCGGTTCATGAATCTCTTGATCCGAAAAATCAAAATAAGAGGATCAAATTATTATTTTTGTACTCTTTTTCAAATTTGATAAATGTTGATTAATTGTATATTTGATTATAGTTTTATACATTAACTATTCAATCAAAATTTCAGATGTTTTTATTTTTTTATATTATTTAATATATAAGAACACCTCTTTCCTCTTAAAAATAAAAATAAGAACACCTCTTTCTTAAACTATTGCTTTCTTTTGACCTTAATGGTTTTTTTTTTCAAGCGTTAAGAAAATGAAAAATTAATAAAGGTAAATAAAGACTGTAGCCATTATAATTCAAAATTTCATCTTAAAGGTCTCAATTTTAACATAAGAAACATAAAGTGAGATACATAAGATGAAGAGAATTACTTTATTTTTTGCACAATATTAGAAAAAAGTTTTTAAATTATTGTAAAAAATTTATATAAGTTTTTATTTTTTTATTACATTCAATTAAGTTAATGTACTTTTATTTTAAATTAAATAAACTCTTATAATTAATTATCAATTAGTCAAAATATCGCTTACTATTTTATTCTCAACGACATCGATGTAAAGAGTGAAAAATGTTTCATAGTGATTTCATCATATAACATTAGCATGATACATCATCACTTATTTATAACATGTTAGCACGTCACGTTAGTGTCAAGTGATATAAAATAATAAGTATTATTTTGACTAATTAACAATTAATTATAAGAGCTTATTTGACACAAAAAATATAAAAAATTAATTAAATATAATAAAAAATTATTTAAGTTTTTTAAAAAATAATTTATGATATTTTATAAATATTATATATTTTTTGTAATTTAAAATTATTATATGTAAAAAAAAATGTCTCATTACCTATTAACTAAATTATGGCTCGTGCGTTGCACACGGGTCTTTTTTTACCTGTTTTCTTCTCTTTTTTTTTTTAACTTTTTTTTCTCTGACCTTCCCGTGATTAGAAGATGAAGCCTTTTTGAGTTTTTCTTTTACTTATGTAATAAATATTATAAAGTTTTACTATTAATAATATATAGTGAAAAAAAGGCATCTCTTACTGGTATTTAGGCCAAAATGATGTGGATTACATCTGGAGCATCCTTGTCCGATACAAAACAAAAAGAACAGTCAACTGAAAAGATGTCCAACCAACTTTGTCCTTTGGCAAGATTTGAGTGTACATAAATTCCACCAACCATAAAAGTTTGTCTTGACATCCAAATTTAAATTAATTACCAGCTTTGCATGAAAAAAAGAACAAGAATTACTAAAATAATCAGAAGACCAGACATTCCAATTGCCATTTAATAAAGCATTGATGTGTTTCCGGTTTCGAGATACCTATACACCCCCACTTTAGAAAAAAAATATAATATTTAAAAAATAAATAATTTTTTTATTTTTTATTATATTTAATCAAATTTTTATATTTATATTTTAAAATAAAAAAATTCTTAATTATAACTAATAATTTATTAATTATCACTAATCAAAATTACATTTAAAATTTATATGTTGACATGTCACTGATTTGACACATTAACTTATCATAATGAAAATGAGAATATCACATGATCATATTAATGTGACGCATCACTTTCAATTATAACAAATCAATGTATCACATCAATACTATATGAAATGATAAAATCACATTTGTAATTTTTATGCTAAGGTGTCACTAAGATAGCATATTAACTTAGTGTCACATGAGCATATTAACTTGTTATGATGTAAGGTGAGATTATCACGTTGCCACAATAATGTATCATATGAATGCCACATCACTTTCAATTATGACAAGTCAATATATCACATGAGTATAAAGTGATAAGTGTCATTTTGATTAATTATAATTAAATAATTGTTAATTATAAAGACATATTTGATCATGAATAAAATTTTGATTGAATATAATAAAAAGATAAAAATTTATTTGAATTTTTTTTAGGATAGTTAAATACTTTTTTAGATATCATGTGCAAAAAATTAAAAAAGACAAAAAGAAAATTCTGCAAAATAAAATAAATTGGGGTAGATCGGGGAGGGTTTGTGTTTTGGCCAGAGATAAAGACGTAACATCGTTCCAAAATCGTACATGATTTTAGAAGATTTGAAAAATCAAAGAAAGAGCGTCCTTAGTGATAAATATATGGAGAATGATTGAAACATGAAAACGCAATGCAGTTGGTTGAGATTTGTAACCACAAATTCAGAAACGTAAGTTGAGACATTATTTTACTTTTGTCTTTAAAGAGAAAATTCTATGAAGATTCTCAATCTTACAGTATTTCCCTTTTGTTTTTGGATTCCAAGCTCAGACATTTAATAGATGGGTACGAAATGCAATGTCAGCAAAATTGAATGAGCAACAAACATATGGATGCTTGAAGCTCTGGACCCCGATTCCAGAAAGAAAGCATTTAATGCGAGCTATGGCATGGTCCAGGCCACTACCTACCCGGAATTAGCCAATTAATACGTGAAATGAGAATGCTAAAGAAAGTATTTCCTTGGCGGAACAGAAGATGGGAACCCATCATTTCCCTCCCAAAAGACTGACCACAAAATCATAAATG
This sequence comes from Theobroma cacao, assembly GCF_053813885.1. Lineage (NCBI taxonomy): Eukaryota > Viridiplantae > Streptophyta > Magnoliopsida > Malvales > Malvaceae > Theobroma > Theobroma cacao. The sequence goes on along the minus strand of NC_142639.1, from coordinate 39,243,646 downwards.
AAGGATACACAAGGAAGGTCCAGACCCTCTGCTAACTTTTCTTGAATCAGTTATGGGCATTACTTCTACTGTCTTCCGTGTTGTACACGTGTGAGAGTGAGACAATGTTGAGAGTCTCAGAGAAAAACCGAATTTAAAGAGAGGTGAGAGTAGGTGTTTGAATGGCAAGTACCCAGAATAAAACTACAAACTACTTCCATTTCCATTTCCTTTCCCATCTTGATCAAAACCTTGTGCCACATACAAAGGGCATGCAAGTCTTACAGAGAAGGAAGAGAAGGAGACAGGAGAAACATGAGAAAGATTAACTTCTTCCGTAACAAAATGATGCTATGGAAATTAAAGAGTTTAAGGCCCCTAGGAATTATATCTCTTGAGCTCTCTTCGCCTGTTGGCGAATACTTCTCCATGTCTCATGATCCAAAACCTCTCTATTTCTTCAGCTTTCCGGCCCGGAATCCTACCTGCAATTAAGGCCCACCTGCATAATTCAAGAAGTTAATGATTAGGACCAAGAACTAAACCCACCTGTAGGACAAACAAGATGATTTCGGTCAAAAGCTTTTAATTAGGATGACACAGAAAACGCTCCACTCAATTGAGTGGTTCATGTAACAAAACAGAAAACAAACATGGAAAAAGCCATTGTACTTTCCAAATGAGCTCATTGTCCAGGTCGAGCAGGGGGCCATGAATAATGGACCAACTGCTGCTGCAGTAAATAACAAAACTTTGACCAATAAGCCCAATAATAGTTTATAACAATCATTTGCTTTTTAACGAAACAAATATACATGACCCGCAAAAGCATCCTTAGCTAAAACCAGCAATCTCAAGATTACTACTAACAATTCCATGCACTATGCTATGTACACTACCAACGGATTTATATATTTGCAGTAATGCCACATCAGCCAAGAAGAGAATATAAATTAGTGTGGTGAATCGGTGGTGACAACCCACAACCGTTTATTCTCTGTGTTCCAAGCATGAAATTGAAAAGAATGTTTTGTTTTTCGAAAATAAGGAAGAAGAAAGTTTCTATTTCAGGCTCGCTTCCTTACCTGTCCCCAACGAGTTTATACATTCTATAAATGAGATCTTCTTCTTGTTCAGACATGTTTATGAACTCCCACTCAATGCTGCTCACCTCTGCCATAAACATTAAGAGAGGACCAAAACAGAGTAACTATTGGCTAACATTTAACCAAGCAGAAGTAGAAAATGGAAATGGAAGACAGACAGACAGAAATTCGGAACAACAAAGAGGAAATGAAAGAACCCCCGGAAAGGGACCCGGTGTTGGTCCAAAAAAACGAGAGAAAGTCACACAAAAAAAACCTACCTTCAGAGCAGCAGCTACTGGTCTTTGCCTGCTTCCGGCGACGTTTGTCCATAGTAGAAAAGGCAGCGAGAATATAAAGGGGTGAGAGAGAGGAGAACGAGAGAAACCCAAGACTCAAACTAGAGTTTTTGAGTGCAATACGGTGAAGGGGAAATTGAGGATTGACAATTAATAGTTTCCTGAAGAGGGAATTTATAATATACTGGAATAAAATTTTTGCGGACTTCGAATGAGTGAATGAATGAGCTACATAAATGGGGCATTGAGAGTTGAGCTTGGAAAACCCCCCCCCCCCCCCCCCCCCCCCCTTGGGAACAAAAGCAACGAACGACAGGTCCTACCAAACAAACAAATTAAAATTTGGTTGACTTGTAGTTGTCCCTGTTCAGGTCATAAGCTAAGTCAAAGTTCTGCTTAAGGATAGCGTTAAGCAGCTGAAATGACAGCACCGCCCTTCACTTTAGCAGTTTCTTTTTTTAAATTTTGTCCTTGGGGTATCTTTGTTCTTGGTGCATAGGAGGGGCAGAATCTGCAAGACCCTCGAAGAACTTCCCTAGCTAATCAGTACTAGAATATTGTTATTATAAACAAAGCTTGTTAAACAGTACTCCTCAAGCTATGTAACAAACCAGAACCTGATACCACTGGCTGCCGCTTTCGGGTTTAGAAACAGTTATTTCAGTTTAATTAATCAGGGTTGGATGTTTAAGCTTAAACTATTACTAGTAGTTAATCCACATTGCCTGATTTGATACTGCCAGAGTGAGGCTGGAATGGAAAACGATGTGACATGACAACTAAATCGCCATCATCCCTGTTGTGGAGGAAAGGTAAAACTTCAACAAACCAACAGCAGAATCCAACCCAAAGAAAGAAAAAAAAAAAAAAACCCAAAAGTCCTCTCAAAGTGACATGTTCTATGGCTGCCCTTGTTGGCTTAAAACGCTACCTAGAAGTAGAGAACAGTCCCCCAAAACTCTCCAATGGAATGTTGTGATCCGGTACTTGGGACTCAAAAAAGGCCTCCCCAACCTTATCTCTCTCTGTAAATTAGCTGCTATCTTTTGTTGGAGATCTACACATTTTTGACTTCCATAGCAAAATCCTATGTGCCTTTTGGTAAAAGTATGTTTACCTTTCAGCATGCTAAGATTGCTTTGTCATTTTGCTTTAACATTCAAATTTCAACCGTTGATCCTTTTCTCAAATGATAAATTCTGTTTTGAGATGCTGCCAGGTTTTCAAGGCATTGAAAGGGTTGTAATTGTAATCTTATTTCAGACAAAATTTGATACGATGAAAGTAAAATAAATGATATATTGATGATTCTCAGGATTGGCATATAAACTCTGTCCATTTTTATTAATTTTAATAATATTTTGCACCCTCGTGAAGGGGTTTTTTTGAGGAAGAAGTGGGGGAGTTAGGTCGACGTCGGAGTAATGTATGGTATGGACCATCATATTCACATCCAGATTCATCAACTAACATACAAAATAACAGTACAAAATGATCTGATCCAGCACAGTCAGGGGATAATAATAATAATTTAATAAATGGAAACAAACTAAAGAGAAGATTAAAGGGTATTTATCTAAATCCTGATCATTATAATCATTTGAACAATAACCTTCAAAATTCAAGCAGACTTGAGTGAAAATATCACACCAATTTCCATTCATTACATAAATTTTTTTTTTTAAAGATGAAATATTTCGTGAGTAATTTTCAAAATTTCATTGATATTGATATTTATGGATGGATTCATGAAAAAAAGACATGCACAATCTCATTGGACAATAGATAATTGAAAGAACCTTGGACCTGGGGAAAAACAACTCAAATTAATGTGTAGCATTAGAGCAAATTCTATGAATGAAACAAGAAGGGTGATGACAAGTGCTGTGCTGTTAAGTTTTCTGCATGACATTATCATTATGAAGGAGAGACCAGAATATCTAGCTAATTAAATGTTAATTATGATTAATCTCTAAACTAATGAGCCAAAAAAAGATATAATAATATATATATATATATATATATATCTCTCTCTTTCACTGTACTTGGTGTATGTTGATACTTGAGTAACTCAAAGGGATGAATGTTCGGTAGAGCAACAAGAGTCAAAAAGAAAAAGGCCAAACATCACCTCTGGCAATACGTCATACCATACTACTTTCCAGGGTCCGGCCAAAAATAAAAAAAACTCATATTATTCTATTTGTTTAAACGTATATTCTATATGTTTTTAGTTGAACAAGCTATGTAGGTTGACAGGACGAAGGGCGTTTTGTTCGATGAGTTTGGGGGAGAGGGCAGCTTTTGCAAAGATCCTTGGTGTCTTTTGAAGCCTCTTTATGTGAAAGATCAACTTTTGGAGATTGAGCGTTACTTTCGTTTCACAATTTTTTGCAGCTCTTTTGGATTCAACGTTTTACCTATTGGACACATACATCCACCCTTAGCTACCGGACAATTCCCCCACCCCTATATTTCTCTCTGCAGCTGTGCTTACAAAAATGGGCATACACCCAGCAGCGAAGTTTCAGTAGTTCCTAGCAGCTAACTTCTTTAAACTTTTCTGTTCTCGTGGAAATTGTTTGAGTAAATATCTGCTTCAAGTATTTTTTTTCTTTGAAAGGCATCTGCTTCAAGTATTTTTTTTCTTTGAAAGGCATCTGCTTCAAGTAATAATGTTTCAATATGGCATTATTTTCCTCTTCTTCTTGTAAGAACCCAAATCCGACTCAATAAAAAGTTGACTTTTACTTACCTTATTCATATTAAAATTGTAATAAAAGAAAATATTTTATAAAAGAATATTTATGAGTATCGTGAACATATAAATATAATAAAAGATTTTTTATTTATTATCAATAGATTTTAAATTAGATATTCATTTTAAGATGTTACATAATTTTTTTATTATTTATGTCACGTGATAAATTTGTTATCTTTATTCGTGAAAGAGCATTTAGAAAAAAAAAACTCGAAGGAAATCTATGAGATGGACACAGATAGGGTGAGATGGTACTGCAATTTGCCAAGCATGTGCAGGTATTACTATCATCACCAAATTCTGAATTACAACCTTAATAACAAAAAGGAATTTAATGTGCTCATATTTGTTTGCACGCAAAAATATAGTATCTGTCAATTCAAAGTCAGGAATCAGAAAGAGAGCTAGCTACTTCAAAAATTAAATAGCACAAGCACAACTAACCCAAGTAGCTAGATTCTTAGATGACAAAGAAACGTGAATGGATGATAAGATATAAAACTGTGATTCCTCTGAAAATGTTGAAGACAGAAAAGCAACCATTCCAACCAACGCTTGCAGTCTTGCAGAGAAGCTGCCATATCAAATATATATATATGTGCTTGTCTTGTCTTGTATCTAATTTCCATCCCACAAACTGTATTGGATCCATATATTTCCCTGCCAATGAAAAAGTGGGTTTGAGATAGAAATTATAGAGTACTCGTTACAGGATCAACTTTTATGTAAATCAGATGATTAGAAGCCTCTTGATGAACTTTGATCATAGCATCTTCTCAATAACCTGATAGGAGTAGCTTAGCCAAGATTCTTGGTTCTTAGATCTTGTCGTGTTATAATTTCATTAAGATGACAAGAATGTCTTAATCAGAAAATTCATTTCTGTTACTTCCCCGTAGTAATCCGGGTTTAAATTGTTAATGGGTATTTCATCGGATTCACTATGGGCTCATCAGTGGTCTTTAGATGTTGGCTTTGGGCCTCGATTTTGGAGTTGATCAAAACCAGAAAGGCCGGGGTGGCACAAATCAACTTGGGCTAGTTTTCCGTAGCGGATTTGTCTGGTGTAGCAATCCAGAGAAGATCGTCTCTTGTACGCATTGCATGTCCAAGCAACTTGCCGCGTTTGGAGACTCTTTTACTATTTTAAATCGATGATCCAAGATGTTAACATCATACTGACCTCTTTAATTGTATATGCACCATAGGAAGACCTAGAATCTTCTGTAATTTTCCATGACTTAGCATGCAAGGAGCACTGCTTCCTTTGCAAACCAGATGTTAATTCTCTATATATAGTGACGTTTTTCTCTCAAACGTATCATTAAGGAAGAATGTAGTAGTAGTATTACCTCTTGTTTTTCTTCATATTTCCCTTCATTGTTTCTTTCAGCTAGCTTCTCCCTCTCTCTCTCTCTCTCTCTCTCTCCTTTTTGGGATGATGAAATGACAATGAAGAGGGGCAACAACAATAACAACATTACAGTAGCAACTAGGACGCAAATCCCAACAGATGAAGAACCTGCTGTTAAGATGCTCGATCGTGATTCTCTTGTCCAAGTTATGGCTGAAAATGGTTTAAGGTCAGCTACTGGATCCTGCAGGATGCTGCTTTACCCTGTAAACTGAAGTCTAGTTTTCCCTTTTCAGTTCTTTCGAGTATACATTTTGGCGTATGCTTAGGATTTTCAAAAGTGAAATTAGATGATCTGTGATTAGGCTACAGGTATTCCAACACAGTGAAAGGACCCTCGCACCATTAACGCTGGGTAAAAATCGTGAGTCGAAGGATGGAGCAACCCTGTTCCTCCGATGCCTGGCCGCAAGACTTTGGTTTTCTATCCTTCATCAATTTAACCCATTTACATGTAATCATTTATCAATGCTACTCTCCTGACTTGGGAGTCTATATTTGATGCATAGTTTCGGTGAACAATATATTTGTCACCTCACTCAAATTTTTTATTTATTTTTAAATATATAATAATGATGAGATGACGAATTATAATTTATCGAAAATGTAGTAAAAAATGTCAAATATTAACTCAAAGAAATTGGCCAGAAATTAAATGCAACTTTTACAACCACAAATGATTACGTGTAAATAGCACAAAGCACAAAGGGATGATTGTAAGTAGCTTACCTTTCCAGTTTCGATGAAGGGTGGGAAAATCCTAGTATTAAACGAAATGGGAGAAGGTACCCCCCCGGTCATGTCTGTACATAAACGTAGTAATGCAGCCTAATACTACTATTTTATGTTGTCGTCTTAGTTTCTTTTCTTTAAGCAGAGTCCCTATCGGCTGGCCTGGAACCCAGTTTCAAGGATTTCTTTTATCATGGAATTTGGATATTAAAAGGGTGAAGTGTGAAATGTTAATGTTTTCCCTCACAATGCTTTGTACAGCCTATCCAAACCCCATCAAGCACATCAAAACTCAAATTCCACATGGACCATGCAAATTACGATAACTGAATTTCTTCTTACAACGTGAAGGTTAAGTCTCCTCCTACTAATTAGAAACACCTAGCTGTTAGCTAAAGACTGTTCAGGTTTCAAAGAACATTAAATGCTGAAGTAACAATGTAATCTATTCGACAGTCAAATTTTAGCAATGCTACATACAAATAGAGCAATTATATTTTCATTTTGAGAATAGCTAGATAGACAGCTAGTGTTGGTTTTAGTGCAACATCTCACCAGGGTTGCCCCATCCCACCAAGCCGTCGTGCCAACTGGATATCCTTCTTCACTGTGGCAAGAAAGGAAATAAAGTTAGTTTGTTCCTTTTGAAATGAAAATGGAATAAATTCTTTTTTAAAATAATTGCAATCAACCTATAAAAGGAAAGAATTGACTCTTTGAAATTGAGAAATAATGTTTTTCCTATAAGCATGAAACATAAGCTAGAAACATGAGTAGATGGCAACACTAATAGTCTTATAGGCAAATAAACTGGGACCAAACATATGGCAATCACATAAAGAGTTTTCAAATGATTGTTTCCCGTCCATTGATTCAGCATTTGCATTCCACATATCATCCTACACAGTTTGGTCTGCAACAATCAATAAAAAATCATAATGTGCCAAGCAAATGTTGCATAATGTTATATATCTATACAGACTGGATATGGAGGGCAACCATAGTTCGAGAGTAAAGCATAGCCAAAACTTCATATGTATGCATGAACCTAACAATTAAAAATATGATATAACCGATACACATCAAGACATATTTTACTCTTCCATCAAAGAAGAAGCCATATATTCAGAATAAACATTACTCATAGCAAGGCCTCCATAAACTTCTCCATGTTTCCATTACTTTCAACAAAAGAAGAAAAGATTTGTAGGCCGAGAGGCGAACTTTTAATACGCCCAATGGCATTATTCTGTACATGGTCTTCCACTAAAACACGTAACTAACTTCAATGAATCAAATACACAACATCAAGGTATCAGATTAAATATCCCAAACGTGGAGTTGACCGTATCATGTTACCAACACTTATAGCACCATATTATTACTACTACCTTTAGGTCACTACAATTATTTTAGCATTAACTTAGAAGGCCCTGAACTGCAGAACAAATATGCCCAATATAAAGTAGTTCTAACAAAAACAACAATTTCTCCAGTCTTTAACTTACTCAGTGTAACACGCTTAGCATGAATTGCACACAGCATAGCATCTCCAAACAATTGAACCAAATATTCCTCTGCTGCCTACATATGCACCCAAAGTCATACACATTTTGAAATAGGACGTAGCAAAAGTATTGATACCACAGATTGCATTGCTATTCCATATTGTAAAAAGATATATGACAACCTGAACAAACTAGAGTTCACAATCATTGATGGAAATTAGCATACTCATACCACACTGAAATGCAAGCTCAGTTTTTGGACACTTACGAATGCAAAATTAAGATATGCTCAGTGTAAATTGATTTGCATGTTAATGTTGCAACCTAACCTACGGCTATACGATAATATGAAGACTGGGAAGCATAATTTGTAACAGACCAACCACATTCACAACCATAAGCCCAAAAATTAACTTGCACATCATTGTGTGTTGTATTTGTTTTTAAAGGCTTATCAATTCTTTTTTATGACAGCAAAAGGGATAAGTTACCGAACCTCTTGAATTGCAACTAAAGCTTCGGCTTTCCAGCGACTTATGTCCGGCGCAAGTTGGTAGGTAATAGCTCGTACCTATAAAAAATCATATTGAACATCAGAACCTTTTGATTAAGCTTCATAACTACTCTCAGCTAAAAGATACTGCATATTGCATGCACAAGGGCAATGTTAATGACATCTAATTGGGATATTTCAGAGCCAAAGCTAGAAATAAAATAAAATGTAACCTTTTCAAAATTCAACAATAACTGGTGCATTCGAAATTAATAGAGTTATTTCAATCTCAATTTGCCACTAACATTTTCAGTTGTATAGATGGATGTTCAATAAGTAGTGCATTGAAGACAATAAACTAGTTTAGGTATGTGCCTACAATAAATAAGCACCCCAGAGAGAGAGAGAGCTCACTTCTCTAATGAAGCTGGCAGCAGGAATGAGCGGTTTCCAACTCTTTTGGTATTTCCGAATCTCTTGAAGAGCCCTAGTTCCCGGTCTAAAACGATGAGGCTTCTTCGATGTTCCTTGAGCTTTAACAACGAAAAAGCATCAGGCTAAATCTTTGATACAGCATGAATTTTGTTAGTTACAGGGCAGGAAAAAAAATCAGATCCCGCTAAAACTCACACGGTGTGGCCTGTCCTCCAGTTTTTCCCTCTCCTCCAGTTTTTCTTGTCCTTAGAACACGAGCCTTCAGAAGCTCAAAATGCAAATTAGACCTCAGATTTATATTACAGATATGATAAAGAAATTATGAGAAAAAGTAGGGGAAAAGAAAATAACAACAAAAGAATTGGTAAATTTAGATTTGCTATCAAAATTAATAGTTGGCATAACTGAGCAAATTTATGTTAAGTATTTCAAATTCTCGTTCTTGACTTCTTTTTGTTGCTCCACTTAGTCATCAAATAAAGGAGGAAGACAATTATATGTATATTGAATTTTTTTTTAAAAAAAAGCTAACGCTAAAGAGCAAGGGATGAGAAGAAGAAAAATCCAGCTTGGGAGACTAAGAAAATTTACCAAAAACATAAACATATTCTTCTCCTTCTTCTTTATTTTCCCCAAAATAATGGAAAATTCAACCAAAGCCCTAATTTTTGGCTTTTATATCAACATTTTATCATCAACAAGACAATCCACAGAAAGAACTCAAACGAGGAAAAAAAAAAAAAACAGAGAAAGAGAAAGCTACCGGACTGGTTCCCGGTGACGGCGTCGACGTTGAGGCCCCTGCGGCAGCTGCTTTTTGTGGATAATTTTTTTTTAAAAAAAAAACAACCAACGTTTAGCGAAATCCTAAGCAAATTCGTTTGTTTAGAGAAAGAGAGAAAGAGAGATATTACCAGATGGCTTTGGTTTTCTTTTCTTAGCAGCGGTGTGCTTGGTTCTCGCCATGGCAGGAGCGATGAAAACCTTTCCTTCAGCGCTTTTTTGTTAAAAAAAAAATTTGGCTGGGAAGACTGTATCCGAATATAAATCAATCGTATTTGACTATTTTGAATCTTATTTCCCGCTTGTGGTCCGGGACCGACTCCGTTCTCTTCTTCTCAGGCTCCCGCCGCTACAATGGCTAGGTTTCCTTGAAACGTAGGCGTTTTGTCGTTTTTCGTTTTTGCCCGTTATAGCCCGTGCCACTCACGTGCTCGAAATTTTCATTTTTCTTTCTCTTTTTGCTACCAAAAACGCGAAAGGTTTTCAATTTACATTCAAAGAAAATAGAGCGCATCTCTTTTTTTTTTTTTTTAATTAAGTTTTACTAAAAATGGAGTACATTTTCCATATAAATTTTAAAGTGCATTTAATATTTAATACGATAGTTAATATATGATTCTCATTTAAAAAATAAATTTGATTTTCTCATTTCATATTTAAAATGTAGTACAAGAGGAGCACATATTTTTCTACCTTCTTTTTATTTTTTTTCAGTACTATAGTTACACTATAAATAGTAACTTTATATCACGTCAGGCGTTTCAAAGCCAAAAAATCTTTAATCTCATATCGAATAAATATTTTATATTTCATTAGATACCCTCTTTTGAAAAGAAATAATTACTCGTTATAAAAATAATATTTTAAATTAAAAAGTATACATCAGAAAACGTCAAAAGTAAGACATTTTTGAATTGCTTGAAAGAATAACGTTGTGCATTTCTTTCTCTCAAAGTCTTTGCCAACCTCCTGGCTCCCAGTTCGTTTTGCCATCCTCTTATTTTAATATATATATATATATATTTTAGCCAGTTACTTCATATTTTATCCCCCTTAGAGAAATGACTCACCCAAGCCAAATTTAATGCCGCATGAACATCTTTTAAGTAGAGTATTCTGAGGTTGAATTCTTGCTGGTGGTAATAGATATTCTTCATTCTTCCATGTAAACTACAAGCACATTGCTATGAAACTATACATTGCATCCTCAAGAATTTTACTCTAGTAGTTGTGGCACTCAAGTTTTTTATGATCAGGTAGCTATGTATGAGACAGAGTCATCCACCTGGCTAAGTTGGCGAGTACGTCGCTGAAAATCTTCCAACTCTAAGCATTAATCTTGAAAACAAAGACGTAATTACAGCAAATGCAGTCTTGAGGCAATCATCATTCCCACTCTGATCTACCCACAACAATGCACTTGAACATCCACATCAAAGGCTAAAAGACATACTTTCAGATAAGCTAAATCATACAGCAACATCCACAAGATACCTAATAATTACAACATAGCGTAATGGAGTAGCACAGAAGACAGACAGCAACAAGATATCGAGGCAGAAAAATAGTATGCTTTGCTTATTTATTTATTTATTTATATATTTTGAGTGGTTCTCTTCTTCCCCTTTTTACTAGTTTCTTGATCCAAAAATCATCATGTGAGCTGGAAAATTACACAACTCACTGGATAGCTTTGAAAGTTCCCGACCAAACAGTTGCTTGCAGTAGAAATCCATACAGAGTTCAACTGAATTCTGAAGTCTAGGACTGTGATGGAGTAGGAGATGTTGGAGGCTTCAAATCTGGATACTGCAACCATAAAGAAAGAAAAATGAGAAATGTTAGTATTTTTCCCATGTACAAACAGTAGGAAGCAAAAGCAACCACTTGTAATACAAGCATATGGCATAAGATAAAAACTATGAGGAATTTATGGAGTAATAAAAGTGACATTACAGAAGCATATGGTGAAAGTGGTCTTGGAAATCCAGAGGGTTCATCTGCCTTGGCCCCTGTTGTAGGTACCGAATTGATTTGAGGAGGTGGTTCTGCTGCTGCTTCTACTCTCGGCTCTGGTTTAGCCTCGGTAGGTGCAGGAAGAGACTTGCCTGTAGTTGTTGGTAGTAAGGCCACTCCAATTTGCTGAGTGTCACACGTAGATACAAATATAGAGAATTATGATCATGGAAAAGAAGCAATGGTTTATAGTTAAGAAATTATGAGGGGAAAGAAGAACGCATTCCAGTCTACAGCAGCCTATTGCAGTAATATGCACAGCAAAAAATTGTTTTTATGGTCAGAATAACTTTTCTTGGCAAGACGTGGGTCTTGCTCAACAGATAAATAAAGCATACAAATAATAACCAGAATTTGTATCAAGTTTGGATACCTTTATCTCATCAACAAATTCATTAGGAGCAATCTTTGTGGTTAAAAATTCATCAACTTGTTGAAGAGTTTGCTTTCGGTCCTGTCACAAATAGCAGGGTAGAAAAGTCAAGCAGAACCATTTCATTTAGACCATAGGCTTTAAGAAAGACCATAGATTTAAAAATTAAGCAACATATTCGACAGTTGTCAATTGTCAGGAACCATATTGTTCAAAGTAAGCTGGAAAATACTTAATTTTCAATTAAATTCATGAAAAAATAGCTCAAAAGTGGAGACTTGCCTCTGCAAATAGGAGTTTCTTGCTCACAAGCTGAACAATAGCAGCTGAGCCCAGAAGTTGAAGTATAGTTTCTAACTGAAGAAGACATGAGAACCACAATTTAAGTTGTTTTGATGAAAAAAAAAAAACTAAAGTCAAAACAAAACAATGATAAAAGCAAAAATAGAAATTAGAAGCTAATAATAGGACTTAAAAACCTAACCTCTGAAAATGCCAGGAAGCCCAATCCAGCAGCTGCAGCAATCCCTAGTGTAACAGAGAGGCCATCTGATCCCTCCTGCAGATTATAACCAATGTTACCATATAGATGAAAACAAAGAAAAAAGGCTGCAGAACTTTCTTATAAAGAACATAGGAAGAAGGGTTGCTATTTTTCTTCCTTAATTTTTATGCATCTTGCCTCTGAACCGAAGGATATGTAAAAATCTCTATGAGATTAAAACCTTAGAAGTGCATAAGCAAATAAGAAATGAAGATACGCACTCCAAGGGCCCCGGTGATTGTTTCTGTCAAATTGCTAAGGTCAAGCCCTTTCTTTGGTGGTATCCAAGGAAGACCACTATTCTGCAAAATTGCAATTAGCCTCTCAAATGATGCAACTGCTAAAAGAATAAAATACTAAACAGCAAAGAATTTAGAACAGCAAATACCATCCATCCTCGTTGTCCTTCTGCACCATCTTTTACTGCATAAGCAGCTTTGAATCCATTTGCAGTGACTAATTCCGCAACCAGTTCGGAGTTCCCATCAAATCTGGCTTTCAACACAAATTTAACAACATGAGAAGATGAACCTACTAGAAGTTCTAATTTCATCCTTCTTACAAAACACAATGCATATAAAGGAGAGAGAGAGAGAGAGAGAGAGCAATTCTCAGTTTATATTTACAACAGAGAGCAATTTTCAGGTTATAGTTACAACTAGAATGTATGTCATTGTCAGCCAAGCTTCCATATGTTATCAAAGAAACAACCCAACATTTAGAACTTAGACTATCAATTTAGAAATCTCCAACCTTGGAACAAGATGCGGTTAATTTATGGCTTAGGATTTAGGAGACAGGCAGATAGCCATATTCTACTGTGTAGCTTAAGGCCAAAGAGCCTCCATATGTATTTCTGAATATTTTCTCCACAAGCAAGCAAGCAAACAAAACAAAGATCTTTTATTGTTAGTCCAACCAATACACAATGCATTTCATCTCAGATATGCAGAGACATCATCAATAGCAGTGGATCCTTAAACTAATTATAAATTATGGCAATGTCATATGCATATGCCTCGTGATTTAGAACCAAGAAGGTCAAGTTTTAGCACCGAATAACCTGGTGAAAAATGAATCAATAGTAGTGGTGATGTTATAAACAATGCCGGTGCGCTTAAGTTTTTGAAATGCTGGTCTGTTTCTTTTCATTAATCAATTTTTCTATGTTGATTGATTTGGATTCAGTTAGTATGATTCATGCCCAAAATACTAGGAATTCATACGAACAAATACACAGAAAAGGCATAGGTCCAAAATCTTACTTGTCTATGACGAACAAGGTCGTATTTTCTGGTTCCCTGAATTTCAAAGACAGCTTTTTTAAGAACCCTGGTTTGTCTTCATTCTTAAAGGTAATTGACACAGGCTTCTTACCAAAACCCCTTACATCAGGGCTACCAACTTCTCTAAACTCCTTGATCGCTCTTATGTCAAGCAACTGAGCCGTGGCATCATCACCCAGCTTGGCATAAGCACTCTTTGCAGACTCAACTCCCCATGGCTTCGGGTTCTTCAACAGCTGAGACAAAATTAATGGAACTGCCAAAGCAACAGCACCGCCGGCTACAACTGTGGGATTCTCGGTTACAAAACTGACAACACTATCAACAACCCCATTTGAATCAAGACCAAATGACGAGGAGAAGTCCTTAGTCTGCTGCAGTGCTTCCTCGTATGATAAAGCTTTAGCAGCACCACTGGTAAGAACGGAAGACAGCAGCACTATACCCCTATGCAAGCTTCTTGACAAACACTCCTGCAGAGATGGTGGGGTCTTAATAAAAGCTGCAGAAGTTGGAACTTTGGGTGGGGAAGCAATTGAGAGTGACGACACTTTTCTGGTCTTTGCTCTTCTCTCACAAAGAACTGAGAGAGGTGTCAAGCTCGCTGCATTGAGGGCCTCCATAGCATAATTTTATGCAAAAGACAGCTTGTAGGCTCTCAAAGATATGATGGAGAAGCTTGAACCATCAGAAATCGAGGGTTTATGAGGATTTTGTTGTTCTTGTAGAATTGATTGGATGACAAAGCCTTAGCTTTTGGAAGGAGCAATTTGGCTGGTGCTTTGAATGTTGAAAGGTGCTGAGGTGGAATGAGATATGAGATCTCTGCCATTCATTGCATGACACATTGGAAGTGAGATCACAGGCTTTATGATCATGTCCAGATGCACTTTCTGGTCTAAGCAGATTTGTGTGGCTGATAATTGTCAGGAGAAGTTTTTAGAAAACTCCATAGTACATCAAAAACACAGTAGTACCTTTCTTTTTGTTCAAAAAAAACAGTGTACCATAGCTACTGTTGTAGTGCAAATCATTCCAGGCTCTTTCCTAATTTCCTCCACACAAACAGGATGATTACAAATTCAAAATTGTAATTATCTTCAATTTACCAGAACTAGAGAAATAGTAGCAGCAAGTTAAAAAGCTAATAAAGACAAGGATTCTTCTACCGGATTCAATTTGGGTACCCAAATATTTGATTCCTTAATGAAGGTTTTTGATGTCAATGTGAGATTTGTCTGGAGTCCAAAATGTAAATCTTGCATGCCTGGTTGGAAAAGAGTGATGTTATGGTCCGATTAGTCCATTAAGCCCATCTATTAATCAAATGCTGGGTAACTGGCGTTCACCTTTCTTTGGACCAAAGAAAGAGAGTTCGAATCAAAACCCTGAACTCTGTCGAATTAGAAGAGGAAAAACCCTTAGCAAAAGCTAACAACAAGAGACCTTTTCTTTTTGTATATGGCTCAGAGCTAAAATAAATGCTGGATGGATATGCAAGAACGCCCATTTGTTGATGTGGCATTTGCTGTTTAATGCCAAAGACCAAACCACAGTTTAGTATCTTAGAGGATCCAATAACTGGATGGTGCAAAAAGACATATTGCAAAGACAAGGAGATCAGGAGAGACGTATACTTCGTGGAAATCTGATTTCAGCTCAGATCTTATAGGACTCCTTGGCATGTGGTATCTAACTGAATTTCTTCCATTAGAAAAGACAGATGAATAAGGGGAAAACCCCAAACTTACGTTGCATTGCCTAAAAAGAACAAAATTGGAATGGTTACAGAAGACCAAAAAAAAAATCCAAGCCTTGCCCAATTTCCCATATTGAAATGCCAGTTCCCCATGACCGCGCTTCCTCTAGCCGCAAGTAAATTGACATCAACGATGGGTAGAACACTGCATGTCTGACGTTGTTGTCATCAGAATAAACGAAAAAATGCTCTCCGCTGTTCTTTTCCCATTGTATTAGGGGCCTGTGCTTCTCCAACAATGAGAGGTAATCCCTACCAATGACA
Organism: Theobroma cacao; assembly: GCF_053813885.1. Taxonomy (NCBI): domain Eukaryota; kingdom Viridiplantae; phylum Streptophyta; class Magnoliopsida; order Malvales; family Malvaceae; genus Theobroma; species Theobroma cacao. Next base: position 39,227,915 of record NC_142639.1, on the reverse strand, counting down.
GCTGCACCACCAGAACCTGCTCAATATGGACAAGGAGAAACCTCTAATGTCACACACAAAACTTGTCTTTTAACAAGCCTAATTCAATGTACACCATAAATATTATAAGTTACAACATATAGTGGAAAGGATATTTAAGACATAAAAGACCATGTTTAGCATAAGCCAAGGAGTCAGTGTCAAGTTCACATATTTCTGAAGATTGCTAGGTCAACGTATATGATTTAGTGCTAGATGGTCTTCCATGGAAGATAGATGCACAATCACCTTAACAAATAAGGGAAAAGAAGATCTAATACCTCCTGAAAGGACAAAATCATTTCCATAAAAGTTGATGCCAAGAAATATCTTTGGAGCAAGGCTCTGAGCGTTGTTACCAGGGGGGCCAAGAAGCAACTGCAAGGTAAAGCGTATCCACTGAATAGGTGCATTTGGACCTGGATTGTTAGGACCTGAGAAGTCATAGGTCATAAGTGAGAAACCATCCACAGCATCACTCAAACTCTGAAGATCTTCTGGTCCAAAATCATGTTGCTGGAGCTTCTCTGAATGTGGTGGGCCTATAACGTACACCAACTGCAATTTTTGCTCAGGATTCCTGGCTGATCTCACAGAATGCAGTGCATATCCAAGTTGTTTTATAAACTTGAGCGCCTAGATGTGAAAACAGCAAAAATCTTTCAGACCTCATAAATCAGAAAGAACTTAATTTAGGTTGACCATTTCATTTCAAATCACTAGAGATAAGGAATTGCGTCAGATCAGAAAAAGAGAATGCTTGATGATCATATGAACCTCAGGGTCTGGTATTATATAATAAAACTGAAAACCCTATAGCAAAGACACATCAATTTAGATGTCACTAACAGCTAGCCTCAAAAGATAACTTATAATAATTTAATTGAGGCTTTATTCTTATAAACTTAATATAGAGCTAAGCATGAGGTGGAGAAAGGAAGCATAATGCTATTGAACCCAAAAAGAAAAAGGATGAAAAGAATCAAAGGATTTTGAAAAAAGAAAAACAATTTAAGGAGTGAAGAAAGATTTGGCATGCTCAGGCAGCAAAATTCCACAAACTGCCACTTCAAAACATGTTTAAACCCCAAGTCTTGGGAACCAGAATGGTACAGTTTTTAACAAAGAGAAAACCTCAGTTAAGGTGAGGATTACCATATTCCTCATGTCTGGATCATGCAAGACACCATATGCAGCCCATCTTGACCAAGACTCTAGCACAATACCATCATAGTCCATTTCTCTATTCATTGAGGAAAGAATCCACAAAACAAATAACATTAGAGAACCACAGCATTTTGTTGAGGAAGTGCAGTTGAAAAATGTCTTCTGTAGCATGGTATACTTACAAAAGAACATAGAATAAGAAATGGGGGCTTACTTGCACTCTGTTACTATAAGATCAATAGCTTTATCCCTCTGTTTCTTCTTTTTAAGCAGCTTCGTAGGAAATGCTTCCAGAACTACTCTAGGTAATACCTACATATATAATATATCAAAAATATATTCTTATGATAATGGAAAATTCCAAACAAAAAAAAATTTAAATTACCAAAGCATCTCCTTTCATTCTAAGCTCTGATAACCATCCTTTGTCAGCATTGTGTCTCCCATCCAGAACTAAGCTGCTTCCTTGGCTGGCAACAAAGCTTTTACTTTTACTTTAATATTTGAACAAAAAAAAAACAAAAATTTTAATTTTTTGAAATTTGAAAGGAATGCTAACATAAAATTTGTTAATTCAATATTGGATATACCTTTTCAAATCATACCAAACGGGTGATAAGTGAGTAAACTTAGAACTAAACCTGTTTGCTATTTCATAGCCCCTCGAATTCCTGCAAAAATTTTCATCACATAAATCAAGAATTTGATTTCCACCAACATTTGAATAAAGGCACCCTTGAGATGATCTCACCATGGGGTAATGTAAGCCAACACGGGATAATCATAATGCCGTTGCGACGCATTTTCTGGTATCTTCAAATTCTCCTGAAATTACTTACAATTTCAAAATTTTAGCAAAAAAAAAAGGAAAAATTTCTCTTTGATAAATAAGCTCAGTCTATTTATTTATTTATTTTAAGTACGGTTCTTACAGCGAGGATCTCTTGGTAACTAATGTCGGTTTTGATGAGTCCTCGTTCAGTTACGACCGGTTCGAAACGTTTCGTACCTGAACCGTATTTGATGCTGTATACGAGTACAGATATGGCTGGAATTACGATGAAGAAGACTACGAATATACTGATGAGCTTACGATCCGAAGCATCTGAGTCGCTGAATTTGTCTTCTCGAGTTGCCGTTCCGACTCGCTCTTTGCGCCGTTCCTGACTCGGCTCCACTCGGCGCTCCCGCCTCCTCGCCATTTCTCTCGTTCCTAGTCCAAGTCAATCCTTTAGCAACAAAGTCAGGAAAAAAAAGAAGTCCATAATTCAGCTGACAGAAAAACGACTTGCCGTTTTAACAATTTGCTTTAATATGACAATTTTGCCCTTCATGCTCGATGATTTTACATTGAAGTCCCTGAATAAGTTATTAGTTAGATAACAAGAATCTCAATTGGAAAATATCAGTGACAAGGGGTTTTGGCTTGCTCATAAGCCCTAAACATTCAATTTCAATCCTAGACGAGTTTCACCCTCTACCCTGAACAGGTAATTCTTCCATCTAACTTTGTTTCTTTTTTGTATATTTATCTCAATTTTTAACAATTGAACATGGAACCTGGCCTTGTGCTTGCTTCAAACAAAGCTTCAATGTCAACTTCTCTTCCCCTGTTTCTATCTTACAAATCCCCATTTCATGGAAAACCACAACTTTCTATGAAATCCCATTTCCGTTCCTCGACCAAATTTCCAGAAAAGACACCATTTTTGGGACAAAGCTTGGTTTTTCAAGATAAGGATTTTACTTCTTTGGGTAATCTGAATAAAACCCATGTCCCTTTTGAGCCAGTAAGAGCTGCAGTTAAGAGAAGAAAAGAGCTTCCCTTTGATAATGTGATTCAAAGGGACAAGAAGGTTAAATTGGTGTTAAAGATAAGGAAGATTCTAGTGAGTCAGCCTGATAGAATCATGTCACTTAGGTCATTGGGAAAGTATAGAAGAGACTTAGGTCTCCAAAAAAGGCGTAGATTTATTGCTTTATTGAGGAAGTTTCCTGGAGTGTTTGAAATCATGGAAGAAGGGGCTTTTTCATTGAGGTTTAGATTGACACCCGAAGCAGAAAGGCTTTACTTGGATGAGTTGAGAGTTAGGAATGAAATGGAAGATTTGTTGGTTGTTAAGTTAAGGAAGTTGTTGATGATGTCATTGGAGAAGCGGATTTTGCTGGAGAAGATTGCACATTTGAGGACTGATCTTGGGCTTCCTTTAGAGTTTCGCAACACAATTTGTCTGCAGTACCCTCAATATTTTCGTGTTGTTCAAACTGAACGAGGCCCTGCTTTGGAATTAACTCATTGGGATCCTGATCTTGCAGTATCAGCAGCTGAATTAGCTGAAGAGGAGAATCGAGCCAGAGAGTTGGCAGAGAAGAATTTGATTATAGATAGGCCACTTAAGTTCAATAGAATTAAGCTTCCTAAGGGTCTTAATCTTTCTAAGGGTGAAATGAGAAGGCTATGCCAGTTTAGAGACATGCCTTACATGTCCCCTTATTCAGACTTTTCAGGATTGAGGTCGGGAACTCCAGAGAAGGAAAAGCATGCTTGCGGGGTCGTACATGAGATTTTGAGCCTCACTGTTGAGAAGAGAACTCTTGTGGATCATCTCACTCACTTTCGAGAGGAATTTAGATTTTCTCAGCAACTGCGAGGGATGATAATAAGGCACCCTGATATGTTCTATGTGTCTTTGAAAGGGGATAGGGATTCTGTGTTCCTTAGGGAAGCTTATCGAGATTCTCAATTGATAGATAAGGATCCACTGTTGCTTATTAAAGAGAAGTTCCGCTCTCTTGTTGCCATTCCTAGGTTCCCCAAGAGGGGTGGTTTGAAGAAAGCTGCTGATGGGAATGAAGAAAGAGACATGTCAGAGGAGGCAAGCGATGATGAAGGAGGATGGTCTGATATGGATAGTTATCTGAGTGATGGTGGATTTAATGATGATAAGGGTGATGAAGATGATGATGACTATGAGGAAGATTGGAGTGATGAAGATGATGATGCACCACCAGATTTTGATGAAGATGATGAACCTATTAAGATTGGACTGAGCAAATCAACTAAGCAAGCAGATTACTTAGCAAAGAAAGAAGAGAAATTACTTGTTCCTGCATTTCCTGATGGTCAGCCAAGAGAACGTTGGTAAAAAGTTTTGCAAATTTGCTAGAAACTGAGGGCTCCCATTAGGTTTTTGACCCCCAAATGATTGCGTATCCCTTCTTAGCTTCGAATTTTTCCTGTGGAGAGTGGAGACAGAATCCAGTTTACTGTTTGGTGAGGTTCCAAATCTTATTTCTTGGAAGCTTGGGAAGTTATAGCAGTTGCAGATGGGCATCAATTAGGCTATGATACAAATTTTATATGTATGTAAATGGCATGAACGTAATGTTTTCTAAGTTAATGAAGCACCAAAAGAGAAATCTTTATGATAGATGAACCTTGTAGGCAGCTTCCAGAATGAACTGTTCATGCCCTTTGTTAATATAATAAGACATTACCAGTGATCTAAACAGAATTACTCTATTGAAATGTTCTTTTTTATCTTTTTCCCTTACTACATTGCATTTATCACATTGAAATGGCTGGCTGGAGCTCAGGAAAAGCTTCATTGATGATTAATGCAATTCTGCAAGCCCTAAAGTGTATACCTAGTTCATATCTGCAATGATTTAGGACTCTCTGTGGGATGTTAATGTATTTTTATTGCCTTAGGAGGCGTGCAAGGGGCACTATTTCCACTTATGAAATTTATCCTATATTGCAGTTCATTTGATCTAAGTTTAGCTTCTAGTTCTAGTTTCCTGCTCAGCTTGTTGCCCAATCTGTCCATTTTTGCTTTTTAATTAAGATGCAAATCTTGTGCTAACAGCTTGCGGGCTTGGACAAAGAAAACTAAATGGAAGATCAGTACCATTGGTCTCAACTTACCTCAATTTGCCAATTGTTGACCATTTTTTTTTTTGAAAGGCCATTGTGGACCATGTTACCTATTGTATCCTGTCAGTTACTGTTTCTTTGCTTAATTATGTCGTTATATTTACATTTCAATTAGGCTATTAATATTTCATCAAAAAGAGAAAATTAGGCTATCCATTTTTCCACAGTTGATGCATTAACTTGACTGCTTGAGTATGCATTTTGAAATCCAGCCTTATGGTATCTGAAACTGAAACATTAAAAGATTCGGAAGAACCATACATAATCTGTTGGTACGTTGAACTTTTTTAAAATTATTTCTCCATCTACATATTTCACCGTAAAATTGCTCCTTCTTGAGCAAAGATTTAAATGCTAAATACATTTGGATTGATTCAGGGTATGCTTGTCATGCTTGCCAAGCGTTGCTTTTGGTGAAGCATACAACAGAATGTTCTCTGCAAACCCAAGGTGCTGTATGTGGTGAATAACTGAAAACAAAGAGATAGAAAGATAGGCATCTTCTTTCTAACCTATGGTGACATTAGGCAAATATACAACTTTAAAATTTATTTTTAAGTTGCTTTCTCTAGTCAACATTCCTGTGTTTTAATTTCTTGCATTCATTTGGTTGCAAGAGAAGGCAAAGCATTAGATGGGGCACAAAGAAAGAATTATGGAGCTGGGTCTGGAAAGACATACATCAGGTGAGCTGATTGAAGTAGTGATGCATGAGATGTCTGAGAATCTTGGTCGATAAATGTTCTCATATCTTGAAGATTTGTTCAAGATATGGTTTACATATTTCGGACTGGTGAAATGTTCCATTCGATATGGATATTATTGTTCTTGCGTGGACTTAACAAAGAAATGGACGTGACTGAGATGCCAAAACTGCTTTATTCTTTGTTGAGATGCCAAAACTTCGGGTCCAATTCGTTTTTTGCCATTTGGATATTAGAGAGTGTGAGAGAGACCCAAATTTTGAGAATCAGTGCTTGGGGATCAAATTGCGCCTTTGATTCACACTTCAATAGATTCGTTAACTACCGTCTATCACGTGAAACTCATCTAATGAACGATTGTGATGAGATGAATGAAATTAGTTAGTGAATGCATGTAACATTTTCCTTGCATGCATTATCTGGCCTATAAAAGGCTCGTCGTTAGCCCACTCCTTACTCAAGTTGCTCAAGTGAGTCTTTTGAAGTCGGCATATTTGAAAGATATCTTGATCAATCTAGCCAGTCGTCAGACTAGGCCAAGGCACAGGTTGTTCACTCCCCCTCAGGGGCTTCCAACTTCGCCAGCTTCGGTAGTGTTTGATGTTTCAGGGCTTCCGTGTGTATAGTGAAGCCGGCTGGAGGCTCTTGTCGGGGACCTGAGCAAACTGTTTCTTGCTTTGGGAGGCGTCTGATCAGTTGACAATGGCAACCTTTTTTCACTCTCTTTCGAAGGCTTCAAGCTCAATAAACTACAGTTCGAAGCCCTCAAAGAGAGTGAAGAAAAGTTGTCATGAATTTCCAGGCTTCGAAGCTGGGAACATTTATCTACTCTTCCTGCTTTCTTTCTGTTTTCCATGTTTTATTTTTGGTTTTACATATTTGATTAGCTGTAAAAACTGAAAAACATACTCAAAGAAAAGCATTTACAGCATGTTTGGTACATCTATTCCCATGTTTTCTCTTTACTCCCGTTTGGTAAGTAATGCCATAAGGAATAACTATTATTTGGTATTAACTATTCCTTAAAATGGGTAAAACTCAAGCATAACTAAACTCAAGTTCTCGGTATTTACTATTTCATTGCTGGGGCAATAGCTTTAAAATCTAATAAGATTAAAATACTTCTTATAACTTAGAAATATTACAACTCTAAACATATAAATATTTCTTTTTCTTCTCATTTTCCCTTCTTTCTCTCTTTTCTCACGTTCGTACCTCTCTAATTCTCTCTATAGCTAGCACTCATCACTGGAGATGACGATGGTAGTAGCGGGGACGACGATTTTACTACTGAATATGGTTGAAAAGTGTCGATCATTATTGTTCGACAAAATTCAACTAAAGAGTCACCGAATCTGGGATCCACGGCCTGATCTGACAACGAGAAGCACCGGATCTAGTACTTCCCGATCAGATCCTCACGATCGAATTTGGCACTCCACTGTCAGATCTAGCAACGAGAAGTGTCAATCTGGCCTCTTAGTGGCCAGATCTGGCCACATGGTGCGCCAGATCGACGATTCATTACACCGGTAACATTTTCGATGGTCGACACATGGAAAAGAAGAAAGAAAAAAATAAAAAAATAATTTACTACTGAATATAGTTGAAAAGTGTCGATCATTACTATTCGATAAGATTCAACTGAAGAGTCACCGAATCTGGGATCCATGGCCTGATTTGGTAACGAGAAGCACCGGATCTGATACTTCCCGATCAGATCCTCACGATCGAATTTGGCACTCCACTACCAGATCTAGCAACGGGAAGTGTCAATCTGGCCTCTTAGTGGCCAGATCTGACTACATGGTCGTCAGATCGACGTTTCATTACATCGGTAATATTTTCGGTGGTCGACACATAGAAAAGAAGAAAGAAAAAAAGAAAAAAATAATTTATAAATTATAAAAAAATTAATATTTTAAAATATTAATATTTATATATAATTTAAATATTATTAATATTTTATTTATTAAATTATTAATATATTAAATTTTTAATGAGTATAAATAAAAAATAAAAAATTATACTAATATTTTAATAATAAATTATTAAATTTTAAATTTTGAAAATTTTAATGAAAATAAAAATTAAATAATTAAAAAAATTTTGCTTATATTTGTCTTTTGGTATAAATTATACTAAATTATGTAAAGAGTATTTTGTTGTTTTAAAAAATAAATATTATTATAATAAAAAGTTTTATTTTTAATTATATATTATACAAATTAATATTTTAAATTTGGAAATTAATTAAAATTATTAATATTCTAATCATAATAATATTAAATTATAAATAAAATATTAATAATTAAATTATACTAAAATATTAATATTTAAAATATTAATTATTAATATTTTAAAAATAAAATAAAAATAAATAATTATATATATTAATTATTTTTTTATTTTTTATTCTAAAATTATTGTTACCAACCGAACACTATAATAAGTTATGATAATTATTCTTATCTTATTCCATTTACCGTACCAAACTACATAATATCTATTTTATTCTATTTTTATGTAACACATATTTTATTCAATTTCTATCTATTCCACAAACCAAACGTATTCTCAAGCTTTTCGAAGACATCAAACTGCAATACAGATAGCGTGGTTATGGACAAGATTTTACCTTAATCTTAATATTTGCTAGCTAATTGTTAATTACAACTATATATGCCGGCTTTTTTTTTTTTACTTCTCTTTTAACATTGATAATTCGTCGGTGCTTCAGACCCCATTGATGCTTTTCTTGAATATTACTAGTCGCAACCTGGGGTTGGGTTGATCTCAATGGGTAGCAAGCTGCTTAAATTTACGAAGAAGTGCTTGAGGATGCCAGAAACACATGAACCGAGATCAAGCTCTGCCTAGATTTCTGCTTTAGATTTTAAGCTGTTCCTGTGTGTTTATTTTTGGATTAGATCCATTCCTAGATCAGTCTCTGGTAATGAATAGTATCGTTTCTTTTTTTTAGTGACATGAAAAAATGAATGACAATATCTTAACCCATTCCATGGATCAAGATTCTTGTACCATTACCCGAATTATCTCAACGGTTAAAGAACATTTGGTAACATGCACAAATTGCCAATCAACACTGCTACTACTTAATTTGCCATCAATGGTGGGGAAGAAATTTCTTGCATCTGCCAGTTGATGTTACCAAAGAAGTGGTGAAAACGCCAAAAAGGGAAGAGCTTTTGGACATAAGGAGCCAAACAAAGTGAAGATAACATGGTTAGATAAAATCCTTATCCACGAAATCCAAAGGCCAACACTTTTCTTTCATCCAGCAGCGTTATAGGAAAACGAAAACAAAAAACCCAATGAGATACCCTTGACCGCCATTTCTTCAAAACCAAACCACCTTCACCGTCTTCACTTCATCTCCCAACCGCCAAAAAACCCTCCATGGACAAAATAGCTCTATTCCGACACTACTTTAGTCTCTCTCTTCATCAAAACACACTGATCCAAAATCCAACAAAACCCACAAAAATTTCACCTTCTTCTGTGGCTCTTGGGCCCACATTCACCTCTCCTGAAATCCAACTCTCTACGTTTTCGCTTCCCCACTCTTGGTCAAGTCTCTCTTCTTCGGGCACTTTTGACTTCTCTGACGAGGTAAAAGGGGTCAATAGTTTGGAGTCGGTTAAAGTCTTGCATGCCAGGTCGCTTAAAATGTGCAATGATTGGAGTTCAGATTCTGTGGCTAAGAGTTTAATCTCAAGTTATTTGAAATTTGGCGAGTTTAGAGCAGCTACGATGGTTTTCTTCATGGCTTTTGATCGGAATTATGTTTTCTGGAGTTCGTTTTTGGACGAGCTTCATAGTTGTGGGGGAGAGACACGTGGAGTTCTTGAAGTTTTTGGTAAATTTTATAATAAAGGGGTGAGTTCTGATAGCAAAATTCTTACCTTGGCTCTGAAGATGTGTGGTTGTTTGATGGATTCATGGCTGGGATTACAGATTCATGCTGATTTGATCAAGAAGGGTTTTGATTTGGATGTATATTTGAAGTGTGCATTAATGAATTTATATGGGAGGTGTTGGGATTTGGAGAGTGCTAATCAAGTTTTTAATGAAATGGTGGAAAAGGAAGATCCTGTATGGAATGAGGCTATCATGGTAAACATGAGGAATGAGCGATGGGAGAAAGCTATGGAGTTGTTTAGAGAAATGCAGTTTTCTCCTGCCAAAACTAATAGTAGTACCATTGCGAAGATGCTGCAAGGCTGTAGCAAAGTGGGAGCTCTCGAGGAAGGAAAGCAAATTCATGGGTATGTATTAAAATTTGCATTGGTATCCGATATGTCAGTTTGTAATTCCTTGATTAATATGTACTCAAAAAATAATAGACTGGAACTAGCTAGGAGAGTTTTTGATTTGATGGAAGATCATAACCTGTCTTCATGGAATTCCATAATTTCAAGTTATGCTGCTCGTGGTTATTTGAATGATGCTTGGGATTTATTAAATGAAATGGAATCATCTGCTATGAAACCTGATATAATAACCTGGAACTGCCTTCTCTCTGGCCATGCCCTTCATGGCTCTTATAAAGCTGTCCTGACGATGTTGCGAAGAACGCAAGTAATGGGTTTCAGGCCAAATTCGAGCTCTGTCACCAGTGTTCTTCAAGCTGCTGCTGAATTGGGGATCTTGAATTTGGGGAGGGAAATTCATGGTTATGTTATAAGAAATGGGCTTGATTCTGATGTATATGTAGGAACTTCATTGTTAGACATGTACGTGAAGCATGATTGTCTAGGAAAAGCTCAGGCAGTTTTTGATAACATGAATAACAGAAATATTGTTGCTTGGAACTCGTTAATATCAGGATATTCCTTCAAGGGCCTTTTTGAAGATGCTATGACCTTATTGAATGGGATGAAAGAGGAAGGAATAACGCCAGACCTAGTGACATGGAATGGTTTGATTTCAGGGTATTCCATTTGGGGGCGCAGTAACGAGGCTTTAGCCCTGATTCATCAAACAAAAAATTCTGGAATGACTCCCAATGTGGTATCTTGGACTGCTCTAATATCGGGCAGTTCACAGAATGGAAACTATAGGGATTCCCTCGAATTTTTTATCCAAATGCAACAAGAATGTATCAGGCCCAACTCTGTCACCATATCCTGCTTACTTAGAAATTGTGGAGGTCTATCTCTATTACAGAAAGGCAAAGAGATACACTGCGTCAGCATAAAAAATGGTTTTATTGAAGATGTGTTTGCAGCTACAGCACTTATTGACATGTATAGTAAATCTGGCAATTTGAAAGCTGCTTATGAAGTTTTTAAGAGGATTGAAAATAAAACATTGGCCTCTTGGAATTGTCTCATAATGGGGTTTGCGATCTATGGCCTTGGTAAAGAGGTGGTCTCGCTCTTTGACGAGATGCTTGGAGCAGGCATCCTACCAGATGCCATAACGTTCACAGCTGTACTCTCTGGTTGCAAGAATTCAGGTTTAGTTGATGAAGGATGGAAATTTTTTGACAGTATGAGCTCTGATTATGGTATAATACCAACATTTGAACATTATTCTTGTATGGTAGATCTTCTGGGAAGAGCTGGATATCTTGATGAAGCTTGGGATTTCATCCAAAAAATGCCATTGAGACCGGATGCTACTATTTGGGGTGCTCTTCTTATATCTTGTCGAATCCATAAGAACATGCAATTCGCAGAGATTGCTGCAAAGAAACTTTTCAAGTTAGAGCCATATAATTCTGCAAATTATGTTTTGATGATGAATCTATATGCCATGTTTGACAGATGGGAAGATGTTGAGCGTATCAAAGATTTGATGAGAAATACAGGTGTGAAAAATGGGCAAGTCTGGAGCTGGATTCAAATTGATCAGATGGTTCATTTATTCTCTGCGGGAGAGAACCATCCAGACGAAGGGGAGATATATTTTGAGTTGTACCATATGGTTTCTGAAATGAAGAAGCTTGGGTATAAACCTGATGTCAAGTGTGTTTGTCAGAACACTGATGACAATGAAAAGGAGGAGATGCTGCTGAGTCACACAGAGAAATTGGCCATAACTTATGGGCTAATCAAGTCAAGAAATGATGCCCCTATCAGGGTAATCAAGAACACAAGGATTTGTCCCGACTGCCACACTGCGGCTAAATACATATCTCTGGTAAAGAAGCGAGAGATTTTCCTCAGAGATGGTGGTCGGTTTCACCATTTCAGTGAAGGGAAGTGTTCCTGTAATGATTGTTGGTAACAAGGGGCCTTAATGTCTTTCAATATCTAATCTGAACCATCATGCGAAATCCTGCAGAAGGTGGAAACCAGCACTTTCTCCTGCACAAGCAGAAGAAATACATCAACCAGGTGGGAAGGTCATTCTTTTTCTTTGACAAAGGACAATCAAGCAATTCGATTCTACACTCATCAGCAACAGATAGCTGAAAGCAATGCAGGCTTGAGAAGAGGACAGTCCAGACTTAGCGACATGTATATTTTATAAGCCGCTTACCTTCATTCATAGAAGTTCAAAAGCATTTTTTTTTTGGTACATAAAAGCATTTTCAAGGAACCATTACATTGTTACAACTTCAAAACTAGAAGTATTACATCCCTACAAGCTTTCCGGATAAGGAATGAAATATTATGTTTACTAATTTGCCATGGCATACTCTTACTCATGTCTGCCACTTCCATTCCTTCCTGCCAACGAGGAGAATTTGACACACATCCACCAGCCAACCGTCAGGGAGGGTAAGCCACAATCCACCGCATGCTGCCCCGGTAACATTTGTAAACCAATTGAATTGGACCAGGTTTAAAAAGAGAGCTAATCACGAGTTGCCTCAGAGTGTACACGTGTAGGGAGTTCAGTACAGCAAAGACGAGTGATTGGCTACCCCATAAACTTTCCTAGCGTGGTAGCTCTAAATTAAATCAAAATCGTCACAAGACCTTCGAGTTAGCGTGCTCTGCAACTTTATGACTAAAAAAGCGACCCCTTGGTGCATTTCCATAGTGTACCCGCACTTTCTACGCTCAAATTCAGAGGCTGAGAACTGAAACGACACTTGATAAAGTGCTTGAAAGTTGAAAGGCATAGGTTAATGGTTCACCTAAACAGGAAGGGAAAACTGAAAAGATCCCAACAAGAAAATTATTGAAAAGACACAATTATGTACAAAAAGAAAAGAAAAGAGCAGAACTGTTACTTAAAATGGTTCTCCAAATCCATCGTGCACCTACATCTGCAGCTACAATATGGAAATAAAAGCTTCCATCTTTTCTTATCTTACATAAATATTTACAAATACGACCATAGTAACGTACGTAATTACCACCATTGCACAAAACCCAGATGAAGAGAAACAACGGTGAAAAAGAACCCCATCTTCGACTTGTCGGGAACCCCATTATAGAACAGAAATTTCGGAGCCTTGTAATGAATTTGAAACCTCGAAAGATAACTACTGATGCATTAAACAAAAAAAAAAAAAAGCTAACAAAGCAGAAAAAAGAGTGTTAAGGGTCTCCCTCTCCCGTAACAAAGTAAAAGTCACATCGAGCAATGTATCCAAAACTTGTCCAGATCATGAAATCCATCGCTCCTGTCCCTCACCTCCGTCTACAAAAGCTACTTTTTTTTTTAGCAATCAAAATTCCACCTTTCTCGATTAATATGGGTTGATAGACTCTCTCTGGTCCAGCACAGCCATCCTCTCTGAAACATCGGCTAAGGATTTCAGATTACATCGGATTAAAGCCTCCACAAAGTAACATGTTTCATCGTTGGTGTTCCCTTCAGGCACATCCACAACGAATGATTCGATCACCATTGTCCCTGGCCTTCCTTCAATAACTTCAGGATGGACCGTTATGATGGAAGAATAGTTCTGCAAAAATCAGTAAACAAATCAGTATTCTATAACAAAACAAATTCTTCTTTCATTTTTTAAAATAATAATTAAAAAAAAAAGAGAGTAGAGGATAAAAAATTGTATTAGTACCCTAAGGCGGTGATCGCCGTCGACGATTTTGATGCCGAGAATGTGTTCTTCATCATCAAGAAGTTCTAATCGTTCGGTGCTAGTGGTGGCGGGAAGGCCGGATTTAACGTTAACTTCTCTAACACTACCAATTCCGAGGTCCCCTTGCATGATGCACCTGCTTACGAACGGCTTGTATTTCTGCGGCTGATCAAATCGCCTTACCAATGACCATACCTAACCAGACCGTAAACCATTAGTTTCAATGATAAAATTAACAAAAACTACTTCTCTACTACAGAACAGAACTCTTCTACTAACAACGTAGTACTAGCTCCAACAAATTCCAATTCCGGTGCCTGAAAAAACAGATGTAGTGAAATACTAATCAAACCAAATACTCCGACATTTCGGAAATATCGAAGTAACGGTACTTTATAGATCTTAGTGAAAGGAGTGGTGTTTGTCAGAGAAAAATCTAAAAAACCAAGAAATAGTCGTGGAATTTTTCCGGTTAAATTTCTGACGTGAACATAGATTTGAATGTTGTTTAACAACTAAGTAAAACTCAAAAAGAGATGAGGATTCTAGCAGATCCAAAGGGGAGAGAAAAACCAAGTCAAAGGCCCAGCCGGTTGGCCACAAAATCGAACAAATCGAAGAGGCACTAAGCACTAGAAAGGGAGAGGAAAACGGGGGAAAAAAAAGGAAAATTTGAAAGACACAGAAACTTACGAGATGAACAGGAGCTTTGATGTGTTTCACAAGAGCAGAGGTGCACTGGTCGTCTCTGATCTCGTGCCTGTGGTGTCTCCGTACGTACTGCGCCTCCATCATACTGTACGCCTCACCGCCGTTCATTTTTTTTCTTTTCCCTTTTCCTGATTGATATGTCTGAATCTGATCAATGAACAATAAAAAAACCACCTTACTTCTCTGTCTTTGTCTCAAGGAATAAGTATCTGGAAACAATACAGGAGAGTTCTCGAGGAGATAAGCGATAAGCTTTTTTGTTACTATTTTCTTTTGGTTTTGCAGGGGATTCGGTGGTGCAAGTACAAAGGGACCTTCCCCGCTTGGCTTTAGCTTTTAGCTCAGGTTTTTAGCTTTAAGAGGGGCTTTGGTCTTTAAGTTGGCTTGGCAGTTTATCAAAAATCTATGAATCCACCGACAATTTCATTTTTTATTCCATCAACAATAATAATAATAATAATAATAAAAGCCCGGAAGCCTGCTTTCAGCTTTTCTCCTTGGGTCCACTATCCTCTTCAAATTGCCCTTATCCTCTTGTAATTGGAATTGGTTTTTACTTTCTTTAATCCTTTTATTTTTCCATTAAAAAGAAAATACTAAGAATAAAATAATTCTTCTAACGTTACTTGTGGTCGTCATGGGTTTCCCTCACAGTCCACTCTTTTGCCTCCGATTCTAGGCGAACATTCCCCTTTAATTTTTGGCACCATTTTTTTTCTGTTCCCCTTAACACAAAGTTAGGTGCAAATAATAAAATCAGAACTACCATGAAGTGGTTGTGACGTGACGAAGATTTTGCCTAGTTTTTTTTGTTTTTTGAAAGGCATATTCATTACAATAAAAGAGATATACAAGCTGCATCTGCCTGAGAAGGCAGTTGGCCAAGCACAAAAAAAAGACTGGCCTGAACCAAAAAAGCAACACAGAAGCCAAATCAACCTGTAACGGTGTTTGCCAGTTTTATTGCCTGACCCAAAAGTCTTTCCCTAAATGAAATCGGAAATTACAATAGTCACTTATCTCAATCTTTTGAACCAATTTTACATTATTATTTTCCACAAATTTTTTGGCTCGATATATAATATGTCTGGATTCTTCTGCCTCGTGCCTCAGCATAAGGCAATTGATTTTGGCGTTTAATTAATGATAATAATTTTTTGTTGAATCAATTTGCAGAATGAACGGTGGAGGAAGTCACCACAAAACTGACAGGCGATTCGTAGCCATTGAAGGATCTTGTGGGATCCAACGTAACCACGAGAGCATTGAAATTTTATCTCCACAATTTTCGATAGAATCAATTGAATTTCCATCGCTCGTCCACCCCAACGCCCGAAAATAGAAAATTCTTATCATCTGCTTGGCGCAATTTGCGCAAAAGACAAAATTGAATCTAATCCATTATTGCTTTCATTCCAGGCTAAATTGTTCATATTTGCTTTTCGTCAAGCACCACAAATAAAAAAACATTTCCTTACTATTTTTTGTCCAATACCCAAAATAGATGATACAATTATTGACAAAAAAGGCTTTTATTTTTCTTATCACTAATATAAAATACTTAAAAAAACCTCTTTATTTATTTAAAAAAGTTCAAATATGTTTTTATTGTTTATTACTTTTAATCAAGTTTTTTATACTTTTACTTTAAATTAAATAAATTTTTATAATTAATATTAATTAAAATATTATTTATTATTATATATTATATAATTTTAACGTAATATGTTGATATATTATAATCAATAATGATATAATATAATATAATATAATATAATATAATATAATGATTACTTGAAAATTTTCATCACATACATCAAAACAACGTTAATCTATTTTTGTTATCACTCTTTCGTATGAAAGCTAACCTCTTTTTTAAGATAAATAGAGTTTTAGTCCTATTTTGTTTTACCAAATTTAAAAAAAAAAAAGAGCGCTACATGATTATTGTTGTGGCAATACAATTTGGGTAGAGGCATGACGAGATGGGATTAGGTCAACTAGTGGGTGGCAGCGAACTGTTTGGGGAGGTCGAAAGGTTTACAGAAAGGACCCACTTATGAAAATATTGTCATTGAACAAGACACTTTATACTGCAAAAAGAAAAATTCAGGAATCCACCCCTTGTGCCACGTTCAATGTTTCTGTCCGGTTCTCCGTTGAAAGTAAAATCCCAAAGCTTTGAGTTGAAGCTAATTACCAAAAATATTTTAACGCCAGGCCACTGTAAGACCACCTAGTGGAAAATGCCAAATGGTGGGGACCTCCACGTTTCATTTACTACCGAGTGAATTTTAATTGATAATCATTAAAAAAATATCTATCACCACCCACATTAAAAATATCTAGTTTTACACAATCACAAACGATCTAATAGCTAATCATTTTTAAAAAAAAAACTGCTTTTCACCAACATTACGACTTTGTTGTATAATGAGATTTTTGAATTTTCGTTACATTAAACCGCGTCAGACGCATATGTACTAAAATTATTTTGGTTTATTACACGTGGAAAGAACAAACTGGTGGTTTTGTTTTACATGATACAAGTATTTGCTTTTAGATCTTGGTCATGATATGCCATTGTGATATGAAAACTATGTGCAACTGTAAAAAGTCTATATTCTAGCGTGAGAATATAATGAAGAATTCCTTTGTCCGGCGATGGCAACATATGATTTTTTAACCTGACACTTGCCGATACTAGATTCCAAGGTTAATTTTATTTGATATGCCATTGTTCCAGGCTTTACGATCCACCTTGTAGGTAGTGCATAAATATATGTGTTAAGCATCCAACCCCCTCTTTCATATCTTCTACCGTGGAAAAACCATTTTTGCCTTATTTTCTACTAAATAACTTTCATCTACCATCAAATCCAACTCCAGTTACCTTTAAGTTTATATAGACCAATCAGAAAACAGAGGACAAAAGTTTATACCGGCTTCTTGAGACAAGGCAGAAAATGGTGAAGACTTGGTCAAGCTTGCAGATGTGGTGCTCATGTGGTCCAATTATATGTCTCTGCTCGACATAGTGTTAATTATTCGAATTCGACCCATCCTTCGCCATCACCCATCAATCACTGCTGTATTAAAAAGCATACAGCAAATCCTTTTTTTTGTGTGTGTGTGTTTGCACACATGTTGCAATGTAATTGGACAGGAAAAGTTTGCGTATATTGACAAAATGGAGTTTCGTGTTTGTTTGTTAACAGTGAATGAAATTTCTTCTTTCTTCTTTCTTCCTTCTTCTTTTTCCCCTACATAAACTGCAATTTTATTGGATGGCTTACAAGTGATTTCCATGGATCAATCCTAGAACGACACACTTCAAAGCAATGAGAAAACTGTCAACCTTTTTTCGATGAACCATCGTCCATCAACATTTCGTTTTTTTTTTTCTCCTTTTCTCGTACTCTCTTTCTATGAGTGTAAGCCAAGTGTTGATCTCCCATTTCCTTCTCAATCAGAAAGGACAATCCAAAAACAGGGGAAAACAACGCTAAATATAGCTTTTATCTTAACAAAAAAAAAAAAGCTACTACTATTGAACCACAAGTTCTTTTCTGCTGCTTGATGGTCATCTATTGAGAATTATCTTTATGAATTAATCGCCATTGCGGCTAATACTATTACTTTGAATATCAATAGAATTCAATTCTTTCATTTGGACACACCTTGGGGAATTTGCTCTGTTTTCCCCTCTGTTTTGCTCTGAATCTCAAACACATGGGATCGAAAACAATTTCAAGCAATGATGTACGTAAGAAGTTATCTAGTACTTACAAATTTGGGAAACTTTCGACGTTTGCTTCATGCCATGAGTTATCTCCTAAACCTCTCTCCATGTTGACCGGATGTTTAATGCATTGTTATCCAAAACTTTCCGCCTTTTTCAAAACACCCTAAGAAAGATATAATGTCCAAAATTATGTTCAACTGCGTAGCGTTGAATGGAGAACTCATTTACTCAGCTGGGTCAATTTTCACCAATCATCAAAAAGGGAGAATCCTTCCTCCATCAAACACTATTTCGTTACCATTAACTTCTCCATCGAACATAAAAGCTCTCAGTGTCTTGAAAATTACTACTTTTGTGGCTAGAGACAAGAAAAACAAAGAGAAACCCAATTGAATACAAAGAAAATTGAGTTATAAGTTAGGTCTCAGGACTGATAAAGCTAGTCCATTCTCTGCTAAAAAAGGGGCTAATCTTTTTTTTTTTTTTGTTTTTTCTGCCGAAAACCTTCAAGGTTTATCCCCTGCAACGAATTCTTGGACCACCTCGACACAAACTATTAACCAAAATTCGAAGGGAATTTTTATCCAATTTAACAGCCAACAAACAAAAAGTCACATCAAGGGATGCAAGAGCCCTAACGTGTTGGTTTGCAATTGGCTTCTCTGAGGAACTCCCGGTCTGCCTTTGTATCTGAACTCATCATGTGGAAAATACCGAAACCTTCCAAGCTCACCTTTAACTCTTTCCAGGAGAATACTTAGCTATCAAGACAGAGCTTCACGATTCTCAAGCTAATTTTGAGAATTACAGGTGAGTGGATAAGATCCAGACTAAGTTCACTTTGGTTTGTTCTTTTTTTGACCGGGCTTGAGTGCAGGTTCCAAGTCCAAGGGTAATTAAGTTATTCTATGTACGACTGACCGTCCAAAACATATTTAATGATTATGATTCCAGAAGAATGCTCCTGTCCTTTCCGTCAACTCCCCAAACAAATATCTGTCTTTGGGTTACAACTTTTTCCTGTTTCTCCTGTATTTTTCACTAATCCAAAATGTCCTTAATTGCATTAAAGATTATAACAATATCGGTGTTGACATCAAAAGCCACGCGGATAAGTAATTCATAATATTAAATATAAATTAATATATTTTATTAGACCTGATTTTTAACAATATAATTTAGTCCAATTAAACTTTTACAGTATATTTGATTCACTAAAAAAAATAAAATTAAAAATAAAATAGTTATTTTAAAAGAATAAAATTAAAAAATATAATTATTATATAAATTAGTTCATGATAATAGAATATGATAGAAATTGTTGTTATTACTTATTTCATTATTTGGTTGATAGGAATAATTTTAAGAATAGTTATGGAATAAAGGGTAAATCATAAAAATATTTTTTATTAATATTTAAAGATTTTTTAATTAAAAACAAAAATACTATGATGAGAAAAAAATACATTTTATTAAAATGAAAAAATTTATTTTGTTAAAAGATAAAAATATTCCAAGTAATAAAATAAAAATAACTTTTTTATAATTAAATAATATTTTCACCAAAACACAAACATATTTTTATTATAATTTAATAATATTTTGTATTAGAAGATAATTAAACTTTTTATTATAATTAAATAATATTTAATATTAAAAAATAAAATATATTCTTCATTAGATTTAAATAATACTAAATATTTTTTTGTATTATATTTATTATATTTAAATAATAATATTAAATAATATACTTTATAATATTTATTATAATTAAATAATATTTATATTTTTTATTTTTTAAAATGAAGTAAAAAATTTTGTATCTTATGTGCTTGTAGACACCTCAAAATAAAAAATAATATATATATAAAAGAGGAATGGCTGGCCTAGCCATCCCTTCCTCCAACCACCCTGAATGATGGAACTCTGGCTACCAATTCCTTGGTGCCAGAACCCCATTGTCGAGTTGTCCAAATTTTTAGATAACTCAGCTGTTGAAAATCGAACCTGCAAAACCAAAAAGGAGGACAACCAAGAAAACCACATATCAAAAAAAAATCCTAAATCTACCAACAGCAAAGACCTAGCCACAAAAAAAAAATCAAAAAAGGCAATCAGAAAATAACCAAAGAAAAGAAAGCCAAAAAATCAGTGTTTGAACAAAAGGGGTTCGGGTAGTGGGTGAGAAGAGAGGGAGTTGATCTATGTGGGTGTTCGGCTGGCGGTGAAAAAGAGAAGAGAGAGTTTTGGCTGTCGACGCAGGGATGAGAGGAGAGAGTTTTGGCGCCGACGATAGAAAGAGAAGAGAGGGAGTTGGCTGGCGGTAGAGAGCAAAGAGAAGTCGTCGATCAGTGAAGGGAAGATAGAGAAAAGTAGGCACTAGCAGACGAGAAGGGGAAAGAGAGGGAAGGTCTTCTAGAGAGAAGGCGGAGAGAGGGGCCGACTAGAGAGAGAAATTGAATAGAAAAAGCCAAAAAATGGGTTTTTATACCTAAGCGTAGGAGAACAAAACGATACTGTTTTAGTGGAGTGGCAGAAGTTGGAAAGTCCAGGCCTAAACGGCGTCGTTTTGAGCGGCTCTACAAGCACCAAACGATGCGTTTTGAATTCTGCCTTGTGGGCCTCAGGAAGCAGGCCGGGTGTAGTAGATTTGGGCTTATACGGGTCATCGGGCTGGGCTAATCTGAGCCCAGAAAGATATAACCCATCCTCTTTGGTTTGGGCTTGTTTCAATTAATTTTGGGTTAGCCCATTTTGTTAAATAAATTACATTTTTTATTGTTATGATTTAAACCATATTAGGAAAAGTCATTTATATATATGTATATATATATATATATATATATTATGGATGCTATTTTAATGCTAAAAAATCAAAAAATAATAATGATAGTAATAATAAAAAAATAATAGTAAAATGCATGGTTTAGAAAATATTAAAATAAGTAAATAAATAGAAAGAAAATTCGTAATAGATTTAGTTTTTTTAATAAATAAATATAGTAATAATGGTAAGTAAATGAGAAGAATAAAAAAGGAAAAATGAAATGATCGTTTGAAAAATTTCACCTAAGAGAAGTAAAGAGTTGCCTTTTCTAAGTGAATTTTTTTTTAATAGGAAGTACGAGACGAATTTTCAACGAAGCGTCGGGATAAATCCGAACTCTAAACTTCAATACCCGTTAACTCAAATAATCGTCGCTAAAATAATAAAAATAAATAAATCTACATAATGTTACATTTAAATCTAAGTTAGTGTAATTAGTTAATCAGCAAATACATATCATTAAAAAAATTTTATTAAGTTAACCATTAATTTAATTAATTGTTTATTCGACAAGTTATATAATCAAGTTAAATGTTAATCAACAATGTTAATTAAAAGATACAGATCTAAATAGAAAATAGAAAAACAAAAAAATAATAATAAAATAAATAAATAATCCATAAAAAATGACAAAATAAATATATAAATAAAGTGATAAATTATTGGATGAATTATGAACCGCTTAAGTCAATAAACGTGTGCATGTAGACATCATCACTTTATCTTGTCATAGCATGCCATATTTATCTTGTAAATGGTACGGGAGTTATGATGATGGGATTTCCCAAAGAGCTTGTAGAGATGAGTTCTTCTGGGGATATCTCTAGGTGAGAAAAATTTCGAAACTTCACCAAAGCGTTGTGATGGTCTTTGAATAATTTTCCAATAAAGGCTGTCAATCCCATTATTTAAAGTAAACAAGTCATGACATAATTTTACGCTTGCATCATGTGTATACGTAAAACCGAATAAAAGACTCAGACAGCCAATTTAATAAAAATTTTAGTCAATAAGTAGGGATTAAATCAAAAGTAGGCTATAATATGATAACTTAAGATTAAATGGTACCGTTCGTGGAACGGGCGTCACGGATGTGCTAACCCTTCTCCGTGCGTAACCGCACTCCCGAACCCATCTCTAAAAAACGTGGATAAGTTCTCGTTCTTTCGACGAATTTAAAATTAATTTAGGACTTCGTCGATTAGAATCGGGTTAATAGGTGACCAATCACATCTAGATAAAAAAAATTGGTGGCGACTCCCACACCACATTATTTTCGTCGACGTCTGGCAGATGGGTTCCCTGACCCGCACGTTACGACAATGCTTTAGAGAGAGAATGAGTGTGAAAGAGAGAAAAAAAATAAGTTTGGTATTTTTTTATAAGGTAATTTTTTAAATTGTAAAATAATATATTTATCTAATCAATTTGTTTTCTTATTTCTAATAATTTGGTATAATTATTA
Source organism: Theobroma cacao (assembly GCF_053813885.1). Taxonomy (NCBI): domain Eukaryota; kingdom Viridiplantae; phylum Streptophyta; class Magnoliopsida; order Malvales; family Malvaceae; genus Theobroma; species Theobroma cacao. The sequence continues at coordinate 39,205,315 of NC_142639.1, read as the reverse complement.
TCGAGAGGACTTGATAATGGTTATTCATGCTTCTTTTGAATATGAGTATTTCGAATAATAATTATTTTATTAAACCAAATATAACTTTATATCGAAAATAAAAAATATATAGCTATTTCACTCTCTCCAACCAAACATGCTCTTTTGATTTTACATTTACGTATTATAATAACTTGTTACAATAAACTTTACTACAATATTTTTTTTCTGTAATAATATTATAATTTGTAATTAATTTCATTAAATTTTTTATAATATAAGCTGCTGACAATTTAGAATTACGAAACTTATAATTTCATACCGGATCAGTCCAAAAACCTCGATTTATCCAATCAGTTATTATTGAACAATTAGGTCAGACATGCTGAAGACATGAGCAGACGTGAGTCTCAAGTAATACGTCCAAACTTCTTCTTGTCCTTAATTATTATAATTTTATTGTTTTTAAAAAGAAAGCATTATTTTATATATTGGTAAAAATTTTTAATTTTATAAATGAAATTCTTATTTTAATTTTTTAATTGCATTTTAATGAATTATATGTTTATTTTAAAAATTTTAATTGTTATATTTTTTTAAGACTAAATCACGAAAAGGCCAAAAAAATGGAACGAGGACAGCCAATTAGCATGTATACATGTGCCAAGAAATCCAACCTTTTTTTTTTTTCGTCAAAAAGGTTTTGAACAAAAAATTGAAAAAACAAGTGATAGAAATGCTGACAACCCTTGTTCACATGACGCGTGGCGATCGTACATTGCTGTGGAAGGGCATGTGAAGAATCTTTGTTTTGGGAGGGGTACGTGGCGATTTCTAAGGCAGCCCAAGAGGGTGCCTGCTTTCTATTCAAAATATTCGATTTTCGTGTGTCCGCCGTAACCAGGCGGTTAAGAATGGGCGGGAAACAAGTGGCAAAGAGCAGAAAGGAAGCCAATGAGATGGGGTAAATGTGGAGGCTAATGGCAGTGAGCGCTTCATGCAACCGCACATTTGGCCGCGCGGGCTCTTCTGCGATTGACGATTCTACCCTCCACCCAGTAACAAAATATCTCAAACGCCCTCTTCCCGAAGTCGGCCTCCACCTTCTTCACGCGGCCCGTCAAGATTCTGTTAATTTCCGCAACGATTCAAAGTTTGTTTGGTATGACTTTTTTTAATTTAAAAATTATTATAAAATTTTTATAAAAAATAATAATTTTTAAAATTAAGTTAAAATTATTTGATAAATTTTTTATAAGTTTTTTTTAATAAGTTATAATTTTTATTAAAATTATCATAATATGTATTTTTTTAGAAAGTAATATTGTAATGATTTTTAACAAATGAACATATTTTTGAAACAAAAATAAAAATTCTCTTATATTTTTAAAAGAAAAGAAGAAAAACTCATTCTTGGAGCTTTTTTTAAACTATTTTTTTAAAAATTTTGTTTTTAAAAAAATTATTTTTTTAAAAATTTATCAAAAAATCATGTTTGACTTGATTTTTATTTTTACAAGACAGATAAATTGAAAAAAAGTTAAGCCAAACATGCACTCAATACAATATCTTACAAGCATATGTAAATCACATTCTCTAGTGATTATTCGTCGCAAGCATGTCAAAATTCTTTTAGAATATCTTAAAAATGAAATGAAGATACTAGTGTTATAAAATCTACTTTTATTGAGAAAAAATGCAGAAAGAGATCGACTTAATTAAGTAATTTTATAAGACATGAGGGGCGTTTATGTCCAAAAAAATTCATGTATTGAAGCCCACTTTGTCCACGTAAACAGATTCCCTGGATCCAAACTCTTCTTCCTCTTTTGATTCTTTGATCGCTTCCGTTATAGCTAACTACACTCCTGACTCCGTTCCATTTGTAGCAAACCAGATCTCACGTTCAAAAAGAAATAGTTTCTTGTTCCAAAAAGCATACACCAATCTTTCGTAACACATGATACTTAAAAAAAAAATGTTCACGTAATTCAGTTTCCCGTCAGAATTCAGCTGCAAAACACATTTGGACATTCATTTTTGAATCCATTCCTTTTTAGTGATCAAGCTTTCGGGTTTCCGCTTTCTCACGTTATCGTCTTTCGGTTTCCGATGCGATCATCGTACAATTTCTCGCTGGCATTGTCGTCTCCTCCTTTAGGTTACGGCGGCATCCATCGATGGTGAACGAAGGTACACATGAGTTTGAATAATTCTTATGAGTTTGAATAATTCTTACTTCTCCTCTGTTTTGGCTTATGGACATTGTTGATTCTTGCCAAAGATGCCTTGACATTTAAATTTAACTTGTGGTGTATGCTTTTTCATTCGCATGCATGATGAAAAATATTAATTAAAAGATTTTTTTAATTAGTACATCTAAAATAGAATGAAATGGTTATTTGTGGGAGATAGAGAGCAAAAGAAACAGAATGAGAGGAGCGAGAGACGCATGTTAAGAGGTAACATAAAGTTTAAAAAGTTTTAACACGTGCTTTTTTAGGGTAACACATGGAATTTCTATATATGATTTTTATTTAAACACATTTATCTCTAATTAATAAAAAGTATTAACCAATTTATGACTAATGTTGGAATATTAATTTCAAACTAAATGTTTAATAATTATGTCGTTATTTTCAATCTTCATGCGTTGATGAGATTGATGATCAAAGTGCTTGTGTTAATGCTAATTAATCATTAATCTGGAGCACTAATCTATGCCTATTGCTATAGTTATTAGCCTATTTAAGCAAAGACACAGCAAAACAAAGCACGTGGGCACGCACCTGCGCTAAGTCTAAAAGGAAATTAATACATTTAAATTCCTTTATTTTTTTCGCCCAATTACTGTCAAAGAAAAGCAAGAAGATTTAAATGAATTTGGTAATTAGGAGGAGGAAAGAAAAGGGTGTGAATCACGTTGGTACGTACTTGGTATTTGGGTGATTCCACCTGGTGCACATGTTATCACTAGGGGCCTAACCCCAACCATTTTACAAAGCTCTTTTAGGGGGATTTTAATTTTTATTTCCATAGATTTTTTTATTAATTTCATGGTATGGATGGAATAAATAATTAATATGCATAATGAATAATATACAAGGAGCATAGGTATTTCCGGTTTAGTTAAGAGTTTTCACAGTATATGGAACTATAAACTTTTTCAAAGAGGTGGGCTCCAAGCTGGGGTAATTGCGAGGATTCCGAGGGTGAGTTACCGCTGGTTTTCAAACTTTCAAAAGAAAAACAAAAAGGAGGCATTTAAACGTGTATTTTAATTACTTTTTTACACAGTCTATTTACAAGAACAAAGTTCAGCAATTAATTAGTTTTAGAGCCTATTGATTTTGGAAAGATTTCTATATTAGGCGGAAAAAACAATCGGATACTCTAACTATTCAGATAGTTGTTTTATGCAATTCTTACCAAATGTAAATTAGCAAAATTTTTTTTGTTATTATTTAATATTAACTTAAAATTATATAAAAAATTAAATAATTTTTTATTACATTCAATTAAATTTTTATATTTTAATATTTTCATCTTTCACAATAATATTATATTAATATAACATAATAAGTAACATTTTAAAATATAACGAATAATTAACTATTAATTATAAAAATATATTTGATTCAAAATAAAAATATATAATTTGATTAAATATAATAAAATAATAAAAAATTTATTTAAAATATTATATCTTTAATATTTGCTTAAATGTGTCTATAGCAATTTTATTCTTCTTAATTTATGTTATAATTTTCCCATTGAATTTACTGTAGCATATTATAGGATTTTTTTCCAATTAATACAGAAAATCATAAAATCAAAATAAACATAGATTGGTCTCTCGATGTTAACAGGTTAAATCTACATCATGTTTTCTTTTTTTTAAAAATGATGTAAAACATGTATGCTTCTTTTATGTGAGAAAGGGAAATAGAATAAGAAGATGGGAAATTTATATGGTGAGACATGCTTGTTTAAACTTTAAAAGATTCGAATTGGTGGAGAAATCGATTGAATATTAGCATAAGTACATCATATTAGAAAAGCACTGAGACTCTGCAATATACAGGAGTTTTAGATGCTTTTGGATTCTTACAACATTCTGGGAAACATTCATATATTTCCATTTAAATAGAGCAGATTGCGAGGATATCCTAGTCTTAGTTCTTGGACATGGCGGTATTTTATTACAGTGTGGGGCTTAACAACCGGCTATTCGTTGAATTGTAGCAAAGTAGTGAGAGGGCGACGGGGATTTTCAAGTATGGAGGATGCTTAATTTGAAACGTTAGAAGTCTGAAAGCTGCCGTAGAGATCAACAAGATAGCGTCTTTTCTTTACAGGTACGAGACAAAAACTTTTGTTCTCTCCTCTTTAGGACTCATTCTTCCTATCCCGTCTCTTCTGAGTTTTAACCAAAGTACCTGCCTTATTTTCGACATATTCTCCCTTTTATTTTGTATCACAACTACTTTTTTCTACCCTGAAATGTTCATACATTCCATGCACGACTAGCAAATATCATTCTTTATTTAGTTGGCAGATGGCTATGGGTGCAGTGTGGTGTTGTTTTTGTTTTTCTTCTTTCGATTTACAACCAATATAGGAGTACCTCAGAGTTCAACCCTGCTTATTTTTTTTGCTAAACCTGATTACCTCAATATTTGCAGCTAATATAGAGGAAGATGCAGAATGGGTCTGAGCTATTTGAATTCGAATTGAAATTTTATCAACATAAACCGTGCATGAGATCATCCAAAAATATAGGGTAGATTGAAGTAAATGATGGTTTTTGTCCTATTGGAGTAGTTGAAGTCTGGGAGATTCAAACTAACGAGGACACCATTGATTTCATCGATACTAGTGTCTTGTGGCATGTGGTGTCCACAAAAAACCGTATTCAAGTATTGGGTCAAAGTTAAAAGTGCAAAATGTGTTTAATCGACCAACATTTGCCATGTAATGAAACTAGATGACAAAAGCATCGTCTACGGTCTAAAGGTCTATGGTCTATGGATAATGGGAACACAATCTCGTATATAACTAGGCATATGGCCAATGACCCAAAAACACCTCCACCACAGTTTTTCGTGAAGTCCAACACCTATTTAGTTTGGTAATTTGGCTACTACAGAACAACATTGATGCATCTTAGAACCTTGTTGCTACCAACGGCTGGTTTCATAGATCTTCACACAGGGTCCTTATAATGTTCGTTACCATACTCTTATTTCTTTCCAAGAAGGCTACCAACACCCCTGGTTTTCAGCTCACACTCTTCCCATGGCATAGGTTTCTTCTCTAACGAAGGTTGGTTATTTTTTCAGGCCAGCCAGCCTAAGGTGACAGTTTACCGCCATTAATTGTGCATCAACAACCTGATACAAAGCTATGGCATGCACATCGATGACTACCCCTACCTCTCAAGCTGCCTCAGCGGCGAAAGATGGATGCAAAGAAGAGATCAATGGCCTTCGCCGATCACACTCTGGCATAAACCTTCATAAGAGTGTAGGCATTCAAAGGTCTTATTCGGATAACCACCTCTGTTACTCTATCAATCGAATACGTGCTGCATCAACAAAACCAACCCTGAAGTATAGCCGTTCTGTTGGGATTTTCCCGACGCTCCCATTCCAAATATCCAGTTCCATAATTCCAAACACTTTTAGATCATTTTTGTTTGACCTGGAGACGAGTAAGGATTTGAGTCTAGTGGACAAGGATGTGAATATTGATAAGAACTCCATGGAAAACAATGAAGAAGAGAATAAAATCAATAGAGCGAATTGGGTGAATAGGTTGCTGGAGATTCGACGTCGCTGGAATTATAAACAACTAGAAGAGGGCGTGGATGGAGTTGGGATTTATGATGAGAATGAAAGTGGCGATGGTGATGGAGACGAAGGTGGCTGTGAGGTGAACTATGACTCGGATGAAGAGGGAGGTGGAGGAGGTGAAGTGAAATATGACCGTGAATCTTTCTCGAAATTATTGGCTCGGGTGCCATGGTCCGATACCAAGCTTTTTTCTCAGCTCGCCTTCTTGTGCAACATAGCTTATGTTATACGAGAGATTAGGGTATGCATCTTTCATATTTCTGTTTCACATGACATGTTTCTCCCAATTGGTCAAGTTTTTGATGTTTAGAATTTAGAACTATTCTTTGATTTCTGTCACTACCCTGCATTATATGTCTGGTCTTGCAATTATATGTCTAGCATCAAGTGTTTGGAGTAGTCTTAAACATTACTTACTAAAATTTAAAGCTTTATATTCCATCCTAAACATCTGTATCAGTAAAGTTTCAAACCAAATCAATCGATTATTCTTGCACAAAGAGTAACTTCATTCTAGGAATATATATGCAGGAAAAGGATTTAAGAAAACATTATGGCCTACGGTTAGTAACATCGTCCCTAGAAAAGAAAGCAGAAGCGGCTACAATCAAAGCAAAATTAGATCAGGACTCTACTCGAGTACCAGTTGCTGCCTCAGAAAATACTGAATCGAAGTCAGTAAAAGCTGAGGGATCAGAGCAGAAGCGCCCAATCCGCTTATCTGTTGTTTATGAAATTGCTGCTTCAGCTGCATGCTATGTTCAGTCACGGGCAAAAGGCCTATTGTCCCCTGGCTCTAAGTCACAGGAGGATGCTGGTGGCACGGATTCATGCAGATGTGGAGACCAGCCAGAAATGGAGGGGGAGAATTCGCCCCGAATATATAACTCAGAGGTGGCTGCTTACGTGGCAGCATCAGCAATGACCGCTGTTGTTAGAGCTGGGGAGAGGGAAAAACAAGAGACAGCAAAGGACCTTCAGTCGCTAGACTCATCGCCTTGTGAATGGTTTGTTTGTGATGACTTAAGCACATATACCCGCTCTTTTGTAATTCAGGTAGAAGTTGAATACTTTGTCATTCATTTCATTTTCCGTTGATAGGCCAGCATTTACATTTACCAAGCAACAATTAATCCGTTATAGCAGCTAATGCACAAATCATCATATATCTTATGCTATTATAATTCAATTCAGAACATTTTGTTCTAAGAAAAATCTCACAAGGAAAGATCAAATTATTGAATCTTGAAATCTCCTAGATTATTTATTGATATCTGCATCTATGATCTAATTGAACTTGAGTTGCAGGGATCAGACTCTCTAGCGTCATGGCAGGCAAACCTTTTCTTTGAGCCTACTAATTTTGAGGTGAGCTTAATTGCTTGAGTAACAAGTCTAAGAACTCCGAATGAGAACTCCTTAACCTTAATGGGAGACTTAGAAGAGTTACTGTAAATCTAACATCTATTATTCTTTTGTAGGGAACCGATGTGCTTGTTCATAGAGGAATTTATGAAGCTGCAAAGGGCATATACGAACAACTCATGCCAGAAATTATGGACCATCTGAAGAGGCATGGAGATCGTGCAAAGCTTCAATTTACCGGTCATTCCCTTGGGGGTAGTCTTTCTCTTTTAGTTAACTTGATGCTGCTAACTAGGAAGGTTGTAAAGCCTTCTGCTCTTCGACCAGTTGTCACTTTTGGCTCACCGTTTGTGTTCTGCGGAGGCCAAAAGATACTAGATGAATTGGGTCTAGATGAGAACCATGTTCATTGTGTGATGATGCACCGAGACATTGTCCCTAGAGCCTTCTCCTGCAAATATCCGAACCATGTGGCTGTTGTCCTCAAGCGTTTGCCTGGTTCCCTCCGATCTCACCCCTGTCTGCTTAAAAATGTAAGTACTTCCTTAAACGCTTCTTATCAAAATAAGAATCATGCGTAGTTGCAGCAAGTGGGAGATGTAGACTTCCCTTTTAATCATATGCAGAAATGTACTTGAAGTTAAGATTTTGATTGGAAAAATAGCTTTTACGAATATGATCTTTCCACTGCTAGGCTAACTCATTCATTTTTTTGTTAATGCAGAAACTTTTGTATACACCACTAGGCAAAGTATTCATTCTCCAACCTAATGAGAAGTTATCACCTCCGCACCCACTAATCCCTCCAGGAAGTGCTCTTTATGCTCTGGACAATACACATTGTGAATACTCCACGAAGGCCCTTAGGGCCTTCCTTAATTGCCCCCATCCATTGGACACTCTCAGCGATCTTACAGCCTATGGCTCAGAAGGTACTATTTTAAGAGATCATGACTCCAGCAACTACTTGAAAGCAGTTAATGGGGTCTTAAGGCAAGACAAAAGGGTGGATGTCCGCCGGGCGAGGATACAGAGAAGCTTATTGTGGCCATTGCTTGTTTCGCCATCTCCCCACTCATGGAGCCATGATAGAACTTTAGAGAGCAGCATGTTATCAAATAAGGAGATAATGACCGGTGTGTGAACTCTGAAGACTTCTCCATGGTTGCTCCATAGATATACAAAAGATGTTGATAACACATAGCAGAGTCTGAGCTTTTTTCTTTTTCCTTTTTGTCCCCCTTTTTACCGTAATGTAATGGCAAATACAAAATCCAAGGTCAAAATCCAGCATCTCCAAGCCTCCCTCCCCTGATTTTTATGATATTGAAAGAGAAAAAAGAAAGATAAACCCTTGTAAATTCACTGAAATTATAGTCTTTTGGCTCTGTCTCCATGTTATTCATCACGGGCTAACACTGTTTAAGTGTTAATGAAATGTCAATGTTCTCTTGTCTTCACTCGACGCTTTGTTTTTCTTTTTATTCCCAACACAGTGCAAAAGAGTGCATCAATGCATCACTAATAAGAAGAAACCTAAACTAGGCATAAAAGAGAAAAACTAAACCCAAAAAACAAAGGAAATAAAAAGAAACAAGCTTAACCCTAAACTTACTACTAGAATTACAATTCCTTTTCTTTCTTTTCCCTGTCTTCTTGTTGTAATAACATGGCAATGCACCAAAGATTTTGCTGTTTGATGTATGAAAAGAAGTGTTAATGACAAGTTAACAAAGTGAATAACCTAGATTAGGCTTTTTGTTATCTTAATTACGAGTTTAATCATGGGAGTTGGTTTACACAAGGAGGGAAATACTGCAAAAGATGCAAGATTTGCTGACCCATTCTTTGAGTTAGCAGGCATTACCGGCCCAATGCTAATAGGCCTACAAATCAGCGGGCCTAAGGTTTTGTCGACAGGCCAGACTAATTAAAGAAGAGTGCAGAAATTTTCTTTTAAATAATTTTTTCTATTTTCAATTCGTCTTTTTCTGTTCTCTCTTCTCTTTCTTCTCTCTCTCTCTGCCAGAGATTCTATCATCCTCTTCCTCTCAATTAAATTTCAATTTTTTTTTTCTTAAAAAGAACCCTCAAATGCACAAACTTCCTCAACGTCAAACAATTACTATATCTCTATCACGCCTCCACAATCCCTTATTCTTGTAACCAAACGGACCCCCTTCTCTTCCCCCCTTCTGTTTCCTTTCTCTGTCTTTCACCACCAGAAACCTAAATAAGCATTCTTTTGATCCTCTACAACCCTTCCTGTTTTCACCATTTTTACATTTCTCCCCAATCTTTCTCTTTACATTTTGCTATTTGGTCCTTCTTGGCCTTCCTTTTTTGATTCGCCGACACTTCCCAATTTCCAGGATTGGTGCAGTTTCTATTTAGGGTTTTTGATAATCTCACGGCCCCATTGTTTCCCATTTTGCTGACCCTCTAGGGTTTCCTTATTCCTTTTTCTTTTTTCCAGTTTCATATTTTTTATTTCTAGGGCTTTTTATATTGAAGTTTTGTAGATTTTCTTGATCGAATAGAAAAGAAAGGAAAAAACTTACATCCTTTTATCATTTTACCTTGGAAGTTTATTGGAATATCCCCTTCGTTTTGGCAGTATTTACTGTTCTTGCCATTTTATTACTTCTAAAACGTTAACATACTCTAGGGTTGTTACTTTATTAGTTAAAAAACAAAAAACTAAAACTAATTTCAAAGTTTCTTCCTTTTTTTTCCCCTTATCGTGGATTTACTAGGAAAACCGTACATATTGAAAAACAATCCATCTTTTTTCTTGGATTAGTTTTTTTTTTTTTTTTTTGAAATTTATTTTCTTTGTTTTCGGTTGCCTTGTGCCGGTTGGGAGGGTTGAGAAAGTTGTTAGGGAGGAAAAGTGGTTTAGGATTGTATGGAAGAGAATGAAGGGTGGGCGGCGCAGCAGCCACCGAGCGAGCTATTGCCGAACGGTTTGTTACCGAACGAAACCGCCTCGGTGATTCAGATACTTGATTCGGAGCGATGGATGAAGGCTGAGGAAAGAACCGCTGACCTGATTGCCCGCATTCAACCCAATGCACCCTCGGAAAAGCGCCGTAAAGACGTCGCTGAATATGTCCAGGGCCTCATCTGCCAATGCTTCCCTTGTCAGGTCCAATTGAATGCCATTTTGTTATAATTTCTTTCTAAATGGGTGCCATTGTATGAGATGGAATTATTGAATAGATGTGTTTGACTAAATATGTTAAGGATGGATAAGTGGCACTCATAGAAAGGATTAACAAGTTCGATCTTTACATTTCATGTTCAGGTCATACAGTGAAGGGATGAATGCTACTTATATGAAGTTTTTAACTTTTTATGGAGTAGCGTATTGAGTTCATCAATCAATTTTAATATCGGTTGCTTGCTTGCTTGTGATTATTTTTGTTGGACAGGTGTTTACTTTCGGGTCTGTGCCCCTCAAGACATATTTGCCTGATGGGGATATTGACTTAACGGCCTTCAGTGAGAATCAAAATTTGAAGGATACATGGGCTCATCAGGTTCGCGATATGCTGGAAAATGAAGAGAAAAATGAGAATGCTAAATTCCTAGTAAAAGAAGTTCAGTACATTCAGGCTGAGGTAAAGTCATAATGAGACGCCCATTTCTTTGCAATTCTTAGGCACCTGGCATTATGTCTTTTCTTCTTAGGATCTCTTATTTACCATTCTATCAATGTTTCCGTATCTTTTCCCGCTCCAGATTTCTTTGATTAAAGTTTGCACATTTGTGACACTTGGTAATATGCTGATTCATTTGTTTGTGGGGACTCCTTATGTTCAGTTGTATTCTTCCTACTTTTCTTAATGTGTCTGAAGTGTCTAGCATAAAACTAGTTGTCGAATTCTTCCACACATTTGCTCAATGTTATTATCTTAATACATAAATTCATTTTGATATGTTTTTTTCCCTTCTCATATGTTTTCAGGTTAAGATAATAAAGTGTCTTGTAGAAAATATTGTGGTAGACATTTCATTTAATCAGCTTGGTGGATTATGTACTCTTTGTTTCCTTGAAGAGGTTAGTGCTGCAAAACCTGCCACTGCATGTTTGCATTTGTTTTTGTAGTGGTAGATCTTTTTGGAATTTGTGTAAGTTTAAACCTAACTTAATGTCCATGTTTGTAGGTTGATCTTTTGATAAACCAGAATCATTTGTTCAAACGTAGCATCATATTGATAAAGGCATGGTGTTATTATGAGAGCCGTATATTGGGTGCTCATCATGGACTTATCTCAACTTATGCCCTGGAAACCTTGGTTCTTTACATATTCCATGTTTTCAATAAGTCCTTTTCTGGACCACTTGAGGTGGTTATGTTTACCTTTCTATTTTTTTATGCTTTTTGCATTTGAGTCTGTTCATTTGTCTGAACTTTTTTTCCTTTTTATGTGTAGGTCCTGTATTATTTTCTTGAATTTTTTAGCAAGTTTGATTGGGAAAATTTTTGTGTTAGCCTTTGGGGTCCTGTTCCAATTAGTTCGCTGCCAGACATAACAGGTACCACAATTTCTGGAATATCTTCTGCTAAGCTTTGAACAAGAAGCTTCCACTTACAGAATGTATCCCAGTTTTCTAGTCATAATTATATTGTTTGAAATACTTTTTTGCAGCGGAACCTCCTCGAAAAGATGGTGGAGAGTTGTTACTTAGCAAATATTTTCTTGATACTTGTAGTTCAAGATATGCTGTTTGCCAAGAAAATCAGGGCCAACCCTTTGTATCTAAACATTTCAATGTGATCGATCCTTTGCGTATAAATAACAACCTTGGACGTAGTGTTAGTAAAGGTAGCTACATTTATAACTTTTTAGTGGTTACTTCTTGTACTTTTTGAAGTTTCTCTGCATTTTTTGTAAGCTTTTTTAAATTGTTTGGCAATTCCTTGTTGTTGCATCTAGTACTATGGCCACATGCTGTTGTTGTTTATAAGTCTCTATCCTTGACATAACTATTTGATATATTAAATTGTCCTTTTGAAGAGATATGCTGCAATGAACTTTGAAGAGAATCGCATGATTAAGAAATTTTGAAAATATTGAACTTTAATTGGTAGAAGCAAGGTGAAGAGACTGTTAAATGGAGGGAAGGAAGGTGATAGCGAACAATTAGAGTTGTAGATTTGTTTATTTCTGCACAATTTTGGCACTTATTGGAACCTTATGTGATTAAGCATGTCAGAATCAGATTTGGATACTATTTTAATTTCTACTTGTACAACAATGTAAACCTTGTTTTTCACAGTTTTACCACTTTTAGAATAATTGAGTGTTAATTTTTTGGTTGGCTGTATGCACTGCTAATAATAGGTTTTCTTGGCTGTTTGCACTTATAAATTTCTACATGTACAACTATGTAAATATTTTCAAAAGTTTTACTGCATTTGGAATAGTTGAGTTGTCAATTTTCTGGTTGGCTCTATCCGTTGTTAATAATAGGTTTTCTTGTGCATAAATAATATACTTTCCTCCAGGTAATTTCTTTAGGATTCGCAGTGCATTTGCATTTGGGGCTAAAAAGTTGGCAAGACTACTTGATCCCAAAGAGGACCTATATGATGAAGTAAATCAATTCTTTATGAATACATGGGAAAGGCATGGTAGCGGCGAACGCCCTGATGCACCAAGGAATGATCTGTGGCGCTTGGGATTGTCAAATTCCGACCACACTCATGGATCTAAGAATGTCAGGAACAATTCAAGCAGCAAAGTAAATGATATGTCCTCAGGGCATGAAACTCAAGCCGAAGGAGCACAAGGATTGTGTGGTGTTTCCTCACAGCATGTTAATTATCCATCAGAATGCACAAGCAAGATTAGTGATGTATCAACTGCTTCTCGTGCTCAAAGCCAAAAGAGTTATGGTAGCATGAGCAACTCAAATACATCTGACCAGGTTAGACGGGATTCTAATTCCAATCAGAATGTGCATAATGATACAGGGCAGAGAAATTCTAAAGCAGAGAATATTGTAACTGATGTTCAAGGAAGATATCTTTTTGCAAGGACACGTTCTAGTCCTGAGCTTACTGAAACATATGGGGAAGTTGCTTCTCGAGGAAGGCGGAACCGAGTGCCAGAGAGTGGGAAAACCCACATTGCTTCTATGAGGTCAGATAATAACGGGAGGAAGAATATGGAATCTGATATGACAGCAAGCAATAACATTAAGTCTTCATGTGATGATCCTTCATCTATTAGGCACACTTCAACCCATCAAAGCATTGACGCTACTGCTGATCCAAATAGTCTATTAAATAGTTACCAAGATGATTTAGGCTTGGGAGCTATGGGTCAGGACTTTTCCTCAATTCCAGGTGCACAAGGAATGCATCAAGAAGAGCAAGATCTAGTGAACATGATGGCATCTTCTACAGCTCATGGCTTTAATGGTCAAGTTCCTATTCCGCTAAATTTAGCTGCAGGTCACTTACCTTTTCCTATCCAGTCCTCAGGTCTTGCAACAATGGGTAACAATCAGAGAAATTTGGGTGGAATTGTTCCTACAAATATACATATGTTTCCCCAACGCTTGGTCTCTTCTCCTTTGGCCCATTATTTTTCTGGCATTGGATTAGCTTCAAATCCAGAGGATTCAATTGAGCCTGGCAGTGAAAATTTTGGTTCTTCAGAAATGAATCCAGGGGAAGCAGAACACGAGTTATGGCATGAACAAGACAGGGGCTCTAGTGGTGGTTTTGATCTTGATAATGGAAGTTTTGAAATGCTTCAGTCAGATGATAAGCAACTGTCAACTTCAGGTGGCTATAATTTTGATCCTTCATCTAGGGTAGGCAGCTCTGGTAGTTCTACTAAAGTCCAACAGAAGTTTACTAAAGAAACTCGAGGGTCAAATAGGGAAGATCATGTAGATGTTTGCCAATATCAAGATAACAGAGGTAATGATGTTTACTTTGATGAAAGAACGGCAAGTTCTAGATCCATGCCTGCTTCACATAGTAGTTCACTCAGAAGTAAAACGTCATCAGAAAATTCTTGGGAAGGGTCATCAGCAAAGGTCTCTAAGCCAGCTAGGGAGAAACGGGGTAGGAAAACTGCTGCTTCTGCGCTTCCCTCTGCTGCATGTGGGAAAGGTAAAAGTGTATCTGAACATTCCTCTCAGGCAGGCGATGATGGCAGAGACTGGAATCTACCCCCAACAGTGGGCACTGAAATGGCAGAAAGAACTAGTGGACCTCAACCAGTTGGTTCTTTGCCTGTTCCAAGGCATCAAATGCCTGGATTTGAGGCAGCTCAGACTAGTGGCTCAGATTCACTGATACCCATGGCTCCAATTCTTTTAGGTCCAGGTTCAGGGCAAAGAGCTATGGATAATTCCGGAGTTCCTCCCTTGGCCTTTACAATAACAGGTCCACCAATTCCATTTTTCTTGTGCCCTGTGTACAACATTCCAGCAGAAACAGGAACTCCAGATGCATCAACAAGCCATTTTAGTTGGGATGAAGGTTTGGATAACAATGATTCTGGTCAAAATTTTGATTCATCTGAGGGACTTGATCAGTCTGACGTGTTAAGTACTTCTAGTTCTACAAGAAAGGTTGCATCTCTTAAGCCATCTGAGTCCAAACGTGACATTCTTAATGGTGACATTGCTAGCCATTGGAAAAACTTGCAGTATGGACGGATTTGCCAAAATTCACGATATCGTCCACCTCTGATTTATCCTTCATCTGTTATGGTGCCACCTGTCTGTTTACAAGGTCATTTCCCATGGGATGGTCCTGGGAGACCTCTCTCAACTGATGTAAATCTCTTTTCTCAACTTATGAATTATGGGCCCCGTGTTGTTCCTGTTACTCCATTCCAATCTGTTTCAAATAGGCCTGCTAGTGTATACCAACGGTATGCTGATGAAATGCCAAGATATCGTGGTGGTACTGGGACATACCTGCCAAACCCTGTAAGTCACACATTGGCAATCTGTAATGAGCCTGTTTTACTCTGCCCTTGAACTTTGCGTGGTTTGGAGAGTAATACGGTTACATGGTTTTGTTTTCCGTTCTCCATTAATTGTTTATGCACTGTTATAGTGGTCAATCATTTGAAATGCAGTGTTATATTGATCATAAGATTATATGATACTGCATTAGTCTGTTTCATCAGTTATTGGCAGTGATCTTAATGTTGTTTAGCTCTTCTTTGACATTTAACCTGGAGCACTAAAGCCTTCAATAACTTTTGTATATGATTTTTCAACTTCAGAAAGTTCCAATGAGAGAACGCCATTCCACAAATACAAGGAGGGGAAAATATAATTACGATAGAAATGACCATCATGGTGATAGAGAAGGAAACTGGACTGCTAATTCAAAGTCACGAGCTGCTGGGCGCAGCCATAGTCGCAATCAAAATGAAAAATCAAGGTTCACGATTGACCATTTGGCAGCTGTTGCTGGTGAGAGCAGAGCTGAGAGGCCTTGGAGCTCACATAGACATGATTCATTTACTTCATACCAGTCTCACAATGGACCAGTCCGCTCTAACTCTTCACAAAGTAGTTCTGCCAGCATGCCATATGGCATGTATCCACTGCCAGCCATGAACCCCAGTGGGGTATCATCTAATGGACCTACCATTCCGTCTGTGGTCATGCTGTATCCTTATGATCATAATTCTGGTTATAGTTCCCCTGCCGAACAGCTCGAGTTTGGCTCCCTTGGACCAGTGGGTTTTCCAGGCATGAATGAAGTATCACAGCTAAGTGATGGAAGCAGCTCAGGTGGGGTATTTGACGAGCAAAGGTTTCATGGTTCCTCTGCTCAACAGTCTTCACCAGACCAGCCTTCTTCACCCCACCTTCAAAGGTAATGTCTTCTTGTTCTTCTGAGGTAGTTTCTTTACAAGACTTACTGAAAGCAGTCAGCCTGAAAAGTACCCTGCATCCATACTATTGTCCAGCTGCCATTGCTGGTCTAGCAATACCGTTGATGGTGTAGTAATTTCTATGGCCCAACTTGAATGAGCTGTGTGGAAATTGCTGCCTGTTCCCCCACCTTTTCCTACCCTGACATAATCTTCTGCTGCCACCCTCTTCCTGGCTGGCGCTCTCCTCATAATTCTGGTGGGTTGTCTGTCAGTCATAAACCATAACTAGTGGTTATATCATATATGGCAACAAAATTGAATTTAAAATTGGTTCATAACCCTCACTTTTTAAATTTCTTGCTTTAATATTCTGATTTTTTCCTTCATTTGTTTCAATCGGATTGTTTTATGATGCTCTCATTTCTTTATTGTAACAGGGGACTTTGATTTTATTGCCAGATCAGTGGCCCATGAGAATTATCAATTGAAAGATGAGGATTTCCCACATCTTGCTTTTCCATTTGAGGGAAGAATTGATGGTGGGAGAACCTACAATGAGAAAAGCTCCCATTAACCAGGCTTTTTTGTTCTCAACTCACTAATGAAAGGAAGAATTGAATTTTCTGATTTAGTGATTCTTAATGGTTTTCTCACAAGATGGTCAGAAGTGCTTCTTGGCTTGTACTTGTATGTACACTATGAATGATGAAAATCATTTTCAAAATTGCTCTGTTTTCAAAGATATATCAGAGTAATGGTGAAAGGAATGCAGGACTCGGAGGCAAGAGAATTTAAACTTAGGGTTCTGCACATTGTAACTGAAATAGGAACTCCTTAGGATTAGAACTGAGTTCTATCATTTTATAAATTGCAATGATCAGGATTTTCTTTCCCACATTGTAATAGGGCTTTTCATTTTTGATTTATAATTTCAGTGTATAAGCTCGCTTTTGTTAACTTTCTTTGTGAAAGTTACAGTGTATCGATAACATTGCCATGGTAAAAAATGAGTTGCTTAGAATTACCATTTTTCAAAGCAAGAAACCAGATGTCAGATGTGCTCATGTTATTATTATGTCTAGTACTCTTGCTGCATGCATGACATGTTAGTATTGATGTGTTCTTGCCCTAGATGAATCTTGTTGTGGATGAGCAGGTTCTGGGGTGCTTCAGTTGATCAAGCTTCCAACAGAACATGATTTCTTTTGGAAGAACCACTCTGTATAAAATGATGGATTAGTGAAATATGATGCTAGAATTTTCTTTCTTTTTCTTCTTTTAATTTAAATATTTGCCTGTTAAGATACGTTTCTTGTCCAGAAGGATTGATGCGTGGTGGGTACCTAAAGGCTAAAAGTTTTGTTTTCTCTAACAAACCTGAAGGCCTAAACGCCAAGGGAAACCAGAATTCTGTAGAATTTTCTTACAATTTACCTTACAATTCCATAAAGAAACCAAATATCTTTGGGGATTATCATATTGTATGATACCGTTTAAATTGCGTTCTTTTTTTTCCTCTTTTGGGAAGAAGGTTAATAGAGAGTCGACTCTCAAACTTTGCCCATTTTTGTTGCCTTTCTTAATGGAGATCATTGGGTATCTTGTGCTCCATGGCATTGCTATGAATTCAGCTGTCGTCAGTGCTGCAACGACAGCAATAATGTTGATTGATCCAGAAATGAGATTAAAACGAAGGGACTAAGTCTTCCTTACCCTCCCCGGGGTCTTAGCCTTCTTACACTTGCCTGGGAGCAAGGCTGAAACTTGGTAGAAGGGGGATAGAAAGATTACATTTCTGTCAACCGTCAGAAGCAAACTAATGAGACACATTAATCTGAATACAGCACTAAGAAAAATTTGAAGACAATGTTAATAATTTCTTATATCTGGTGATCTGCAAAAGGAATTTCCTACAATCATCCTTCTATAGGAATATTCACGGGTGATGTGATGAACTGACAATTGATGCGATTGAATCACTGGTTAGCTCCAGATTTACTTGGAACGCAAACCAGGGATATTCCTTAGGCCCATCTTGCTAAGGACGAGCTTGGGAATTGGAGGAGGGTTGTCGAGACCCATGCTTCTGCTGAACTCGTTTGCAAGCTCCACAAGTCTATACTTATCCCTGCCTACGTTCTTAGTGGAATTGTAATAACCAAGCCATGCCTGATATGCTGCTTCCTTGTTCTTCATCTCAACATTGGAAAGTGCCCGTTCCACCTGTTCAATCATATTTTAGCACCATGAAATATTTTCCCGGATATTCACTTGCCAATGTATATAAACTTTTCACATAAAATCAAGCAATCTTCATGTTAGTTAATATGCTGCAAGGAAAATGACGATGGGAATAGAAAGCCTTAGGAGAATACAACACAGACCAAAAACGAAGGAAAATTCTACTTAAAGCTCACCTTTTTCTTTGTGTCTGGATCCACTGAGGGCAAATGAGCCTTTGTTATTGGCAAATCCTTGATACTAGACACAAAGTATTCCTCCCATGGTGCTAGCAAGAGTATACCTTGCCCTTCTTTACCCTTACGCCCAGTTCTACCTAGCCGATGTATATACTGTTGTCTATCAGCTGGCAAGCCCACCTGTAATGGTAAAAACGACATTGTAAAATAAAACAGCCAACTGCGAAGACAACTATTGTACTCTAGAAGGTATATACATTGAAGAAAGTACAGGAAAAGCTCTAGTTGAAGAATTTGTCTTCCTCCTAAAATTGAACAGGACATTGCACATATGAATGGTTTGAAAGGGATTTTTAAAGAAACAATGCACTTGGATACTTGCTGGGATTTCGGACATGGCAAGCAAAATACCTCATTCCACCACAGATTTTGAAACATATCACAAAATTTTCCCACTAAAAGAACTGGGACAAAAGGGACCACTTACATCACCACAGAAAAATAACACCTTGTTACCTGTATGACAAGTGTAACATCAGGATAATCAACCCCACGAGCAGATACATCAGATGTCACAAGAATAAGACCTTTTGACCTGCGGAATTCATCAGATACCCTAGTTCTATAACTCTGTGGTTTTCTTGAATGTATCTCTCTAACATTCAGGTTCAGCTCTCCAAGAAGGTCAGCTACCAGTCTTGTTACCATAGCAGTAGTGCAGAATACAAGAACCTGCAAAAATAGGCCGCTATATTACAAATTTTGTCCAAGGATCAACATAATGATGAGCAAAATATAAGGTGCATGATAGCATTATGCGACATTTGGAGAAAAACACATTTGATATTAACCTCTGATATTAGACAATTCAAAGATGAGGCCAACACTATCTTCATTTTACCGGAGGGTTTGGAGACACAAAAAATAAAATTTCTTTATGTGGAACTTTCTAACTAATAATCTGAAGCAAAGACCTGTAAAGTAAAATTGCACCTTGTAGTCAACATCATCTGCAATATGTTCTTTAAGAAGAACATACAGTACGGAAAAATGCTTGTCTAGTGGAGCAACCATGTGCATTTGTCTGACCTGAAAATTCCAAAATTTAAGTAATTGAGACACCAAGAAAATTCCATGTTACCCAACAAATAGCTGGGTGCAAAATCTACCTGTGAATGAGTCTCCTCAGTGCCTTCTAGAACGGTATTGATGAATTCATGATCTCTTCTCAAAGCAATGTGGCAGATTTGACGGACCTTCACACCAATTAGTAACTTCAGAATATTCTTCAAATTTGTAAAACACCAATAGCCAATACACACAAAGGATAAAGAAAGAAACCTCTTCAGGAACTGTAGCAGAAAATAATAGTGTTTGCCGTTGCTTTGGAACAGAGGCAATTATCCTTTCGATGTCTTTACGAAAACCCATGTCTAATAAATGATCTGCTTCATCAAGTACAAGGACCTTCACACCCATCAGCTTTGTCGCAAATCCTGCAGTATTCTCAATATGATCTCTGAGCCTTCCAGGTGTAGCAACAAGAATCTGAGAGTTAAATGGGAGTAATATGTAACAACATCCTACTACAACATGACATTTATATTAAATGCAGTATTAACTCACAGTGAAGACCCAGAATTTGATTGAGAGGGACCTGATGGTCCCCTAATTAGATAGGTTTAAAAAACATCTAAACTTTGATCCTTTGATCCATTGATCCAATTCAATTCTCTCACTTTCATTCCAATTGAATGATGCTCCAACAGTTTATAATGTAAATAAGGATCAATATTTTTGTTCAAGAGTTGGCCTAGTGAATTAGAAAGCAAGTATTAATTACAACAAACTCACCTGGCAAGGGTTTGCTTGCATGCGTTTTTGCTCTAAAGCAAGTCTTGTACCTCCAATAACAACTTGAACACCAATAGAAGAATGATACTTCAACAAGGTGTTAGCTTCTGCAGCAGCTTGACTTGCAAGCTCTCGAGTTGGGCATATTACAAGTACATGAATTGGTGGCCGCTTTACATCACGATCAATAGGAGGCAACTTTGAAACAACTTCAATCGATGGAAGCTGAAAAGAAGGAACATTGCAGCAAGCAAAGTGAACAACTCCAACATATCTACTAACATGGACTATTTGGAGTAAGTTTCACTAGTTCAGGAATTCCAGCCCGCAATGGATACAAAGATGACTTCAAGTAAATTAATTATGATGCCCAGAATTGCGTTGCTAAAAGGGGCAGCAAAGTTAAAAACAGGCCATAAAAAAACATAGAATACAACAATTTTGTTTCCTTGCTTTGATACTTCTTTGAAAAAGCAAACAATAATTTAGATCTTACGCAAAAGAAAAAAAAGGAAAAGAAAAGAAAAAAGCTTTGTTAATTTTGATAATACGAAGGCATGCAGAGGTCAATAGAAAATAATGGGTCATGCAGCATATAATAATACCTTAGTACACAGAAAAAATGCACATGAACATACAAAAGTAGCATCTTACCAAAAATGCTACTGTCTTTCCCGTGCCCGTTTTGGCCTTGGCCAGTACATCCTTGCCTAAATAAAGAAAAACAATGAGATAATGAATAAAATCAGCAGATAACCAATATGCACACACAAACAATGTACAAAATCAGTGGCAATATCATTTCAGAATTTCATGACATCAACTGATTAGCAACCTAAGGGTACAGCTCAAACCAACATTGTAGTCAGGCAAACTACAGAATATAAAGCTGAAAAGATGTAAACCACACAAATTAATTTTTTGAGGCTACCTGTTAAC
This sequence comes from Theobroma cacao, assembly GCF_053813885.1. Lineage (NCBI taxonomy): Eukaryota > Viridiplantae > Streptophyta > Magnoliopsida > Malvales > Malvaceae > Theobroma > Theobroma cacao. The sequence goes on along the minus strand of NC_142639.1, from coordinate 39,184,035 downwards.
CATTCCAAAGATAATCGTCTAGAAACTATTGAACATGGGAATCCTAAAAATGCCCACACCTTTTGCAGCTCCCTCTTGCAGCACATTTAGCTACCCTCATCATTAACAATGACAGTGTTCGAGAGTAACAAACGAGACAATAAATTCTAAAAGGATCCCATTGTTGAAATTTGGGTTATAAATAATGCCGTAAAGGAATTAAACCTTTGAGTAAAACTGGAAGAGTAGCCTCCTGTACCACGGTCATCTTCTCATAGCCAGCATCCTTAATTCCCTTAAGTGACAAGGGAGATAGTGAAGATTGATCAAATCTACGAGCATAACAAAAAATCAGACATTTAGAAAAAGCCAACGAAATCAAAATCATTTCTCACAATAGTTGATATAACATACCTTGATTCACTCAAATAAGAATCAGATTTCCCTGGTGAACTTCTCGGACTTCCAGTTTGCCTAACATCCTTATCCAATCCAAGCGCAGAACTCGCATTCTTCCTAAAAATTACATCATCTTCATCATCTTCATCATCATTAATATCACTATCTTCCTCGCTAAGAAAATTTGCAGTAGCTCTTACTACCCTCCCTCTTTCTTCTTCAAAGTCATTAGCATCATCATCTTTATCTTCCCGAAAGTTTGATTTTCTTCCCAAATTTCTCCTTCCGTTTCCCATATTTCTTGAATTCAAACCCCTCTCGTTCCCCCTTCCTTTCCTTGAATCCACTTTTTTGTTCTCTCTTTTTGCCCCCCGAGTTTTTCTCCTCGAGCAAGATTCCTCCTCCTCCTCATCGTCATCATTGTCTTCGTCTTCTAATTCACTATCAAACCGCTTACTGAACCGAGAATTCCTCGAAAAAGAATAGCCCGGGTTGCCCCGAGTTCCCCTCCTGTTCGATTCACGAAAATTGTCGAACTCACTCTCTCTTCTCCTCTTCACGGAACCCCTATTTCCCTCTCTATCTCTACTCCTAACTCTATTACGTGCTCTATCCGCATCTAATTCCTCGTCTTCGCTAGTGAGTCGACCACGGAACGAGTCGGTTCTCAACTCGCCGACCCAGTCACTGAGTTCTGCCTCGTCCTCGATCAGACTCTTCGAGGCACCGACATCTCCCCTGTCTTTACGAGTGAACTCGGAGCTTGACCCGGGCCTAGTTCGAAACGACCTGGTGGAGAGGCTCCGCACACCGAGATGTCCGTTAAAGCCAGGTGATAAGCCAATGAATTTGAGTTTAAAAGGGAATACCCTATTTAAAACGGGCATGGACCCGTTAGAGCCAATGGAGGCTCCAGGTCTCATAGAGGGGAAACGGGTGACCGGTAGAGACGGGCTGAGAAGACGAAGCTGTGGCAGAAACTTGATAGGCATTTGTTTACCCAGAGCTTCCGACAGCCGGGTGGCAGTGCCAGCTTTTCCAAAGTGACGGGAAATGGCGAGTTAGGATTTTCGAGGGTTTAACGTCTTTGAATGAAACGGTGATAGGGTTTTAGGTTTTTGTCATTCACTCATTTGAAAGCGAAGAAAGGGGCGCATCTAAACGACGCCGTTTTGGAGGAAAAGGGTTTTAAACATTTCTATGCGAACCCGGCCCATTTGCCCAAAATCTGATTTATCTGGGCCGAAGGAAAGAATTGAACCACTAAGTTTTAACATAGGTTAAAATGAAAATGGGTTGGGCAGGCCAATATATAACCCACCCATTTGCAATTTTATTTGTGTGTATGGTGCATACCATGCCTAATGATCTATAGAAGAAATAACAAAAAGAAAACCAAACATTGAATTGAATCGAAATTTTCCTTTTTTCCAGGCCTTGGGTTACCAGAAGGGAGCAAACAACAGGACAAAAAGACAGTCACATCGTTGATCGGAATATTAATCTGGATGAAGCTACACGCGAGGCGGCAGGCAAGGCTTATATGGTTGCTGGGTTTCTGTCCCTTGTTTGGACACACAAGAATTGTTAGTGGCTCAAACTTGAGGTGTGTCCTTTTTAAGTGAGGACAAATGCATGAAGAAGAAAGAGTTGGTGTGAAAGCTTATGTGGTCCTTCTCCCAATAATTTCCATAATGAGTTTAACCAATGTCTTGGCCCCTCTCATGGATGTTCGCTCATTCTTTCATTCCTTGTGTTGTATGCCAAGGTAGTACTCATACCAAAACCCACTTCTTTTTGTTTTGCCTTCGTAATCTTTTCAAATAATTCATTGGATGCCACTCTATATAGAATTCGAATGCTTTTCTTTAATTAAAAATAATGAACCATTTTTGTTTTTTTTTTTTCTTATGTTCGCATCTCATTTGATATGATAATACTGCAACCAGGATTACATGAGCAAAGACTTGCAGGACAACATTAATTCTACTTTAATCATTGAGCAGCGTTTTGAACTTTTCAATTGCTTTTTCATGCAGCTATATGGGAGTATGCCAAGATATAATGGCATGGCATGTGTAACAATCAAGTGGGCACAGGAGATTTTTGTGGTTTTGTGAAATGAAGGCCAAAGGTCATCGGTCGATTTTTTTTTTCAACTTTTGGGTTGTTCGACACAACAAAAACATTTGCTATGGAAAAGGCCCTCGGCTTTGGAGGTCCTGAAGAAGTTGAGACACCACATGATCCAAAGATGGTTCATTTGTAAAACGGTTCTTGACCTTTTCCTCTTTTGGTGGACTGTATGTAATTTCCCCGTGGAAATAGAGACAAATTATACTGCCTACTACATTACTAATTAAGCCATTTATAAATGGAGGAAAAGAAAATAAGAAAAAAAAGGTTAAGTTTTTTTTTTTTTATCTCTCACTTTTTTTCTTTTCAGATTTTAATAAAATTCAGCAAATTAAGTTTTTAAAGAAGGATTTATTCATATCAAATCTCTTTGTTGAATTTCCTGCAAACCCCATGTCACACGGCACAACCAGACAATTAAACAAAAATTGAAAAAGGAAAAATGGACAATAATTGAAAAGGAATTTTGTGATTAGAGTGTGAGATTAATTATTGTGGCCTAAACTTGTTGGAGTGATTAGTTGGTTTGGAAATGACAGTAGAGACCTGGAGGGCCTTGGCTTTTTTCCAACAATAGTTTGAGCTAGTTCATAATTATCGGCTACCATCATCGTCACTAAAAGTACGGTAGTCGTCATCGTCATCACGTTGATTTCTAGATGTTCATATTAGTCAGAATTTAATCGAGCTTGTTGAGCTGGGCAAAAGCCAAAATAGTATTCCTATATGTTCCTCGCAGAATAGTCTAGCGGTTTAACGTGATGCCGTGTTTCAAGTGACCAACACAATCACGAAACAACTTAAATCGTCACGACATTAAATTGATTTTGACTGGTTTTCATGCTGGAAATTTCGCAGCCGTGAAGGAGACCCCGGGGGGTGGGGGGGGCGGGGGGGGAAGGGAAATCCAGAAGATAAAGTTCAATTTTCAAAGATAACGTGTCCCTTGGTGTTTTTCCCATCAGCGTAACGTCGTAAGTATCTTTCGGCAGTGGTAAGGGCATGTTGTGTGGAACACAAACAGAAACCAGCGGACGACAAATTCCCAAACCATAAAGCAGAAGTTGTGTGAAAATTAATGTTTCCTGAACAAGATGATCCCCTTTGGCATTGGTCGACCGGCAATGATGTACGTTCGGAACTGTGCGTAGACCTGAAAGATTTGCGTGGGAAGGGGGCATGTCAAGGTGACTGGATTTCCGTATGGAACCAACATCACTTGAAAGGGAAACTTAATTTTAGTCAAGACGATGGCGCCAAATGTCAAGACAACAACCCTAGCGGGAATTTTGAATGTCGTACCTCTTCTAATTCTCTCCCCACCCTTAAAAAACGACCCCCCAAATCCCAAGGTAATAAACGGCCACACGCTAGCCACGCTCCTCCGCTAACTTTATGACACGTGTAATTTCCATTAAGCGAATGTGACTGGTCGCTCCTCTGACAAATTTGTCAGGGATCAGGATATGTGTGACGCGCTCTTGTTGGTTGGGGTGTATAAGGAAACAAAGCTGTCACATGTGTCTTTTTTTTATTGGTCAATTTCTCTTCAAGCTCATTAATACTCCAAATGTCGTAATACTAATGACTATAAAATGTTACCTTTTCTTAATAAAAATAATGATATGTGCCTAACCACCCTTTTTTTCCTTTAATTTATGTCACGTGTAGAGCACGATTGGCTCGTGATGGCTCACGAGCCAGCTTCCAAGTACTATATTAAAAAAAAATCTTCTACTGTACTATTTTATTTATTTTTATGTATGAAAATAAAAAGAACAAAAAGGGTTTTTTTTTAATACTGTTTCATCATTCATGAAAAGTTTGCCTCATAGCAAGTGCTTTGCCTCCCTGACTTAACTTGAATAATAGGGATAAGATGAATTCTGAATAAAGATTTAAGATTGATGCTCTTATGTTATTTCATGAATTAATTATTCAAATAATTTACAAACCAAAGAAATAACTAAGATTTGGTCTTTCACCGACAAGCACAATAATTGATTCAAGTCTGTTAGGCGGTTCATTTAATTTGATATTGAAGTAACGTGTGAATTATTTTTATTGCAACAAAAGAATCGTGTGTAGTTTCTTGTGCATAGCTCATTAAATTTCCAACAACATAGCACACTGCATAAAAAATGTTAATTTAATATGTAAAAAAAAGGATTAAAATAAATAAAATTGAAGTGGTGGGGGGAAATAGAATAAAAGGAAATGGTTCGAGTTTGTTTTAAAGTAGAAAGCAATTAATTAAAGATTGGACAAAGAACTGTCCGAGTTGGATCTCAACTATATAATTGCTGGGGTGTGGTCCTAGGCTCCTAGTAATTTCAAGGGGCAAGATCTGATTCATAATCAAGGATCGGCTTGATGGGCAATGAAGATTTCCAAAGGCATGGACCACATTGGCAGTGGGCCCCCCAAAACATATTAAAAGGAAAAAAAAAGATTATGATAACCATGGCGGGCGGCACGCTGTGTACGACAGGGATACCAGTAAAACAACAATCAACAACTTGAATTGCATTACAGCACTCCTTGTCACTTTCTTAGGTCCCTTCATTAACGAGGCCGCACCCACACCGCCTCGCATTTTCATTTTTGTTTTTTTTTTCTTTTTCAAATTCTTACGATCGTCCATTAATTACAACAAATATCTATAACATATATTAAAAAAAATTTAAAGCTGTTTCTAGATTTGACCACGTCACCATGAGAAAATTCGATTTGTAAGAGTTCATGATAAGTGAAAATAGACTTACAATTGAAATTGTCTAAAAAGAGAAAAATCATGTTAAGCCTCCTAACAAATGGTGATAGGAAGAGATTAAACTCTAGGGTCTCATGTATTTTTAATCATGTCACTCCCTCTTTTATTTATCATTATAATTTTGGAAAAAGCCTCTTTCTTGTCATTCTTTTCGTATATGTAGAATTAGATAGAGTTAATTATAAAAATAGAATAATTATATTCTATATTAGATATAGAAAAAGAAGAAAAGAAATTGCTTATGCTTTAAGTTTAAATCTAGATGAAAAGATGGAGCATTTTGATATATACCAAATCACCAATATTATTCAAATAGATCAGGACCACTGCTTCTGCAAATGCTGCAAGGTCCAAGGGTGCAGTAATATTTTGTTTGCGGGTCTTAATTTGGGTAACGTTGCACAACATATAAATTAAACATATGCACAAAGAATGTTACTTCATTGGTGTTTTTCTTTAAATTGAAACAGTATTGTCATTTTATGGATAGAAAAAAAAAAAAAAAGATGAGTTGGATTCACGCAAATCTAAATTGGTTTAGTTGTAGGCTTACTCATTTTATTTTACTTATGTAATTTCTTTTTTTTTTCATTAATTAAATTTATAAAGTTACTTTAAAAAAGAGATAAGAATAAAAAAATGAAACTATATTTTTGATAAGTAATAAAAAATAAAATAATTAATTGAATAAGTTAATAATGACTTACTAAAATATTGGGGGATCTCAAAATTATTTTTAGGGGATTAATTCTAAATAATTATGAAGGCATAAGATAAAAAAGTAGGAATTAAAATTGAAGATATAATTTACAAAATTTCATCATTAAAATTAATAAAATTTTAATATGCGTAATTAATATTCATTTTATTTTGACTTTCAAAAAAATAGTCATTTTATTTTAATAATTTTATTATATAAGTTATGTAGCTTTTTTTATTTGGCTACCTATATAAATTATGTAGCTTATGAATAATGACTTTCAATATATTAAATTTTCTTAATTTTAATTTAATTTCACTATTAGAATCATTGTAATTAACAAAATATAATTATATTAATATTAACATATATTAAAGTATAAAAAATCAAATGTTTTTAAAAATTAAAAATTATTTAAATAAAAAAATTTACTTAACAAGACATGAGAAAATATTTTAAAACTAATTATTTTTAATTTTTCTAAATTAAAACTACTCTCTTTTTGCTATTATTATTTTATTTATGATATTATGTAATTTAAAATTATTTTTTATTAAAAATGCACTCACGTAAAGCGAGGGACCACTCCAGTAATTAATTATTAGGAGAGAAAAAGAAATTCATCATTAAATTTTTTTTAGAGAGAAATCATGTATTAATAATGAACTAAATATTTGGATACATATTTTAATTTTAATTCTTAATTTAATTATTATTTAATTTAAAATGTAACACAAGAAATTTAAATTATTACATGTCATAATTATGAGAATGAGATTGAATAATAGTTCGTTTAAGAGTTTAGGTTATCAAGTAACTGATTTAATAGTTAGATCATTTAATAAAAACATTTTAAAATGTCATAATAAAATGAAAAATTATTTAAATATTTTAAGTGATTATATAAATAATATAATATGATTGTATAAAAATAAAAAATATTCATTATCATTGAAAAAAATTAAGTTCGTAGTTATTGTTTTTGCATTCAGTCTTCTATAACATACTTTACTCTTTTTTTTTTAAATTAATTTTCAGTGAAAATAATAATATAATAATTAACATGCAAAAGTTAATTTAGATAATAATTTTACAATTACTTTAAAAAATCATATTTAATATAATTTGGATCAATACAAAATGGATAATTTAACTTGATAACATCGTTTCTTGGGTCTACACAATTTTTTTGAATCGAGTGCATAAACGATCTAATTAGAAAATTTAATTAAAATCAAGAGTTGAATTATTGAATTTGTTGATATAATTGAGATTGTACAATTATATGGCGATATATATTAAATCTATAGTAGTACAATTAATGAAAATCTAGAGAAATTTATATTGATATACACTTGATGAACTTTAGGTTAAGTTCAGAATTAAAATCCATTTAGCTTTACATTAATAATTTAAATCACCAAAAAAAAGGGAAAGAAAGAGTATGGCTTGTTGATCAGATGCTTAAATCACGACAGCCTCGTGAAACGTGATTAGTAAAGATCTCCGGGACAAGCCGAGGCTCAAGCCGTTGAAGCCGTGTCGGAATTTCAAAAAGTACCCTTTATTTTTATCACATCTAATATATATCTATATTTTCCTTTGTCCCGACCGTCATTTTCTCCCCAAATTGACGCTTTTTATTACCAGAAAATCAAAACTATAAAATGCCAAAAAGAATAAACCAAAGAAAAACGCATTCTGTAAAGATTTTTTTTTTCCCCAAAATTTCTCCTCTGGTTTCTCTGCGGTCTCTCCTCTTTCCACTTTTAGCATTCAGCAACAAGAAGAAGAAAATAATTATATTAATAATGTCATAATAAACCCTAAAAAGCTCCGCTCAAATCTTCCATATACTTCACTGCTGCTCTGGCCTCCATTTTTTTTGCTTCGAAATTCAATTTTTTTTCCTATTTTGTCCTCTTTATTTCGCTGCAAATATCTCTCAAAGCCATCCTCAAAATATCTCCCAAGTCCTTAGCGCTCTGCATTTCAGCTTCAATCCAGAATCTTCATCGAATAATCCTTCATTACAGCCACAGTAAATCTTCCGAACTTAATTAACACTGCTTCGTACAGAAATTTATTTTTCCTAAAGTTAATTTAATTCTTAAGCTTGGATCTCTAAATTCGTCGACACAAAAAGTTTAAATTTCTTTGTTTTCGCGTGCTTACAAGAGTCGGCAGCTTTGGTTGTAAGGTAAATTTAACTAGATCTTTATTTATTTTTAGTACTGCTAAATTTAAATTTGTGGTGCGCCTTCTTAATTCTACTTGTTTATCGTAGCTTAATGCCAAAATGATTTTTCGGAATTTTCGCTTTGTTAACTGAAACTGACTGTCCTTTACTTGCAGTTTTTAGCCAAAAGGGGAAAAGAAGGGAAGTAGGCTTTGAAAAAGTAGTATGGACTTTACAAATGATTGCGAGAAAGGTCTTTGCTTTTAGAAAGATAAGATAGGTTGTGTAGATTCTGTCCTTGCAAAGTTTGTGTAATTAATTTTAGGGACTTGATTCTGCTTGTTGCATTATTTGCATTCGAAAATTGAAAAGTGTTACGGAAAAATTTGAGAGGAAGTGAAGGATTTTATTAGTTAACGATAACCGGTGTAGATCTTTTTGTCGATTTTTTGCCTTGTGAATTTGAAGTAATTAGTAAGATATGTTTTTGTAAGTTTGTTGGAGTTAATGCTTATTTAACCTAATGATTGATTTGAGCAACGTAGTCATGCGTAAGAGTGAGTAAAATTGTCTAATTTTGAAGAGATTATGTGGAGAAATTTAGAATAGCTATACATGGTATATTTCTTTGTTTTGGTCAGGATTCGAATGTCAGTAAAGTGGCATTTGGGGTATATTCTTGTTTCACCTTGAACATAGTTTTTGTTTTTATCTGGTGAAACTTAATTTGTACTAATATTTAAAGGGAGAAGTTCTCTTCACTGTACTTTTGGCTCACAGCCTTGTGATTGTAAATTTCTTCCCAGGTTGCATGCCATTGATCCAGTTGCCAACATTTTGATGTTGGTGAATTATGTGGCCTTAGCTGGGGAGTGTCTGAGCTGAGCAAAGAGATGCAAGCAGTTGGCTTTCAGTTGGAATGAAGAACTTACAGGTGTTTTTCTCTTTTAATAAGTAATTTTATTTATAATTAATTGCTCTTAGGTGTCAGCTAAGTGGTTACTTCGTTTAGTTGCAAGTGGTCATTACTCCAAAGTTAGAGAGTAATGAACTGTTTACAGCCTTTTGTTTGGTGCATTAATCTGCTTATCACTCAGATCTTCTTCCTTGATGCTAACTTGAAGATATATTATATTCAATTACAGAGCACACAAGATATAAAACCCTCAACTCAAGCTTCACACGAACCAAAAACGGAACAGCAGAACAATCAAACAACAGATGCCCCCTTAGCAGACTCTGGCTCTGTGTCTGCTTCAAGCAATGATGGCCGAAAAGTTTCACGCCAAGATATTGAACTTGTATGAAACTGGTCCCTTTTTATATTTTATTTATTTATCCTCTTTTCTTTTTTCTTTTTCAGTTTTCTTACCATGATGTTTGATGGTAGAGAGAGTTTTATTTACACTGATTTATAATTTATGTAAACTGGTTGGTGCAGGTCCAGAATTTAATTGAACGATGTTTACAACTATACATGAATAGAGATGAGGTTGTCAAAACTCTCCTGACTCGAGCAAGGATAGACCCTGGATTCACAACTTTAGGTATGCTTCCTCGAATCTCTTTATTAGTCTGCATATGTGCTTATGTTATTTGGAATTTTCAAGAAAATGCATCAAAAATGCACGTGATTTAGTAGAACATACCATTAAAGCAAAGTAAAATTCATTTTAGTGCAATGATATCTTTGAATTAGTTAAATCTTAGCGACCAATTATCAAGTATATTTGTTGTTCAACTGTGATAGAGTTGGGAACCTCACTCTGGTGTTCTCTTTACTGTTGTTTATTCAGTATGGCAGAAGCTAGAAGAGGAGAATGCTGATTTTTTCCGGGCCTATTACATAAGGCTGAAGTTAAAGAAGCAAATCCTTTTATTTAACCATTTTCTTGAGCATCAATATCATCTGATGAAATACCCTGTGCCTCCAAAAGTTCCTTTGGCTCCAATACAAAATGGGATCCATCCCATGCCCGGTAAGTTCTGACTAAATAAATAATGGATGCAAGCCTCTATCATTTTAGTTATATGATAAAGTGATCATGATACTCACCTAATCGTAGAGTCAAGATCAGCATGGAATAGCCGCATATCGTTGAGAAATTTTATGAGTATTAATATTGCCATAGAATAGTTTTTGAACAGGATAAATTTCTGGGAAAATAGATGATCACATTCCTCTTTTCAAATTCTCAACATAAGGAAAAGGATCCCTGGGTTTCAAACACTTGTAGGGAATGGTTTGTAACTTTTCATATGATATGGTGTCTCTGTTTGTTTGACTACATATAGGAAGTTTGCAGTTCCTTTTTCAATTGGGAGAAGAGAATCAGTGAGAGGGATGTGGCATTGTAACCGTATCACAACTTTCCTTTGGGATCAGTATCTCTGAAGTAAAAAGTTGATGTAGTAGTTGTTATTATTTGGTTAGCATGTTTATGTCACTATCATGGTTGTTCAACTCCACTTCTTTGCAGTGCAGTTAACAACTTACCAATGGGATACCCTGTGCTGCAACAGCCTCCAATTCCAGCTACGGGGCAACCTCATCTTGACTCCATGGGCATATCTAGCTGTCATGTGGTCAATGGAGTCCCTGCACCCAGCAATTTTCAACCTATGCGCATGAATTCAGGGAACGAGTGAGAACTTAACCATCTTCGTTTTAATATATTATTAATTGTCTATTAGACTTACAGATACTTACTTACTGCTAATTTTGAAGGTGCCTTTCTTCTTTATTTTCCTGAGCACATCCTATATTTCTTTCTAAACAGCTTGCCTAATTAACAATTTGATTACTTGCAATGTAATTATGTGTCGCTTTGTTTCACTTTTTTTGGTTGAAATGTTCAGGAACTGCTTGATCACATTTGCAACACATCAATGATTGTGTTAAGGTTACATCACGCTATTGTACACCACCTCTGTTCAATTAAACCATATTCCTAAACTGTTTTAGGTTAGCGAAATGAATAATTTGTACAAACACCCTTCTTAAAGAATGTTTGGACATTAAGTACTCGTCACATTTTCTTTAGCTTTACTCCTCTTCTTATGTCTTATTTTTGGCTTTCAAAATTTTTTTATTTCTGGTTAAGTATTTTGTTCCAGAGAAGTTAAGCTAATGGTAACTGGTTTTCTTCATATTGTAGCATGGTGATGGAAAACAATGCCACTAATGTAACACCTGCAGTTCCTCCAACCACTACCATGTCATCTATGTCAGAGATGCCTGTGAGTCCTACATCAGTGGCGTCCAGTGGGAATTTCCCCTTCACTGCGTCAGACATGTCAGGGATGGGAGTAGACACTTCAGTACTTGATTCAGCCTTCACAACTGATGTTGCAAGTTCAGTAGGATTGCAGCTGGGACCTGATAATGGAGCTGGGAATTCTAGAGATTCCCTTAGATCACTTGATCAGATTCAGTGGAATTTTAGCCTCACAGATCTGACAGCAGACTTGTCAAACTTGGGAGGTAAGTTGTGGCTATGAGAACCACTCTAAGATATTCAGTTAAAATTTTATTGAAGTTGTTTGTCATCTTTATCTCTCACACACACATCTCAAGACTCATGCTTTTGTATTTGCCTTTCGAATTTTTGCTCTTAATAATTTATGCATTGCTTCGTTGTTGGCCTTCGAAACCCTTATTCTAGCAACCTTACACACTTGTTATTTGATCATTCTTTTTTATTGCTATTCTTTATGGAGCTTGCTCTCATAAAATGTGGCCGTTGGAATTGTTACAGATTTAGGAGCCCTTGGGAACTATTCTGGTTCTCCTTTTCTTCCTTCTGATTCAGAAATTTTGCTTGATTCTCCGGAGCAAGAGGATATAGGTAATGAGGTCGCATAATGCTATTTACCTTGATGCCTATTAGAATCATTAGAGGATGTTGAGTAGCTTAGAATATTATTTTCAAAAAAAGAAGAGAAAAAAGGAGTAGCTTAGAAGGTTAGAAAACATGGTGATACCTGTTCTATCTATTAACAGAAATGGGATGCTTTATAATTGGCATCAAAAATTATTGTACCAGACCTTCCATGCCATTCATTATGGTTGACTTTATATCCACATGTAATTAAAATCACAGAGTAGGGCTTGTGAATTATAGTACTAAGTGGGCAAATGGCATCAATGTGACATTTTGAAATACTAAGCTTGTTGATATTTCCGCCATTCAAATAAACTCTGTATGCCTTGTGTTTTTGACCGTACACTGATAGATCTATCTTGTTTCAGTGGAGGAATTTTTTGTTGATTCTGTCCCTGGGCAGCCATGCTCTCAGTCCGATGAGGAGAAATCGTAGATCAAGGTGAGTATTGTACCTTACCTTCTTAAAATTGTTAGGATAGGATAGAGTTAGATCAATAAGAACAGCATTTGACATCTATTCAGTAGGCATTTTGAATTGTTAACAAATTTGAACATTTTAGCAGTGTAATTTTGGTTTTAGCTTGATCAATCAATAGCAGTAAGCAAACAGGAAAGCAGCCAAGTTCTCCTTAGTTGTAAGTTTTCAGATTGTTGATATGAGACCTTATTTTTATTTGGAGAACCTGAGGACCATTTGTTCGTAATCTTTTGTTTTCTAACGACGAGGGAATCATTGCAATCTTTTCCCCATCCCACCTGAACTCTTTGACGAGGCAATCAATCGAGCTCATTCTGAAAACGGAATAAATTCTGTTATTGATGGTTGAAAGCTGAGACAACCTTACTCTGTTCTATGAGTTTACATGCGAATAAAAGAAATACAGGAACCGACTCAACAAAGCTCTGATGTCTCCCTTTTCTAATGGGAAATACTATTTAAAATAATATGCTAGCTTCAGGACACGCCTCGTCTTTAATACCTGATGGACGATGCACTGGTAGTGAATCTCACATGTGGATGTGGTATCTGTGTGACGGTTAGTTGATTTACCATAATGCCTACTGACTCAGCATATGGGATAACATCATCAAACCAAACTTAACTGGAGACTTTGTATGATCAGATTGCCTAGTTTTGACAGCCGAGTGAAATTTCATCCAGCAGGTCAATAGTTTTGTTTGTGGTTAGTTTCCGAAACGTTGAATGTCTTGACCATAAAATTATCAATCAGGGAGCTATTCCTCATCTAGACGGGTGCTTTTTTCTCGATATTGTTTAAAACGAGTTGCCAATTATCAAGTTTTTCAGTATCCAAGTTCTCATTTATCAAATTGGAATGCTTTGAAAATAGTACATTTAAACGGTGAATGTTCAACGTTTTGATCTGTTAAGTTCAAAACTTTCTAGTGCATTAATTGATAGATTTTTCTACAGTTGACAAGGTCGTAGGAAATTTGTCCTAAATTTGAATGCCAATCTTCTGCATGATTTGCTAACATGATGCCAGAGGTACGTTCTCGATGATGCAACCAAATAATTGCAATGCTTTGGCACATATAATAAAATTAAATATTACAGTATATACATATTATATAAAAAATACAATGCATATATAGTTTAAATATACAATTAGATAATATACCTTTGACCACAAAATGCAACCCTCATCTAGCAGTCTAAACCTAATTACCACTTGTAGTATTCTTTTATATAAAAATAAATAGGAAATTAAATAAAAACTCAAAGATGGCATTAGAAAAAATGTACAACTGCAAGCCCACAAGGGCCACAACAGCTGAGCAAATTCATTGTTAAAAAGTTAATTGAAAAAAAAAAAGCAATACCAACAATATTAGACTATTGGTTGATGTCGTCCTGTCTGCTTCAAAGTAAAGGGTAATACTTTCTTCATGTGGGCTCTTTAAATAGAGTTGTCTAGAGATCGGTTTGGACTATGGGTTTTCTTTGCCGAGTTTGTCTTATTTGTTCATTTAATTATTAAAGTAAATAAAAAAATAAAAATATATATATATATATATCTCAAACCGAGTTGAGACCTATAACTACCGGTAAATTGGACCGTAGTTTCTTTTACACTTGAAGCGAAGGAGGGGAAAGATTAGAAATATTAGAAATATGTCCATTTGGGTGTTAATAATTAAAGTCAATAAGCGCGGGAGGTGTCAACTCTGACGCGATAGTACGTTATTGACTTTTGTACGATATTTTTACTATTGCTATTAATCATTAATTATTTAATTATAAATCTTTTCCAGTTTGCCTGAGCGAGAAAGTAGAAAGCATGATTAACAAACTTGTCTCCCTACTTATTTAAAAACTACAAAACCAACAAGAAAAATTTAATGATTGATAGCTTGTGTCAAACTGTGACTAAATTTTCTTTTTAGCCCCTAATTTTTTATTTTTAGCAATTAAGCTATCAAATTTTCATTTGATTTGGTCCGATTACTTGTGTTCACATTTTTCGTCCAAATTTAACTTAGACATCAAAATAAAAGGTTGATAGCTTAATTGCTATAATTAAAGGAATAGTTGTAGAGCTTATTTTTGTTTTATATCAATTTTCATAATTAATATCGATATATATATATATATATAATACTCATATTTTTTATTATTTTTATATTCATGTCACATTTCATGCGTGTAAAGGTTACTAATGGCCCCCTAATTTGTACTATTCTAGTGGTAAGACTTCAAAATTGGAAACTATAACCATAAACAATATAAAAACAAATGACTTTGACATATTAGGGTCTATAATCAACTTGTTAAAATAATTTTTAATTAATAATACTTCTACATTTTTTTAAAAGTTGACAATTTGACTTCATCCAAATATTTAATTTAAGACATAATACTTAAATGAATTTTTAAATTATTCGAGAAAATTTAAATAAAATTTTTTATTATATTACGTTTAATCAAGTTATTTTATTTTTTTTAACCAATTAGATTTTTATTATTAAAAATTGATTAATTATAATTAATTAAATTATCACTTGTTAATTTATATTACATGAAGTTTAAAAAATTTTATTTCACGTGATGTTGACATGACATGTTGACATGTCAAACAATTAGTAATAAAATATGTTGATGTGATATGATAATATAATTATATTATATTTTTTATTTTAATATCATGTTAGCATCACATGGACGTAAAATGATAAATAATAATTTATCGATCATTTATCATAAAAATTTATTTGATTTAAAATAAAAATATAAAAATTTAATTAAACATAATAAAATAATAAAAGTATTTTAAATAATTAAAAAAAAATAAAGTATTATATCTTAAATTTAATGGATCATAGCACTCAAGTATTTAGCTTATTGATTAATATATAATTTTTTTATCTTAAATATAGAATTCAAATCACTTCTCTCTCAATTATAAAAAATAAAAATAAAAGATCCTTCTTCGGATAACCAAAAGAAACTGGGCAATTTGAGTGGATAAAATCATTAAACAATTTCCATTTTCTGTCCTGTAATGGGCCCGAAAGCTACTCCAACAAAACAATTTCTCGGAGGCTCCCTTGAAGGGACCTTGTGCTTGACTCTTCTATCCCCCTGTAGTCTGTAGACTCTGTCTTCCTTCTTTGTTTTTATATATACTAGACTATGGCCGTGCGTTGCACGCGGGCTTCTTTTTATATGTTTTTTATTTCTCTTTTGACTTTTTTTTTTCTTATAACTCCACGTGACTAAATGAGAAAACCCTTTGATCTTGCTTTTTGTAGATTTCCTCTCTTTTAATTTTTATATATATTTCCCTCTCTTTTAAGTCTTTCGTCCCTGTTTCTTTTGTTTTTCTCTTTGGAAATGGAAAACAAACGCAGACAATAACTGCCATGAGCGACTCCCTCCACGAACTTTCTTTTTCCTTTTTCTAAAAGGGCTGCCCCTTAACGAAACTACTCCTTAATTCCGTTGTTTTAGACCCTCTCTCTCCTTACTGATAATCGTTTTTATGTCTTTGTGAGACCACAAACAAAACGGCTGCTGCTCTGTGTTTTTTTTCCTCTGTTCCTGGTTTAGTTGGTCTGAAAGTCTCTGAACTTGGAAGCTTTTGATCCAGGGAATTATTACAGTTTACAGACCCCTCTTCATAAATGAAAAGAACCTTAATCCTTCTTGAGCCTGGACTTTGTTAAGGTGAGTCTTTCATTGTTTTCTTTTTTTTTTTGAGCGGAAAGCAAAGTAACAACGACCGTTGTTGTTACTCTTTTTGGTCTCTCTATGAAAGATTGATGATCTTTGTTTTCGTGGTCTTATTGGGTTTTCAAGTTTTCCTCAATTTTTTTTTGAAGAAACATGAAAATAGTTTTATTTTTTATGTAACTTATTTATACTGAACGTATAATTAATGCCTATGGTTTTGATTTCTGCAACTTATACGTTCTTCCTGTCAAAATGCTAAGGAGAAAAGAGAGAACAAAATTAAAAAAAAAAAAGACCATAGTGTTAACGTCGTTTACACGCTGACCAAAAAGACAAAAAAATTGTGTTAGGTGCATGGTAGATAACGACCGTGGCATAAGGTGAAGTTTATGGTCTTACTTAAATGATTTTCTAGATGAACCATTCCTTACTCAATACAGACGAAAACTTACTTTTCGTTATAAGGCTTGCCATGTATTTATTAGTCTTATTTATCTTCTAAGTTATTAAGTTGGTTTCATTTCTTGTTTGAGGGGATTGCTAATACGAATTTGGCAGGGCCTGGATTTTAAAAGGAGTTGGACAACTCTCAAGGTTGAACCCTTTTTGGCATTTGAAACTATCAGAGAACTTGGCTGAAGTCATGAATTTCCGGCGAGACAAATTTGTAAGGTTGGTCTTTGTAATAATGCCTAAACAGTTTCCATTTTGTTCGGTGCAATTCTAAGTACATAAGCCAACCTTAGCATGAAGTCATGAACAGTAGTCAACTGTAACGCTTGTTTGGGAAACTGTTGGTAATTGTTCACAATGCAAGTAGGTCAATTACATGGATGCTAGGCACTAGAATGAAAGCAGGGTAATTACTTGCATTAACTATTAGAAGAAAAGTTTGTAGGCTGGTCTTGATTGTCACTTTTTCTTGAATACTCTCCTGGGGATTTGATAAGGAAGCAGTCTGATTTTGTTTTCATTGAGACTATGGTTTTTATGATATCTAATTGGATTGATTTGATTCTACTCAGGTTTCAAGATTGGAGTTCAGATGATGGATCATTTGCAGAGAAAGTTAGACCATCATTCAATGCTGTTATGGGCGGTCTCCGGAGAGGATTTGAGAAAGGTTTTGAAAGGATTAGAAGCTTGAAGAAACCGATAAGCTTTCGTTCTTGGGGTAATAAACCAACAAAAAAGAGGGCATTGGGTTCCAGGAAGAGTATTCTTAATCCACAGGAGCAATTTCTTCAGAACTGGAATAAAATATTTCTATTTTCCTGTACAATTGCTCTGGCCCTGGATCCCTTGTTTTTTTACATCCCCGTGATGGATGGTAAACGGAAATGCCTTAACTTAGATGAAAAATTGGAAATTACTGCTTGCGTCCTCCGAACATTCATGGATGCCTTCTATATACTTCACATAATCTTTCAATTCCGCACCGCGTTTATTGCCCCTTCTTCTCGGGTATTTGGTAGGGGTGAGTTGATTGAGGATCGTTGGGCCATAGCAAAGAGGTACTTGTCCAAGAACTTCATCATCGATATTCTGGCAATTCTTCCATTCCCACAGGTATTTAAATGCACTTTCTTGATCCAGCTTGAAGTTACACTTGCATTCTAAATCCATGACTTAATTCAATCATACCAAATGACAACAGGTAATTAAGCATTCACTTTGAAAGCTGATGTTCGTTCTGTTGTTTAACACTTGTGTTTGTTTTGCTAAGATGGTGATCCTAATCATAATTCCCACATTAAAAGGCCCGATTTCATTGGTCACGAAGGAGTGGTTGAAATACATTATTTTCTGCCAATATGTTCCAAGAATCCTTCGAATTTTCCCTCTTTACAAAGAAGTTACAAGAACTTCTGGCTTGCTTACTGAAACAGCATGGGCCGGAGCTGCTTTGAATCTCTTCCTCTACATGCTAGCCAGTCATGTAGGTTTAATTTGGTACAATGTATGAATCATTTATACATTATTCTGAGGAATTTTCTCATATTCTGATCTCTAATATAACATACCAGTTTGTTGGCGCCTTGTGGTACTTGATCTCAATAGAACGAGAAGACAGGTGCTGGCGCGATGCTACCCCCAGTGGTGAAAGAGTTGCATTGTATTGTGAAGACAAGTCAGAAATAAACTACGACTTAGTAAGATTGCTGAATACATCATGCCCTTTTACCAACCCTGATGACATAACGGATCCGAAGGTCTTCAACTTCGGGATATTCATCGATGCACTTGAGTCAGGTGTGGTGGAAACCTGGGATTTTCCAGAAAAATTCTTTTACTGCTTTTGGTGGGGTTTGCGGAATCTAAGGTTTGTAACAAACACGATAACCCTCTACCCTAGTTCTTTTTGAGTGACTCATTATTCGTTTGAATAGTTTGTTCACTTGGAGGTTACTTTTCCCTTTTACCTTCTTAGTTCTCTGGGCCAAAATCTCAAAACAAGCACTTTTGTTGGGGAGATAATTTTCGCTATCTTCATTTCCATTGCTGGACTGATTCTGTTTTCACTGCTTATTGGCAATATGCAGGTACTTCTTGATTCTTCTTCATTGGTACAATTTAATGTTGCCATTAATGATTAAACTCTTTCACAGTCCTCCCTCAACATCACTTGTTCTGTTTCCACAGAAATATCTGCAGTCGACAGGAGTCAGAATAGAGGAAATGAGAGTGAAAAGGCAAGATGCAGAACAATGGATGTCCCATCGAATGCTTCCTAAGAGCCTGAGGGAACGTATCAGGCGTTACGAACAGTATAAATGGCAAGAAACCAGAGGGGTTGTGGAAGAGACTCTGATTAATAACCTTCCTAAAGATCTCAAGAGGGATATAAAGAGGCATCTTTGCTTGGCTCTTCTCAAGAAAGTGAGTGCTTTCCAAAAAGCTTCAACCTTAATAAACTGTATTTTGTCAAAGATTAAGCTGTAGTTTCTTTCGATTCTTGCTTTAGGTGCCAATGTTTGAGAAAATGGATGAGCGACTATTAGATGCAATGTGTGATCGTCTCAAGCTGGCGCTTTACACTGACAAGAGCTACATTGTCCGTGAGGGGGATCCCGTAGAGGAGATGCTATTTATCATCCGAGGAAACCTAGTAAGTACGACCACCAATGGTGGAAGAACTGGCTTCTTCAATGCTGTTCATCTCAAGGCCGGTGACTTTTGTGGAGATGATCTTCTTACCTGGGCCTTGGATCTCCAGTCCTCTTCCAATCTACCTATCTCGACTAGAACCGTGCAGGCCCTGAAAGAAGTGGAAGCTTTTGCTTTAATGGCAGATGACTTGAAGTTTGTGGCCTCCCAGTTTCGACGCCTTCACAGCAAGCAGTTCCAGCACACTTTCAAGTAAGTCCAGAAACAAGAACTTATCTTTCACTGCTATCCGAAGACTTCCTTTTTCTTTCTTATTTATATCAAATGCTTCATTCTACCAGGTTCTACTCGGTGCAGTGGCAGACATGGGCAGCATCTTTTATTCAGGCAGCTTGGCGCCGGCACTGCAAGAGGAAGCTTGTTAAGTCCTTACGTGAAGCAGAGGATAAGCTGCAAGATGCTTTGGCAAAAGAGTCTGGAACCTCGCCAAGCCTTGGTGCCACTCTTTATGCATCAAAATTTGCTGCCAATGCATTACGAAACTTGCGGCACAGCAATTCACAAACTACCAGATTGCCTCAAAGATTACCACCGCTACTGCCTCAAAAGCCGGCAGAGCCTGATTTTGCTGCTGAAGATAGCTAAGTTTTGAGTTTTGATCTTATATTCCAGTAATTTTGGAAGAAATTACTGTTTCCAATGCATAAAGCTTCTTTAAAACAGATATACCCATAGATTTTCTTCATTTCAAAATTTTTCCTAAGGAAATTAAAGTTATTGTAAAGTTTTCTGTATGGTATGTATATGGTACAAGCCTGCTCAAAGTCAGCCCAGAAGTAGAAGTGTAGTTTTACATACCAACAGCAACTTATCTATCCAAAATTTGAATGGGAACAGACACTCATGGTGAGACCACCTCTCGGAAAATCAACTGCCATGGACAGAGCTTGACCTGTGTACTTTTAAACCTACTGCATAAACTAGTGCAATTTATCTTCAAAACCTTGGGTCCAACCTAATGGAGGAATTGTTTGCATTTTGGAATCATGTATCCTCCTTAAATGCCAAACAACCACAAGTTTAAATGCTTAGGTAGGGGTCAAAATAGGGTTATTCCATATTGAAGGTAATAATTATTTAAATATAGATGATTTCATGAATAAATTATGATTTCCTTCTTCTCTAATTCTCTATGGCATGTCGACCCTTGAGATAGCCCCTCAAGAGCTTCTCAGACTGAAATATTCTCTAATCAAGTCAGCATGTCCTCGAAGCAAAAATGGAGCTACGTTTAAATTACGAAACCTGATTAACTCAATAATTCCATAGGCTGAAGAGGCAGAACGATACTTGGCCAAACAAATGAGCAAACTAGGGGTTCTAGCACAAGGAGTTCAGTTCTTGCTTTTCTTTCTTCCTCTCACTTGTTTTCCTTGACGTCTCTGACTAACTACTGAAGGAGGAACACTTGTCCCTGTGAACTTTGTTGTCTTAGGTGACGAAGATTCTGTTTTAACTGCAGTGTCCCTTTTCGGTGCTGATAACAAAGAAAATTCGGGTTGTGATGCAGTCTCAGCTGGTGTAGGTACATCAGGAAGGCCTAATAATTTCTTCACTTCTGGGGGTCTAATTACTGAATTAAGTAAAGACAAACAGTTGGTTAGATGTAACTGAGCTCAATAGATCCCATGGAAAAAAAAAGACAAATATTTTTTAAAGTTAACTGCAATTCTTCATTGCATCATCTGACAAAACCAAATTCCCTGCATTCTAAGTCCAGGAAGCTGTCGAGATTAGTCCATTGAATAATGTAACAATCAAAGACATTCCTGTCTCTCAGATTGAAGGACTCACCTAAGCCATATGCAAGTGAAAACAGGTTGGAGGTGAACCAGTAACAGAACAATGCCTGTGAAGATGAAGTTTTATTCAATGAATATTTTATATAATTTCAATTCCAAACCTGCATGATGTGCAGTTGACCTCAACCGACGCAAAACAGTCACATACCCACAAGAAATAACAAGTTACTAGTAATACTATCTTTTACCAGTGTTCCATATATAAGTATATATTTGTGTCCATTATATACTCTCCCAATCAAATTTCTTTAATTAGAGACAGGAACTTTTGGCAAATCCCTATCCCCCAAAATTGTAGTTGGAGTTAGAGGAGAATATCAAGGCTAAGAGTTTCTGCTGCTTTACTCAATAAACATGAGATTGATGATGGAAGTAATACTTTCTTTTGGTTTGACAATTGGCATCCATGTGGCCCTTTCTTGCAATATTCTTCTCAGATTATGATGATTTCTGGACTTCACAAACAGGTGTAAGTGGCTGCTGTTGTTAATGACAATGAATGGCACTGGCCTCAGTCTAGATCTCAGGCCTTTTTTGACATTAAATCAGCTGTAGATGGCACTATAGTCGCCAACTACAAAAGTTGATTCTCTCGTTTGGCTCCCTAACGGATCTAGTAAATGTAAAGTGATTGACACATGGAATTTTCTCATGCACAAGCAAGCTAAGGTTGCCTGACACAACTGACATGATAAATCCTTTACACACTCCTAAACATGCTTTAATAGCGTGGCTTTGTATACTTAACAAACTCCCCACTTTGTTAAGGATGCGAAATTCGGGAATTGCTTTCAATTCTTATTCTTGTTATTTCTTTGGTAATGCTGATGAGTGTAGGGATCACATCTTCTTTACAAGTACTTCTACTAAGGAAGTCTAGACAGCTATCTTACAGAGGTCACAGGTTCAAGGAGCAGCTGGAGATTGGGATTTTGAGTTGCAACAGGCTATAGTGAATCTGAATGGACAGTCTTCAGCAATACAGGTTTTCAACTTGGCATGGTCTGCTTATATCTACACTATTTGGAGAGAGTATAAATGTAGAAAACAATGTACTTCACCTAGTTCTATCAGCAGACTAGTGTTTTGGAGGTTGTTTGTTTAAGAATTTATGGCCAGCCTGCTTACTATCTTCAACAAATTCTGATTTTTATCATCAGGGGGGATTTTGATAATATCATAATCCTTTCTTTTGTTTGCATGTATTAAGTTGCAAGCATTGTTACCTTGTAGCAGGATTTCTCCTGCTCTTTTGGATATATAAAACTGTTACTTATCCAAAAAAGAAATTCTTTTGAGAAACTTCGAAATACCCATCAATAATGGTCTCAATTTTAACTTCCCCATTAACCACCAAGAAGATTCAAGACTTCAAATTCAACACACCTGTTTCTAGGCTATGTTGTTTGGGATGTCTTTGAAAGGAAATGATTGTATAAATTCAAATTACTTATTTATTGGGAACTGCTTATCTAGAAGAGAAAATTTGATTCCACATGGCACTAACAGATTGTCTAAATAGCTCTACTGAAAGCATGTTCAACCATATATAAATACGCCAAGTTATCCACTTGCTGCAACCCAAGACATGATTTGACAAAGTGTGAGAGCAAGATGGATTATGGAAAATGCAAACAGGCAGGGAGGTTAATAAAAGATATAAACATAATGAAGCACAAAAATATGGAATTAACTTATTGTAGATCCTTCATTTTATGCACATTGATTATGATAGTTTATGTACCTTAGGAAAAGTCACCATCACTGGGATTGATACAGCAACAAAAATTCTTAAAAATTTTTTCATGTTGCCAGCTACTGGGTTCCCTTCCACCCCCCTCTCCCTCCCCCCCCCCCCCCCCCCCAACCCCCTGCATATTGCACTGAGGAAAGTCAAGGGTTAAGGGTTAATATGACACAATCTACAAGAAACATTACAATCACATGGCAGAAAGTGAAAATTAATGAGACTCAAAATTCCACATTACAAAGTTGCAGTGCCTCATCTGAGGAAACAAAATCCTACCTCCACTGTAATCCAAGAAGTCAATGCTGTAAGAACAGGTAATATGAATAAGTTATCTGGAGTTGTGAGATCAACAAACCACAGTGCTCCGCCACTTTTGAATGATGGAACTTTTTCAGCCATGTTTCTAATCTATATACATCAATGTCAGTGAATAGAAAATCAGTCATAAATATTACTTTCTAGCAAGGAGAAAGCTGATGAACTTGGGAGCTTGAACAAAAAGTTAGATTGGATAATAAAACAAATTAGATTTATATCTTACAGCCATGAAAAAGCTGAAGAAGATTGGACCTTGAATGATAAGTCCTTTGAATGGAGTAAACGGAGTGACTCCATACCTAAGAACTCAAATCATAATAAGAGAAAAAAATGAAAATTACAATATCAATGTGTTGAAAGGAGACAATCAGCATGCAGAACTTACTGCAGGATCCAGTAGACAAGAATAAAAGGCGGACTTTCATAAATGCAGCAAATATATACCTTCGATGTTATCCCTGTCAGACACACTGAATTGTTAATTACTCATCAAATAGGGCCTTCCCTCGTTTTAGGCCTTCAGCTGAAGCCTCATGATCCACAGCCTGGAAGACAACATGTACTAATAACCTGTAAGCAACAGTTCCTTATGATCTTTAATCTGCTATCTTATTTAATAAGAAATAGTAGAATCAAAACATTTTGCATGAATGGTGGGCCATATGATTGCCTTGTAAAGAGGTGAACTCGAAAACATCATTAAGAAAAGCATCTATGGGAGTTATGTAGTCCAAAGAAAAGGTGTCCCTGACACAACAGGCTAAATAAATTAAAATCTCACCTTATCCTGCATCTGTTGCCTTAATTCCTCTAAACGTGGCCTCATCAACTGTATGACACTAAAATAAATCAATAAAATGGCATACAATGTGGATGACAATTATTTAACAGAATGCAAATCAATAAAACAAATTGTATGTGAACAAGAAGAAAAAAATGGTGAATGAAAATCTGGAGACAACTGAGACCTGAACCGAGGAGCCAAATTAAATAGTTTGCTTACAAGGTTGACCTTTTCATGTCAGTATAATATTAAATTCACATCATTTCCAGGAGTTCTTACCCATTAAATTTTCATCTAAACTTAAGCATTCACAAGTGTTTCAATTGTAAGACAAGTATTATGGAAAAATTGATTTTCAAAAAAAAAAAGTTATAGAAAAATTTATTAAGGCATGACAGTCACTAAAAGGAAGAAGGCAATGCTCCCCCAACCCACCCCACCCCACCCCACCTCCGCGCACCCCCCCACCTCCCCCCCCCCCCCCCCCCAAAAAAAAAAAAAAGAAAGAATGAAAGAAAGAAGAAAAATGGAAAACTAACATTAAGTTTTGAAGAAGCCTTGAGTTGGTTTATAAGAAATGGATCTGTAGCCCCTCGGATCAGCAAAGTTGTTAAAGCTATAGTTGCCCACCTGGAAGCCATAAACATTTACTTTCAATAATAAACCAATGCACGTGTCCTACTGCTAAACCCAAGCATCACAAAGCAACAATGACCAAATGTGCATTTCATCCTTTCCGGAATCTCTATGACATGAATAGCTGCCAATGTCTAAGCCAAGCTTTTTCGCAATGAAGAGATATCTTTCAAATCCCACATAGACAGAACTCCCCCTAACAACCACCACCCACCACACACCCCCCAAACCCCACCCCCCCCGGAAAAAAATAATAATAATAATGACTCAATAACTCGTAGGAAATACAAATAAACGCCGATACCATTTTAGCCCAGTCTAAGAGTGCACAGTATCCATCAAGTGCCGCAAGGCAACAACAGGATAAGAATAATCTGCAGCTGCAACAGCCACCATACTCATTCCAGGGGCTTGGGAGGTCAGTGCATCCACAGTCCTCCCTCTGACAGCCTCCGCAACGTAACCAACATCATCAATCCTCTCGGATCCTTCTCCAGTTGTGCTAGACATAAATCTACATGAGGGCAATCCATCTCCAATCGGCTGAGGAAATAATGAAGATGTCCTGTCTTGAGATAGAGAACAACCAAGGCCATTGATTGCATTGGATGAACCTTGAAACAAAATTTTACGAATGGCAGACAGCGATTGACTTAAATTTAGAGGGTGGGATTTAGAATTATTATCATTGTTAGTATGTAGGATATGGCTAAATGATGGGTTCAAGCGTCTACTAAGAAGGGTAGCTCTTGAGGAGATGCTACCCCTAAAAGCCATCTCTAAAAGGCAATTTATGCTCAGAAAACAAAAAAGAATATGTAAATTCCAAATGGAAATTGCAAGCTAAATGCAAACTTAACAACTAAACGACACGAAATAATCAGAAGTGTAGATGATCAAACTGAGAATGTGCGATCATAAAAGAAAGGACCCTGCTTTAAGCTTTGAAGCTCGTTGCTTCATTTAGAAATTTAAAAAAGAAAAACCCAAAACTATTAACGAAACAATTAACCCTCTAATTCCCAGAACCCTAGTAAATTGAAGAGAAAAAAGAGCAGTGAGAAAGCATAATTTCACTTTCTTTTTGGTGGCTAAGAAAATCGAAGAAAACAAGATTTTTTTTTTTTAAAAAAAAGCATCTTTTCATTGTTCGTGTCGTTTCGGATTCAAAATGACGTTAAATTCAACTAAAGTAAGCAAAATGATCGGCTGCTTTCCACTACTTTTCCATTTCCCACGGCCTCAAACGACATAAAAAATCGTAAAGACTAGTATTTTTCCACTACTTTCTTACGTTTTCCTACTAACCAATCAACCAGAGGTATAACGAGAACCAACCACAGTAACTCTTTTCTGCTTCCCGGATGAGTGAGCTCTGTCTCTTGTCAACTTCTGTGGAGTTTCATTTTTCGGCATTCAATTCAAGCCATCCCCAAGGCACCGTTTTGACAGACAAATTTTTAAATTTTTTCCATCGTGTGTAAAACATTTTTGCCTTCTTAATGGGCCTTTGGGCTTTGGGTTCCTTTCCCTTTAATCAGAATTTTCTCCTTGGTTAGTGGTTATTATATCTGTCTTCAACGATTTGGGCTTTTGAGCCCATAGGATAGTAAACGATCCATGGTTCACCACTCCACTGCACGGATTATTTTTCCTCTGTTTTTCTTGATTTTGGCAGTATCCTCTTTAAGTGGCTAAAAAGATACGAAACACCTTCACAAGTCTAGATGTAATGCTTTTGCCGCTTGAGAGTTGAAAATACCTCTCCTTTTATTTAGTATGATTAACTATAATGATTTATTATCACTAAACTTTTTAGATATTTAATAAAATAAATAATTTAAATATATTTAATGAATAAGACGCTCACAAAAATATATAATTAAGATTTATTATTCATTAACGTACGAAGTATGTTGAATAACATACTACAAAGCTAATCCATTCATCTAGATACAATTTATTTGGTATACTCTTATTTTGACATTTCCAGCTCTAACTCTTTGCTAGCGTGGCAACTCAAAGACTTTTTGGCATGATACTAGAGACAGCCCTGCAAGCAAAACTTTAAATCAATGAAATGTTCATAAAATGAAAGATGGAGAAATTAAGGAAGAGATGAGTACTTGGAACAATCTGTTTTGTCGTTAATTGGAGGAATATTAATATCGACATTGCATTTCTTGGCAATTAGAGGGACTCGGGAGGCGTCATAAGAGCCAACTTTTCCTAATGCTGTTTTAAGGCACTCGCAGATTGCTTGTCGATCATTTTTGGTCCTTGCTTCTTTAGCGAGGTCTCTAGCACCATCACAACATGCCTGGGATGGGTCTGCACCACCTTTGCCTTTCAGGAAGTTGAGGCACGGGGCTACTGCTTTGGTAACATCAGCGCATGAAGGTGCAAGTAGTGAAGTTTCTGCAGTAGCCAAGGCTGATAACATAAGTAAAACAAGCATGGCCAGAAAGTTGATTGAGACAGCCATGGTGGTCTATGAGTTTATTCCTAAATGTGTTTCTCCTGCTCTTTGAAGGATGAGGATGTAAAGCATATATAGTGCCTTTACAGCAGTTGGTTTGGGTAAACTTTCATAGTTTGTTGCCATGCAACTCGCATGAGTTTGGAGCTGATGCCTGTTCCTTGACCTACTAGAATAAGCAACGAAGTCACGTGAATAGGCCCCGCACTTTACTATCATTGTTTCAACCTCCAGTTCCTCTTCAAGCCCGAAATTATTATTTCTTTTTTGGCTAAGACTAAATGAAATAATTAATTAGTTGGTAAAAATAATCTATTAAAAATATCACTATGACTTTTATTTGTCCTTGCAAAGTTCAATTATCTTTATTATCCAATACCGTCATATATAGTAAACTCCTCAGATTGATGGAGTAAGGATGACGCATGAAACAACTTTTAAGGTCCAGCCAATAGTCCAGTTTCGTATTATCGTCCCCTTTAACCCATTCAATGGAGAATGCCAAGATCAGTTGAACACAAAGAAAACATGGGAACTTTATGTTCAGACTAAGATCGTGTAGACAGGACCATTGCACGTCACCTTTAAAATATTTCAAACTATGAATTACAGAACAAAATCTTTAAAGCACCAAATGTGTTCTATCATACAAGTAATGCTGCAAGTTCACGAAACTGATCCGTGCGTCTAACCCTATTTACATAATGGTATGTAAAATGTACTCCACTATCTTGAATTTGATGGCTTTCGAGCTACATATTTGGGATCAGGACCACGTTTTGCATATAAAGAGCCCGCAGCTGAAACTTCAGTAGCCGAAGAAACTATGGCAGACAGGGGCTGGAAATTGGTGCTTCCAATAAACCAGTAGAGAGCCCACTTCAGATTGCAGAGGGTATACTTCAGAGCTTTGGTCCAATTCTCTTGCTTATTGAAGCTTTGTGTGATGGAGTAGTTTTCCACTCTGTCATTCTCGATCCTGTAAGATGCGATGACTTAAGAAAATGAAGCGAAAAGGGAAATATGTTCACACAATATACTCAGAGTTTGGATCTACTCTATCTATTTAAAACCACCAAAATAGCATTGATATTCAGATATGTAAAAGACTAAAAAGTACTATTCTGCACAGAAGAAATCTCACTTATAGGGCAAGTTGAAGCGTTTCTCAGGTGGAATGTTGTTTTCTTGATCCTTGGAATTTGCAAACTCAGCAAAGTCCTTAAGGCATGTCAAGAATAGTGTCATTGCTTTGTCATACCTTGTACTCCAGAACAAGTTCACTGGACCAAACCTAAAGACATTTATGTCAATTGAAACACTGCAAGCAACTCCAAACATACAACAAGCAAGATCCATTGAAACATTTAAAGAGGACATTTCCCAGGATTGCTAATGCATCAGTTATATGTTGAAAACAATACATTAGAATACCAATGACAACCACGTAGGCATTTAAGCATTCTCTATTGAATGAATCAAATAATATCAGATCAAACCCACCTTTATGCATTATGTAATATGAGAATACAGCTAGCCTTTCAGGTTTAAATGTTTGCATTTTAATATTCCTAATAAAATAATTTAGAAAATCCAAAGTTGATACTTACAACTCATATGTATTGTTGTTGCTGTCCTTTATCCGAGGGTAGCTTCCCATGGGAATTATTTTTATCCGATAGCTGATTCACCAATTAAGGATACATCACATGTCTCTTTATGAACAGCTTTAAGCATGAAAGGTAACAAAGTTCCCCTGTAGATACTGCACATTTTAATTATTGTTTTACCTTACACTGGCAGAATACATACATACAGATGACAGCATAAGAAAAAAAAAGTTGACCATATTCAACTTCAACAATTACACACACACAAATGTAAATATGACTTTTGGTGAAAGTACTCCATAGACTAACACTCATTAGAAAGGATACTGAAACTTTGGCCAGAAATATTGACACATTGTATGAAGAAGGAGGCAAGCTTGGCCCCAGGCAGCATTTATTTCATCCCACTCAACCTAAACCAATAGCACCAAATATCAGCCACTATTAATTATCAACATAAACAATTTTCTATATGGAAAATGATGCCAATTTTCTTACTGGAATTTTAGGCAGTCGTCCAAGACGAAAATTGTTTATAGTTCCAAATTCTCCATCATGCCAGATTGGGAAAGCATCATTGAGCACGTTAGTTCGCTTTAACAACTCTAAATGTGCTTGTGAAACTTCAGTCTTCGCCAAAATTGCATCTCTCTCTTCCTGTTAAGCAGAAACATTTTGTTCATGTAAGAAGGCAGCAAAAGAGTGTTTTTAGTTATTTTAAGGAAACAATTGTTTGCAACTATCTATCCAATTTACTGCTTACAGCTATTTCAATAACACTTCAGTGTAGACAAAAATTTGATCCAATAGCATATCATTCAAAAACAACATTAGTAACATTGACATTTGAGAAACATTTTTGAAGCATAAGAAATTTCTGAGCCATTTTGGACTGCTTCATTGACTAATAGTACATCAAAGAAAAAAAATTCAAGAGAAGGCATCTACACCAAACCTGATGTGCAATTAATTGAAACTGAAAGTTGTTAAACTCCTGCCAATACCTGTGACACATTGATTTCAACAAACATAAGGAGATAATACGTTAAAATTGCCAGCTATATACAATTCAAAGTGTGCTCTGCATTCTGGTTTAAGAAATAGTGGGGTTGCAGAGGGAGGACAAAGGAAAAATAGTGAAAAAAAGGCATTGTACCTTACAATTTTATCTGAGAATGCATATGAAGGATATAGAAATAGAAGAAGAAACTTACCTCTCCTCCAATTCTTTGACACGGTTTGATTTTTGCTCTAATTCTTTTAGTTCAGCATTTACTACGGCATTCTGTTTTTCTATTTCTTCAATTGCTGCTTCAAGTTTTCTTTCTTCTTCCTCAATCTTGCAGAATGAACAGATAATCAAATATGCCTTTAACTCCGAAAATCATTCAAAAATTCACTGGATGCTTATATTAATTATAAGGACTGATTACTTAGTAGTATCCTGATTTAAAATCCATTAGTCCTTCAGTAGTGTACTGCAGGTTAACTTATGGAAAAGTTTTTTTTTTTTTTTTTTATAAAAACAGAAAAGTTCTAATATAAGGAAATGGTTAATCAACCATGCATTTCCAAAATTTGCAGAGATTTTTTTGCACATTGATCATAGCAGTTGATAGTTAGACTGAATTGATACCCTGTTTTAAAACCAAAAATTTATTCACATTTGTGAATGAAACCCTCCCTCATTCAAATGTGGAACTAAAACCTGAAGCGTCCAAACATCAACAAAGATTAAAAGCCCTCAATGATTCCCTTAGTAGATTAAGCACTACCATAAGAACCAAAATTTTACTGTTTTATAAACAAGTTTACTCAGAAGCTGCCAAACAATTACCTTTAATTTCTCCTTACGAAAATCAGCCTCACTGAGAATTTCTTGCGGCTCCCCCTCCAAGCGCTGAAGACAGGCTTCATATGCTTCAATGTCCCTAGTCACATCCCCAACCTCCTTGTCAAGTTTGTCAGACAACACCCTCATGCATTCAAGGCATAATGGTTGCTCAACCTAAAAACGCCCAAGAAAGTGGAATCAAATTTAGATACTCTATACAACAATGAAGCACTGAATAAAAATGCCAGAAAATAAGCGATACCTGTGTCTGAGTCGTGGCAATCTCAAATGCACGTTTCAGGACAGTAATAGTCGAGTGAAATCCAGAGTTGTTCGGCTGCAAAGGACTGTTTGGTCCACCTTCTGACAATGGTAAATGTGCCCCACCTCCATCAGAAGCAGACTCCGACTTATACACCACCACAAATGATTCTTCCATAGCCTTCCCAGGGTGGCCAGCATCAGGCTGTCCAGGCCCACCACGAGGACGGGGAGGGATCCCTTGTGCTTGGGGCTTTTGCTTTGGCAGCACAACAAAAGAGTTGTCCATACGTGTTGAACCTAGCACACTGCTAGCTCCATGAGTTAAAGACCCCTGCATTGCTGCATTTTCGTTCATAGAGACCAAATTTTTTATCACAAAACAGCTTTAAATATTGCAATTATAGACTGGTTTAGCAGCCAAAATTTGTTTAAAAAATTTAATAATCCGCAAAGTTGGTCTTTATTCCAAGTCAAATTACATGCAGATAATAAACCAATCCCTAAGTTAGAAAATTTGCAACTTTACTCCAAACTTGATGTTTAAAAATACAGTATTTATTTATCAACTAATTAAAGGGGTCTCCTCAAACGTGAGGTGACATGCAGCATTCCAAAAACTAATTAAAGGGACTAAAAAAATTAAATCCAACAATCCAAGCAAGCAGAAATTAAAAAGAAAATTATTAAATTAAATTTGTTACAGATTGGAGAAACCCTAACCGGAGCGAGAGGAGTCGTTTGGGAACTTGTCGACGTATGAATCGACGCCGACCATGCAAAGGGAGTTGTGACAGTTCTGGCAGACCCATTTAGGGAGATTCGGATCCTCCGGGAAACTCCGACCTTTATCGGGTATATCTTCTTTCTTCATTTAGTTATTCGAATATTATGCAGAGGAGATTTTCGGGTCGCTTGCTTCTACGGTTGAGCCGTTGAGCTCTGTAGAAAGAAATCATAGCAGTTTTAGGACTTGCTTGTTTCGTGATTAAAACGACCAAATAAAAAGGACTATCAAACCCGGTGGAGTCGAGATGCTCCGGATCTGAACCCGATTATTTGATTTATCATAGTCTTTTAAATCCAAACCTTATTTATATATCATTGATACAAAAAAAATGTCAACGAAGGCTTTTTATATTTTTAATTTGAAATTTAATATAATGTTTGGAAATTCATATGGTTTAGTAAAACAGAAATTTTTTTACCAGCGACAAATAGTAAAATTTTTTTATTCTAATAGTTGCATAAAATTGGCATGTTGCATAATTAATTATAAGTAAATGTTTATCTAGATAAAAAATTAAAATACTTAGCGAATTGATATAAATTATTTTACAGAAATTTTGACAAAAGAAGTAGGAAATTTGGACATCTTATGTTCAACAATAAAATTAAACTCACAGATTTTAAAGATAGTTTAAACATATAAATAAAATTTAAAATGGTAAAAAGAGATTAAAAGAAAAAAAGAGAAAATATTATTAAAGCAATAACCCGAAAAATTGACCCGGATACCCATTGAGAATGAGTGTGCAATAGCGGGACCCGCAAGCGGCAATTCACCGCCATTTCCCAAAATAACCCGATTAAAAAATTGATTAATCGGGATATTGCAGGGGTTCTTTATAATCAGGACCCGAACCCTAGGTTTTTTCTTTTCCCCTGATTCCGAAAATTCCCTTCAAACAGGACCCGGAAAATTTGAAATCTCCAAGCTCAAACATAACAGTTATGGAAGATCATCGAATCAATGGAGACAACAACAACAACAACCCAAGGCAATTACAGCTCTTCGTTAAACTTCTCAATGGCGAAACCTTATCGCTCCAATTCCCGACCCCACAAGTCCAAGTCGGTTCCGTCAAGCACCGAATTCACCAAATTACCAAAATCCCAATCAATTTCCAGCGCCTGATCCGCGGCCATCAACTCAAGGACGATGCGGTGATATCCCACCCCAACGCCACCCTCAACCTATCCCTCCGTCTTCTTGGTGGCAAAGGAGGTTTCGGATCGCTGCTACGTGGCGCAGCCACAAAGGCCGGGCAAAAAAAGACGAGCAATTTCGAGGCGTGCCGGGACATGAGTGGAAGGAGGCTGAGGCATGTGAATGCGGAGAAGAGGTTGGAGGAGTGGAAGGCAGAGGAGGAGAATAGGAAGTTGGAGAAGATTGCGGAGGAGTTTATGAAGAAGAAGGCAAAAACTGGGAAAAAGGGGGTTGGAGATGGTGAGGCCGAGAAGTATGTCGCAAAATACAGGGAGGAGTCAGCGAGGTGCGTGGCGGTGGTTGAAGAGTCTGTTAGGGCAGCGTGCCGGAACCAAAAGCGGAAGGCTGTGCTAGGAGGAACTGACCCCAAAAGATTGAAAATTTGGTATGTTTTTGAGATCATTTAATTTGTTTGTTATGTTAAGATTGGTGTTAATATTTGGAATATTTATTTCTTTTTGTTTGCTTATTTTGAATAGGATGGGGAAGAGGAAATTGAATGAGAGTGATAGTGATGATAGCAGCGAGGATGAGGATGACGAGGAAAATGAGAAATCTGTAGTTTTGAACAATGGGAATCATTCAGATTCTAGTAAGGGAACTGAGGGGAGTTCTGATTCAGTTGCTGGGGGAAGACATGATGGAGATTTTTCCGGTGGAGTCTCAAGTGAGAGTGGTTCTGAGGAAGAGAAAGAGATTGTCCTGCAGCGAACTTCGGAATCTGGTGGGCAAGATGCTCCCAATGTAGTTAACAGCATGGTTGAAGTTGAACCAGAGGTTTATGAAGAGAAGACAGCACAGTGTGCAAATGCGGCCTGCATGGAGGCAGATGTGATTGCTGGAAGTGATGCCGTTCAACCTGAGATGGAGGAACATAATGGAACTAAAACTGAAGATCAGAAGGAAATAGTTAGTCAGCGTCTCAGTGTTCCAGTTTCAGTAAATGGAGGAGTTGAGAGCAAACTGATTGATGAAGTTAATTGTTTATCTAATGCGAAGTCAGAAGTTCATGAAGAAACAGTAGTTTCAGGTACTAATGTGGCAGAACCAGAAAAGCCATTGAACTTTGATGACTTCAATTCTCCGGAAGAGATGCAGGTATTTTTGGCTGCACACTTGAAGTTCTTTTCCTGTTTCCTCTTTGTGTGTAGACTTAGTTCATTTTTGCCCTTCCTTCTTCATTCCTTTCTAGTTTATTAGACAGCGAATTTTGCTAACCTTTGATAATCATTTTATCATTTATGATTTTGGAACTTAAGCACCATTAAAGGTTGTAGATATAGATGATTTTAAGGAAAGTGTTTAGTAGCTAAATAATATGTGAAACTGTTTTGCTTTCTGTGCACTATGGCCCTTAGTACCCTCTCCCTTTGACATAGATCAATAGCATTAACTCATCTAGAAGGGGTTAAAAAAGTTGCAACTACTAGCCAACTTTATGATTGCCTACATGGATGAGATAGGATATTTCAGCAATAGCCTGTTGTTGCAATTCTATTGAATGCTTTTTTCTAGTCCAAGCTTAAATCTCGTCATAGTTCTTTGATGTTGTTTAGACTTTATCGTTGTGTGCTTTGTTAAAAAATAAACGCACCATACAAACTAGAATACTGAAGAAAAGATATCAGGAAGTGAATTTGAAACTGGCATCGAAATTAAGTTGTCATGGTGATGCTATTGTTCTTAATAGTGCTTACTGTCATTGCTGTTTCAGCACTAACAATTTTATCATTTCTATAGGTTCTTGGATTGGAGAGGTTGAAATCTGAACTGCAGGCACGTGGGCTAAAATGTGGGGGTACTTTGCAAGAGCGAGCTGCCCGGCTTTTCCTGCTAAAATCCATTCCTTTGGATAAGCTTCCAAAGAAGTTGCTTGCAAAGAAATGAAAACCTATGTAGTAGACTTCATTTGACCTCGTAGTATCATGGAGGAGTCCTTTTTGTCAAATTATGAAATGTGTATATTTTTTAACTTCGTTCTGTCCTGTTTAAAAATGTATGACATGGTATTTGAATCCTGAAATCCTGTTACCTAAGGAAATCTTGACGGGCTCTTTGCTCTTATAATAAAATGGAACAAGAAATAGTTACGACTTTAAACATGCCTTGCCTAAACTAAAGTTTGAGATTTGTGGAATGATGATGTTCGTGATTTATGTTATAAAAAACCCATTCGTTTTATTCTCATTTGTCCTTTTGATAAAATGGAATATTTGAGGTTTTTCTGTCTTAGTCATTGCTTCATGAGCTGATTTAATCATGGTTTAAGGGAAAAAATTTGCAGATTGCAGGCTTCTTTGACTCTCTTGAAGGGATAAAGAATAAGAGGTATGCCTATTGTAATCCCATACAAGAAGTGAGAAAAAAAAATTGTAATATATCAAACAATGTCAGTATGTGAACCAGCATGTACCGGGAATGGAGAGTATCGGCACACCGGGCATGTACTGTTCATTCGAAGCCACTCATCTATGCACTCTGCATGGAAGCAGTGATTGCATTCTGGTATGCACCTGATTGTATCTTTGCTAAGGTATTCAGACAAGCAAATGGGGCAAGTGCTGTCATTTGGGCCAGGGAGTCTCCGGCTCTCACCTAGCACCAACTTTTGATAGGATTCGATTGTGGACTGGTCCAGCCCTGTCACGACGAGCGTGGGTTGTGGCGTCACCGCAGAATGTCCGGTGTTCTGCTGTGTGGAATTGCCCCTGTTGCGACGGCGACTGTCGAGGCAGCACGCAAAGACGGCGATTCCTATTGCGCATGAGAGTACTGGTACAGCAATTGACAAGCAGATAATCCTGAAAACTTGAAGACCATTTCCCGATCTGCCTGAAATATGAGATCATAAGAAAAACTTTAATAACACGAGTTGCTATTCTGATGGTTAACTAAAATAGGAATCACTTCATTCCGCTCATCTACTTAAACAAAAAATCATATATTTTTACGAGTTCGATTATCTTGTGGAGTAAAATAGAAGCTACCCAGGCCTCCTGAAGAAGTAAATTTCTAATAGAGATCCTGTTTAGACTATGCTCTTCTTGATTCTCCTCCATCGCTCCCAACCATGGCGGATCAATGTTATTTTCTACAACATTTTAACTTATTACCATATGAACTCCTTGGGATACGCCAGGCGGTTCACACTTTAAATGACCCGGTTCCCAAAAATTTAATACGAATGGGAGATTTAATTAGTGGCCATTTGCTGAAGCTCTTTCCATTTCTTTTTTAATAAATCCAAGGGAACTTGGAAACGTGATAAGCTTTCTACGAAGGGAAATGCGTTTGATAGAAGTTGAAGCTGGGGATGACCCCAGAAGCAGAATCGAGGGGCTTCCGACTTTTGGCTTTTACAAAAGCATAATAGAGATTAGCTAATTTAATACACATAACACACCACCTGGTTTGAACCGGTATTCTACGGGAGAACTGCCATCTTAGTTCTTCTATCTTAAGTTTTTCATTTCTAGTTGACATTGCAATAGTGGGTCATGCCTTATAATGTAACAACAATAACTAAATATATAAATCCGTCATCTTTAGTTAAAGTCAATAACACTGAAAACCCACTAGATTCGTACATGTCACTCATTCATCATTATTTTTATTTGTTTACTCCAAAACAATTCATTCTTGGCTTGGTGATTGGCCCATACTTTTTTTCACAAACTTTGCCAACCCCTCAGCTTCCGTCCCCAGTTCTCTTAACCCATTTTTTTTTCAAAAGATTATCCTGAGTTTCCTGACCCAGTCAATGAGTCCTTGAGTCATTCTTAGCCTAAGGGTGAAGTTTGGGGTTAAACAAGATATGTGATGTTAAAAATGGATATGCAAAATGATGATCAAGATTCAAGAAAGATAGATCCTTACCTGATTTAGGGAGATGGAAACAGTCAACTTCTTCACTACCGATGCTCTTGAAGCCGCAGATGCCGCCTTCTGACTCACAATCTCCGCATTGAGGTGCATGCCATGTTAGCTCAATGTCTTCATCAAGCTCAGATGACAATGCTTCATCATACTGAGCTGGCCATGGAACAGGAATCCGCAATGTAGTGATTATCTGGCATGATTCAGCCATCGAATTCGCCAGACTTATGGAAGAAGTAGCCAAGACGGAGTTCGTTGAATTGCTTAGGCAATCAATGGTGGTGAAGCGAGACTTTGTGACTTGAGTTGGGCAGTTGAGGAAGGTGTAGTTCTGATGAAAAGGAGCAACGAAGGGAGAACCTGAAAGATTGAAGCTGAGAAGTCGCTTGGGAAGGCAATTATCAGGGTCATAAAGATATATCTGTTGGTTGAGATAATTGATGTCGCGAACGAAAAATTCTCCAGAATAAGGAAGTTTTAGAACAATCGTACTCTGACTCTTGCATCCAAGGTTGAAACCAGGATATCCACAGTATTCAGGCTGCTTGCTTTCTAGTCGGAAAGGAAATCGGATAAGAATTTCATTATTGCCGCAATTGGTCAGGGAACAACGTTCTGCTGCGTATACAAGAGGAAAGAGGAAGGAGAAAAGGATGAGGATATCCATGTCCAAAAAGACCGAAGCCAGGGATGGGCATATCTCAGGGGAAAAAGGGGGCAGTCCATTTCAAGACTCCATTAAACTATTCAACTACAACAGAAAGTCAACTATTAAATAAAAGTTCTCTAGCTTGTATGAGAGAAAAATTCCAAGTCGACATCGCCAAAGGCTGTCTGCTTATGTGTCATTAATTACTGGGGAGTCTGTAGACTAAGGCACACCAACCCTGAACACCCCATGCAAATGTTTACTTCTACTTCTTGTTTTTCTAGCGCATAGAAAGGCGGAAGTGAGAATTTCTTAATGACTGAACTTAGAAATTACCATGTGCAAATGCAGCATAATTCTAATTTCTAAAACATGCTTGCTCCAAAGTTAAAAAAAAAAAAAAAAAAACTCAATTTCATGGCCTAGAAGAAACGAAACATAGACTCTTCAGTCTGAGATGATCTGTGGAAACTTTACCGGTTCCCTTTCTTAAGCTTCCATAGACATGGCTAAATTGAAAAATTAAACTAATATGACCTAACCGATCGTGGTGATTGATAAGCTTAGGCCCCATCCCACTACAGAAGTAAACTGGAAAACTGGCGCTGTTGGCTGCAAGCGTGTTTCCTGCTTTGAGCGGCCCTAAATCCTCTGTTTTCTGTTTTGCTCACTTTTTTTGTTTCCTTTTTGAGCTGTTGTATCTTTGGTTCTTGCTCCGGTACCCAAAGAGAATAAAAAAACTAGCGCACTGTGCCATGAATCCACAAATACACACTTAAGTTCAGACAAGTTTATGCGTATTTCTGACAATGGTTTGCATTTTTGCAGGCATATGCTTGTCCTAATCTGTGACCTGTCATTTTGATGCTGAGCAGAAAAGGTAGTCTACGTGGGGGAATACCAATTTTCATATGTTTTGAGTCCTACTTTCCTATTCTAACGGAACAGTTAGAAGTAAGAACAAATCAATTTGAATGATGAGAAATTTTCGAAAGTAGTCACAAACGGCCTTGGAACAGAACTACTGCAATGACGTGTGGGGGTTCAACCAGTATCATAGAAGCTGCTGAGAGATTCTAATCGAAACAATTTCTCCTTCAGCTCCTGCTCTCATGGTATGGTACTTTATTAGAATTCCTGCTTAGAAAAAGAAAGAAAACTGAACAAATCACAACAAATTAATTAATTGGAAAAGAAATCTTCTCCAATCAATCTTGTCATTCATAGTTGAAATCCACGGTGAAAAACTCCAAACTATGCCAGCTACACCCAATCAGTCCATGT
The DNA here is from genome assembly GCF_053813885.1 of Theobroma cacao. NCBI lineage: Eukaryota > Viridiplantae > Streptophyta > Magnoliopsida > Malvales > Malvaceae > Theobroma > Theobroma cacao. The sequence goes on along the minus strand of NC_142639.1, from coordinate 39,145,346 downwards.
AATTTGCAAATTTCCTTTTCATTATTTTTTTCACAAGATTTGCAGATTGTGGACTTGTTACCTTGATTTTCTTGTAAATTGGTGTTGACTGCAACTGCATGAAGAGTAATTATAGCTTTTGGTTGAAAGTCATTGGCTCGTCCTATCCATGACTTATAATTGAAGACCCCTGCCAGTTTATTGGCAAACAAAATCAGATTGTTCAGCATCTTTTCCAGTAAGGGGAGTAAACCAACCTCACTTAACTCAGAGAAGCTTTTACAGCCACCTATTTAGGATCAGAAAAGTAAAGGCTTTCTCATGCTTAGCTAGCTCCATATAGAGCTTTATTTACGTAATAGAGTAATTACTGTGTTCTAGTACTGTTTGACATTTGATGCAGGAAATTGAGATGATAAGTGACAGGAAGATGCTCTAGCAGTAAATCTGGTTGGTTGAACCCCCCATAAATCGGAAGGTCAGTATTCTAAATCAGTGATATAACCAATTAATTAAGAAGTTGCTAATGATGAATGGAACTTTCATTTTAAAAGACAGTTGGAAGTTGTGCATTATTGATTAAGAGGATTATTCAAGGTTTAGTTATGCAAGCAAGCAAGCAATAAGAGGACTATCCTTTATCCTTATGCTAGATGAAATTGAAGAAACAAGGACTATTCCGTCTCACCAACTTATTATAGAATTTGTTGAGTGGTTAAAGAAAACTGAAATATTATAACACCAAAAAGCTGCCCCAATCCCGTCCTATAAAGTAAGTTCAGTTATCAATTTTCAATTAAATCTTAGCAGTCTGTTGGAGCACACATGTCAGCTTGGTGGAACAAAGAGGTTTCATACCTAATTCATTAAGCAAAGCTCAGTTAATAAACTTTTCTGGCTTGGTCATGAATGGATCGGGCAGCCACCAAAGCATTTTCATCTCAATAATTGTTGATTGATTCTATCCACAGGGGCTAAGTAATGTGAATGCATTCTTGACAAGAAGACAATGACAGAATGAGTAAACTTCAGGTGGAGAATAAAATTTTACCTGCTGCTGTCTTGCTTGTGAGGTATTTGAAGTCAAAAATGGACCCATAAGCTCCTGGTACTCTTTTTTTGATTTCATGAGATCCAACAAGCTCATAGTCCCAACTTCCATCCTGGTACCCCTGACTAAGGAACAGCTCAATGTGCCTGGCATCCAACATCTGCATTGTCCCTACATAAAAACAATCAAGTTTTTTCCTTGACGTCTGTATTCCTTTCTATCAAAAAATTTGAGAACAGTTTTCATGTGTGTGGTACAGTTTAGACCCTAAACTCATGCTCTGCAGATTTCTCAACCTGCCCTCAGATAAAATTTGGCATTATATAAACCAAACCAGTCATTTATGTTTTAGCAGGATTGCATCCGCCAATTTTTTTTTTTTTTTGGTCTTTACGTCATCCAGTGTAAAGCATAGTCCTGACAAATACAAGGATATCCAGTCTGTTGATTAATTAGCTCACCGCTGTTAAGGTGGCAAATAAGATCACAAAACGGAGCGTAGTTGAGAACAGAACAGAGATCAAAAGAAAATGAGACAACGGAGATAAACTGTGAAGATCAAGATTTCTAACCCTTGACTTGCATGTTCATAGTCTACTATCAAGACTCTCATCTACTTAATAAGAGGAACAAAATCTCTCACTCTGCACTTTAATGGGCAGTAAGTCATTTCATTGCTCACCTTCACATTTTTCTTGGTCACACACGGGGCATCGAACAAGCTGTAGATCTGAAAACATCAACCATGTTGAAGCACAAACTTAGGTAAGAGTTTTGACCACAACTTGCATGAGAACATGAGACCATACTACAAAAGAAAAATGCCAGGAGTAAATTTGCCCCATTTTTAACAGTACCAGCTATCCAGATTCCTGTCTTGACTTTCCTTAACAGGCATGTCCCGCACGACTGCAACATATCATCTACGATTTTTTGTTTTGGGATTTTCACAGGTGCACTCAGCCTTTCGCTCAGAAATGCTACTTCTGATTCGAAAGAAAACGCCCCAATGCGCATCCAGTCTGATTACTCCCCAAGAAAAACAAAACTCAGTCAATAGCAAATTGTCCTTATACTAAGACCACCAGCTCATAATTTCAGATTCTAGCTATAGATTAATCAAATGCATCCAACAAAATCTACAATTAATGGTGCTAGACTTTGAACTCCAAACTATTAACAAGCCATTGGATTTGATAAAAATATCTAACCAATATGTTTCTCCTGCTGGCGGAACATGTAAGAGTGACTCCCATCTGCAAAACCATGTCAATCAGACAGCTATGTTTAGCAGTGGAATTAAATATTAAACAGTTAATGTACACGTGTATATAAAGGGATTTGATGGTTACCAACAGCTGAAGCGTAGAGCTTGGCCCAACTGAATGCCACGTGGCCAGGATCAGGAACCTGAAGATCACGCAGGCATGCGAACTTCCATACACAGTCTTGCATGATGACGCTGTTGAACCATTTACTCGCCGCTCCCAGCATCACCAATGATCTTCCATCCAAAAACCTGGCTATGTATGTCCACATATCCTGCTCGTACCTTTTTTAGTATATGAAAGTTATAGATTAATTTAACCATATGACAAAAATTTAACAATTAATTACTGTTTGGTTGCTGAGAAAAAAAAAAGAACAAAAAAACTGAATCAACATATGAACTTGACTCGGCGGGCCGATCACTTTCTCGAAAATTAATTCATGAGAATTTTTTTTTTTTTTCTGAATATTTAAGAGTAATCGTGTATTGTTTTGAGCAAAAACCAATAAGTACAAACTAGATACGTTTCAATAATCAACTTCTGTTCTAACATATTATCAAATAACAGAATTAACTGAAAGGAAATTAATATCAAGGATATCTTTGGTAACTTAGAAAATTTAACGGAATAACAGAAACTGAACCTTCAATGTCAAGCTTTAAAAAAAGAATCAGAAACCTTAAGCATTATGGAAATTTGAAGATTTACAGAGCTTTAAAAAGTCAGTGAATATTTCAGAGTCCACCATTTCTCAGATGACGATTAAATGAACTGAATAAACCATTATGAAATTAGTTCAGTTCAAATTCCACCATTTCTCAGCTAACAAGCAGATTTAGACGATTAAATGAACTCAATTGACCATTATGAAATTAGTTCAACCTATTCTAAAACAGCGACAGGTTGCATTCGAGGAGAAAAATGCATTTCGAGTGCCAAAATTTGTAGAACTAACGCTGAATCGTCTCTGAAGAGCAGAGACTCATTTAAACTTCTAGATCAATTCTTCATGGAGACCTTTTCTTTAGGATAAAAAAATCAACAGAAATGAGATTTTTATTTTCTTTCCTTGTTTCTTTTTTCGAAAAAACATCGTCGATACATGAAGAAGCGCGAACCTTCGAAGTTGGATGAATGAGAAGAACTATCATAAATGAAAAAAAGGCTTTATCATCAAATTGTTTTAGCTGAATCGGCTAAAACTCAAAGTAGTTTAAATTTAAAAATCCTTTTGATCGCTCATTTCATCAGATTCAACTTTCATAGTTTGTTATTTTGCATGATTAAACTAGTCGAACCAGCTCCAAATTTCAATGGAATAAAAAAAGGATTGAAAGAATCAAAATGATCAAGCTCCAAATCGTTAGAGAGAGAGATTACCAACTGAAGGAAGAGCGATCAGTGCAACGAGGAGATGTGCAACTGCAAATTCCCTTCGTTCTCTTCAATCGCTTCCTCATTCTCTCTTTTCTTTTGTTTCTTCGTGAATCTGAGAAGAATTTCGAATTCAAATATTTTGTAAGAGGCCTTCAATCTTGGGGTATTTATACAGGTGACGCGCGAAATCCTCATATTTAAAAATAATTCAAAAAGGAAAATAAAAAATGAAACGGGTTCAATTACGGATCTGAATCCTGGATCGGGCTGAGTTAAATGGATCTGAAAATGGGCCTCGTTAAAATATTTTTGAGCTACTTGGTTCCTTATCAACGTGCTCAGGTCTCCAAACATAATGGCTAAGGTTTAAGGGCTTAAGCAGCGTTTAGTATGAGAGAAGTGTGAATATATTTTTTATAATAGATCAAATTAAATTATATTATAATATTTATTTTATAACAAACACTACAATGTAATCATATTACAGTTAATAGATGTAACGTAATTGCAGTCTAAAATTAATGTAATCATATTGCATTGTACTCTACAATATTTTTATTTTTTAACTTAAAATAAAATATTAGATATTGTCTTTTTAAAAGAAAAGAAATTTAAATAAAATATAAAATATAGGAAATTATATTAAGAAATGAAAACAAAATATATGTTATGAAAAATATATGTAAGAGATGATATGATATAAAAATTAATAATAAAAAAATATAAATATATTAAACTTATATTTTAAGATATAGGAATAATTTTGAAAATTGATATTATCTTTTTTATATTTTAATCTTTATTTTACTAATATATCAAACATTATAATATTATCTTCCTTATAATTATATTATATTATAAAATATCAAATGCCACCTTAATTTTGCATAGAAGATCCATCTTCACCTGCAACATAAACCTCACCATGGACTAGAACTTTGGAAAATTTGTATATACAAATGAGTTTAACCAATCAAAGGTAGCTCAAACAAGTTACTAAGACACAATTTATATATATTAGATAATAAGATAAGATGTCTTTGACATACTTGTTCCAGTAAAAATGGAATTAGGTTTGTAAAATGTTATTTAATTTATCTTCAATTTCTCTTGAGCCAACAATAAATATCTATACCTCTGTATTAAAGGAAGCTCATGCGGATATCCTTGAGGTCAATAAGTGAAAATCTATTTGTATGACATGTGACGTTTTCAAGGGGTTTCTTATCTTGGGTTTGGTTGGGTTTTAGCTTAAGGCCCACATAAGGTTTTTTCCTTCCCATATCATTCTTTTTTTTCTATGTGTTTCTTCTATTGTTTCACAGTGACGTGAAAGTTTTTGGTTTATAGGGATTTGAACCCAACGACTCCAATTTGTACGGCAGTTAGACGTGACTTACCTGAATTCAGTGCCGTGTTTTGGACCTTTTGGCCTTGTCCTCTCGATGTCAATCATGGGTCTTCAATTGTCTTTGCTGGAGGTGTTGTGGGTTCCAAAAGTTTACTGTAGCATTTTCTCTCTTTCGTTTTCTTTTTCCTTTTATTTGCATTTTTTCCCTCTTTTATCTATGCTTTTATGTGTTCCTGTGTTTACCTCTCAATTTCGCCATTTGGGTTCAACACCGTTTGTCTTCTTTGAGTTGTTTTAGATTTCCTATATTTTCTTTGTTTATGACCTTGCTTTGTTATTAGTTATAGGTTTTATTTCTTTTTTAATCTCTCTATTTGTTCTTGCGAAAATTTACCATATTTATTCTTTGCTATGTACCTATTTGTTTTATCATGTTCTTGAGGTTGTTGTTTTTATTAATTTTTTTTGTTATTGTTTATGATTTTAATTTCTACTTTGACTTTTTCCATTCTTTTGTGGGGAAATTGAATTACTCACAAGTTCCAAAAATTTACATAAACCTGTTTTAGGTTAGGTTTGTGCTATCTGTAATTCCTATGCTTTTTACGTACAAATTTTGGACTTGAATTTATTGCTTGACTTACAAGAAAATGCTAACCTTTTTATAAACTTCAAACTTCTCTGTCTATTTGTTGATGTGAAAATATTATCCTCCAGGGAAAAATAAATATACGATTGTTCATAAAAGTTGCTTATACATGTACTGATTGTCCTATGCTTGTTTCTTTTCCTTAGTACTTATCCTAAATTATTTGTTTGTTTCTATGATTCATGGGTTTCTATATTCATTTGTTTGTCATTTTTTGTTTCGCAGAGGATTCTGCTTCAGTTTGTTTGTCAGCACTTATAACAATTGTAAATCATTTGCTTCATAGTTTTTCTACGTTATGTATCTTGAATGAGGAGATTGTTGTTTACATGTTTTAGGGATATTTAGATTAAACTATATAGTTGCTAGAACTTATTTCTTAGTTCCCTTGCTTGAAATTATAATTTTGATTGAGGCTGTTATCACCTTTCAATACTACATTGTTTTAATATTTTGCTCAATTCACTTCCATTGGAAAACCACGAGATGGTTTTTTTTTTTTTTTTTTGCTCTGTGAAAAACCGTGAGATATTAACATAAACCAACAAAAATCTACATCAGTTGTGTTGTATCTCAAGGTGATAGCATTGTTTTTTGGGCTTTAACTACTTGAGGAAAATTAAATAACTTATGGGGTTGTTATTTACTTCTTTCAGTACATCCATGGATAATTACTTTCTTCAAATTTCTACGCATAATTAGTGACATAATGGGGATTTCACAAATGCGTTAATTTATTTATTTTATTTCCCTTGAGACAATGTATGTTCACCATGTATTATGATGCAAATGCTTATAAAGGTGTCAATAATTATTTATTAGCTATTTTACATAATATGATTTGTAAACTTTTAATCTGATATGACACTATATTATGGTGCATCGAGAGGATTCTTCTTTTTGATACATTATTTTTTACTTCTATTATGAAATTAAACAAGTTACATTCAAACCATCACTTTATGGATACTTTTTCAAGTTTAAGAGCCTGATAGTTAGTCCAATGAAACTAATGTAAAAGTTTAGTTGTTGTTTAGTTGTGTAATATAGTATTTGTAATTGTTTGTTGCAGTGGACTTTTCAACCTTTTGTTTTCTAGAACAAAAGAATATACATTGTTCTTATGAAGTGTAGGAATCTTGCTTATTTAGTTTTAAGCACCATTCTATGCTATTTTTAATATTTTGAGGTGCGTACATCTCTTCTTTAGAATGAAAAGAACTGATTTCTAATATTATCCTGCTTTATTAGCCTATGACTTTTCTCTTTTGAAAATTCTGTACTATTATGAATAAATTGTACAATGAATTAGGCTAATTTTGAGGGAGTGCTACAAAAATGCTGTGCAAAACCAAGCAAGGTCAGTTGTTCAGCTTTGTCATAGAATTATGCTAATTTTGTTGATAACGACAAACTTTTTGTTAGCTAGGTGGGAATGAATGTACAGAATTATGTACTTTTGTATATAACAAAATGCTTTTAACATCACAGATATCTGCAAATGCATACCAATAGATAATTATCTTAATTTTGTTCATGGACTATAAGGGATTATCAACATGTAAGAAATCAACTTGACAATTTCAACTATTTGATGTTAACTTTGTATACAACAACTGCCTCTACCATCACAAATATCTACAGATATTAAAATAAAGACAATAATTAAGATAAAAAAAAGGTAATTCTAAAAAAATGACAAAGAAATTCAATGGCGTAAGCGACAATTTTATTGCTCTCAAAGCATAACCTGTCTCTTCTGATCACCTGTAATTGTTAAAAGGTAACTATTCACTGCATTTTTATCTGAGCAATGATCAAATCATTACCGTTCATTTCAGTACATAAGTCAAACCACCTTACTACCATTTTCTACAACAAATCTTTTCACTAGGAAAAAGCTTCTCAACGTTATTCCTTGTACACTTTCCATTTCTCCTTTAGTTCTTCTCTTTTGTAGAGAGTCACATTCATGGTTTCCTTCACCCTATGTGAGAGCATTTAAGCTTTTTTTTTCTACTTTTTTTTTGCATTTTAGCCAAGTCAGAAGTGAAATGGATTTTGTGATCGTGCAGTACAACGGTATTGAAATAGATTTTTCTTTTATCAGGAATTATTCGCAGATGCTCTTTGTACGGTTAAATATAATATCTATTTAAATATTTACATCAAATTTTATGCTTGATATTTTTATATATAATGGCATCAACTTAAGAATGAGATTTGTGTAGTATCAAATATGATATCCACTAAATATCCTTGATAATAGATGATATTCTTGATATAAGGTGTTATGATACCAAACATAATCTTTATATCCTTCGTCTACAATAATATAGATCAAATAATTATACTTGTTATCGTTGATTTGGTAATGCTACGTGTCCAAACCTAATGTTTGATATCTTTGATTTGAAATTTTTCAATTCCAAATATAATAAATAATATCCTTAATATTATTTATTTATATCATCGATTTGTAATGCTACATTTTCAAACATAATACTTGATATTCTCAATCTGAAATCCTATCATTTCAATTATAATCCTTGATTTAAAATTCTATGATTCTAAACCCAATATCAATTACTATTAACTTTAAATTATTATTTAATTACCAAATTTCATGTTTTATTGCACACTATCACTCTATTTTTTATGTAAATTTAAAGTATTAACAAAACAATAACATACTATCTCAAAAAGACGCAAAATAATACATTTTTTGTAAAGCTTTACCAAAGCGTTATATAGACTTTTGTTTAGAAGCACTACTTTTTGTAACTAAATTAACAATGATTATATAAAATTACAAATTATCGTAATATTACTTTACATTTTTAACTACTGACTATAACATTTTGCATATATAATTTTTAATACATGAACTTACTTTAATCCTCACCTACAAAAAGTTATAAAATAAAAAATATAATAAATATAATTATTACAATATGTATTATTGTATTTGTGTGCACCGCACATGAGTACATTCTAGTATATAAAATGGCGTAGGCGTCACATTGTAAGGTAAGATGGTATAAGGTGCAAGTGCAACAACATCCATGCAATAAAAGCCACCAGCCGAAGAGCTGGTAAATTTACATATTATTCGTAAAGAATTACAAAAAAATGAGGTTATGGGGAAAAAAAGGAAAGAATGACAAGCTCAATGTGTGACAAACACTGTGGCATTCCTCATCTGTTTCGGTTCTGATTTTATCAAATATGTCAATGGGGAGAGGTTCCCCATGTTCGGAGCTCTTTAATGCTTCTTCTGTAGGTAAAGAGGAGTATAGACATTAATTCATATACCTCCGGCAGTTGGGAGCTTTACATAGGCAAGGAACTTTTAGTTCATCATGCTCATCGGGATCAAACAAATAATCATACCTGCCAGACAAATCATACGTAAATGATATTATATCATCCAAATTTGCAATTGAAGTATTGATAAATGAATGCAGACTAGCTTGAATATACAAGGACAAAAAGAAAGAGTGAGAAAAGTGGAATCCACAAATCTTACGTTAGCTCATCACCAGCAGACACATCAGTCTTAGCAATAAGAACTATCCGACTCTCCTCATCACCAACACTCATGATCCGTGCATAGCAATTGGGCATGCACTGCAAAAGGGATGTGACATTTTCAGCATAAAAAGATAACTCGTAATGCTACAGAAGTAATCATAACGACTTCCTCTGTTTTTCTTTTGGTGGGAAAGAAAAGGGGAGGGAGCATCAATCCAATTATAAGGCCATACCGAATGGTTGATTAAGCGTGCAATATTCCCCTTGTTGGTGGCATCAATCACTACTTCCTCACTGATCTTGAACAGCTGCATTGTATGTTGAATACTCATTAAAAACCAGTAACCAAACAAAAGTAGCCGGCAGCAGCAGCAACAATTAAAAATGGACGTATCCAGAAAGCAAGGGTGTTTCAAACATGATTAATTACAGACAATCAAGGAGGCTCTAGAGACTCCAGCATGTGTCAATTGAGTACAGCAAATGTAGAAACTTCAGCCATTTTATAAATGCTTTAAAACATATACATGATCACAAAGATGATAGAGACATTTATTTTAACCTACATTCGGTTCAACATCTGATGGTTGGCTGAAAGTGAAACTATGGCATGCAATCTTTTTCTGGACTTTCAGCAAATTATACAATCTACATAAACATATCAAGGTGGTCTTCAAAAAGTTTAGTAACATTTTCCAAATCAAATTAAATGCTAAGACTAACTACTAATCAAGTGGGTACTTCAGCATAATCAAACCTTGAAAGTTCATGAAACCAAGAAAATATTGGCATTGGCTTATCAATTCAATGATTTTTGTAGTACTTGTATGGTATAAGCCACCACAAGATCATGTGCAGAACTATTCTTCATGATGATTCATTAGTATGATGAATTTTATGTCTATAAACTAAAAATCTAGACCATAAAGATTGTCAAATCTAACCTGTTTGAATAACAGATGCAGCACATCCATAAACTAAACAGGGGATTTGAAAAAACTTACATAGCAATCTTTTCCTTCAGAATGATACCGTGCCTCTCTAAGATCTGCAACACTACGCCTAACCTGCTCACCACGATACTCAATGACCTGAAGATAGACAAGCTGACTATCAACACACACCAAACATAAT